>NW_026943741.1:1472108-2208162 GCF_024139115.2 Armigeres subalbatus
GCCAAAAGTCAAAAACAATATTTTTAGATATCTCCATATTATTTTTCGTTTTTGTACTCTCAAATAGTAATACACAGGATTTTGTTTTTACACGATTTTTTTTCGCTCGTATTTTTGATCGTGTGACTTCAATTTGCCACCAAACTCTTCGCAACATGTTTCAAAAAATCCAGAATAAATCAAAGAAAAATCACATGATAATTAATATACGTTAAATATTTAGGATGAGTGGAAAATTGAGAAAATGTAAATCGTGTAAAAACAAAATCCAGTGTACTAACTTACCGTGGGATTTTTTGATCAATATTGATTACTTGTGAGCAATGCTGGCTGCCAAAACTTCAGCATAATTTACATGCTAGTTTTATCGCAACTGTCCATGAAAAAATGTACATGTTTTATCGTGTTTTTCTGGGTTTTTATTGATTTTTAAGATGAAAATCAATATAGGTACCAATTTTGAGAGTATGTAAAATCTTTTCCAAGCATGATTCGATCTAAAATTGTTTAAGGTGATCCAAAATGATGATTATAATTGCTAGCTTTTTTTTACCTTTTTTACAATAATATGTTTTACAAAATTAAACTTTTGATTAGGTTCCAAACCCGATCAAGCAACAAAATTGTCAGCGTTGGAAAGATTGGAGTTTCCTCAATCAGCTCCATGAAAAACATTTCACGCATCCTCACGCAATCGTGAGTTGTTTTTATTTGAATATAGTGAAGTTTTCTAAGAAAAGCTAGGTGAAAAAAATAAATATTTGTGATTTTAGCGACAAAGCTCATAAAATGGTTCGGATGTAAGAAGAGCTGGACTTTGATGAAAAACATACGTATTTTTCGGATGTGAAAGATTGTTAAGAAATAAAGCGGATGAAGTACAACGAATTTATCTGATCTACTCCATTGATTGTAATATCAATACATTATCCAGGGACTTTAACATCATCCGATGACAAATTTAAATAGTCGAAGTGGACAAACAAAGCACATCTTCGGAAATCTTAGTAAGTAATAATTAAAGAATGAAAATTAACATAAAAATCATACTCAATAACAGAGTCAGAGGAGGACACCACTCGTCGCAAGCACGCTGTAGTTCCCAAAGACAGCGTTCTTACGCCAAGTGGTGCTCTACCTAATAACAACAACTGACGCCGCCGGTGGTCATACTTCACTACTAGTTTAATACAAAGAGCACAAAAACAAAAAAATACGCTTTGCTGTTAATTGAATGCATTTACAGCCGACAAAATGATTAGCATAGTTTTGGCCACGCTTTTACACTGCGTACTCCTATGTGCGGCGTTGCGACTAAAAATAAGTGGAGTAGATTACGTACAATACGTTAAGGCTAATAATAAACAAATCAAAAACAAGAAATGACATTTATTTTGTTGCCGTTTTTCATAGCAATGAGCTTTTTTCGATCTAGTACCCATTTCAAATTTCCTTCCATTTCTCGATCTCTCGAAGGTCCCTTCAATATCGAGAAGTGGAGAGGCGATTGTATTTAAAAGCGTAGCATAGCTTAGCTTATACTTATAGTCATATTGTTTATGACGAGACAAAAAAATGAATGTTAATTCACAAAATAATTAAGCTGGGTCAGATGTACCAGTCGTGGCTATGACACCAATTGTCGTATCAAAGCATTCAGTGAAAAACTACACATCAAATCACTTCAAACATGTTCAGAACAGTAGACCACATTCATTTGATACTGTATCATCTGCGCCAATTGTCGCACTAGCGATCCTATTATAGCCAATTTCATAAGAAATCAATGGAATTTGTTATAATAAGAACCAAAATGAAAAATAGTGCCATATTTGGCGCATTTGTTGCTATTATGGATAAAGAGATTTTGGGTATACATATGAGATATAATGTGATTTTCATATTTTTTCAAGAAGAGGGATGGAAAGCCTTTCTTATGATATATTAATACATATGGGATGTTTTCTAACTATTTTTTTCGAAAAATAGTATTTCTTAAGTTTGGTGACGATTGGTACAGTGATCATATTAAGGAATCAATCTGTGCGACGTAGTCAAAGATCTTCTTCTTCTTCTAAGGCTCTACATTCCAACTTGAATACTACATACTGCTTTTCAACTTAGAGTTCTCTCTTTGCATTTTTCCTCAGTTATTAATTGAAAGCTTTATATGCCCGCCATTGCATGAGAATGTATCTTGTGTGGCAAGTACAAAAGATACACTATGCCCAGGGAGTCAAGAATGTTTCCCACCCGAAAATATCCTGGACCGGACCGAGAATCGAACTCACCATCTTCGGATTAGCAATCCTACGCCTTTGCTCGCAAGGCTAACTGGAGACCCAAAGTTGTCAAAGATGATAAATAAATAAATAAAAATTCAATATTGGAATAATTCCCAATACGATTTTAGCATTGCAAAAGTATAAGATTGCTTATATCGGTTCTCGTGACCAACATTTAGGTCAGCGGTTCTCAACCTTTGTATTAAAATTGCAGAGAATACTAATGTTATTAACTTTTTTCGAATACACTTAACGACTGTTTTTTTTTTTCAGTCTATTCCGTTAACTTGACGTTACCCGATCAGGAATGCATAACAAAATTATAACTAATTCTATCAATTGTTGTTATTTAAAACAACGTGTGTTATAATTAGATAATTCGATAAAAATGTGTCTCCGGCCAGCTTTATTTCATATCAAAATTATAACAATATTAGTTATAAATATTTTCACAAAATAATTGTCTACATTTTTTGTAGAAATTGGAAATAAAATCGGTGGTAATCACCTTCAGTATAACTTTAACCCGCTCGATATTAATACATAGCTGGAACAAAGTTAATTGATGAGTTAATTTCTATCCGTGATGTAGGCAATTACCTTGAAGGTAGATTTTTGTACAGAAAAATTATATCAACGTTTGTTATAATGTTGATATAAACGTATCAACCTCTGTTTTAATTATGTTACGGCTAGAGGTATTTTTGATATAATTTTTGTTATTTTAACAACTAACCAGCAAAATTTATAACACATTTTGTTACAATATTTGCCAAATATAAGTTGCCAAATATAACATCATCAATATTTTCTTTTGAGCATATTCATGGGTGCCCGACGTTAGGCATCAATACATTGAGCCCTCTTTTTTGCATAAGCAAAGTGGGATACATGTCCATTAGGGTGGTTCAAAAAATCGATTTTGCTCCACAGTGCTCATCTGATCCTTCACCGTGTTCTGAGTGTCCTTAAGCTCATTTGGATTAAAACTGATTTAGCACAAGCCGTTTCAAGTTTGCATGCAAATTAGTATGGGGAAATTATTTTTTTCATTATACTATTAATGACGTTTCCCCATTAAGCGCAGGTTAAAAGAAAACCTACATAGCTAAAAGGGATACTCAACAGCTTTCACCCAACTAAAACCGCATGTTGATTAATTGTCCCAATAATTAGTAATCGATTTTAAGACAGGTTGCGAATCTTTAGTTATGATCGTTAAACTTTTTTGAGGGCATCACTGAAATGTGCAGTGCAACATAGTAGCCTGAATTTGTGTGTGCTATCTTTCGCGCCACGAGCAGCAATGTTGCCTGTTGATGAGTTATGCAATTAGCTCCAGAAAACCACGGTATAGATTAAATTCGATTACTAATTATTGGAACGATTAATTTAGATGCGGTTTTCACTGAGTGAAAGCTGTTGAGTATTCCTTTTAGCTATGTAGGTTTTCTTTTAACATGCACTTGATGGGGAAGCGTCATTAACAGTATAATGAAAAAATAAATTTTCCCATACTAATTTGCATGCAAACTTGAAACGGCTTGTGCTAAATCAGTTTTAATCCAAATGAGCTCAAATTTTCAGAGGACACTAGGAACATGGTAAAAAATCAGATGAGCACTGTGGAGCAAAATCGATTTTTTGAACCACCCTAATGTCCATGCGGTGAGCTACTTGAGTCAAATTTTGGAATTAGTGTTAACTTAACATAACATGAAAAATCGGGGTTAGACATTTTGAAACAAGAATTACAACGTTTATTTTTATCAAATTACCATTATCATCATTCGAATGTCTTGTTGATAGTTTGATAGTTGAATAGTCTTGTTTCAAATTTGGTATTTTTTGTTTAATTTTTTTTTAGGAAATCAAGAATTCAAAGAAGTCCCGCACGACGGTATCTTGACTAATTCATAATTTTTACTTCGTAATTGTTCTTCAAACTAGTTCTCAGTGAAGTTTGGGACAAACCGAGCACTAATTTTGACATATTATTAGAGAGGAGTTCAACGCAAGTTCTCTTAAAAGTTGGAGTCCTGGAGTTTATAGAGACCATGCGCTAATTACGTAAGGGTTTGTCATTTTCTTACACTTCATACTTGAGAAGTAGAGCGCGGAAGAGGATGAAAAAAAATCGAAAACTTCTCTACGTAACTAGTGTACTGCACAATGGATGCCCAGGGTAAAAGTTTTATGATTGTGACCCATTTCTATCCAAAAGAAGCCATGATCTAACGTTTTTCGTCTCCTAAATTACCATGTGAAACTATTCTTTCATAACTTCAGTTTCAGATTTCTGCTACATCGGTTTGTGAATGAACAATCGAAATACCTACATACTTGATTCCCTAGGCATAGAACATGACCAAATCCGGGACTCCTCTTCAATCTGGTCACATTCAGCATGATCTTCTTCTGCAATTCATATTTCCGCTAAGTTATGGAATGTTCAAGAGAAACGACGTAGTATTATAATTTAAGTTTCTCAATTAAAGGCCCCTTAACTTAATTTTTAAAAGATTCATCAAAAATTCACACTTATTTGAAGTACAAAAAAATGTCAGAAAAAATGTGTCAGAAATGGACACCTAGTGATATTCTTTTAATTCCTGGAATTTCGTACAGAATTCTAAAGTTTCACTCATAGTATATTCTCAAAATATTGTCTGATACTAATGAAAATCATAATTTCGAAAATTTCCAAGAGTTTTGATAGTTTATTTTTATTTTTCAATGGCTTAATGTGAATTAAGGCATTTCCGAATAGCAGCTGTTAAGTTTATTGTTAACTGCGATGTTTCGAAGCCAATCTATTATTTTTGCATGCATATATCTTGAGGCTAACACGTGGAATTGAAACTCTTATGGCTAGGAAAGTTTAAAAGAAATTTCCCAGATTGGGAATTGAACCCAGCCGACTTCACCGTGGTCTTGAAGCAAAAGACTATCATTTTCAGGAACTATTGATGCAAGTTCAGCTGAAACTTTTATATTTAACTTTACGGCTACGCATTCTTTATTGATAGAAATGGGTTTTTTTCGTATCCGAACGTCGGGGATTGCGTCTTTCTCAGTGGGTAATTATTTGTATCGTTTCACGTCTAAGGTTTCGTCTGAACTGTCTGAACTGTTTTCTGTTGGTACATTATCACTTTTATTTTTCATCGAACACCAAGATCTAAATTTTAGTATTTAGTCGGTAATCCGATGAAACTTTTTGAAATATGAGCCAATAATAATAATATTTTGAAATATTATAGCTCAATTTTCATTTTAAAAAAACAAGGGGTACCTCAAGCAATGCAAAGGTCTGAAGGGGTACCACTCATGCAAAAAGTTGAGAACCGCTGATTTAGGTGATCAAAATTTAAAAAATGTACAGTTATTGAGTACTTTGCACTTTATTAGACTCCTGAGCAAAAATTATATGCTCAGTTACGATTCCTCAGCGCAATAAAAATACATGCATGCTTCGATTTTTCTTGGGTTGTTTTGATAATTTTCCGATTATTCGGTTGTCAAATGTTGAAAAATGCTTATTGATTTGCTGGTGTATTATAATAGGCTAAAGGCCTATAGACTTATTAAAGGATGCTGCAAAAATATCAATAAAACTGTCGTAAATAATGCGAAATAAAGATTTTAATGCCAGTCAGTCAACAACCTACTCGTCAGTTCAAATACAATTGTTTGTTTTACTTCGTAACGAGGTTCGGGGTTCATTTCGCTTAGAAATCCACAAATCCCACTAAGGAGTGCTGCAGGTTTTGGTGGATAGCTATTTCCGTCCTATAAGAAGCCTTCACAATTAATTCGGGCCTTTGGTAACATATCTGAACTAAACCTATTAGAGGATCAATCGTGGGATCGATAATACATGGCAGAGGAACAATTGACGTAAATTAAAATTGAAATAGATCTAATCCAAAAATAGGCCTTTATCGTCGCTCAATCGCCACAATTCGAACGTGTATAGGAACTGATTAGAAGCTCTGTATCTAATGCGTAGTGCCTAGATTCAATGCCAATTTTTGACGCATCGCAGATATCAAAATTTACAAAAGTACTAGGTATACGAGTTGCTGCTAACAAGTAGTATTAGCTTCGGAAAAACCATTCAGGACAGATCAGCAAGGGTCCCAGACAGCAACATCAGATGTTCACCTCTGCTGACAAGCGTTTGGGAAAAATGTCAAATTCCTTAACAAGATCATTGGTAACTTAACAGATTACTATGATGAGGAGATATGACTCGTCAATAACAATTTTCGCAGAAGTCTGAACAATCACAGCATGAGCAATAGATTGTTGCCTGTCGTTCATTAAATAATGTTACCGTTAAAAGCATCAAAGTATGCTCTGGATCGATCTTAGAAATGGTAGACATTTAATGATTTTTTTTTGGAGTTCCTGTTAGAATTGCAAGCTTACCTAATTTTCCATCGTTTGTGACCGTGACCTGTCTGGGATCCATCTGATAGTTGGTCAACTCTAACGGTTGCGACTCGTAACCAGGACGAGCGGTGAAAGCCGAAAGCGGGATTGGGCTCTGCATGGTTCCTCTGCACTCTGGATAATCGTTACCCTGCCTTGACTCGCCTGCTGGTCCGAAGGCTGTGAAATATGTAAGATCACGTGACGTATGAAGACTTCCGATCTCTGATGTTGAAATCCGATATTACTCACGCTGACCACCAATAACCAAATGGGCTGACAGGCCCAGCAGCACCAAAAGGATCGTACACACTTTCATTGTGAACTTTGTTACACTTCAAATGAAATGGTTCAAATCGTCGAAAAGCATCGGTATTTATTAAACAGTTATTCGCCCCCGACAATGCTCAAGAAGATAAGGAAAAATTGAATTTTCATAGAACCTGCTGCCATGGTATCGCCATTTTTTTTATTACACTGTTGCTACTGCTGCTAATGAAAAACTCTGCCCGAGGGTATCTCGTTAGGGCGCGTTGAGTACTTTCACGTTTGCCGCTTTTCATCGATCACAGCTGTCACGTGAGGCTTCTATGTGAGGAACATTAGTATCACTCTGCCGCTATGCATAATGTTCTCTAATGTAAGGTACCTAATGCTTCGCGGAAAAACAGTTAAATTGGTCACAAACAACTAGGTTTATTACTGGTTCAGTGTGACAAATCACATTATAAATGCATTTCTTTTATCAGCGGCAATTAACTATGGATACAGTTGCATTCATGAACCATACATTGCACTTCCAAAGTCTGTGATATAATACACCAACAAACATACGGTTGTGTACGATGTACCCTGGCGTCATCCTATTAAGGCCGATACAAATATTTAAAAACAATTAAGGTAATTCACCGAATGTTGAACGGCTAATTTCTTCGCCTATTGTTGAACGCACGTGCATTCCTGTTGGGAGTTCAACAATAGGCGACAAAATTAGCTTTTCATTATTTGGCGGTTTCCCCTCCACGGATTTTTTTTGTCCAAAAATAATATTTTGAGGCAGCAGCAAAACAAATTTTGGGTGGTTTTAAGGATTTTCAAAACATTCTTTAACAAATCCCAGGAGTCATTTTTTTTTCATTTCAATATTTATTTCTTATTATCTAATGCTGCCTCGAACCTATGATAACATAACACATCTGTTAAATGTTTGGATATAGCTCGAGCAAAGTCTGACATCATAAGGCCGTTACAAATATTTAATTTAAATTATGTCCTACTGGTCTCTGAAAGGTCAAGGGGGGGGGAGGTATAATTAAAAATAAATATTAAAATGGAAAAAATCAATAAAACCCGGATTTGTTAAAGATTGTTTTGAAAATCCTCAAAATTTTCCAATTTTTTTTGTTGCCCCCTCAAAATATTATTTTTGGGCAAAAAAAACGAAGGGGGGGAGACATATTTGTTTTTAAATATTTGTATAGGCCTAATGAGGGCAAATAGAAAACATAATCTAATATCAACATCAAATTGAAATCATAATTTGTTTTCAAATCTTGGTCTCCGTAATTGATTACAGTTTGCTTTTGAATTCTAAATTATAGGAACTGATAGCAAACTGATTACTTATTCCTCTATCCACACCACATTAACCATAAAAATAAGTTTTAACCACATTAAAATAAGTTTTCAATTTGCTCTCATCGAGAGCAGAAACAGTTTTCAATTTGATTCCACAATAAGATTTTTATGCTGTATATTTTGTTATTTTAACCATTTAAACGACCAAAAAACCAAATAATCAAAATCAACGATCCCTCAACATCAAAACAAGCTATCAATTTGATCTCAAGCTTTGCTTGGGAGTGCAGCCGGGAAAATGTTGTTATTCCTATAGTGAGAAAATAGTGCCTTGGACGTCTATTCACCAAGGTAGTTGGAGGCTCAAACTGGTGGCAGCCCAATCACGGTGGATAAGGAACTTGAACGGATGTACAGAAATATTACGACTGTCAACGCAAAACATCGGACAACGAGCAAAATTTAGCAATAGTGCGATACCTACAATATTGTGTGGACTCCGTTGGCCAAACAATAGAGAACACTGGATGCCACCAGGGCAAAATCTGCTATTCTCTGACATGCAATGGAAACTCTTTGTACCTAAGAAATATGATTAAAAAGATAATCATTGCCGCATTCAGAACATGACTCCGAGAATATAACTTTTATTCAATGTTACGTCTAAATCGAACTTAAAGCCGTCGCGTCGTAGATTTAATTTCAAAAGGTAATATAAGGATCGGTATTGGACATGGATTTCTTTCGAAAAGGTATCATTTTGCATACGTTTAATAATAATTTATTCAATAAAATATCTTGATGTATAATGTATGTAACAATTGAAATAGGTGTGTAAAATAGAAAGAAAAAAAAATATTAGGATGAATATTATTTTAAGCTTGAATAAACAGCTTTGGTTTATGTCATTCAGTGGAACACATTTTCAATCATCTGCTAACACCTTCTGGGTAACTTTTCAAACATTCTTCAATCAGTGCCCTTGTAAAAGAATTACTTAATAATAAGCTTAATATTAATGCCCGCTCGAAAGCGAATACTTTGGTTGATACTTTGAGCTAAGTTAAACTAAATCAGCTGAAATCATTCTGTCTTTGAAATGCATTTGATTATCACGCGTCGTAGGAATCCTAACCACTCCTTGCCGTCGCTCAGTACCGGTAAACTCGTCGATTGTAGAGCTTCTGCACCGGGCGAAAATTGTTCACCATTGGGCCGCTCTTGGATCTGATCTTGCGGAACTCTTGAATTTCCCTCGGCGTAATCAGTAGCGGTTTGGTCGACACTATCCAGGTTACCGTCTCGAGGCAGGGTGGCGTCGTCAGGCTTCCCTCGTACGAGAAGTATGGCCACTCCACATCTCCAATCAGGTCGTACAGCGGGAAAGTGTCGATGAATTGGATGGGGTATTCCGAGTCTGGTACTACAATTTCCTGCAGGAAACGTGTCCAAGTATTGAGAGGTTCATCGTTGATTTCGTACAATTCGTAGAAAAGACCCATCACCACTAAACCGTCCACCTCGGAGCGAGCGTCGTCAAAGGAGGAGTACAGAGAATTATAGAAGACTAAATGCAGCTCCATCGGGTATCGCTGGAAATCTAAAACATGTTCCGAACCGGATGAACTGTCTGATCCCCAATGGAAGTGGAACTGTTCGAAATAGTATTTAGTCTTCAGGGGACCTCCCCGGAGGTACGGCCTTTCCCCGTTTCGCCACACATAAGTGAATTTGGCAGAATGACCATCATTCTGCAGTCTGATCGATTGTGGAAGATTGGTCTGCCCAACCAGCTGTAACGGTCTTTTATTTCTGACATAAAGCGCGCTACTCGTGTTCAACAGAATTGGACTCTGGTACTTCCCACCGCACTGTGGTGCAATCTGATCCCAATTGGCAGGCCCATACTTGTCCTTTTCCCGATAGGAAAATTCTGCTCCTCCAGCGGCTTCATTATTTCGGGGCCTTTCCCGTACCAGCGAGAGACTTTGGCTGCGTCGTGTGGTAGTCGGCAAGTCCCGCGCATAGTCGAAATAAAAGTCCGGGTTCGCGTTAAGGCCAAACCGCGCACGGCTGGGCGATGGATTGTAGTTGACCTCTTCGCTGTCATAGTCTCCGAAGAGACCGAGCCGTCGGTCATTGTCATTGCGGTAGGATATGGCCCGTCTTGGCCGAGTCGTCGTAAATTCATTGCTCCGGCTGGGGCGCTGGTGCGTGTCAAGTCCTGCGGAAGACGGAAAAAAAGATAATCGCGTTAGATCTAGTTTTTATGGATTCGAACGGTTTAAAGATGAGCCAGCTGTGCGCTGAAAATCTCTTTGAAAAAGGTAAAAAAATATAAACAAAATAAGACGGTATTTTAGCATTATTGGCAAAAAAAAAGCTCAAAAATTTCATCAATTTCTCGGTCTAAATGTTAAAAAATTTTAAATACCACCTGGTTTTTCTTCAATGTTTTGGGGAATTTTTGGTAGGTTAAACTCAATGTTTCATCAAATCCATAGACTAGAATCAAGCAACACGCGTAAAAAGCGACCCCAGTGTATTAACTATCAACTCATACAATAATTGGTTCACAATAATTTCTTGTGACAACACCGAAGAATTAAAAAAAAAGTATGGAGGAAATCCGGAAAAAGCTTTTGGAAATCTCGAAGGGATTCGTTGATTAGAGTTACTGAACAAATGGTAACCACATTTACTTATAACAACTAGTTGAAGATGCCGTGAATACCAGGTCTCAACGCATCATCTGTTCGTTGATTTCAAGGCGGCATACGACAGTATAGACCGCGTAGAGCTATGGAAAATTATGGACGAGAGCAGCTTCCCTAGGAAGCTTACCAGACTGATCAAAGCAACGGCGGATGGTGTGCAAAGCTGTGTGAAGATTTCGGGCGAACACTCCAGTTCGTTCGAATCTCGCCGGGAACTAGGAGTGATGGACTTTCGTGCCTATTGTTCAACATTGCGCTAGAAGGTGTCATGCGGAGAGCCGGGTGTAACAGCCGAGATACAATTTTCAACAGATCCAGTCAATTTATTTGTTTCGCGGATGACATGAACATTGTCGGCTGAACATTTGCAAAGGTGGCAGAACTGTACACCCGCCTGAAACGTGAAGCAATAAAAGTTGGACTGGTGGTGAATGATAGACGGGGATACCTTCGAGGTGGTCGAGGAATTCGTCTACCTCGGATCCTTGCTAACGGCTGATAACAATGTCAGTCGTGAAATACGAAGGCGTATCATCTGTGGAAGTCGGGCCTACTACGGGCTCCAGAAGAAACTGCGGTCAAAAAAGATTCGCCACCGCACCAAATGTGTCATGTACAAGACGCTAATAAGACCGGTTGTCCTATACGGACCTGAAACATGGACAATGCTCGAGGAGGACTTGCAAGCACTCGGAGTATTCAAGAGACGGGTGCTTAGGACCATCTTTGGCGGTGTGTAAGAAGACGGTGTGTGGCGGGGAAGAATGAAACACGAGCTCGCCCAACTCTACGGCGAATCCAGTATCCAGAAGGTAGCTAAAGCCGGAAGGGTACGATGGGCAGGACATATTGCAAGAATGCCAGACAACCCTGCAAAGATGGAGTTTGCTTCCGAGCCGGCTGGTACGAGACGGCGTGGAGCGCAGCGAGCGAGATGGGAAGACCAGGTGCAAAACGACTTGGCGAGCGTGGGGCGTATTCGAGGATGGAGAGATGCGGCCTCGAACCGTGTATTGTGGCGTCAAATTGTTGATTCAGTGTTATCTGTTTAGATGTAGACTAAATAAATGAAATGAATGAATCTAGTTGAAGAAAAGTTACAGCGCGTTTGAAGGAAGTCAAGGAAGACTGCCAAAAAAGTTTACATTCTCTTGGGAAATTTGCCGCGAAACAAACGAAATAATTCTTCAAAATAAAGCTGGAATTATTAAGGAACTTTTGAATAAATTTCTTCTGATGCATTTTCAGGATATTCTAAAGGATTTTAAACGTCATACTAGCTGAAAAAGAACCTTAAATTCATAAAAGCTTTTGACTAAATTACTGATCATTCGAAGAATTAAAATAATAAGAAATAGTTTCAAAATCCTTTTCTTGAATCTTCTGGAGAATATCGCTTAAGACACTTTAGAATTTTTTATTACATTTTTATGAAAATTTGTTTATAGATAATTTTGAAATAAGGTCAAAAAGTCTTAAGAATGGCTTCATAGAAACAAAAAATAATCGAAGAATCCATAGGTGAAGTTTTGGGAGAAATTAGTAAATACACGCAAAAAAGCGTTCATGAACTCGTGAACTAACAAGATAACGTAGTATTTTTGGCCACGATTTTGGATTTTTGAAGTACGTTCTTCTGAATTTCTGGAGATTTTTCTTTTCAATGAAGGTTTCCATTCCTCGGGTTATTATTTTTATTAAACAACCAACCTACATCAGACAACAGTTAGAACTTCGAACGCTGAGTGTATCGGAAGCCGCATCCCTTCAAGAAGCTTTACGGGCACCTCGGGGATTCTGACCGGGATTATAAGTCCCAACAGATCCTGCGTGTCAGGCACCCCGGATCATAATGTCAGCCAAGCACACCAGTTCCACTTACTTTATATCTGGGTGTGGATGTCATTCAAGGTTGGCCGTATAATCCGTAAATCCTGCCAACAGCAGCGCCCCTCCGTATAAATACTTCTGGGGACATAATCCTAATTCCTGATTATGGATCGACTGTACGTTTTAATTTAATTCAATAAATTAAATCCTAATTCCTGAATCGGTTTCTATACCAACAAAATTCAACATTTCACTTTTCACACATCATTTTTCATTTTACAAATGCCAAATATCCTGTTCGGCCAAATCTAGACCAACATTTGAAAAGGACGTAACAGCCTAAAATTATTCCTTCTGATTTTTAGTCTACATACTTAGCTATATATATATATATATATATATATATATATATATATATATATATATATATATATATATATATATATATATATATATATATATATATATATATATATGTGGACGAAGAATCACAGGGAAGGATAAAGGCCAAATGACCTATTCAGTGATGACTTTCGGCCTATTGGTCTGTTTGGCCAAATGGTATATTCTGCCAAACAACTTCCCAAGTAACACACAAAAACACGTTTTGGAGTTCGAGCTTAAAAAAATGTTCCATAACAGTGGTACAAGTGTTACACAAAAACATATTATTTTAAATCATACATTTACTTTGATTTTGCAATATTATGGTAATTACAGGCTACGGAAACATATAAATTACTTCAACATAACAAGTTTGTTCATATGATGATGGTGACTCAATGATGTTTTGTTAAAACCACAATACGACTTATCTAAATTTGACAAATGAAAAATCTGAATCCACACTGAATCTTATGTTTGCATTATTCTTCTCTCAGCTCGCGATTTCATATTCAAAAATTTGTTCAATTTAAAGTCTTATGAAGATCAAATCCATGAAAAACGGCATGCTGCAGGTAAGCAAACATAATTATACCGTTTGGTGGGTGGAACTATCCAGGAATCGAAAAATAATACAATGTGAAATCTTGAGGTGGAGGCGAAAAATATCCATTTATTTAATGCGTTGAGATTGTTTTAGATATGTTTTTAGAACACGTTTACAAACCTAAGCAATGGAAGTTTAAATGTCGATTCCACACGGAATCTGTTTTTCACTTCGCGACTTCTAAATCTCGGGTTTTTGAGTTTCGATGGCTCTTATGTTTCAGAGAGAGGCATGCTGCAGGTAAGCAAACCAGGGACAGAAAAAGTCAGTTCAACTACACTCAAACAGCTGACATTGAACACGCAATCAAGTTGCTAGTCCTTCCCGAATTTGAATGTGCGAATGAATAGGACGGCATGTGCACGAACAGCAGCAAGCGTCGACTCTCGGTGTCAGCGTTGTTTTGTGCGGTGTCAAAATGAATCTTCAGCTTGGCACATTGATATTCAATTTGAAATCTCAAAATATGAATATATTTTTTGTATCTTTATTAAGGTGAAGGTGGGTTGAGTACCAAAACAAAGCTTTGATAGTATCGGTACAATAAAAACTTTCATATTCTGTAGTAGTATTGGTGTCGTATTTATAAAAACAAAGAATATTAGTAGGGTGGTTCAAAAAACGACCCAGCACCATCATGCTCACTCGATTCCGTCCCATGCTCCGAGTGTCCTCAAAAAACCGATTTGAACAAAAACTGGTTGAGCGAAAACTAGAATGGGAAACTAAACCTTTTATTACACAGGCTACGGCGCTTTCCCTCTAAACGCTGGCGAAAGGAGAACCCACATAGCTGAAAGCAACATTCCAGAGACTTCAGTGAACGAAAACCGCACCGCAGGAAAGATCCATTGATTACGTAACGCAAATATAGCATTTTATACTCCACTCACCCTTATGTCACACTTTTTTATGAAGTATCTGCCCCTGGTACGATAGTGTAGACTAGACTAGACTAGAAGTATCTGCCCCTGGTGCGATAGATATCACAGACAAATTCTGGGTATTTTGTTGAATTGCACGTTTCACTGATGCCTTCTGAGAAGCCTAATTATCATGCGAAAGAATTGCAACCTCGATTATTTAAAATCGACTCCCAACTATTGGAACGACCATTCAATATGGATTGCCTATGGAGATGAAGCTCTTAAATATTTCATCCCGTCATCCACTGAGGAAACTGGACGTATGATTTCCAATAAAACGCCTTATGAAAATTTGCCACAAGGAATCGATATGAATTTCAATATGTTGCCATATGAATGAAAATTTACATTAAAAAAAAAAGTAAAGTGCGGCAGACTGGGTTCGAACCAAGAACGTCTGGGTCGGGAGGCCGGTATGTAGACCAACTGCGTATAAAAAGCACTGTTGGTGTAATATTCAGTCGAAGCGGCGCCAGTTATTAATTTCACTAGTCCAGTTCGCTGAGTGTATGGTCTCCCCCCTCGCCATCGCCCAATGACGTAGTGCCAGAATCAGAATAATATTAAATTCAACCTCTCCATATCAACTGTCATACAAACCTGAAACGACCTGCACACGGTAAGCTTCTATTCAATCCAGCCCAAACCATTGGATGACACCCAAATTATAAATCATACTCAACTGAGCGTGGCGAAGCAAAATTATTTTTTGAGCCACCCTACTTATTAGTTTGCTGCTGCCGGTGCCGGTGCACCGCGGTGTTTACATTCGCTCCGCGATCAGTTTTTAGCAGTTTATACTAAGTTTTCGGTTCAAATAAGTGACTGATTTCAAAAAGTGGTGTTTAATTTGCATTCTATCAACATTTCGGGCTGCTCATGTGCGGAGCAGTGAGTAAAAACTTGATTTTTCCAATGCCCTTTGAGAAGAAGTGAAGTGCAGTGATGAACCCAACAAATCACGAACGGCTATTAAATTGGCACGAAACTGCTGATTTATGCTACAATTCGGGCCGGAATACATAGGATTCATTGAAGAAACATGTTCATTATCACGGGAAGTAAGGAAATATGCTGTGAACAGGTTAGTAATTTGAATATTAAACTTTTGTTCGATGCTGTTCGATGCATTCGAATGTTGGTGGGAGAGGAGTGCGGGAGGTGTGGAGTTGGCCCGTGGAAGGTCCGGTGCCATATTGGCTGCCATCGTGGTACTCTTCCAACTATGTCCTTAAGGAGACTTTCAGCCCAAAATATGAATATCATTTCATACTGCGGTGCATGGATTCAACATTTTGAAGTCAGATTCCCAAAATATATGCATTTGTTTAGTATATAAACTAAAATAATCATCATTTATCGGTGCAAATTAACCACAATTCAAAATATTCATTTCAGCCCCGGTAGATATTCATTTTTTGCGCTCGATTATCAATCGGCTATTAAAGATCGGCGGTAAATTTGGTATGGAAGTTTGACAGCATGCTGCGAGATGTTCGTGCCTGCATCGCCGAGCGTCTGATTAAAACAAACACGAATCTATGACGAAGCTTCCTACTGAGCATCGATGCAACTGATAGTAAAACGAAGATTTCCGTCCTTGAAGCAAACATTATTTTTCAAAAATGTGAGCTAAATTATGTACGGATTTAATATTTGCGGCGGGTAAAATGGCCCGATGGAACCTTTCTAAAACTGCACACTGACATCGATTACCTCCGTGTTCAGACCTGTGTTAATAGCAGTGTAAACATTTTGTACCCGCTGTCATTGTCAGTCACAGTATGAAAACTATTAGTGGCCGATATATTCAAGATATTGTCAGGCAATAAGATAAGCATACGCATGCCATTAAACGGGTCCGCGACGTTAGGCATAAGTACGTTAGGCATAAGGACGTTTGGCATAAGTACGTTATGTATAATGGACGTAAGGCATAACGGACGATAGGCATAATGTACGTTAGGCATAATGGACGTCATGGGCTGTTCTTTGGGTCATTTTATGCCTAACGTCCATTATGCCTAACGTCCTTTATGCCTAACGTACTTATGCCTAACGTCTTTATGCCTAACGTACTTATGCCTAACGGGGTATACCCCCATTAAACTAATCAAGACCGCTGAAAAAAAAAAGGTCAACCGTGTTGAATATCATTCGTCTTTAACTCAATAGTTAAAATTTGGCTAAAATTATCAAAAAAAAATTAATTTTCTGATTGGCGCGTAAATTGTATGTAGGTAAAATATTGACTTTTACAATAGAGCTAGAACGGCATATGAAATTTTCGAATAAGAATTTATAGCGATTCATATTTCTAGAATTGTGATGTGTTTCATCCATCCATTATAATAATGTTATTATTATTATAATCTTTATTAAAAACCTCTAAGCCCAAGGCTAAACTATAATAATGTTTTTTGAATTTATCCATTTTAAGTTTGGAAATGTGTTTGTTTTTGTTATTTATCTTAGAGATGACACCGACTTTTAGATCAAGAGATGGTATTATTATTTGTTTTATCATAGTCGAAATAACGTTTTTCTAACATATAAATGTTTGTTTGGGTTATGTTTCGCATGAGTTTCTAGATGACAAAATTTGTCTCATAAGTCATAAGTTTTTGCGCTTTTTAGGTACTACAAGCGGTCATGAGACACGTTGATGTTCTTCTTCTTCTTCTTTTGGCATTACATCCCCACACTGGGACAGAGCCGCCTCGCAGCTTAGTGTTCATTAAGCACTTCCACAGTTTTTAACTGCGAGGTTTCTTAGCCTGGTTACCGATTTTGCATTCGTATATCATGAGGCTAGCACGATGATACTTTTATGCCCAGGGAAGTCGAGACAATTTCCAATCTGAAAATTGCCTAGACCGGCACCGGGAATCGAACCCAGCCACCCTCAGCATGGTCTTGCTTTGTAGCCGCGCGTCTTACCGCACGGCTAAGGAGGGCCCACACGTTGATGTAACTAAAATTAATCATGGCAAGAAGTGTTGGAGAAGTATCATGAACTTTTAAGGAACAAAGTGTGTTACTTTGGTTTTGGCCTAACAGCCTTCGGCCAAATGGCATTCGACCGAACGGTATTCGGCCAAACGGCCCTTCCCCCTATTTCCCATGTGACTCGCTACAAGAAATCAAACAAGCGATATCATCATCGATCAACCTCCCTCTCTTCCTTCATTGGGACATGAATGCACATCATCCGGCCTGGAGTGGTTCACGGACGGACACCCGAAGTGTTGCTCTACTGGAAGCGTTCAAATTCACAGACCTGATACCAATGGGTCACCTACTTTTTTCAACGGCCACTCCGCTACCGCCGTCGACGTGACACTACACTAAAATGGGAAGTTGTTTCCAACGTTTAGACAAGAAATCACTTTCCAATGCAGATCATAGTTCTTGTCTCTCCTTCCACTATCAAAAAAAGACAAAATTTCCAAAACGACTTATCTGCGTTTGTAAACAAAGATTCAAACGACGATTTGACGAATCTGATAGCTCTCCCACGCAAACCAACACACAATGGGGAAATCCGATCTCAAAGGTGGGAAAAATTAATAACTTTCTTCAGGAACAACTCACAGAGGAGATCAAGGGCTTATTCAAAAGATAATTTTCTAAAGAATTCAGTGAGTGCTGTTTCATGGACGTGGAACACTTTTGTATGTAGTTATTGAGCTCGTTTTGCCCTAATGCCCCATATATTGCGAGTTTCCAAACTATTTGTCATTTTATCTTTAAGACATTGGTCTAAAATTGTGTTAATCTCTTCACTGTGGATCCACAGAAGGGCACTAAATATATTTTGTTGGTAAAAGTTGGAAATTTAAGGGATTTTGGGGTCAAATAAGCATCAAAGTGCATTTTATGCGCAATTTTCATGTATTCTGTAAAAAATAGTAATATTTACAGATAAGTGTTGATATTATTGTCTCAAAGTTTTAAACAGATATTGACAAATGTTTGCCGAACAGAAATTAATGAAATAAATCGTTTCACAAATGTTTTATTTGGTTATTTATTGAGTTAAAAACGATTTTTAAAAACTTTTGAATAGCACCGATGCCAAACATTTCCAAACCATACCCGATAGCACAACTAGGCAAGAATAGTCATATGTTATGAGTCTTGATGTGATCATAGATAGGAGGTGATGGGAGATACTTTTTTCTAACCTTTTGCCCAAATTCCCTATGAAATAATATAGCTCAATGATTCTGAGCAAGGAAATGATGTAGTAATGTTAATATAATTGATATTTTCCAATTATATAATGAAAATAACAAATAATCATATAATTCATTAAATATATTGAATTATAGGGGATTTAGGGTCATACAGCTCATTTAATGTAATTTTCTATTCAAAATAGGATAACTTTCCTCACGAGCGATTCACAGATAAGGTTAAGGGCTTAATCAAAAGATAATTTTCCAAGGAATTCAGTGAGAGATGTTTTATAGACGTGAGACACTTCTGTATGTAGTTATTAAGCTTGTTTTGCCCCAATGTCCCATACATCAAATTTTTTCGTGCTTTTATCTTCCAAGTATTGTACTAAAGATGTGTTCTCCTCTTCATTATAGATCCATAGAAAAGCACTATACATGCTTTGTTGGTAAAAGTTGGAAATTTAAGGGATTTTGGGGTCAAATAAGTATTAAATTGCACTTTACGTGAATTTTTCACGTATTCTGTAAAAATTAATAAAAATATTCTACAGACATTGATAAATGTTTGCGAAACAATTACTAATGAAGTAAATCATTTCGCAAGTGTTTTGTTTTGTGATTTAATAAGTAAAACCCATTTTTTTAAATGCTTCTGAAAAGTGCCATTACCAAACCATACCCGTTTGCACAACTAGATAAAAGTAAATATATTAGTCGATGTGATAATAGATAGGAATAGATAGGAAATATTCTTTTCTCAAGACCTTTCACCCAAATTCCCCTTATGAAATAATATAGCTCAATGATTCTGGGTTAAGAAATGATGGAGTAACATTGATTCAATTATATTTTGTCAATGATACTATAAAAATACCAAATATTCATAGATTGCATTGAAAACAAAAAAAATCCAAGGGTTCAGGGCTCCGAACCTTTTTAAATTCATAATTAATGATTTTTCACTTATTTGTCCCAAAATGCCTTAAAATCCATTTTAATGTAATATATGGATATTTGTTTTTTTATGGTATCAATTTCTGTTAAAAAAATGTATGACAATAAAACCAACTAATATCTGTAAATATCTGAATAATCAATAGGCTGTAGATTTCGCCAAAATTGACCATATGTAGAGCTACATTAATGCTTACAAGTTTTTAAATCACCGTATATTAATCCTTAAGTTTTTGATGATTATTTGACCCCAAAATCGTTTAAATTTCCCACTTTTCCAACAAAATATGTATAGTGCTTTCCTTAAGAATGTCTTCCTCTTGTTGTACATCTCAATATCTGTCGTTAATCCCTCCCGTATGTCTTCCTCTCATTGCTGTCTCCCAAAAAAATGTTTGTCTCGTTATAAATTTGAAACATTGCCAAGGATTTCAACTGTGTGAACATCAGCATTGTAATTAATTAAGCACCCTTAACTCCCTCCTTTCGCATTGTATAATTGTATTCCCTTACCTCGAACAAACCGCGAGTCTTTCTGTTCCCCAAAACTAACATTAGTGTATAAGAATCATGAAAAACTGTATTCAAAACATGATTTCGGCTCCGTAACGCTTCACGGCAAATGAGCTTTCCAATTAAATGTTAGATTAAAAAAATGTATAGTGCTATAAATGGATCTACAATGAAGAGGAAAACAGAATTTCAGTGTAATTTTTGAAAGATAAAAGTACCAAAATACGAAAAGTTTTGATGTATGGGACATTGGGGCAAAACAAGCTTAATAACTACATACAGA
Organism: Armigeres subalbatus; assembly: GCF_024139115.2. Classification (NCBI taxonomy): domain Eukaryota; kingdom Metazoa; phylum Arthropoda; class Insecta; order Diptera; family Culicidae; genus Armigeres; species Armigeres subalbatus. The sequence goes on from NW_026943741.1 coordinate 1,492,807, forward strand.
AGTGTCTCACGTCTATAAAACATCTCTCACTGAATTTCTTGGAAAATTCTCTTTCGAATAAGCCCTTAATCTTATCTGTGAATCGCTCGTGAGAAAAGTTATCCTATTTTGTATAAAAAGTTACATTAATGACCCCTAAATCCCCTATAATTCAATATTTTTAATGAATTATATGAGTATTTGTTATTTTCATTATATCATTGGAAAATATCAATTAAATTAACTTTACTACATCATTTCCTTGCTCAGAATCATTGAGCTATATTATTTCATAGGGGAATTTGGGCAAAAAGGTTAGAAAAAAGAGTATCTTCCATCACCTCCTATCTATGATCATATCAAGACTCATAACATATGACTATTCTTGTCTAGTTCTGCTATCGGGTATGGTTTGGAAATCTCGCTTAACTTTTCAAAAGGTCCTAAGTAACATTTTTTCATGATTTAATCTGAATAATGCAATCAACGTATTTCATGTTTATCTGTTGATTGCAATACTCAAATTAAATCATGAAAAATGTTACTTAGGACCTTTGAAAAGTTAAGCGAGAAATGTTTGGCATCGGTGCTATTCAAAAGTTTTAAAATCGTTTTTTACTCAATAAATAACCAAATAAAACATTTATGAAACGATTTATTTCATTGATTTTTGTTCGGCAAACATTTGTCAATATCTGTTTAACACTTTGAGACAATAATATCAACACTTATCTGTAAATATTACTATTTTTTACAGAATACAAGAAAATTGCGCATAAAATGCACTTTGATGCTTATTTGACCTGAAATCCCTTAAATTTCCAACTTTTACCAACAAAATATATTTAGTGCCCTTCTGTGGATCCACAGTGAAGAGATTAACACAATTTTAGACCAATGTCTTGAAGATAAAATGACAAATAGTTTGGAAACTCGCAATATATGGGGCATTAGGGAAAAACGAGCTCAATAACTACATACAGAAGTGTTCCACGTCCATGAAACAGTACTCACTGAATTCTTTGCAAAATTCCCTTTCGAATAAGCTCTTGATCTCATCTGTAAGTTGTTCGTGAAGAAAGTTATGATTTTTTCCACCTTTGAAATCGGATTTCCCATTGTGCAACACCACCAATAGGTAGGTAAAGGCGGTAAAGGTTTCCGCTACCTGTTGATGGTGTTGGTTTGCGTAGGAGAGCTATCAGATTCGTCAAATCGTCGATTGAATCTTTGTTTACAAAAGCAGATAAGTCGTTTTGAAAATTTTATCTTGAAAAAGAGACTACGATAGCGCTACGATATGCCGCCAACTGGGAGTCTTAAGACCATCATCTTCGACCCGCTTTAAAACGCATCACCCCATCGGTTCATCGTTTTAAAAATATGACAAAGTGTTCTACACATATTTCTTCAGTCTTATGTCCGATTTATGTTCTTCATGGCTCATTCGAAATATAATGAGTAGATATTCAGCTTGAGATGCTTGACAGAACACAATTTTATTGGAAAGCAACACTTTTTGTCCAAAATTATCATAACTTTTTAAACAGGTCTGGATTCTTTGAAAATGAGCCGACAAAATTATAAAGCAAGTGTGGAAACAGGACCCAAATTCATGCTCTTTTTATACCATTTTTTCAAAATATAGCGAAAAAATCTTGATTTGTTTATATTTACTGAAATAGTGAGAAACATGTATGACTCACATCGGCCAAAAATTCACCTCTTGGAATTAGAAAATGAATTCGTTCATAACTTATATAAAAATTGTATAGCAGCAAAAATTATAGATTTTTTCATATACCTATTTGGAGGAATATTTCGTTATATAGTGAAATATTCAATATAATTGGCTAAACTAACTACACATTTTATATCTAGACAGTGAGTTAGTCTGATTGGCTTTCGTATGCTTCCAGGAGAGTTCAAATCGTACTAAAAATGAACGAGGTATAGTGGCAATACTATTTTTGGAGGTTGAACTCAATCTTATGACCGACACACCATTACTATGGATGAACCCAAACTTTTGGCAGAGGCAAATCATAGCCGACGACGTACATGATCGCTGGCAACCAACGCGAGTTCATTAGTGGTGGTGGTCGTGAAATGGTGCTGGATAGTGAAAAATTTGAAATGGTAGAAAAATATGTGTATCTTGGAACATTAGTGACGTGCGATAATGATGTTACCCGCAAAGTGAAAACGCGTATTGCAACTGCAAATAAGATTTATTACGGACTTCGTAACCAGGTCAAGTCCCGTAGTCTGCAAAAGAAGAGAAAATTCGCACTGTATACTACTCTGATTCTTCCGATGGCTTTATACGGCCATGATACAGGACGTTAAAGAAAGCTGATCGGAGAGCTTTTGGAGTGTTTGTGCATAAGGTGCTGCGGATGATACTCGGCGGTAAACAAGAGAACGGTATCTGATGGCGTCGCATGAATCACGAGCTATTTCAGGTGTAGGGGAAGAAGGGGCAATATACCCTAGCTAAGCATAGACTGCTTTTATGCCTTAGCTATAACGCAACAGTTAAACAATATAGCTAGGTAATTCCATATTAAAATAGGAAAAAATTCAATCATATTCATAATATTCACATTTTAAAAAAGTGGTGATTTTTCGTTGCCGGAAAACTCATGAGGCAAAATTCCTTTTAGTCGGCAGCTCTTAGGGAACAATGTACCACGCATCGGTACATCAGCATTCTGGTATGGACAGTGCGTGGCAACGCGAGTACATTGTAGGATATTTCCACTAGGGCGTTTTGCCTCGCTTCATCAAAATGTGGAAAATTTCAATTTTTTCTCTATTCCTATCTATTATTTTGACACTTTTTTCGCTTAACCTACATAATTTTACGTTTAGTTTTATTAAGGCTATCTCAAACATGGTAAATATAAGTGAATACCCGAAAGTCGTTTTGCTCCGTGGGGGCGTTTTGGGGCTTCTTCCCCTATAAAGGGCTGGATATTGTGAAGCTTATACAACACGGCAGACTACGGTGGGCTGGACACGTTGTTCATATGCAGGAAGAGCGTTAAGCGAAGACAATATTTAGAAGTAAACCCTGGAGATGCCGTAGGCTTCGTAGAAGGCTGCGTAAACGATGGCTTTTTGCAGTTGAAGAAAACGTTCAGGGCGACTTGAAGCGATTGTTTTTTTTATAATTTATTTCTGTGAATTTTGAAATTACTTCAGCTCTTCACTTGTCATGATATTGCCAATGCTAAGGGACCAACTGGCAAGGGTGAGCACTGAAATCAGCGAGTCCTAAGTCCAACCTAAGGACCATCCGCAAGCAGAGAGTACAATACATAATAATTAACAAATAAAATTATAATTATACCCTTTGAAAAACGGTTCATAAAATTAAGCTGGTCGACAAAAACAGACATCAATCACGGTCTTTCACGGTGGGAGTCTCCTTCGATAAACTTTGGCCAGGTGGTCAACTGTGGCTGTACGGATGTCCAAGAATCCAATTGTTGAGTTGCGCTCTGTTCCGGAGTTTATTCGCTGCAGCCAGATAGGAAACCCAACCTTAGCGCATAATATCGATCCATTAAACTAACCGAAGAAGGGAAAAATTTTCAGAGCGAAGCACTTTCGCATGAAATTCGGAGCGGAGGATTTCCGCAATAAACTGATCAGAACATCAGTTAAACGATGACAAAAATCACATCGTATTTAAAAACAATAAAAACTTCGGAGAAAGCGTGGCTCACTCTGAGAGCGACAGCTTTCGCATTCCTGCTACACAGGACTTGGTCGGTTGGTATCAAGATGAGGATACGATTGGGGAGGAAACACAGCCATGGGGACTGTGGGAAGCGTGGGGACATAAAATCCTGGGAAGACCAGGGAGGCTCGCACACCTTCTTGGGTGGGACTTATTTCCGGGTTGAGTTGCCTGGAAAGTCCAAGCTGGATCTAGGTCTGGTGGTACAGTTTTCCGTCTTTGAGGAAGCAGATGAGGACAGATAGGGTAGCGGTATTGTAAGCTAGGGCATCTCGTATGTTTGTCGGTATTCCGTAGCTGGATCGAGGAATGTCAAACTTTGGACATCGGCAGATCACATGTTCCACTGAGTGTTGTACTCCGCAGATGACACAGACGGTACGAAAGGTCCTTCCGCCGAAATTATGTGGTTCCAGGGTGCCGTGGATCCCTTAACCTTCCGCAATTGCGTGGTTCTGGAAGCAGCCCATTGGTTTTCCCAATCCTGGCTGCCGATCTTTTTGATCCAGGCTTTTACGTCAGCCGAGGGAACCGATGTTGTGAAACGCCAGATTTGGTGGCCGTCTCCAGCCAGGATGTCCGCAGTAACGTTGCCTGGCACCCCCACAGTGCCCGGGAATCCAGGCGAAGGTTGTCGATTGTTGTTCACTAGCGAGGATGGCCTGGATCCATGGATGTTTCGGGTGGTCACTTTGTAGCGCAGCGATGGCACTAGCGGAATCAGTCAGAACTAGGACTGGTTTGTCGGAGGGGGTAGTAGCGGCAATCAACAGAGCTGCGGTTTCCGCCGAGAAGACGCTGCATTGTGCAGGAAGGCTGTCCGAGACCGTTAGGTTGCTCCCAGTAACGCCTAAGCCGACCCCTTCTCTCGAAAGGGAACCGTCAGTGTATCGATGCTCATGTTCTATTTTAAAGCGCCTTGTAATGGAGCTGTTTATGTTGGTGGTGGAGGAGTGCCAGCTCCTTGCTGCATGCCAGTGGACCCTAGCCTCCGGGGGAGACTGATGCCGGCCATCGTATACATGATCCGATTCCCTTGAACAAGAAGAGGGTTTCTATGGTATCCGGATGTGGCGGAAGCGTATTTTAGGCTTTTAGGCAAATAGCCACTTACACACGATGGCGAAATGGGAGGACACCTGCTTCGGCCCAAGAAGCCTCAGCGGTTGTGGAAGGAAGAACTCCGGAAGCTGTGCGGATGTATTGGTTGAAGACTGGGGAGAGTATGTTAACAAGCTCACAACGTGCTACCCAAGTCAGTTCCAGTCCATACAGAAGACAGCTGTCAATCAGCGCTTGGCCGATACGATACCGAGTGGCCCTGTTGTTCGTCCTATGCGGTCTTGATAAAGTTTTAACATGGTTGATCCTTGATTTGCAGCCGACTTGACCGCTTCGAAATGAGGGTCGAAGGTCAGTTCTCGGTCGATGGAGACTCCGAGGACCTTGACGAGGAAGCGATTGGCCCAGGATCGAGTCCAGTAGAGAAGGATACTCCATTCAGTGTAGGTTCTGCGAAGAGCTGTAGCCCATCAAGTATCAAGTAAGTACTAGAACACCCTGTATCCAGTCGTGGTGTCTTAGATAGGCAATTTTTGCGCAGACAGCATGGGGCAGTTTTGAGCATCTCTGCTGAAATGCGATAGACCCCGGGAGCCCTGTTGGATTTCATGCTTCGGATGGCTGCTTCAATCTCTTACAATGATGGAGCTTCGGAGTTGACGCGAGTAGTGTGTCGAACCCTTGGCGACTCACACCACGACGAGGTGTCGTTGGTTGGTCGGCTGTCGAAACTTGAAGAAGTTGTTCGAAGTGCTCGAATCAACATTGCAGCTGATCAGTTGGGTCGGTGAGTAACTGGCCTGTCGCGTCTTTCACCGGCCTTCTCGGATTCATCCTTGTTCTATTCAGGAGGTATGAGATATCGTAGAAGAGACGAGTATCGCCAATTATCGAAGCTTTCTTCGTTCGTCGGCCAGTGACTTCTATCGCGGCCTTCGCTCTTCTACACTCCTCAGTCTTCCGCCACGATGCATCTGTGATCCACACTCTCTGCTGAGTGCGCAGCTCACCCAGGTCGTTGCCGTTTGTCTCAATAGATCTTGATGGTCATCCATTGCTTTTCAACACTGCCACCTTCCGGAACATCCGCATATGATTCAAATTTAAATCAATAGATACCTGCCAATTTTTAACTATGATGCTCTCAACCGTTAAAACAACACTGATTCGAACAAGGAATAAGACAAATATTACAGCTAGATTAACGCATACGTGTCTTCTGATGAAATTTATGATCGAAATTCTATGAATTCTGGAGGAATTCCTTTTGAATGTCCTTGAGAAACTAACTAATAAACATTATGAGGTATTGTGTAGGAAATCCTGAGATACCACAACGAACTTACAAATAGATTATTGAACCAATATGCTGAATAATAGCATGCTAAAAATAAAAATTAAGATGAATTCCTGTAAGGCCAATTTAAATAAAGGGTAAACTTATTCTAGAACCAAATATTGAAGAAAAAAATCATTGAATAAATTTCTGATTAGCTTTTGTAGTAATATCTAGAATAACTTTCAAGTGAATCTATTATAGTAATACCTGGGTAATTCAGAAATATTATACAGACATTCTATTGAGGTTTCTAAATCTTGTTACCTTCCAGATGATTTGTTTCTTATGTGCGATATCTATTTATCTATCTGTGTATCTATATAGAGCAAGGTCGGCTGGACTCAACTAATGTTATATAAATTTGAATGTCAACCAGACAAACAATTCTGAAGATTGCAGAGTTTTTCAAAAATTTCCATATAATTGAATGAATAACGTATTTAAATAACAAATCAACAATACTCACTTTGACAGGACATCCATGGCAGGAACACCAGCGTATTCAGCAGAAGCAATTGTTGTTGCAGTTTGGCAATCTTCATTTCTAGAAAATCAAACATAATTACAAAAACAGAAGTCCGTTAATTATCACGTGTCGTAAAAAGTGCACAGCAATTATTAGCTCTATGGCTCTCTCCACTCGGAAAACACTCGATTCACTTCACACAAATTCCAATTTTCCCACCCAGACAGCGGACAGCTGTTCACACCGACGATACCTCCTAGTCAACAAAACAAACTGAACAAATCCTCAGAACTTCCGCTACCATCGACCGCCAATCAACGATAAACGATTACATCGTTCATCATGCTTAATAACTTGGTAAAAAATTAGCAAACATACCGTCTGGGTTGTACGATATGTAAAATGTAAGGCATCATCTCACATTACAAATTCAATTTGCCTATTCTACAATGCAGAAAAACGCCGGCAAACGTCTGTCGGTCGCATTGAAACATCATAACAGCAATGATCAACGATGGTCAAACGGTATGCGCTGTGGAGGCGTGTTGCTGTACATTTTCACGGTACATCGATCAAGTTCGAGGAGCCCGGAGTGGTTTTCCGATAAGGTACCTAATGTACCTAACCAAAACCAGCCATAGCACGAAGGCAAGTGGCGAGTTCTTATGGTTTAGTATTCACTAAGTATGTGATGGCCCTACGAAGAATGGCAAGTTCACGGCCCTGTTAGAATAGAACTTGAATCACAGAGAACTGACATCTAAGCAAAAGCTGTATCTGACTTTAGTAGAATCACACGCGTTGCAATTTTAGTTAAAATACAAATTGAGCCAAATGCACTTCTTTAGCTTTACTATTATAATATGCAATGAATTCCTTAATTTATTTGTATTTCAGCGATGATTGTTCCACAAGCATGTCACAGAATAATTCCTTACACACTATTCACACCGGAGTTATATGTCTGTTGCCTGTGGTTAGGTTCTTATAGGTTCTTGGTAGACTTTGTCTATCGCGCATATCGCATTCCATACCGTTCGAGGGTTCGCAATTTTCCGCGCAACTTGTATTCGGAACTGGACTTGAAACAACTTTTTCCTTAATCACATATGGCACCAACTACTAACCAGTCACGATCGGGATTTAATAGGGCCTTTGGGATCCAGTCTTTTCGTGTCTTGTTAACGTTATCACCACGGTAGAAACTTTGGATAGAATAAATAACTGACTAGGTTTGTATTAGATCAGCTCTGCCAATGAACGGTTGAACGGTGGCAAAGTCAAGGTCACCACTACTGAGCTGCAAATGTAAACTGGAGTACTCACTGAGGTCATAATACATAAAGAGCAAACCGTAGGTAGATGCGATGTGTGTCCCTTCCCAAATGATGGTAGAAAAGTAACGAACTCGAACAGGCCATTATTGTTGAAGACCAGTGTTTCTAAAACTTTGTGCATCGTGAGCTATGTTGTATGCCTGTAGGCTCGGTCTTTCTGCGCTCAATTTTCAAGATAAAACATAATAAGAATACTAACAGTTCGAAGAGTAAACTGTTTTAATGACTGTATGCTACGAATTTCGAATAGGAATAAATATTCAGATAGATACGAATGTTTCTTTGTTTAGTTTTCCACTCGATGTATTCGATGGTTTGAGAAACGCCGGTTATAGACGATTAATTACCTAGCGATGGAGATTGAAGCGTGAGAGAGTCAACACCATGGCTGACTGATCCGCGACAAACTGGAGTGAACAGAGATTGGAAATGCTGTGCTAATTATATTGCATCATTATAGCAAATTTTTTATCGGTGATGTGCTCAGATCAGACTTAAGTGATATACGATCATAAATTTTGGATGCCATTCGAATTGCTTCAATTTTTTCGACATCGCTGCTCATGGAATCACTTCAACATTAAGAATATCAAGGTCAGAAAAAGTACAATTGGATGATTCAGCGCTATGAAGCACTATAAGAAGTCTTATTTTACTTTCAATAAATGTATCGCCAAAGCACTGCTGAAGTAGTTAATTTTGTAGCTAATTGCAATAAGATTACCTTTTCAGCAGGAGTTGAGCGTGTTTTTCAACAAGCTGCATACACTATTTTAGCAAAGAAAAGAAGGGTTTCAATACAGTAATTTAGGACCAAAATATTTCCGTCTGATTTACATTAAGTAACCAGACGTTCCGCTTTTCGCAGGACAGTTTCGCGTTTTCGCATTTTGTCTCGCGCTGAAAAGTGTCCCGTCAAAGAAGGATGAAAGAAAAAAGAAGGAAAAAAGGAAGAATGAACAGTAAAAATAAAGGAGGAATAAATAATGAAGGAAGAAAAAGAATAAGGCAAAAAGAGAAGGATAAGGAAATAAGGGAGAGAGAAGAGGAAAAAATATCAAAGAAGATGGAAGAAAGAAGAAGAGTTAAGAGGAAGGAAAAAGAAAAAAGGAGACGGTCCTTCTAGAGGAACAGGTAAGAAGTAATAAGAAAGAAAGAAAAAAAGGAAGGGAAAAGGAAATAGGAAGAATGGAGAGGAAGAAGGAATAAGGAGAAAGGAATAATAAAGGAGGAAGAATTAAAACACTGAGCACCACTTTTTAGTCCTGGACATCTTGAACAATGTTGCCGAATACAATTTGGGAGTAGGTACGAGGGATCTCAAGCTAGAGCAATGTTTCAAACATCCAACAATATTGCAAGCACACTAGCGCCACGTGTAAAATTCATAATTTTTTTTTTTCAGTTTCAAGACAGCCCATTTCCACCAGACAAACTTTGCTGAAGACATCATCTTTACCAATTTAAAATTTGAACGATAAGAACATTTACAACTTGGAAAATCTCATATATCGAAATATCTTGAGTAGTCTAAATTAATGATTTCATATATACCACCATCTTGCGGCCAAGTTCTATACTAACTAATGTCACAGGTCAAAGCACACGCCTTCCGCTATAGCCTTTTTGAAAAGATGCGTTCAAAATGGGTAGGATTTTCAGATATAAGTAAACAAGCATAAAAATCACTTTTTTATATAATCTTTCTTAAAGTGATTTTTAGGAAAAGAAAAAAATCTATGTAGGCCAAACAAAAAGATCATTAGATATAAGGTTCAAGGAACATATGGCGGAAGTGAGTAAGGCGAAAAGAGAAAACGATAAGGGATTACATTACGAATTTAGATCTAAGGTAGCAGAGCATGTCTATAAGGAAAATCACCCAATTACGGCATCAAATATTAAAATCTTAAGAAATGTCTCTTCCCATGGAAACTCGATGTAGCTGAGAGTTTGGAAATCCACCGACAGGTACAAACAGCGCTGTTGAATAAGGATCAGGAAATGGCAGCTCTTGGCTCTTCAAGTTTCTACCTAAACAATAAAGTAATTTACTGTATAGGTAAATAAAGTAGGCAAATAAGATTAGATTAGGTACCTAGCGTAGTATAAATAGTGTAAGTTGCGATTGTTTTCTTCAAGTCGAGTCAAGTACAAGACACTGAAGACGACCACACAGTTGTGGTCGAAATACGTATCTGCAAAGATAACGAAAATTAACTGGTGGAATTAAATGGACAGTACTTAATTCGTCTTAGACGGTTTGGTGATTTTTAAGTTTAAACAAAGTTCAACACAACCCCTCCCGCTAGTAACCCGCCCACCTATGGTCAATCTTGGGTAACGTCCTTAAATTATCTCCCGAAACAGCCCAAAAAATTCAAAATTGACCAAACAATAAAAAAGTTAGAGAAAATTCAATATGGAATCAATGTGACAAAGTACAGACAACGTAAGTTTTTCGATAAAAGTCACTGTAGCGCTTATTTTTAAGGTTTTTTAAGCGAATTTGCAGCTAGAGGACAGATCTTCGCGAGTTTTACCAAATTATCAAAAATTAGGAGAATCGGTTTAAAACTAAAAAACTGGCTGTCTTTCAAAGTGGCCTGGGCTCATATTGGCCCAGAGCACAGACAAAAAGATAATAACCCACCTAGTGGTAATGGTGCCTTTCTCGTGTATTGAAAAAAATAATATTTTGCCTATAATTTCAAGCCCATAGTCCGATTTGCCCACGTTTTTTATGTTTAAATAAAGTACTAAGACAGAATTTTGCGTTGAACGCAATTTGTTGTTGTTTTGAAGCAAATTGGCTAAAAATAAAGTGTTTATTTATTAACAATTTTTTACGTATTGCAAAAGCATATTTTGGCCATAACTTCTGAGCCAATAGATATTCCTATCCGACAAAATTTTCAAAAGAAAACAATTGGACAGAATTCCGCGTAGAATGCAGACTGTTGCGAGCAAATCGCTTAAGGATAACTATCTCAACAGCTAGTGAGATTTCTTTGTGCACACACATACATACACGAAGAGATGCTCTTTGGTCCATAGCTTGATTATGCAAGACCGCATTGCGAAATAGAACGCAGAGGCCTTAACTCCAAAGACGGTGATTTTGTAAAGGGATCTAGACTCAGAAAGGCTTAGACAGATCCAACATGTTTTAGAAATGTTGAGAGACAGGTCATCATCTAGCAAGACGCGGATATCGACGTGCATGCTTTATTCTATCCAGATGATGAGAATGGCTTCGGCTGGAGCCGAAGAGCAATCGACATCCGGCATACTAAAGTAACAGGAGGCTCAGTGCGCTACGTACTGCTTGTTTCAGAACCAGGAGGCGGGCACAAATAGCGAGAACGGAACCAGAAAGAGATGCGCAAGGCGGCGTTCCAAGGAGCTGGGATCATATTAACCTTCCGGGACTCGCTTGGTCCTGGACCGCTCACGCAGTCCCGCTTGTGTTGTAAACGAGAAGCATGTTTTTTCAAAGGTGTTCCTTTTACAACGGCGCGATTTTTGTTTGTTTGTTTGTTTTTATTAACGACATTTCACACTGCTGGAGTGCATTCATGTCGAATCAAAAAAATTCCCCCTTCCCTATATAATTTTCGAACAATACATTTCATTTTTTCTTCGACCTAGTGTTGTACACTTTCCATCCTGGATCGGGAAGATTCTCTTCGGTGTGCTGCAGTTCGTCCAGGCAGCAGTCATTGCCACACGATCTCTTCCGATCTTGTTCGCATCTAGCCTCATTCGAATTCGATTCATTTGTCCCAGTCGACAACCGCCTCTTTGCTGTGGTTCCGGGCTGTGGGTCGATGTGTGCGTCATCATCATCACCATTAGATTCGTTGTCGCTTGAGTTGAGATCTGCCGCATGCGGGGCAGCTTCTGCTGTATCGTTGCAATTTTTGTCCACGTCTTTGCTCTGTCGTTCGGCGGTGTTTGAAACTGTTCGTTTTTCTTGCTGAGTCTCAGATCCTCCGCTCGGTGTCACTTGTTTACTTTGGCCTCGGAAAGTTACGAGTGTAGATTCGTTTTCTATTACTATACGCGATGGTATTTGTACCTCCATCCTCATTCGTATCACTCTGACACCGTTTGGTATCCCAGGGAAGAAGTTCTTCCATACTTCGTTTTGAATGGAGATCACTTTTCCATATTGCTCCATATGTTGGATGATGGTTGTGTTAGACATACATGGTGGCAGGTCATGAAGCCTTACGGTGGTGGTGGGGCCATCTACATACACAGGGATAGAATATTTCACACCCTGGCATCGGAATGTGTGTAGGAGATGATGCTCTTTTTGCAGCCGTAGTGCCAAGCCTGCATCGTTCAGCTCGATGAGTACACAGTTTCTCAAGTTGTGCAGTTGAATATTTCTGACATCCACCATCTTGAGCTTAAGATCAACCTCGATGACTTCTTTCACTTGCTCTAGCGTAGGTCGTTTCGGAAGAACACCGAAATCGACGACCAGTGTGTTTCGCCTGTTCGATGACATTTTGCGACGACGCAAAATTGTTTCGCGACAGGATCCACAAAAAATGCTATTCACCGTAAAACGTATGCGAGCTATCCGAAAACACGACTATCGCGCACGAGAAGCGGTTGCCAACTGGCACACAACGGCGCGAGTCCCCGAAGCTTAAAACGTAGAAAGTCAGACTGCGTCGAGGAACATAGTCGAGTTGTGATGTCGATGATCAAAGGTCTGTCGACGTCAGCTGAAATGTGCCCGTGGAAGGTCTCTTCCCCAAACATGATCTGCCCACAGTGTTGGTATGGTGGTCACACCGTACGGCGATGAAGAAGAAGAAGTAGAAAACGCTGAGAATCGACAAGTGTCTAATGGCGAGCTGCCAGAAACAACGAAGTGAGTGAAAGCGTAGAAAGCCCCCAATCCGGATGAAATATTGGACATGTTCAGGAAGGCGCTACAAGTGTCTGGACGAAAGCCCCGAAGTTATTGGTTCTGTCAATGTTTGGAAAGATAGGAAACGCTCAGGAAGCTCCCGAAGAGGATCATCCTTAACAGGCTGGCAAAATATATGAGAGGGAAGCGCAGATTGTCAAAGATACAGTTCGAATGCAATTCACATAGTGCTCGAGAGTGCATAGAAGGCATCCATCCAAACAGAAGTTACGAGGAGATCGATACTGCGCAGTGGTCACGATAGTCGTGAAGAACGCGTTCAACAGTGCCAGCTGGGTCTGGTCACCCAATTACGACTGGGTCACCCAATTACGGCATCAAATATTAAAATCTTAAGAAATGTCTCTTCCCCATGGAAACTCGATGTAGCTGAGAGTTTGGAAATCCACCGACAGGTACAAACAGCGCTGTTGAATAAGGATCAGGGAAATGGCAGCTCTTGGCTCTTCAAGTTTCTACCTAAACAATAAAGTAATTTACTGTATAGGTAAATAAAGTAGGCAAATAAGATTAGATTAGGTACCTAGCGTAGTATAAATAGTGTAAGTTGCGATTGTTTTCTTCAAGTCGAGTCAAGTACAAGACACTGAAGACGACCACACAGTTGTGGTCGAAATACGTATCTGCAAAGATAACGAAAATTAACTGGTGGAATTAAATGGATAGTACTTAATTCGTCTTAGACGGTTTGGTGATTTTTAAGTTTAAACAAAGTTCAACACAACCCCTCCTGCTAGTAACCCGCCCACCTATGGTCAATCTTGGGTAACGTCCTTAAATTATCTCCCGAAACAGCCCAAAAAATTCAAAATTGACCAAACAATAAAAAAGTTAGAGAAAATTCAATATGGAATCAATGTGACAAAGTACAGACAACGTAAGTTTTTCGATAAAAGTCACTGTAGCGCTTATTTTTAAGGTTTTTTAAGCGAATTTGCAGCTAGAGGAAAGATCTTCGCGAGTTTTACCAAACTATCAAAAATTAGGAGAATCGGTTTAAAACTAAAAAAATTGCTGTCTTTCAAAGTGGCCTGGGCTCATATTGGCCCAGAGCACAGACAAAAAGATAATAACCCACCTAGTGGTAATGGTGCCTTTCTCATGTATTTAAAAAAAAAAAATTGCCTATAATTTCTAGCCCATAGTCCGATTTGCCCAATTTTAAACATAAAGTACTAGGACAGAATTTTGCGTTGAACGCAATTTGTTGTTGTTTTGAAGCAAATTGGCTAAAAATATAGTGTTTATTTATTAACCATTTGTTACGTGATGCAAAAGCATATTTTGGCCAAAACTTCTGAGCCCATAGATAGTCCTATCCGGAAAAATTTTCAAAAGAAATCAATAGGACAGAATTCCGCGTAGAATGCAGACTGTTGCGAGCAAATCGCTTAAGGATAACTATCTCAACAGCTAGTGAGATTTCTTTGTGCTCTCACATACATACACGAAGAGATGCTCTTTGGTCCATAGCTTGATTATGCAAGACCGCATTGCGAAATAGAACGCAGAGGCGCAAAATCAAAGCCTTAACTCCAAAGACGGTGATTTTGTAAAGGGATCTAGACTCAGAAAGGCTCAGACAGATCCAACATGTTTTAAAAATGTGGAGAGACAGGTCATCTTGCTAGATACTGCACGCGGATATCGACGTGCATGCTTTATTCTATCCAGATGATGAGAATGGCTTCGGCTTCGTGATGGCCAAAATCAACGACGTCTGCAGACCCCAAAGACATTCTGGTTTTATGTTGGTTTATGGACGTCATGTAGAGAGAATAATGGTTTTCATGACCGTTATAAAACTAAAAATGTTCCGAAGGTTAGAAGTCCTAGCATGTGACTTCAATCGACCAACCATGGTGAAATACGAAAAAGATGATCAGTGAGCGGAAGTGGAAGACTAAATCCTTCAACAAAGACCTCTTCGTCGAGGCACTTCGATCGGACAACAGTAAAATATCGTATATGCGGCCGAGCTAACAATAATGGTGGTAACTATACTTGTGACACTGCAATGCCGCATACGCTGGAATCGAAGAGCAATCGACATCCGGCTTACTGAAGGAACGAGAGGCTCAGTGCGCTACGTACTGCTTGTTTCAGAACCAGGAGGCGGGCACAGATAGCGAGAACGGAACCAGAGAGAGAAGCGCAAGGCGGCGTTCCGAGGAGCTGGGATCGTATTAACCTTCCGGGACTCGCTTGGTCCTGGACCGCTCATGCAGTCCCGCTTCTGTGGTGAACGAGAAGCGTGCTTTTTTCGAAGGTGTTACAACGGCGCGACCCAGCAAACACAAGATCGTATATCATAGCGAATAAGTGTACAAAGTGGAGGCCATATACGCACACTTTGAATGCAGCCAAGTGGAGGCATGCACCTATATAGCCTCCACATTGTACACCTATCCGCTATCATATGCGACTTTGTGTTGGCTGGGAGTCCAAGCTTAAAACGTAGAAAGTCAGACTGCGTCGAGGAGCATAATCGAGTTGTGATGTCGATGATCAAAGGTCTGTCGACGTCAGCTGAAATGTGCCCGTGGAAGGTCTCTTCCCCAAACATGATCTGACCACAGTGTTGGTATGGTGATCACACCGTACGGCGATGAAGAAGAAGAAGTAGAAAACCCTGAGAATCGACAAGTGTCCAATGGCGAGCTGCCAGAAACAACGAAGTGAGTGAAAGCGTAGAAAGCCCCGATCCGGATGAAATATTGGACATGTTCAGGAAGGCGCTACAAGTGTCTGGACGAAAGCCCCGAAGTTATTGGTTCTGTCAATGTTTGGAAAGATAGGAAACGCTCAGGAAGCTCCCGAAGAGGATCATCCTTAACAGGCTGGCAAAATATATGAGAGGGAAGCGCAGATTGTCAAAGATACAGTTCGAATGCAATTCACATAGTGCTCGAGAGTGCATAGAAGGCATCCATCCAAACAAAAGTTACGAGGAGATCGATACTGCGCAGTGGTCACTTGGGTCATTTGGCATAAAGTCATTTGGCATAACGCCATTTGGCATAAGGTCATTTGGCATAAAGGCCATTTGGCATAATGGTCATTTGGCATAACGGATATTTGGCATAATTTTGAAGTGCAAGAAAAGAGTGGGTCATTTGGCATAACGGACATTTGGCATAATTTCGAACTGTGAAAGCGAAAGGGATATTTCATGTAATGTTTAGCGTAGATAAAGTAGGTCGAGGCTGTTTTCTGATAAATTTAGACTGATGGTAGACATTTTCCAGAAGAACGAAATAACAAAACGTCAGAATTACTTCCGAGAGAGCGATCACATCCATCATTGACTTATTCCGGCCACATGCCTACTTTTAAAGTAGGAATGACATCCACCATTGCTTCAATCCGGGCATGCGCCTTAAGACCGGATCAAATCCACCACTGCCTTAATCCGGGCAAGCGCCTAACTTTAAAAACTCAAGCAACACACTTGTCGTAGACGAGTTACTAAAACCAATCAAGTCACATATGAGTTATTGCAACCAAACCAATCTGAATTGTGCTTTTCGGGAAAGAGATCACATCTACCATTGTTTATTCCCGACAAGCGCCTACTTATAAAGAAGAAGTCACATCTACCATTGCCATAATCCAGGCAGGGTCTACTTTTAAAGAAGGGATCACATCCACCATTCTTCTTATTCTTATTGGCATTACTTCCCCACACTGGGACAGAGCCGCCTCGCAGCTTAGTGTTCATTAAGCACTTCCACAGTTATTAACTGCGAGGTTTCTAAGCCAGGTTACCATTTTTGCATTCGTATATCATGAGGCTAGCACGATGATACTTTTATGCCTAGACCAGCACCGGGAATCGAACCCAGCCACCCTCAGCATGGTCTTGCTTTGTAGCCACGCGTCTTACCGCACGGCTAAAGAGGGCCCCTATCCACCATTGCATTGCCACTATTCAGGCCACACATCTACTTTCAAAGAAGGGATTAAATCCACCATTGCTTCAATCCGTACTAGCGCCTACTTTTAAAGAACAAATCAAATCCTCCATTGCCATAATCCGTGCAAGCGCCTATTTTTAAAGAAGGGATCACATCCACCATTGCCTCAATCCGGGAAATCGCCTTCTTTTAAAGAAGAAATCACATCCACCATTGTCATAATCCGGGCAAGCGCCTACTTTTAAAGAATGGATCACATCCTCCATTGCCATAATCCATGCAAGCGCCTACTTTTAAAGAAGGGATCGCATCCACCATGGCCTTAATCCGGGCATGCACCTACTTTAAAGAAGGGATCACTTCCACCATTGCCTCAATCCGGGCAAGCGCCTTCTTTTAAAGAAGGAATCACATCCACCATTACCATAATCCGGACAAGCGCCTACTTTTAAAGAAAGAATCACATCATCCATTGCCATAATCCGTGCAAGCGCCTACCTTTGAAGAAGGGATCGCATCCACCATGACCTTAATCCGGGCAAGCGCCTACTTTTAAATAAGAGATCATATCCTCCATTGCCATAATCCGGGCAAGCACCTACTTTAAAGAAGGAATCACATCCACCATTATAATAATCCGGACAAGCGCCTACTTTTAAAGAAGGGATCACATCATCCAATGCCATAATCCATGTAAGCGCCCACTTTTAAAGGGATCCAATCCACCATGACCTTAATCCGGGCAAGCGCCTACTTTTAAATAAGAGATCATACCCTCCATTGCCATAATCCGGGCAAGCACCTACTTTTAAAGAAGGGATCACATCCTTCATTGCCCTAATACGGCCACACGCCTACTTTTAAAGAAGGTATCATATCCTTCATTGCCATAATCCAGCCATACGCCTACTTTTAAAAAGGGGATTACATAAACCACTGCTCTAATCCAGGCATGCGCCTACTTTTGCATTGCATTGCAAATGCATTCTTTCCACGAGAGGATAATGTCTTTTTAATATTTTTATCGACGGGTGTTATATTTACTATCCCGGGGTGTTTCCCGCGCCACTTAGTCATCATTTAGCAAACGTAAAGAAAAATTATGCCAAATGTCCGTTATGCCAAAAGACCCTCACTTTTGACGTTGGTTACAATTATGCCAAATGTCCGTTATGCCAAATGACCGTTATGCCAAATGGCCTTTATGCCAAATGACCCGCTCCCGTGCCAGCTTTACGTTGCAGAGAATGCAGATCCCCAACTATCTGTGCCATATCCTGAAGAAGTAGAGGTTTTGATGTACGGAGTTAAGCTGCAGATAGCTCACTACAACACGAATGGGCTGTGAGTAAGCAACTGCTAGGCGACCCAGTAGATGGAAATCGTTCGATGGTTCAGGACAACTTCTCTCTTCATCCTCGGTTGGGCCCCACATTCGGCAAATCAATTTCTACTTAGTCCGCTCTCACTTAGCTCGCTGCGCTGCCTTTTTTGAACGATTGATGTCCGACATTCTTGCAACATGCCCTGTCCATCGTATCTTTCCAGCTTCAAGATACTGGTAACGCAACTTTCTTATTTACTTATTATTTACTATAGCGTGGATCTTACCGATCGTAGGTCCACGAAGTAGAACAAGGGTCAGCTAGCTAGTGTCTCGCCATCGATACTTCGGTATGGAGTTCCTGCTAAGGGTAATGCACTGGAAACCAAGCGGAAACACAAAAGGCTAAAAAGAGTGTTTCGCTGATGGCCATATGTATCATCCTGGTGGTAGCCATTGACTGTTATCAGCGGAGAGACACCAGAAATATAAGTTTAGTAAAAGCTGAATGTTTTGGTAAGTAAAGTGACCAGATGTACCGCATTCCGCGGGACAGTTCCGCAATTTTATCAACTGTCCGCGCTGAAAAGTATCTCGCGAAACGTCCCACATTTCGCTTTTATCCTGATAAAGTCCCGAAATATTAAGAAAATTCGAAAAAAAAACTCAGTAAAGGGTTCTTTCTAAAATTAAGTAACGCTAAATTTGGTGATTTTGGACCCCCACCCTCCCCCACGTAACACTTTTTGTATGGAAGGTTTATTATTTTTGTATGTACCGTAACGCTCGGCTTGACCCCTTGACCTTCAGCGTTACGTAATTTTTGAAAGAACCCAAATAACTTATTACATTTTTACAATTCTCGCTTAACTTTTCAAAGGGACCTAAGTAACTTTTTTTCATGAATTAATTTGAATACTGCAATCAATAGCTTTCATGTTGTTTTGTTGATTGCGCTATTCAAATTAATTCATGAAAAAAAGTTACTTAGGTTTTTTTGCAAAGTTAAGCGAGAATTCATCATTTTGTAAACATGACATGATAATGGCATGCGTTTTGGAAGATGATCGCACATATATGGAATAGAAGAAATTAGGAGACGCTTCTGTGTCTCATAGACTATATCCTATCCAAGTTTTTTGGATGCTTATGAAAGATAAGAGATGTTAAAATAGACACCCATTTGATTTGAAATAGATGCAAAGAACTACAAGTGCCAACATAAGTAAAACAGAAGGTTTGTGCATGCCGTTGAGAATGGTTCGCTATCAACACTAATCAATGTGATATTTGCTTCGAATATTACTAGGCACTAAAAAGTTAAAAGTCGTGTTTAACAGACTCAGACTTTTCTGAATCTGAACAAATTATTTTGATCGTTTCGGTCTGACCTAGAAAACAAACATATCTAACTTCACTTCATGAATTTGAAAGACAAGGTCAATGGATGAATTTTTGAAAGATTCTGGACACACTGGCAACCTCCGGGTGTTCCCGGGAACTTTGTTCCCTCAGGGAAGTGGACAAATTTCGATTAGCTCCGAACCCCATCTTGTGTCATATCAAACTTCATGATTTTGAAAGACAAGAGCAATAGATGCATTTTTGATAAATGTTGGACCCATTGGCCTTGTCCGGAAGTGTTCCCGGGAACCTTCCACATCTCGATTGGAAACGAGCAAACCATTCAAACTGCCATACGAAAGAGCTGTCGAAAGGAGATGCGCAATGAGGCCCCTGGTTCCCTTGAGGAAGTGGATAAATTTCGATTAGCTCCAAAACCTATCTTGCGACATATCAAACTCCATAATTTTGAAAGACAAGATCAACAGATGAATTTTTCAGAGATTTTGGACACATTGGCCACGTCCGGAAGTGTTCCCGGGAACTTGGTTTCCTCAGGGAAGTGGACAAACTTCGATTAGCACCGAAACCCATCTTGCGACATATCAAACTTCATGATTTTGAAAGACGCAATAGATGCTTTTTCGATAAATGTTGGACACATTGGGCACATCCGGAAGTGTTACCGGGTACTTGGCTCCCTCAGGAAGTGGACCATTTTCGATTAGCTCAGAAACCCATCTT
Source organism: Armigeres subalbatus (assembly GCF_024139115.2). NCBI lineage: Eukaryota > Metazoa > Arthropoda > Insecta > Diptera > Culicidae > Armigeres > Armigeres subalbatus. The sequence continues at coordinate 1,513,018 of NW_026943741.1, forward strand.
GCGACATATCAAACTTCATGTTTTTGAAAGACAAGGTCAATAGATGAATTTTAGAAAGGATGTGGCCAATGTATCTAGGACCTTTCAAAAAATCATCCATTGAGCTTGTCTTTCAAAATAATGAAGTTTGATTTGTCGCAAGGGCAAGACGGGTTTCGGAGCTAATCGGATTCCCTGAGGGAGCTGGTTTCCGGAACATTCGGAACCATGTCCTGCCCAAGAAGCAATTCAGAGCCATACATTAACAAGCTTGTTGAACAATTGTTGTATAGAAGCGATGGTAGTTGAACAATAAAGCATGTTTAAGAAGTTGTTTAATAAATGTTATACTGATTGAAATCACCGCATTAGTTCCCTGTTTTGTTGTTATTTGAATAAAGCATTGAATAAAAGTTTAACAAATGTTGCCCTAAAATTTCCCTGGCAGGGTGAAGTACAGTTGTATTATTTACTGTAAATATACTTTATTCCACCACAATAAATTCTATTTTGTGTAATCAAGTTGATATTGAATAACATGTTTATGCTTGTGTTTATGTGATGCTTCATAACATTTGTTAGAATTTGTTATTCAACAGCGCTGCCGAAGTTGTACAATTCAATGTGTCTTTATTAGATTGCAAACCTTTGAACCAAACATGTCGATTAATTGTGAAATAAGTTTAATGTATGATAACTGGTAAAATAACTTACTTATTCGGAAAGTCTCGATAATAAAGACAAAAAAAAACTTATTTATTTATAGTGATGTTCTTTCAAATGTAGTTCAACACAACATAATTGCTGTTGATTCATCATGGTTGACAAAATCAATTATGTCGAATCTGGCTGTGCTGATGTCACTGTACATTGAACTTTTGTGAAAATGGATAAATCTTTCAAAAAGTACAAAAAGAGTGGTACATATCACATCAGTGACTAGTGAAAAACACCGGTTGTTGTGTAGAACGCTACAAGTACATCACAAAACAGTGGAAAATGCAGCGACGTACGCAGAACTCAAAGCTGTACCAGATCCTACGAAGCTTGTTTTTGCTTAATATTATAAAACTATACTAAAAATTAGACCAAAACACGCGAGACAATACATTGATACCTTATCAATACGAAGAACCAAATTGTAAACCTTCTAAAAATTCAATCGTGCGGGCCCTTTCCAATGATGGTTCTCTAGTAGACTTGCGACGTAGGATTGGCGTAGGATTGTCAATCTGTAAATCGCGAGTTCGATTCTCGGTCTGGTCTAAGATGTTTCCGGGTTGGAAACATTTTCGACACCCTAGGCATAGTGTATCCATAGCCACACAAGATACATGCTCATGCAATGGCGGGCATAGAAAAGCTTTTAATTAATAACTGAGGAAATGCTAATAGAATACTAAGTTGAAAAGCAGGCCAAGTTTCAGTTGGAATGTCTTCTTCTTCTTCTTATTGGCATTACATCCCCACACTGGGATAGAGCCGCCTCGCAGCTTAGTGTTCATTAAGCACTTCCACAGTTATTAACTGCGAGGTTTCTAAGCCAAGTTACCATTTTTGCATTCGTATATCATGAGGCTAACACCAAGATTTTTTTTATGTACAGGTTATCCGACTTCGTCAGTAGATGGGAATAACCAGCGCGGCGGGGAAACATACATTTTCAGTGCAAAACGTAAACAAACGAGCATAAATTCCATACAAAAATCCAAGATGGCTGAGTTGGGGATATTGACAAGTCGGATAACCTGTACATAAAAAATCTTGGCTAACACGATGATTCTTTATGCCCAGGGAAGTCGAGACAATTTCAATCCGAAAATTGCCTAGACCGGCACCGGGAATCGAACCCAGCCACCCTCAGCATGGTCTTGCTTTGTAGCCGTGCATCTTACCGCACGGCTAAGGAGGGCCCGTTGGAATGTAGAGCTATTGAAAAGAAGAAGAAGAAGAAGAAGAAGAAAAGAAGAAGAAGGCCCTGTGCAATCCAATTTTGCAATTACCGAAAAAAGACTGCCGGCCTCGATTGGCTCCACAACAAGAAAGATATCTGCAATATATTGAATTGCACTTTAACAATGGATTTTCACTAGAATATTAAAAATACGTACTTTTGCTCATTTTTCTGCGAATATTTACGCTTTGATCACTGCACCGCACTGTTTGTTGTTGCTGTTTTAACAGTGATGGGCAACGGATGCGCACGGATTGACTATTGGAAGCAGATTGTTTCAGAATTCATTATTCATATTCAACGATTCTTAAACTGCAATTTGTATAAACGTTGCTGTGCAAAGGTTTTCAACAATATTGTTGTCACATACATTCTATTTAATAAACATGTCCAAATGTTGTTTATGCAATGTCTGTGCAATAAATTGTTTAACATGCTCGATTTATGTATATGACCTTGCGTGGAGCAGCGGAAGAGCAGGCGGATGTCAATCGAAGGGTCCTGCATCGGTCGAGATTGTGATAACTGTAGTAATGACTAGTTGATGTAAAAAAAAAACAAGTCACAGTTCTAGAAATTAATGAGTTGAAAAATCGATAGTTCATGAAAGTCATAAAATAATATCAAGATAAAAATTGTCCGTAAGAATTAGTCCTCTTTTATCATTTTTATAAAAAATGCTTGTTGTGGAAACTTGTATTTAATAAGCTTTATTTGAGATATTCCTAACAACAATTGAGATGCCACCACGTTATTCAACTTGTATTCGGGACTTTTTCTCAAACTAATGTTGAATAACAGTTCCCTCCAATCTTCTATGCTACACAAACAACAGTACATATATCAAACAGCCTTATTTGTAAAACATTAAACAAAAGCTTTATTAGTTCGGGTAATAAGCTTTGTAGTAACAAGAGTTGAATTAATGTTGTTGTAGTTCTTTTATTGTTTTTGCAGTTGAACAATCGAGGCAAGGTGATAGCTTAAACATTAATTTCAACATGCTTATAGAACTACTGTTGTTGAATAGTTGAATAGGGTAAACAAGGTTGGTATAGTAGTTTAACAAAAACAATAAATCAATCATGATTAAACATACAGCTGAGTAGCGTAGCTGTAAGAGACATTTCTTCAAACAACAATTGTTTCCTGGGTGGTGATTCCATTGTATTAAAACTAACTTCTGTTACTGGTCTATAATGATTTACCACGTTTTCATAAACATTCTGGGCACTTTCGCTCATTTATCAATGTTTTTAAGAAAAACAAAGAAAAATTAGCACTTTTTAAGGCAAAACATTGCAAATATAAAGGAAGAATTTTCCATGAATAAATCAAAATGTTCCAGAGAAAAAATACAAAATTTTAATAAATAAATCAATATTAGCAATAAACTAATACAAAATTTCCCACAAAATAGTTTTTTTTACCACAAAAAAATTACAAACTATTCACAAAAAAGGGCAATAATAAAATAAGAAAATTTTCATTAAAAAAGTACAAAAAGCAATAAAATTGATTAAATTTTTCATGAACAATAAATGCTTTCGAAGAAGGGGCCATCTATGGAAAAAAAAGCTTAGTTTTATTGCTTTTTTATATTTCATGATGAAAGTTTTTCATGTTTTGTTATAGCTCTTTATTATTGAAATCGAAATTAATTTATTGGCTTTTTTCGGTGATAATTATACTACTCAAAGCAAAAGGGAGTAGATGAAAGTAATGAAGATACAGATTCGATTGACCCCGCAAACGAGCGGCAAGGGTAAAATGAATAGAAACTGAAGATTAGCAGAGGGCCATATGAGAGAACAAGCATTGTTGAAATCGCTGTTATTCTGCCTAACGTCCACCCAGGAACGGCTTGGATAGTTTGATGATCACTGTACCAAGATATACCAGACAGGCATATTATTGTTTTCGTGGAATTTTCGTTATTTTGTGGAAAATTTAGTAATTTTTCATTGTTAATATTTATTTATTTATGAAAATTTTGTACTTTTTTCTCTGGAACATTTTGATTTCTTTAGGGAAATTTTTTTTCTCATAGTTACAATTTTTGCTTTTAAAATTGCTAATTTATTTTTGTTTTGTGAAAAACTTTTAATTGTTTATGAAAATTTTCATTTTTTAGGGAAATTTTATAGTTGTTTGTTTTTTACACTCGGATTTCTTTATTGGAAATTTCCTATTCTTTATGGAATTTTTTAATTTTTCAGTGTAGTTTTCATTTTAGAAATTTTTTGAACGAAATTCCATTTTTACCGAAATTTCTCAACTGTGGCGAAGAAAATTAATCTAACCCGTCAGCAGCGCATTGTCACCTATTAGCGCATTAGTGTAACGAACGAGGTGTTACGATTATGGCCGGGAAAGCCAGCAAAGGCGAGACAATAATTGATTCCATTTCGTTGCGTACGACAATAATTTGGCACTTGTCGGCATTGAATAGTCACAGCAATGCATAATCTGTTCTGGGTTATTTTCAACTGGTTCTGAAACCACAAACTGGTTTAAACCTGACATCTAAGCGAATTAGTAAAAAAACAATAATGATCAATAAAAAAATTCGCAACTGTCGTCTAATAAAACTAGAATAGCTAATTTAATTTAATTTTCCACTACGAAACGGTTGACCTTCAATTGTTTCGTCTTTCATACTGCTTGGGGTGATGACTGATTTGATTATTATGCACTTTGCTGGGCTTATACAATGTACTTAGGTTCATCAGGCATGAATGGATATACCATTCATTCGATGTCCTTGGCCGATACGTAATTTTCATTTATTTTCAACAATTATTGGGAGTTTTTCTGTTAATATGCTCCATAGGAGCTCAATGCTTGTTACTTTGGATCATGCATTCGATCAATTGAAGTTCGTCGTCATATGTCATCGTTGTCCTACGATACATTTATCAAACCGATAGTCTTTCACGGACACGAGACAAAACTCAGTAGTCGTGAATAACCAAAGCGCTTTAAATGTTCAGAGAAAAGCGATGCGTACCATAAAGAAAACCCATTACATAGAGCTGTTAGTAGTATCATCTGTAATTACATGCCGCAAAAATTGAACCGGAAGCCGGAATGTCGAACAACAACGATTCTCCATCAAAGTTTTACGACAGTGGAAAGATTGATAAATCAATAAATGATGCAAAAAGATATTTTATTCTCCAGTTTTCTGATATTCACACATTATCTTATTTTTTTTTCTTACCTGGTAATCACATTTCTACCATTTGAATTGATTTATACCCCACTTTTGTATTTGAATCAATTTTAATTATTTCATTGATCCGCCGTATCGTTTTGTGAAAAATTCACCCAGAACCTGAACATTTAGGCTTGATAACATGAAATTCCTTTTCAGTAAAAAAAAATATATAGGGGAACGGTTCGGCACTTCATCCCATAGCTCCTATTTCCATCCCATCGAAAACAAAGCAATGAAAAGGAATTTGGTTTGTTTCTTATTTTTGTGATTTTTTTCACCAGTGAGCACGCGTGTTAGCAAAAAGAAGCGACGAGATTGGTGCTGTATTTCTTTGTTTTGCGATGAGATGAATATATGTTCAGTGAGATGGAAAACGGAACAGTTCCCCTTTATGCTCTATGACCCCTTCATGTAGAAACAATTTTGGTAAAATTACATTTAACGCGGTATGTCACTGACTCGATGAATAGATTTTCCCACGACTATCGGTCTGAGTTTAATTCCAGCAGAATGGTAATTTTAGATCACTCACATCTCAGCACATGATTCACCATAACATAGCGTAATAACAACTTTCAAACGGCATCTCATTCATAAAGTCGTTAATTCCATTATAGATGCAAACACTTCATTCATACCGGAGCGCCAAGAGCGGGAAATCACTTTATTCATCACAAAGATTATCACAATCCTCAATCAAAACAATCCCCCGCTGCCCCAGTAGTAATCGTTATTTGCACTAACCTCTTTCCTTGATCTGGATTCAACAGGTGCTCCGTACGCAATGCTTGCAGCCAACTTCGTTACCCACTTGGTAAGTTATTACCAGCTAGCCTCAACAACCTTCTTCAAATAGGTTTCCTTTGGGTTTCACGCAACAACTGGTAACACTTCGTGGTCAAGATCTTCGTTAATTTTTCACGAAGTACCAATAGCCCGAAAAGTGTAATGACTAGAATTGGTCAATCAACAACACGTTTTCGCGCCACTCCACTGCACTAACAGACTGACGGGACTGGAAGACACCCTTCGACTCTCACTCTCTTGAAGGCAAACTTGAACTTGCTGTGCCAATGCCCAGACTGTGGCGAATGCCGGCTGAGAAACGTTTGTGATCGAGGGAAGCGCGCGTGGTTTATTTTATAGTTAGTAGTGATATTGCTTTTGGAAAACCGTTTGGAGCGCGATCTGTTTACATCGGGTAAACCTTCTTTCCGTCTGCCGGGAAGTGAATTTGTCATCGACCACTGAATGCATGGTCTTATTCTGCATGCAATTAATGTATACGATGATTTGGCACCCAACGATGACGCCAATGGTAACGCTTTACGTGTAAGTAAAATTCTAAACCGGCCGGTAAATGCCCTTTTCCTGCTTTCTTTCTAATCTGCCCGTCGCTTGTTGATGGGTGGAAATGGTACATAAAGTTTTATTGACGACTATACAACATTAGGGAACTGTGTGGAATTTCCACAAAATAAAATTTATTGGTACACTCAGGTAACTGGTTGTATTTTATCAAATTCGTATTTATACCTTGTTTAGTAGATTGTCTTTCCACGTGTAGAGAATAAATTCAAGCGCTTAGTAGCATAACGGTGCAACTGCATTGATAGCTTTTTCTTATAGTTGAGCACCAGCATATATTTGCGATCGCGACTGGCCATATTCTGATCACGACAGCTTAGAGGAACTTTTTGGACTTGCCTGGACACTGTTGGTGTTGATTCCTGTGGGAATTCCAATCACAGCCACTTTCTCCGACTTCCGGTAGAGCTTAATTTTCGGACATTGTTGATTTGGAATTTGGATTAAGACTCAAAAATATGATCAAACGCGTAGTGATCAAAAAAGAAACTCATCAATAGATTTAAGAGATCTTGGGGTAATAAATTTGAAATAATTTATCTTATCCTGTTCATACTGGACAGTAAGCTTTTTGGCGATAGCAATGAAAAGTAGGCTGTGAAATTAAAACAAAACAAATGAAAATTAAATCGCCACCAAGCGAATGCAAAGTTTTAGGTGCCATTTTTTCGCGTGTTAACCATAATTAGAGTAAGACGGTATAATGCGCCCCACCTGGCCAAAACGCCCCACTTTGATTTCTAGAAAACTATAACTAACTAAGGGTCAAAATCAGTTGGTACCTATAAATATCTGTAAAACCATTATCCTATGTGAATATGGGAGTATTTTTGTATTACGTAATAAAAATAATAGAAAAAAACAAAAAGTTACAGTTTTGATGTAACTTTTCATGTTTGTTTGCTCAACATTCTAGAGCGACGCTAGCATACTGTCCGCAAAACTTGCACGGGAACACTCATTTGGGCAATCAAATAACTTTTCTCAGTGGTTAATATGATATAAAATTGCTTTCATCTCCAAAAATGTAACGTTTTTCAAAAATATATTTCACTGGTCAAAACGCCCCAGTGTAGGCAGGACGATATGCCCTTACCAACTGGACACAAGCGCAGCGAGCTTGCAGCAGTTGCTACCAAATTATATGGAAACTATTGAAATGTAATTCCAACCTGCTTAAATGGACTTACGTTGGTTTTTTAATGTCAAGCACATAAGGATTTGTAACCTTTTTATTATGGGATTGATAAAATACTAATGAAGGGCTATGAAACGTCTTTGGTTAAGGTGGGGCGTATTGCCCAGGCACTTTTTGAAATCCATTTTTTACGATTTTTCAAAAAAGCTTTATTACGTGTTATCTGTAATATTTTTATATGACTACTCACGAGCAATACATTTGCGACATCCTGGACTATCAAAAAACACAAAGTTTGCATAGATTGCGTTGAAAAGTAAAAAGTTATCAAGGAGTTGCCTTAGGGGGGGCATATTATACCGTCTTACCCTATACTAAAAGTTACTGCGTACAAATCACAATTTGTGACGCAGAATACAGCTCTAAGTGATCGCTTCTTAAGGTACCTACATATTGAACTATTCACAGTGATAGTCGAGTTAATTGGTCTGCATCAATTTGAATATTTACTTATAAATAAGCTGCACGGACTTTGATCCGTTGATTCGAAAGGATCAAAGCTGCACGGATTTCGATTTATGAGGTGTTGATTTTATTCTTTATTTCATCACATTTTTCGTAGTTTTACATAAACTGAAGCGCTTACTTGAGCGCTTAGGTGTAAAGATTTCGATGCCCCACGGTTCGCCCTCTGTACTTGTGAACATTAGTGTACTGTGGTGCAAGGAAACGCATAGTACTTCTTTCTGGCTGGGGTGGTATTTACTTTCCGGAAGTGTGAAGGAGATGCACGGTCTTTCCGTACGGTGCGAAATTTTTGTGAGTTACCTAATCGAACTTAAGGCTCCCCCAGACCTAAGCGATTTCATCGCCGTGACGGCGACAACTAGTCGCCGCGATTCTATCTTTGGGTCGCTGCAGCCAATGTTCTATCTACGCTTCCATACCAACGGCGACAGAATCACTGTCGCCAAGCGATAGAATCGCGTCGCGTGTGTTTGGGGGAACCTTTATTCCCCAGAAGTGCAAAAAAGGAGGCACCCCAGCACCCCAGCAAAAAGGAGGTGCACGATACTACTCGGGTCGGTGGAAAGAGACTTGCGCAGTGGTAGAACCATATAATACAAGTATCAAGATGTAAAAATGAAGGTTCAAAAAAGTAATAATGTTGTGATAGTTATTACATTTATTTTGAAACCAACATGCATATTGCCCCATAGGATTTGTGACTAAGAACCCCCTTATTTTTCATATCTTCATTTTCAAGGTGGCCTATCAAATTTTATGTTACAGAAAAATTATAACGGTTTCGCGTAGTTTTGAACGAATCTTTTTCGCCACTGATCGGATATGTGAGCTCGAATGGCATTATACAGATATTATCAAAAAATGCCTTCAAAATTATAATTTTTGGTCGTTCTACTAACAAGTAGTCTATAATTGCCACAAGGGAATCGTACGTAATAATCTTACTTCATATTGCTCGGCGAATGATTCTTCCCACAGATTGTGGCGGCAAGGGAAAAACATCCGTTACAGAAAATCCCTGTATGTTTGCAATGCATGCCGCCGCATATATAATAATATTACTATATTGCAGTGGATGCATATCGAATTGTACCGCCATATGTGCATTATTGCACCAAGCAGCTGACGCGCTTGTCAATCTCGGTACTATGCCGGTCATCTTCACATCGTTTCTGGTTCTGGTTACCAGTTTCTGGTTGGTATACTCTATTAATATTTAACTAATAATTTTCTAATGCGCAGCTCAACTATATAATACTATTTTTTTGTATTTTTTATGATCAGTCAACGCACGCTTTGTAAAATAGTTTGAATCAAAATAAAAACATTATTGAACAATATGTCGGGGTGAAGATACTTGCGAATTTGCTGGACGATGCCAGCTCCCTGCATCGCAATAAGTGATGCAATTTCGCTCAAAGAGTTCCAGACATGCTGCCGACTTTGTAGTTCATTGGTTTTATCATCATAACCGTCATCGTTCTCGGTGGCTGACCATTTGATGAGGTATTTCAGAATTACTGAAGAAACCCCACAAAAGAAACTTTCTAGTCATGTTAATTACGGCTGGTCTTATAGTAAGGTAAAGATTGTTAGTTCGACTACCGATGCTAATAGAGATCGAAATCAGTTCTGCATCCTGATGATTGTCTTATACTAGAGATTTGTGCTAATAATAAGGTTTAATTTATGTAGTTTTGCTTCTAGGAGAGAATAGAATGGATCATATGAATCCCTTTTCAAATTTCAGCAATCAATTATTTAACTTTTGACTTACTTTGTGGCAACACGTTGATATAATTTCTACGTCGATCATAAGAACAATGTGATTACTTACAAAAATTCAGTTACTTTTAGGACATTACCGCCTCGCATTTTTTGCGTTTTCATATCATGAGAGAGTGAAGCCGAAAAATGTCCTAGACCGGGAGATGGAATGGAACCCATTCACCTTCAGCATGAAATTGTTTTGTGGTCGCGCATCTTTCTGCTATGCCTTCCTTTCTAATGGATACACCAACGTTGTTCTACACATTGTGCGAAAAAATATGCTCTTGGATTTTACACAATGTAAACGAATATAATATAATCCTAGTAAAGTAAGTGCAACCAATAGAGGATATTTGAATTTTCAAGATGTCATGTCAATCTTTTTAAAAAAATGCACGCAAGAGCCACAGGAGCGAATTGTTTACATGGTGTAAAATCCCAAGTCCTAAGTGTGTCGGCATGAACTAGCAGAATTTATGGAGAGCTATACCACAGACAAACAGATAGAACAACTAGAACAATATCCTGAAGAATTCATCGCCCAGATTACGTTATCACCTGGGAGGGAGCTCTCGATACTACACATCAAATTAAATATATACTGTCGTCATGCAACTATTCAATAAGAACAAAACAATCAACGTAGGCGCAACCTGAAAAGACTAAATTCTGTTTTGCGTGTTATTGTTGTTATATTGCCTTCTTAAATTTGCTTGCCGAGAGTTTCGTTTTTGGCTCAGCTAGATTTCGGCTCGGCTTGACTCACACATTTTTCGTATCTGTTTCTCCCTCCCAGGTTATCACCATCTCGTGTGCATGTTAAGGACAAACTTCACGGAATCCAAAAATAAATACACTCGCGTTTCCAACACGTAAAAAAATTTAATGTTGTTTATTATTAATATTTCTAATACTTTTTGCCAAAGCAGGCGCTTAATGGCATGTATAAGAAAAACTTATACATCGCATTAGGCACATACATTTGGAAACTTATACTTTTCATTAACTTATGAATGTTATTAGCTTTTTGATATGGGATGATTCATTAGATGGCATAATGAAGAGTATAAGTATTTTCGAATGTTTTTTTGCCATAACATATAAGGTTTTTTTTTACGTCAAGGGCACCCCATTCAAAACGAAAGCCACGCACTACTCTCATTTTTATTATTCCAGCTTTGCTACGTCGCAGCATGCGTGGAATAATAAAATTGACAGTTATGCGTAGCTTCCGTTTTGAATGGGATGCTCTTGAAAACGCATTTAGTTTTGGATTCCAGGAGGCTTGTCGTGATTGACGGGTTTAAATTGCTCAATCGCAGTGATTTGCCGGTTTTCGATAAAAAAAATTGTCAACATGGCCAACAAACCTAGTTAAGGTGATTTTTAGCGCAAATTTATTGCTTTCAATAGTTGAAAAAGTGCATGAATCCATCGTAATGAAGCTGAAATATGTTTGATACACTTTTTTAAAGAAGCAGTGGTAAATATATCCCTACTAATCGACGTACTATCGCTGAAATATTGATTAATTTGCGAGATGAGCCAATGTTACATCCAGGGCCAACATTACCTCCTGTTACATTACTTTGGTTGATTAAAAGCAACAGCAAGATATTTTTGTGCGAATTCTAGCTTAGTACAACCTCGCTTAATGGTCTCATAATTATGCAACTAGAACTGAAAAAATGTTGACCAAATAAAATTGATTCAGTAGCGCAGAAGAAAGTGAAGAAAAAGGTATCAAATCCAGTAGTATTTGGCATTCAACACTGGGGAAAGGTGTTGCCTTTCTCGCGCAATTAAATTGCAACGAAATTTTTTATTTAGGGTAACTGTACCATTTTACCACCACGCTTCTTCGCTGTGGAAACTGATCGATAGTTTTTGAAAAAATATGCATTTTTCAGGTTTGGCCAAATTAGACACGAAGGTGGCCAAAACCGATACATTTCTCCTACTCTGCAAAAACAAACTTTCATAATATACTCATTTCATGGAATTTCGTGTATCGTTCGATAAAAAATATAATGTCGGTGTTAGTACCAGTTTTTATACTATTGTAGAGGAACTTGTAGGTATGTGGAAGTAAGTGATGAACTTTTTAATATGCCTTTTTACTGTTTTATTGAAAAAAATAAAATTGCTTGCTGTATTATTTTGAATTCATGCTACGTACACTGTGTTGTCATGATAGAAATAAGGACTTGGATACAACTAGTGCTAATCGCTACCTTCGTTACCAGCAAAACGATGTAACTGTTAAAATTTTAAGAGTGAAGAAATGAAATTGACCAACTACCACTCGTGATTAGTAAATACTTTCAGAATGTTTTCTAATGATCACATATCAGTCCTATCTTTTCATTAGTTCGGAGTTGAATATGTCGTCATAGAGACTACAGCGACGAAGAGCCGGTAGGTATTAAAATAGAAACAAGTACCAATCGAGCATTGATCGTCTATCTAAATTTATTCACTCACCAAATCACTGCTTGTTGTTGTATTCTACGCCATTGACGCACTGTGGGTTGATCATGGGCCACCTGACCAACATTATTTTCTTTCGATACACATTTGAAAATGCATTTGTTCATCAAAAGTTCAAATACGTCTTTTGAGTGGTGCGCTTCGAAGAGGGGTACGCTATGTGACGTTTGGCCAAATTGTATCGTTTGTTAAAAGAGACATGGCTGCTATTCGCTAAAGGGCACACTACATGCTTAAAACATGCTTACATTTTTTTTTATTAAAGCTAAGGACCCTCTCCCAAATTTTATGCCGTCGACTAGCACCAATTGCAAGGGAGTTCGTGGGGCAGTACCAGAAGGGGTTTAAGGGCGAACGCTCCACCACCGACCAGGTGTTCGCCATTCGCCAAGTGTTACAGAAATGCCGCGAATACAACGTACCCACACATCATCTGTTCATCGACTTCAAAGCCACATATGATACATTCGAATGGGACTATGGCAGCTAATTCACGAACACGGATTTCCGGGAAAACAGACACGGTTGATCAAGGCGACGATGGATCCTGTGATGTGCGTAGTTCGAGTATCAGGGGCATTCTCGAGTCCCTTTAAAATGCGCAAAGGGTTACGGCAAGGTGATGGCCTTTCGTGTCAGCCATTCAACATCGGTTTGGAAGGTAATACGAAGAGCAGGGATTAACACGAGTGGTACAAATTTCGTCCAGCTATTTGGCTTCGCCGACGACATAGATATTATGACACGAAACTTTGAGAAGATGAAGGACGCCTACATCAGACTGAAGAAGGAAGCTAAGCGGATCGGACTAGTCATCAACACGTCGAAGACGACGTACATGATAGGAAGAGGTTCAAGAGAAGACAATGTGAGCCACCCACCGTGAGTTTTTCACTGGTGACTGCCGAAAATGATATTAGCAGAGAAATACGGATACGCATAGTGGCTGGAAATCGTACGTACTTTGGACTCCTGAAGACACTCCGAACGAATAGAGTTTGCCGCCGTACCAAACTGACAAAACGCTTATTAGACCGGTTGTTCTCTACGGACACGAGACCTGCTCGTGGAGGACCAATGCGCACTGGGAGTTTTCGAAAGGAAAGTGCTGCGTACCATCTATGGTGGGGTGCAGACAACGATCCGACGGGCACAAGAAGGCGAGGTGCGCAGCGAGCAAGGTGGATCGATCAGGTGGAAGATTACTTGCGGACCCTCCGTAGACTGCGTGGTTGACGACGTGTAGCCATGGAGCAGGCCGAATGGAGGAGACTGTTATGTACTGCACAGGCCACTTCGGCCTTAGTTTGCATAAACCATAATAATCCATCCTACGTTCTTTCGGGTAATATACTACAACATAACGGTTAGGTTCATTGATTTAATGGATTTCCCCTTCATAGCAAAAAGCCAACACGGCAACCTTTGCCGGTGAATATCAAAGCAATTTGCGAGAAGGGCGATCAAGAAAGGACCAGATGTTTACTCTACGCCAAATCCACGATGAATTCCAGGAATAAAACTTGTGGACTCATCAGCTGTTTGTAAACTTTAATACAGCGTACGATAGCATAGCTGCCCAACGTACGGCAAGTGGGCCGGATGCGGCGCTCAGCTCCATTCAGGTGGCCCGCGCTCCGTGGCAGAAAATACTTCATAACAGGCCCACAGGCTTCTCAATGCGGCTCGGGAAGCTTCTTTTTATAATTTATTATTAAATATTGTGGGATATTACCGGTTTAAAAAAAAGGTCTTGTTATAGAGTCCTTTACTTTTATTGTGTTCCAATAATTCCATTTATTTGAATTTAAAACAAAAATTTACATCGAGTTTTCACGTTGACCAAAGGAGAGCTAGAACCTAGTTTGCTTAATTTTTCACGGAAAGTGATGCTGTGTTGAAGGAATATAAACTGGAACGACATTCTACAAAATACGAAATATATACTGAATCAAGAAGATAACGAATGTTAAAAGAGCTTCAAGATAAGGTGCATTCAATTTAATTTCCATAACTAATCTCTCTCTTCACTCTGACAAACACAAAGCCGGGAAATGCAGTCCGGGCCAGTTTTTCTGTTAGTGAGATTTTGACAAAACGCATGAAACTATTCTAGGGCGGAGAACTTGTTAAGGAATGCATATCGGCTATTAACGGCATTATGTGCCCTTAGGAAAAAGTCTACTTCAGTAGCATTAGCTTGCCTCGGAACACGGTGAAGAATAAAAAAGTTCATGCAGAAGATTTGAAAACTATGTTACGTGAAAAAGCTGCCTGCTTCAAATTCTATTCTCTCGCAATCGATGATAATACTGATGTTAAAAACATGGTGCAGGTAGTTGTCTTCATAAGGGAAGTTGATGATCATCTTGAAATCACTGAGGAATTGGCAGCTTTGATTACAATAAGTGGAACGACCGGAAAAGACCTGAATGGATCTGTTAAGACCTGTATGAAGGAGCTTGGACACTCCTTTAAAAACTTAAGTAACCTTATGTACAATGTCTTTGGTTGCTCAGGAACTGGTTGAAATCCATTTTTTACTTTTCAAAAAAGTTTTATTATGTGTTCTCTGTAATATATTTATAAAGGGTGAACGGAATCAAATTGCATCACTTAGAACTACACGCCAAACATACTTCTATTAACAGATTGTCATGAAATTCAGGGACTCTAATACATTATGTAAGCTTGATAGCTTGATAGATGCATAATTATTTCACTTTAATTCCTTAATACATCTAAATTCTAGATTTTTTTTTCCTCAAATTAACTCATAACATTTAGTAATAATCCTAAGCCAATATTTTTTTGCTTTAAATCTTTCCCAACCAACAAACAAATTGACTCATTTATGCAGTCGCAGTCGCAGTCGATTAGATCGATACAAATATTTAATCAACATACTTTATAGGCCTGGTCTTATCTACTACACTTCCGGCCTTCAAAAGGTCAAGGGGAGGGAGGAGATAACAAAAAATAAATAATAAAATGAAAAAAAAAATAAAAAAACTCCTCGGATTTTTTTTGATTATGCATATGTACAACATGTGATACTAAATCTATCACATGTTGTACATATGCATAATCAAGTTTTAGACATTGTATCTTGTTTTATTGTCTCAGTTCGATTTTTGTTTTAAATTTTAAAAATACTTAGAGGCATTGGTTCTTCGGGAAAGTTGACCTTAAATAAGCCAAAGAATCGATCGAGCGAATAAAACATTTTGACGGGAAAGGTCAATTGTAAAAACGCTGTCATCAGAGGAAAAGTCGAATACACAGAAATTTAACACGGCAAGGTATAGCCCAGGGAGTTCGGGAAGGGTCGTTTGGTCGAAACCCATTCGGCCGAAAGCCATTTGGCCGAATATACCATTTGGCCGAACAGACCAACATTAGAACAGATCAGATTAGGCCGAAAGTTATTTGGCCGAAAGGGTCATTTGGCCAAAGGGTCATTTAGCCGAAAGGGTCGTTTGCCCGAAAGGGTCATTTGGCCGAAAGGTTCCTTTGGCCAAAAGAGTCATTTGGCCGAAAGGGTTATTTGATCGAAAGGGTCATTTAGCCTAAAGGGTCATTTAGCCTAAAGGGTCATTTGGGCGAAAGAGTCGTTTGGCCAAAAGGATCGTTTGGCCGAAAGGGTCGTTTGGCTGAAAGGATCGTTTGGCCGAAAAGGTCTTTTGGCCAAAAGGACCATTGGGCGGAAAGGGTCACTTGGCCGAAATGGTCATTTGGCTGAATAGGACATTTGGTCGAATAGGTCATTTGAAAAGTGAGAAATTAGGAGTAAGAAGACGTCTCAATTCTTATTCCTCATTTCTCACTCCTCACTGTACAAAATGAGGAGCGAGAAGTGAGTAGTGAGACGTCTCACTGGGATGGGTTTCGGCCGAAACGACCCTTCCCCCATGGAATTGAAATTACTTTTAAAAATTACTAACCGAGATTTATTTTAAAATAACTTATTCTACGGGATTATAAATTCAATAAGCTTAAAAAGTACCTTCTCTGGGATCATTTCAAGAATAAAAAATAATCACAACCTAATAAATCTTCTTCTTCTTATTGGCATTGCATCCCCACACTGGGATAGAGCCGCCTCGCAGCTTAGTGTTCATTAAGCACTTCCACAGTTATTAACTGCGAGGTTTCTAAGCCAAGTTACCATTTCTGCATTCGTATATCATGAGGCTAACACGATGATACTTTTATGCCCAGGGTAGTCGAGACAATTTCCACTCCGAAATTTGCCTAGACTGGCACTGGGAATCGAATCCAGCCACCCTCACCATGGCCTTGCTTTGTAACCGCGCATCGTACCGCACGGCGAAGGAGGGTCCCCATAAATATATGTTATATATAATGTAGATAATCGAAATTCTAGCCTCGTAGTTTAAATCATTTTCAAAAAAGTAAATATAATTTTAAATCTTTTAAATTATTTGAAGAGTCGCATTCCATATCAAGCTGTGAACATTTTTACATGATACTACCACAGACAAACAGACGTAACAGCTTGAACGTATTAAAAAAATCAATCGTTCAACTACTTTGCCACCATCTTGCCAACATGATACACGAAATAATATATTGGATGACATTGTCTCCAGAATGCGCTGGAGTGAAATGTCAAACTTGAAAAATTGCGACCAGACGCTAGCGCCTCTAATTGTGCAACGCGCAATCAATCAAACTCAAATTGATCGTTGAAGCCAGGGTCGATGGTGATTTCTCTAGTGTTGCGTCTGTTTGTCTCTGATACTACTTTTCCTTTTTATGATAACGTTCCTATCGTATGCATCAAGCGTGGTGTGAGGATCGAAGAGCAAAAGAATATACCTACCAGTGACACCTACTGTGGTCTTAAAAGCTCACAAACATTGCGACCGGTAGCGAGGAGTTTCCTTTGCTGGCACTGGCCAATTTATGCTGGGGCATGATGGGGCACATCATGACCAACCAAATTAAATATTTCCCAAGCAATTTATGTAGAGTACGCAAAATTGTTCTAAAAAAACTGATTTTCCGCAAATTTTCGCCAGGTTCGATCCACTGTCGGAGACTTTATGCGATCAAGATGGGTTTACGGACATGCGAGATTGGATTAGGGGAATCTACTGCCGCCGGGAAGTGGGCCGAGTAGTGAACGATGGCGACAGACGAATTACTGGCACCTCGACCTCGGTACTAGAGCGGTCTCCCATCGAAATGAGAAAATGCTTCGGATGTGCATTGATCTGTGCCGATTTAGTCAAGTCGTGTCGTGTAATGCCTTTATGTCAAAACTCATACATTTAATTTTAACTACAAATAATATATGGCGTTTTAAATTAAAAGAATTTATACATACTACCACGGCTTCCGTAGTCTGAAATTTGAAAATCTTATGTAATTCTCTGATTCATTAAAGTAGTGTTAGCGTTCCTAGTCTATAACTGTACAAATTTATCTAGAAGTCGACAGTGAGCTAGTATACAATAAACAATAATATAATAATTAAATCTTTCAATCAATGTTTAATGTTTTGGTCGAACGTTTGCTCACCCTTTTCTAATGTGCAACGCTGTGCATATATAAACCTATTATTGTACTAAATAGATACATCGATTCACATGCTACTACATGTAGCTACTACTCAAGTAGGTATGCGGCTAGTAAGGCAAATAGCGCGTGTCAAGTTCTATATGGGTATACTTGAATGGCCGCGGTCACTTAAAAATAGTGCAAAAACGAGTTTTCCAGGTTAATGTCAGCAGCGTGTGCACTCGAATGCCTTGCCGTTACCCGAGTAAGAATTGAATTTTTGAACGCCAAAACATCACATTTTAATGTTGAGCATATGTAACTTGAGGTACACAAAAAGGAACCCAATGCCAGCCTTATGTCATGTGAAATGACAAATATTCCCTACAATAAACAGCAACTTGACAAACCAATGGCAAATTTGCATATATTTTTGCATGAGTATAACGCAACAATTGTAATGCATGATTATTATTATTTTTGACTTTTTAACCTTTAGTGAAATGCTCTTCTGTGTTCTCATATATGATTAAAACCGTTCTGTGAGCAATGCATACATTGCATATGGGTACATTCTATTCATTTTGGATTAAAACGAGATTGCCTAGAGAATTCTTGCATTGTGTAAAATTTTGTTAAATCTTACTCCTTTACGGTTGCATATATGATTTCTCCATCAAGCTATTAGAAAATTTTCTCTGCAATATAAATAATTCAATTCTACTCGGGTAGATCACTAACGGAACTATTAGTAGAATATTTTAATCAAGTGTTAGTTACCGTAGTTTCATTGAATCAACAATTATTGGAAGTAAAATATGTAAACCTATCAACCACCCTCAACTGGTTCAGCGGATGCTATCGCGGTACCGCATTCTCGCCACTTTCGCTCCAACTGAATGATAGTGAAATTAAAGAATCGACGCCGATCTTCGTAAGGTCAAGGATAATGCACTCCAAAACAAACCAAACGGTACATTTACGTCATCATGCCGATTGCACTGGTCCCATATGATTGCGATCGAATGCGACTTGTGATGGTAGCTGGCTGACACTCACGAGATGCACGATCGTGCATCGTTGCCCTATAGCGTGCAGTGTCACGATCACGATACCGCTTGGTCGTACTTCTCTCACGGCTTCGGCGCAGTTTCAAATGCATCTTTCGAACCTCCGTAACGAGGTGAAGGTCGTGAGCGAATTGCATCCGCCGTCTCGTGATTAAAAGGAAGAAAATAAAGGCTACCCCGTCTGATCGATCCGCAATTGACGGTTAGTTCCTTTCCCGCGGTCTTCTAAGCAAGACTCAGCATCCGAACTAGTGAGCAGCAGCAGGAAGCGGATCCCCATTCGCAACTTCCAACTTGCGAATTATTGCATTCTTTCGACCCTAATACTAGGTAAGCATGAGGAATGAGGATAGTGTGGAAAAATGGGCGGTGTTGTGTTTTAGTGAAGTGGAAGGAAAGTACTGCAGTGCGAAAATCCAAACGGTCAGTCGATGATCGTTATTGCGTAACAAATAAAAACCACAAGGAGTGGCGATGATCACAATAGCAATACTGAAAAGTTTGAAGTAGATTCAAGTGAAAACGGCTATTTCCAGATAAATAAGATAAAACAGGAAATAATTTGCAAGGTGATTGCATAATTAATCACCATTCTGGCATAAAGTGAGTTAAGTGACTGCTGCAAATAATAATGTCAGTTCATCACAAGGCATAAGCCATTATACAACCTGAACATTGCATAACAAGTGCAGGCGCAAATCAGTCGTTGCATAACAGCGAAGGAACAGTAGGACATCCTGATGAAAAAACATCGTAGAAACATTCACTGAACATCCGATATTCCATGGTTTGCGGACTAAGCTTTCTCTAGATCAGCGTTCTCAACCTGAAGTAAATTCACCCCTACGGGTACCATTTCTCATTCCAGAGAACCTGAGATGACATTATGTAATGGACATATGGTGTACTAAAACTTCTCTGATGACTTTTGAATATTTACTATTTCTGTCAGATATACGGTTACAGTTATTGGGTTCATAACATGCAACTAGGGGTCTTCAATGGAGCCTACGTAGATGGTACTTCTATCATTTGTTTGCATATTGAAGCTGGACCTTTTTTTTCTGTTCGGGTGTGCCACTGCAACCTGTTATTAGATCTATTGTAGCGAAGCTGGACCTTAAAGTTCAGTTTATGTTAAATTTGTGTTGTATGGTACATATTTTTTCATGCTAACACCTATAAGTGACTATCATAGTTTTAAAAACATAAACAGACATCATATTAAGCCGGGGTGGAGCAACTTAGTCCTCCCTAGAAAAAAATAGCCACCCCTCCTTGGGATTTGAAAAGTTAGTTAGCAGTGATATCAATATTATGCTGTATAATGAATTACTGAAAAAGTTTGAAGACAAAAGAGTTATCTCCCATATTCACCCTATCACAATGAAATGATTGGAAGAAAAATTAGCTTATTTCTCATTTCTGAGAAAGATTCCCAACAGCACCAAAGAAGGATTCTCATCAGAATCCGAGATTAACTCCCATCAGAATCCAAGAAGATTTCCCATCAGAATCCAAAAAGAATTCTCATTGAAATATATAAAGAATTCCTTTCAGAATTGTCTAAGAATTTCAACCCGAATCCAGAATACTTCACACTGGATTCTTTTTGGCATCGTTGAGGGATACCTTTAGGAAACTGTGGATGATAAGACTGATTTGTTTCGGAATTCTTTGACTATTTGTTTCGGATTCCTTCTACGATTTTCTTCGGAATTTCTTGAAGATTTCATTCGCAGTCTCTCGACGTTTTGCCTGGGAATGCCTCAATGATTTGCTTCGGAATCATTCGACGATTTACTTCGAAATCCTTCGATGATTTGCTTCAGTCTCTCTCGAAGATTTAGTTCGGAATCCCTCAACGATATGCTTCAACATCCCTGGAGGATTCCCTTCGGAATCGCTGGAGGATTCTTTTCGGAATCCCTGGAATCCCTGGAGGATTAATTCAGAGTCCCTCGACGATTTGCTTCGGGATCCCTAGACAGATTGCTTCGGAATCTTTCGACGATTTGTTTCTACATCCCTGGAACATTGCATACGAGGATTTCCGACGATTTCGACGGAATCTCTGAAACATTCCCGTCGCAGCTCCTGGAATATTCCCGTCAGAATTTCTGGATGATTCCATTTGGAATTACTAGAAGATTCTTAATGGAATCCATGAAACATTCTCGTCGGATTCTTCGAAACATTCCCGTCGGAATCCCTGATGGATTCCCTTCAGAATTCCTGGAGTTTCCTTTCGGTATGCTTGCAGGATTCCTGTCGAAACGTCTGCCGATTCCCGTCGAAATCCATAGAACATTCCGGTTGGAATCACTAAAGTATTCTCATAGGAATCCTAATGGATGATTCCCGTCGGAATCTCTGGAGGAATGTTGCATTATTATTTAAAAAAAATCACTAGAGATAGACAAAATATTTATAAAACACTAGACGAACCTGCCCGATTTCGCTCGGGATTTTTTTTTTATTTAACTGTCAATCGTTGTTTTTGATTGCAGCGTCGCACTCTAGAACGATTTCAATTCGAGCTGATGGCTTCCTTCAGAACTTATGCAAAAGTTGTATTTTAACAATTTTCCAATTTTCTCCGTCAAATGCACCAACTTTTTGTATATTTATACAAACACAGCAGGTCCCAAGATGGATCGATTGGTGAGGAAATCTTGCAAATCGGTCAACCCGTTTGTGAGTTATATTGCCTCAAAGGAAATGTAAACTCATTTTTATATAGGGGGGCTGGGGGTAATATAAACATGCTAATGAATCGCGTCATTTTCATAAAGAAAACGTCGTAATATTGGGGACCTAAACCACTTACGTGAGTCTTAAATAGAAGCACTACGATGGCTTGAAGTCAATTTAGTGGGGAACAATCGAATTTTGTGATTTTTTTGACAATGAAAATCAGGATGAAAAATCTCGATTTCAAAGTATGGGGGTGAAGTGGAATATTGTGTGGGTAAAACGGACATGTTAAGAAATTAAGCTTAAAACAGTGAATTTAGTTGATGAGTTGTATGCATAGGGTAAGCATCTCTAAAATGAGCCTGTGTTGGAATTAATATATTGGTAACTTACAATCATTTTACTGAAAAAGTATAAAACTAAAATTACATCAATAAAAATCACTTAAAAATGACATTTGTCTGAACAAAACTCAGAAATTCGAATTTCCTAATGAATACTTGGTGTTTTCGGAGGTAAACAATACAAACTTTTCAAATAAAATTTCGTTGAAAAAGATGTATGTACTTCATATGGTCCATATTACCTTCGCCAGAACGTGTCCGTTCTACCCCACCATAACCCAATTTCTTAAATTTTTTTTAAAAAAATCGAATTTTGAGATAAATCATCAAATCAACCCATACACAATTTTTGGATGGACTAAGTTTGAGATCCTCGAGGATCATGCGGATTAGTTTTGCCGTTTTCTGTTTTAGAAGCCTGAATACTGCACATCAAAAATTACATCACAATGGCATTTCAGCCGTAGTTTACATTAAATCTTCAATAAACAGAATATTTTTCATTTTTTGAATGTAGTAAAACATGTTACACTCACAATTTGAAACAAGCAATAAGATCCACCTGATGGAGCACCAAATTTGTAACGATTTAGCTCAAACGGGACCCCTGTCCGTTCTACCCACCCTGTCCATTTTACCCCCACCTCCCCTATAGGAAGAAGATGCACCACCAATGGGAACCTGACGACGATCCGTTACCTATATTGTCCTTTGACTGTGCGGGACAAAGCCGAACGCGACTACACTTAGACGCAATAGCCATGCGCCATCAATTTAAGTCGTTGTAGTAATCATCGGCCAAACACTTCGATACGGTGGGCTACAACAGAAAGCACGTGCTTGAGAAAAGATAATGAGTGTGATTGATACGAAATTGCCTCAAGGGGTTGAACCAGTGGCGTAGCCAGAAAATTGTTCTGGGGGGGGTTTTCTGAACAATTTTTTTTTTGAAAAAAAATTTCTTCTAGAAATTTTGTCTCTGGGGGGGGTTTATGCCCAAAACCACCCCCGTGGCTACGCCACTGGGTTGGACCGTATTTAACAAATTACCCCTACGATAACTGAATGAGGTGGTAAAATGTTCGAACATTTTTGAGAAGAACCTCAAAATAGAGTAAAAGTGGCGCCAAACAGAAAAGTGCACCAAAAAGTTTCTGCGAGCCGGGTCAATTCAAATTTCCGCCCTACCTCACACAAGACAGGGCAAACGAATTGTGTTGACAAATAGGTCCTATGCTGAGGGCTAATGTGACAACAAAACGGATCATGGTTAACTCCTTGAAAAAGGCACAATACATGTGTCCGAAACGTCGGATGAAAACATAAAACCCCGTTTTTTGATCCCAAAAGACTTGAAGCCAAAACCTCAAACCTCAAAATAGAGAAAACATATGACCCACCGACTTTCTATGACACCAGCCACCGATCAGCCGCAGTCTTTCAGCATTCTGGTCGACAATGCTCAAAACAGGGCTGTGAAAAGCGCGGTGTCATCATCAGAAATAGACAAATCCCGCTAATTTAAATGAAAAACAAAAAAATGTGCCTGGGTCATCCTGGCTGCGATACGGCGATGGGCCGAACAATAGGATGTCAGTAGCCTGGCTCTAAATTACTTTTAAGCAGGCTAAGCTGCTCCTGGAGGTGCAACCTGGACATCACCACTGCAAACAGAAGCACAAATCGATCACGTTCGGATTGATGGACGGCACTTCTCCAACATTGTATACATATCGTGGCGCTAGCATAGACCAGGACCACTATCTGGTTATGTGCGCTCAAAGACGATGTCATTAACGATGTTCGCTACCGTCGGCCGCCTTGGTACGACCTAGAGCGACTGAATCAACCTGATGCCGCCTCTGCATACACGCAACAGCTCGAGGCAGCTTTGCCGGAAGAAGATGAGCACGATGGGGACCATTTAGATGACTCTGGGGTGCAATTAAGGCAACGTTCGACGAAAGTTCACACAGATTCTGGAGGAGAAGGACGCATGGCGGGCGGTCGCGCTGCAGCAAGGGACCCGGCAGAACGCGGAATGCTATAGACGGAAACTGAGACAGCAGACCCGCCTCTTTCAGACGAAGAAACATCGCATGGAGAAATCGAAATGCGAGGAGATGGAACAGCTGTGCCGTTCTCAAGAAACAGGCATGTTCTATCAGAAGCTCAACGCATCCCGCTTAGGCTTCAGTGATGGAATTAAATGGGAAGGTACAAACTCGTCTTATGACAAGTGAAGACATTCCACTAAAAAGCTCAAAATAATTTTCTCAACAAGATGGAAACCAACCAGTCCCTACCTCTTGAAAAAGGTTTAGGATGACATTTAACAACTCAGGTACAATAAAGCATAGCTGGTAAGGATGGTGTTGGAGATGAGCTTACCAATTGTCTGCTGGCCAAGACTGATAGACAGTATCTGGAAAATAAAACAGCTACCGGAGGAGTGGAAGGAAGGAGTTTTTCATATGCACCATCTACAAGAAAGGCGACAAGCTAGAATGTTGGAGCTTTCGAGCGATTACCATTCTAAATACCGTCTACAAAGTAATATCATACATCATCTTACGCCGTCTATCAACAATATTGAATGAGTTTGTGGAGAGTTATCAAGCCAACTTTGCTGACAGCCACTCAACAATGAACCAGATCTGTATGGCAAACTCTTCAAAAATGCCGTGAATACCAGGTTTACATAGCACCATCTATTTATCGATTTCAAGGGGGAATACGATAGTATATGGAAAATCATATATGAGAACGGCTTTCCGGAAGTTATGAGATTGATAAAAGTAGCGATGCATGGTGTTCAAAATTGTGTAAATATTTCGAACTCCAGTTCGATCGAATTCCGCAGGGGACTCCGCAAGGCGATGGACTTAGGTGCCCGTTGTTGATATTGCGCTAAAAAGTGTCACGAGAAAAGACGGGTGGAATATCCGGGGTACATGGACATTGTTGACCGAACATTTGAAAATGTGACAGAACTGATGTACACATGCCTAAAACGCGAGGCAACAAAAGTTGAACTGGTGGTGAATGCGCCGAAAACAAAGTACATACCAGCGGGCGGAACCGCATAACGATTGGGGAGTTAAAATAAAATCTCATAGTTTGACCAAAAAATCTGCGTAAACCTTTACGCAACTAATCGTTCTTGAACCACTCAACTTCACCTATAGCATACGTCTTCTTCCAGTAAACCCATTGTCAGTTTATAATGCTCCGAATGGCTGGTGGATCTACCAACTCCCACTTATCACATTAAATAAAAAAATTATATTCTTTCTTCATGATATTAAGTTACTCCTCCCGAGCAGGAGAAATTGGCTCAATAATACCTTATTCTGTTATTGATACCATACTCTGTTATGAACTAGCCCTGCATAAGAAGTAAAATACCAAAGGAACAATACCAAAAAATTATATGCACAATTCTTAAGCCATAACAAACTCAGTTATTAAATTGAATTTCAATACCAAATGCATAACCAATTATTATTCGTTTGGTATTGAAATAACTAAGCATGTTATGCCTCAAGTATTGTGCATATAATTTGTTGGTATTGTTCCTTTGGTATTTTACCTCTTATGCTGGGCTAGTTCATACCAATATCTGTTATCGTGGTCGTCGCTCCGGCTCCTTTTCAGTGGCTTCAGACTCCTCTCCCCTCAAACTATGAACATCATTTTTGAACGAACCCCTTGACGAACCCTCATTGGAGTATGGCGTTACTTACGTTGCACTGATTAGTGATTAGGCTGTCATTTTAGGTATAGCTGACACAATACAGCTTTTTGTTACTCAGTAGCTGGATACCAGATGCAGTTTGAGCCGCGTATGTTAGTGATCAGGCACTCTAGTCGTACCTTCTCACTCTGGTTGATGTCCGAAGGGCAACAGTGTCCCAAACTGCACTACCAGCTAAACAACAACTCTTATTTGGCGATCCGTTTTCAACGATCGACCTGTAGAAAACGTGGGATACGACTTGTTAGGACCAATGCTGTATGAGACGCTCTTCCTTAGATGTCAACGAATCGCTGGCAGCCCGAATTGGGGTAGTATGCAGGGCAAATTTCTTTTTCGTTCGATAGGGAATTTGGTTTTTCCTACTAAAAATTTGCCAGTCATTGCGATTCGGAGTTATTGCCTGTTGTTTTTTCGTTTTCCTACTGGAAAAAAAAATAAAACATAAAAATGATTCCTAGGAAGAACAATACCTACCTGGTTGGCTACAGCGTCGATACACCTATGTGTGGTGTATTGTAGAGCTCCATGATTCTCGGTCTTGAGCGATGTTCCTCCAGCTTCCCCGAACGTTTAGGGTCCCCAAGTCCGATTCCACCGAGTGCAGCCAGCGTGTTCGTGCACTTCCATGAAGTCACCGGCCTCTATATGGTTCTCTATTGAATATATTCAATTGTTTTCGCTATTCTTTCTTCCGACATTCGCAACAAGTGACCAGTCCTTAGCCGTGCGGTAAGACGCGCGGCTACAAAGCAAGACCATGCTGAGGGTGGCTGGGTTCGATTCCCGGTGCCGGTCTAGGAAATTTTCGGATTGGAAATTGTCTCGACTTCCCTGGGCATAAAAGTATCATCGTGTTAGCCTCATGATATACGAGTGCAAAAATGGTAACCAGGCTTAGAAACCTCGCAGTTAATAACTGTGGAAGTGCTCAATGAACACTAAGCTGCGAGGCGGCTCTGTCCCAGTGTGGGGATGTCATGCCAATAAAAAGAAGAAGAAGACCAGTCCACTGAAGTCTCCCGTAATTTATACGATTCACAATATTTTCTTCTTTGTATACTTGATACAGATCATGATCCATGCGTCTGCGCCACACACCATTTTCTAGTTTCCCTCTGAGTATTATCAATTTCCCACCTTATCGGCCGCGACGATTTGAAATCGTCGCAAAACAAATTGACGCCAAAATCGTCGCCAGCAGAAATGGCCATAAGATCTGTCAAATCAACTGTGAACAAAATTTTATATACTCAATAATCACATTATTTCCCAAAATTGAGCCCTGTTTTTAATGCAGATTGACATTATTTTCTACGATTTTGATAGTGCCTAAAAAATGGTCGGCGCGTTTTGTTACCAAGGAAACAGACAATATTATACACAGCATTTTTCGCTCGAAAAAACCCGAAAGCTCTCCGGTCTACCTCTTTTAATGTCCATGCTTCATGTCCATAAAGGGCCACTGGTAGAATCAGAGTTTTATATAGAGCAAATTTCGTTTCAGTCTGCATGTTGCGGGATGAAAGCGGGTTGCGTAATCCGTAGAAGGCCCTATTCGCAGCAGCAATATGTCTTTCCACTTCACGGGAAACGTTATTGTCACAATGTGAAATTGCTCTTATGCTACGTTTAGGCAAGGCGAGTGAATTGAGCAAGTCGCTTGAATCGAACGCGAATTGAACGCGTTAAAACCTTAATTCAATTCACTTGAACGAAAAAAAGCTGAGCATTCAACTTTTGGCAAGTCAATTGAATTCAACGGAGTTGTTCAATTCACTTGCCCTGTCAAAACTTAGCATTAGGAAGAGCAATTAAGCATATCAATAAATGCAAATAAATGTGAAATCGTGTAATTAATCTCCTTAGAATGCTATTTTGATCTCCCTAATGTGCTTTTCTCATGTTAAATGCGCGAATAAATGATATTTGTGAGGTTTACCAAATAGTACAAAAACAAACATTTACCCTATGTTTCCCATATTTTTATTTGCAGCCAAAACCCCCCGCTAAGCCATGTCCGGATTAGCCGATCCCGTTGCCTTCCTGAAGGATTTTGCCGCCGGTGGTATCTCGGCGGCCATCTCCAAGACCGCTGTGGCCCCCATCGAGCGTGTCAAGCTGCTGCTTCAGGTTCAGCACATCTCCAAACAGATCGCCGAAGCCGACCGATACAAGGGCATGGTGGACTGCTTCGTACGAATTCCCAAGGAGCAGGGAATCGGCGCCTACTGGCGTGGTAACATGGCCAACGTCATCCGGTACTTCCCTACCCAGGCACTGAACTTCGCCTTCAAGGACAAGTACAAGCAGGTATTCCTGGGTGGCGTCGACAAGAACACCCAGTTTGTGAGATACTTCGTTGGTAACCTGGCCTCCGGCGGTATGGCTGGTGCCACCTCGCTGTGCTTTGTCTACCCCCTTGACTTCGCCCGTACCCGGTAGGTTTCATTATGCCACGTTCCAGCTAGTAATCTAATTTCAAACTCGTTATTTGACTTTCAGTTTGGCTGCTGATGTCGGCAAGGGCGCCGGTGAACGTGAATTCAAAGGTTTGGGTGATTGTTTGGGTAAGATCTTCAAGACTGACGGCATTGTTGGTCTGTATCGTGGCTTCGGTGTATCCGTGCAGGGTATCATCATCTACCGTGCTGCCTACTTTGGCTTCTACGACACTGCTCGTGGTATGCTGCCAAATCCTAAGACCACTCCGTGGTACGTCAGCTGGGCCATCGCTCAGGTTAGTATCAAGGACATCAAGCACCATCCGTTGTAGTTAGTACCGCTAACGAAACATGTTTCATTATAGGTCGTCACTACCGTTGCTGGTATCGTGTCCTATCCCTTCGACACCGTCCGTCGTCGTATGATGATGCAGTCCGGTCGTGCCAAGTCCGAAATCATCTACAAGAGCACATTACACTGTTGGGGTACGATTGCCAAACAGGAAGGTACTGGAGCATTCTTCAAGGGTGCCTTCTCGAACGTTCTTCGCGGTACTGGCGGTGCCTTCGTACTTGTGTTGTACGATGAAATCAAGAAGGTGCTGTAAACTTCTGCAAAAACCCTGCTTTTAATGCGTTTTCGTCCTTTCCACTATGAATTCCCCGTAATCCCTCATTGCTTCCTTTCCTTCCATAATCGAATCCCGTGGTAGTTCCTAGTCTCTTTCTCTCTTAAACTAGTGTATTATTATGTATATTGTCTCCTCTTAAGCGATTCGACTGTTGTGTTCACGAAGCAACCTGTCACAAATGTTGCGTATTTTGCGTGTAAATGTACAAACAGAAATCTAAGATCCAATGTGATGCAGCGAAAAAAAATGAAAAATTAACAGGAAAAAGTGCGATGTAAAGTGCTAAGTGCGGCGAAAATATGGAACCTAAAAATAAGATAAACCGAATAAAAAATAAACAACATCAAACCAATCTGTCTTTCAATTGTTACGTGTTTCATACTTCCTATGAACAATAGGTTGTAGGTATGGTCTGACCTAAATATATACTGTTTTAGCCAATTCTGGAGTGAACAGCATCTTGGCTGTCTGGGATTATTGCAACATACTCTTCTGAATACTGGGTTTGTGGTTTATCCTTTTGCACACCGTCAAAGATTACCCAAGCTCGAATACTCCAACTGTTTTTTAGTCCAAATAGTTTCCTTACTTGATCCTCAATCGCCACTTTAACTTCGTTATTCCCCCAAGGAGTTGACTTTTTTCCTACTTTACCAGATGTTCTAGGTATGATCTCCGCTACTTCGATGATTTTCTTGGCTGAATTCTTCCGGCCTGTCTTTTGGAATACGTTCTAGGATTGCATCATCGAACTCGCTAGTTAGCGTATTCGTGTAACCACTTTTTTCATTGGCGTAATGGTGATGTTATCAGACTAAATTTTAACAGTACATGATAATGATCACTCGTCCTGGTGCCGTCGCCTACTTTCCATTGATATTTATCGGCAACTTCTTGCGATGCGATGGATAAACCCGATGCCGAAGTTGCTCCGAACGAGGATCTAATCTGGTGTGTCCCTCTGTATTCAATATCACAAGTTTTTTGTTCGTTATATATTCCTTAAAAATAGCTCCGTTTTGCACTCCCCCACATTGGACTGTGACAGTTAAAGGATTAAAGTTTCCTGCTAACACGAATAGAGTGAGTAACTGATTCAGCAATTTCGCTAGTTCTTCTCTCAAAGTCTGAGATGGCGTATCACACCAAATTTATTTATCGTCGTCCAGCAAACTGAATTGCTGGAATTGCTTCAGTAAATTTCCTGTTACTGAAACTTCAGCTAAGTTGGTTTTGTTAGCTGAAAATCCAGCAATTCATTGACATTGCTGAACATCCAGCAATGTATCTGTCAAACACTTATATTTTTATTCGTTCATTTCATTTGCCATGTTGCGACAGACGATGAAAGCCAAGGCGAAAGCTGAACCGAGGAATAAATTGGTAAACTGCGTTTTGGAGATGACAACAGCAGTTTGTAAGCAGTTTGCAGCTTACATATTTATTCAAGATTTCTTGAATGTTCATGTTTTTACCATATTTTTAATGAAAAACAAAGATTTTGCTGAAAACCAGTAAAATTTTAGCCGCGATAAAATTGCTGAAAATCACCAATAGTTCTGTCAAAATGCATTGCTGTATTGATTGCTGTAAATACAGCAAAATATTTTGCTGAATTTATTGCTGGTTAAACAGCACAAAAAAAAATCAGCAAAAAGTTGCTGGTTTCCAGCGAAAAAAAAAAAATTGTGTGATGATATGGAAAGTATAAGCTAGCGTAAATGGCGGAACTGGGAAATACTACTTGTGCGATAACTTTTTTTGTGTCTATTAGAGAGGCTTTCAGCCCTAGGCTGGCTCACCTCAGAGAAGTGCGGCTACTATTTGCAGCGGTGTTTTCATATGGAGAAATTTGTACAAGAAGCTTTTATGAATAGCGAGACCTTGTAACATTTGCCATGTCCCATAAAATTGGAATTATTCCTAAATAAATGTATTTTTTCTTAATGATATAGGAGTTAGAATTAGAACTGTTAAAATTCCCCGATAAAGTTGCCCATTTGACATACGGCCACTACTTTCTATCCCCACGATACGGCTACGCGTACGCCTACGCATAAGCAGCGGGAAGTTGCAAAAATGATCTATGAACAGGAGACGCAAAACGGGAGTTTTTTGGAGCTGGATAGGGTTACGGGATGTAATATTAGGCCAGGATGTAAAGTTGGCTCATCATGCAAACTAATCAATAATTCAATAATAATACATCGTTTTGTAGATAGATATTTATCAAAGCTTCCGTGAAAAAGTTTATCAAGCCGACTTTATTTATATTATGCAAGATTCGTGCACTTCTTCAACTGATAAACGCAATAAACCTGCGTGAAAAATTGCTTTGACTTGGTTTGTTTGCAACAACTTAAGTAGGCAGGCAGTGCAAGAGATTTTTCTTTTGCTCAATAAAGTAGTTTTTGCAATGAACTTACCTATTTTCGCACATTATATATGAACGGATAACAATTCCACTATGTTAGCATTCATGTTAAATTAACTATTTTCATGAGTATTGTAAAACAATTACCCAAAACTTTTTTGAACAATATTAGAACACTTTATTTTATTTTTTTTTTTTTTTTTAACTAATTTTATTTGCTTATTATTTAATACATGCATTCATCTCTTAGACTAGGTGTTCCGTGTTTTCTTAACACTATCATCCTTATTTGCTATGTTACGCTTTTAGTTATAGAGCTTGCTGACGTTAATCATCTTTCTCTTGCACTCGCACAGAGGAGATAGGATTTGTTTTCATCGGGAAACGCTTCCGAAGCGTTTCCCGATGAAAACAAATCTATCCTCCATGCGCTTGAAAGAGAAGGATGAGTAAACGTCAACAAGCTCTATTATTAATACATTTCAATTGCCTCTGGCAGTTAGAATTTTTTCCTCTGGTTGAATTGAACCATGTAGGAATTACAATGTTTTCAACTTAAACTAAACTTAACCTATTTAATATTAGAACACTCGTTGCCAAAATGACTGACGGCTGACGATTTCGCTTATACAAACGATTTACAGTGAATAATGCACCAACATTTCATGGACTGAAAAAGCATCCAACGCCAGAGTCGAGATTAGGAAAATTGGCCGAACATAAAGTCCATTTCTCACGAAACTTTTGGTGGATTAAGTAATAGATTTTTTAACATTATTGTTGTTTCTGAATACTTGGCGTAATAACCAAAAGTAAGAAAGCGTAATAACCAAAAGTAAGTGGCGTAATAACCAAAAGTAAGAATTTTAACCTTATACCCCATATGAAAAGGAGGCATACCGAATCTCTTCTGGCTTGAGCGTCCGTTCGAATAAGGTGCGTGAAAAAAAAAAACTTCGTTAGTGAGAGAGTGACTAAAACGTGCTTGTGCTTTCCACCTTAATGGACAAGATTGTACCCTCAAATATCCGGTCGTGAATTGTGCGAACGCTAGCGTATTCGTGAATCTGCTTCACACGGTTAGAAAAAAGTACCTAATTTTAGGGACTTTTTTCTCTTGCATCCCCCTCCTCTTCCTTTTGTTGTCATAAAATGTAGAGTCCTATAAGTTATAGTCACTGTAATAAAATGAAGAGCAAAACCACTCAACAAGGGCAGTAAAGTGTGGGAACCCAACTTTGAGTAATCTCATGTTTACAAAAGTTGAGTGAAATTTACCTAACTTTTGATTAGTTTCTATTTAAAATTAATTATATTTTACTTAATATTAAGTAAATTTTATTCAATTTCAAGGAAAAATTACTTAATTTTGGGTTCCCACACTGAACCCCCGATTTGAGTGAAAAGTACCTAATATTAAGTACTTTTTTCTAATCGTGCAGTGATTCTGAAATCAAGAATTATTGGGATACGTGCTCGTGCTCCCGAGGGAGATTGTAAGTGAAACAGATCGAACCCCGTTATTGTAAAGAACTCTAAGTGCAGAACTAGGTCCGAACTAGAGACGTTGGTATTATACAGAGATACTCGGAGCGAACAAAAGCAATGCTGGCTTCACGGCCAACAGACAAAAAAATTCTGTGCGATCGACAACATAAAAATTATTGTGAGAACTTGAAGTGACTCTCAGTGTGAGCTGTTATTTCGTTTGCTCCAACTACATATTTTGTTTTCTTTAGCATCATTTCCTTATATTCAACAATAAATATGATTAAATACCATTTATATATGATTTGCTATGAGAACTCTGAAAACATATTCATTTACTGAACTTTTCAAACTTTTTTATAATTTCTATAATATTGTTTACAATACCTATCTTTCATTTAGTACCGATTGGTAATGTTTGTTTACTTTGCTCGTTTGGTACCGCGTTTGACGGTTCGTTTGGTACTTTCAGCTTCACTGTTTGCGGGTCTCTATCTATAAACAACGTCTCTGGGCGTAGTCAGAGGGGGGATGGGGTGGGGGCGTTGCCCCCCTAAATTGTGGAAAGATTGAACGGGTACTGAAATGAATTCCCTCAAACATGTGCACTTTACGATCCAATCATATACAGAAATAGGTGGTTGAAATTCAAGATTCCCAAAACTTATTAGGGCATCCAGGATCCATAATATATGAAAGTTCAAAACAACTCGCAACATTTCAGGCTCAAAAATTCTCCTTGAAATCCTTTTAGAAGCTCCCATGGGAACTTCTGAATTCCTCCGGAAAGTTATCCACAAATTCCTCTGAAAATCGTTCGAAAATCCTTCTCATGTAATTGTAATTCCTCCTTATCTAGAAACCCCCCATTAATTTTTTTTAGGAAATTCCTTGAAGATTTCTTCTCTCCAAGATTTACTTCTAGATATTTCTTCGGCTATTCTCTCTTTAGGAAGAATCCGGCATTTCCTTCAAGCATGCATTCGAGAGTTCCTTCAAGAATACATACGGAATTTCTTCCCAAAATTCTACCAGAAGTTTCTTCAAAAATTTAGGTCGGAAATTCTCCGATTTAGCTCCATAATTTCACTTGTAAATCTATAAGAAATTCCTTCGGAAATTCTTCTAGGAACTTCTCCGGGCATTCCTCTCGGAACTCTTCCTTTAATTTCTCCGGGATTACTTCCAGGAAATTTTCCGGGAATACCTTCAAACATTCAATAGCGAAATCATCTAGCATTCCAATCTGGAATACTTTTTGCAATTACTTCAGAATGTCCTTCAAGAAATCCTCTAGAAATATCTTCATGAATTTCTCCTGGAATTCGTCCAAGTATTTCCCCAGAAATTCTTAAAGGTATTTTTTCGGGAGTTTCTTCAGGTACTTCTCCAGGAATTCCTTCAGGAATTTCTCCGAGAGATTTTCCGCGGAAGTGTACTAGAATTCCTTCCGGACTTCACTCGGAATTTACTCGGATATCTGCCAAGAGTTCTTCCAGAAATTTCTTCGGAACAATCCGCAGGGATTTTCTTCAGCAATTCATCTGGGAATACTTTCAGGATTCTATCTGGGAATTTCTGCATTAATTCCTCCTGGTATTTTTCTGGGCATTCCTACAGATATTTTTTCGGAAATTCCTTTAGGAACTTCTCTAAGAATTATATCAGGACTTCCATGTGGGAAGTCCTCCGGAAGTGCTTGTGGGAGTTCCTCCGGGAGTTCTTCCAGGAGTTTTTCCAAGAAATTCTCCGGTAATACCTCCAGGAACTTCACAGGGAATTCCTGGACGATATTTGGCAGGAATTTCACGGGAAATGGAATTTCGGAAGTTCCTTCAGAAATATTTTTCTCTTCCTCTAGCGTATTCCACCGGATGTTCCTCTGAAGTTCCACCAGTAGTTCCTTCGGGAATTCAATCAGGCTTTCTTCCAGGAATTCATTTAGCATTTCTTAGGCATTTATCTACAAATTCCTCCAGAAGTTACTCGGAGAATTTCTCTGGGAGTTCTTACGGGAATTCCTCCGGGAGGTTCTTTTAAGAACTCTTCCAGGAGTTCCTCCTGGAATTCTTACGGAAGTTCCTTTGGGAGTTCATCCTAGAATTCTTACGAGAGTTCCTCCAGGATTTCCTCCGGAAATTCTTCCTGTAGTTCTTCAATAAATTCCTCCAGAAGTTACACCGGCAGTTCCTCCGAGAATTCCTCTGATAATTTCTCCGGAAATTCCTATAGAAAATCCCCCGGGAGTTCCTCCGGAAATTACTCTGGGAGTTCCTTTTCAGAGAAACACACGGAGAAACTGCCGGTGAAACTCCCGGAGGGATTCTCGTAGAAACTGCTGGTGGATCTCCCGGAGGAATTCCCGAAAAAACTGCCGGAGGAGCTCCCGTAAGATCTCCCGTAAGAACTCCCGGAGGAATTGCAGGAGGAACTCCTAGAAGAATTCCTAGAGGACCTCCCGGATGAGCTCCCAGAGAGACTATCGGAAGAACTTCGGGAGGAATTTCCAGCTTAATTTCTGAAGAAAGCCTAAATGATTTCCTGAAAAAAGCCTGAATAATTTCCTGGAAGAGCTTCTGGTGGAACTCCCGGAGGAATTTCCGGAGAAACTCCCAGATGAATTGCTGGTGGAATTCCCGGAGGAACTCTCGAAGGAATTTTCTGGAAGAATTTCTGAAGAAACTTCCGGGAGAATTTTCAAAGGAACCCCGGGGAAACTACCAGAAGCATTCTCGGAAACAAAAGAATTCATCTTATAGACAAATCTCGTCTAGCTGAAACCTTTGTTGGGGTTTGTAGCTGGACCATCATCATCATCAGAGGACCTCCCGGAGAATTCCCTGAGGAGCTCGCAGAGAAATTCTCGGAGGAGCTTCTGGTGGGAAATCTATATAAATTCCTGAAGAAGCCTAAATAAATTCCAATTCTGCCAAAATTCCCGGAATAATTTTCAGAGGAACTGCCGATAGAACTACCGGAATAATTCTCGAAGGAAATCCTAGAGAAATTCTTGGTGGAAATGCCGGTGGAACTCCTGGAAGAATTCCCGGAGGAATTTTCGGAGAAACTCCTGGAGGATCTCCCAGTGGAAATCTTGAAGTTTCCACCGGAATTCTTTCAGGATTTCATTGCGAATTAATCTAGGAATTCCTCGGAAAATTCCATTGTATAAATTTCCTGTGGAATTCCTGGAGAAATTCTTTGAAATTTTCACAAGAAATTATTCGAAACAATTCACGAAAAATTTTATGGAATTTACACAAGAAATTCGAAGATGTTTTGTGAAATTCTCGGGAATGTTTACTGGCAATCCTGCGGAATTTTCACGGAATATTCTTATTCTTAAAAATTATGGGAAACAGCACGAAATTATTTGAATTATTGCAGGGAATTCTGCAGAACTTATAAAGAAGTTCGTGAAGATTTTCTTGGAGTAAATAATGGTGGAATTTTCGGATCGATTCCCGACAAAATTTATGGTGGAAATCCTGAAGACCCGAATGCCGAAGAAGTTGCTGGAGGCATTCCTAAAGAATCCCTGATAGAATTTCGGAAAGAATGCCAGGAGCAATTGTCGAAGGAATTCCTGGAGAAAGCTTGCATATTGATTTTTCTGCCTATTTTATAATAAATATTATTTCAGAGAGGATTTGTTTAGAAATTCAGATGTATGGTTCTAGTTTTCTTAAACTTATGGAAAAATGCAGGATTTTTATAATAATTGTTATAGCCGATTTTATATTCTTTCTGAATACTAAGTTCGTTAATATTTTTCTCACTTTATTTAAAAATATCTGATGATCAATAAATCACGCATTTTAATATCCATTATTGTTTCGATTTGGTTTGGATTTGGTTTCATGTGTTAATATTCATGTGTTTTTATGCAACTACTATAAAACTACAATTTAGAAGACCAAAAAAGTTGCCCCCCCCCCCCTATTCGAAATCCTAGCTACGCCCATGACCTAAACGCTAACTTACAACCTAATCCACTCCGGGACGAATGAACTATTGGTACTATTTGATACGACAAAATTTCTGAAGATATGATTTGTTCGAAAGCGCATTTCCTGCAGTGCTATGACCATCGGCTGAAATTCGTTTGTGATCAGTTGGATTTGAGGGTATCGCTCTGCAGTTCCATTGTAAGACAACGGTTCTACCATTTCCTAAATCATGATGTTGATATGAAATGACCATTATTGATTGCTGTCTCGTCTCGATTAATTGTTTGTGATCATATCTGCAAGTTGGTGTTCCGGAGACGAGCCAGCCTAGGGAAGAAAGTCTTTTCCCTTTTCGTGGCACAGACCTGTTGGTCCACATATGGCTGAAAGTCTCTTAAATATAGATATTGGTGTTGTATATTATGTTAATTGCATGTTGGCAGAGTACTTTCCTATGCGGTGAATGGGGGCCCCTCGCCGACTGCTGCCGGATGAACAACAAGCGAACCTGGATCATCTTTGGTCAGCGTCGGCTCCAAGCAAGACTTGGTTTATTTCTCTTCACTATTGTCATATCTGTATGTATTCGGGAATTTGCAGGCCGCACTGGAGGAGTTACCGTCGACAGGTTGGGGTATGACGTCCTGGATAGTTCGTCCATCTAGCTGCGCTTCCTTGTTGGAGAGTAAGGGGGGTACTACACATCCCCCATCCTCATGCCTACTGTAGTCATAGTCGAGAGAGGTCGAGAGTGGTGCCTAGTGAATTTATCGCCGATGCCGGATGATTGCTTCGATCGATGTTAGGTCTGTTTTCCAGGTTTACTGCGTTAAGCGATGATAGTGCTCGAATCGATTTCTTCGATATCGGATATATACATCGGCGTGCTTTAGATGTCCGCTGGATCTATCAGGTTGTGCTTCTGGATATTACATAGTTCGTTTTGGCAGCCAAGACGTGTATGTACAATCACCTATGCTATGCTATGCTCTGTGATCACCAACATTCTTCCAACTGGGATGTCCTTTATATGTTCTGTGTTGTCAAAAAATCATTCTTCCTCGCAAATTTGAGCATGCAATGTGTATGCCAGTCATTTTGTGCGGTTTATTCTCGTTCATGTTATTTAGCAGAATGAAGGTACCTCGTATTCTTGGAAAAGGTGATTGCTTATTTTTATCCCTGGAGTATACCCGCGGTATGCAGTTTCGTGTGAGCACGTTGCCGTCCTTAGTGGTGCGATTTTTCAAACATGATCTATCTCCGACCGGAACTTATTGACTTACTTATGGGTCCTTTACTCCTCCGGTGGTGCAAAGGGCCGACTTGAAAGATCTCCATCCTGAGCGATGTGAAGCTATCGCTTTAACCTGTTGCCAGGTTAGATTTCGGTCGACTTCTTTTATTTCTTTATTGAGGCTTCGCCGCCATGAGCCTCTGGGTCTGCCTCTGCTGCGATGTCCCGCTGGGTTCCAGTCTAATGCTTGTTTACAGTTTTCGTTTACACCTCTACGTAGAGTGTGGCCGACCCAGACCCACTTCCGATCTCAAATTTCTGTTGCTATCGGCCTCTGGTGACAACGACGATGGAGCTCGTTGTTTGAGATCCAGTTGTGAGGCCACCAGGCCCGAATTATACACCGCAGGCATCTGTTAATGAACACCTGCAGCCGTTGAGTGTTCTCCACTGATACACACCATGTTTCGCTAGCGTATAACAGCACAGATTTCACGTTAGAGTTGAAAATTCGTATTTTGTTGCGTTCACTTATCTGCCTGTTTTTC
Source organism: Armigeres subalbatus (assembly GCF_024139115.2). NCBI lineage: Eukaryota > Metazoa > Arthropoda > Insecta > Diptera > Culicidae > Armigeres > Armigeres subalbatus. The sequence continues at coordinate 1,551,532 of NW_026943741.1, forward strand.
CAGATATTTCTTAAACTCGCAAAGGCAGCCCTTGCTTTCTTGATCCGTGCGCCTATGTCGATCTTGGTACCGCCGTCTGACGCCATTTGGCTACCAAGATATTGGAAGCTTTCAACATTCTCTACTGATTACCCGGCTACTGTGAAACTGGAAGAGGTTACCATGTTCACATCCAACTATTTGGTTTTGTTGACGTTGATGACTAGGCCTGCGGAAGAGGAGCGCTCGGCAAAGTCGTTGTGCTTACACTGTATATAAGAGCGCAGTAGAGCGAGGAGTGCAACGTCATCAGCCAATTCGAAGTTGTTTAGGTGCTCCATGGTTATAGGCTGCCATAGCAGCCCGCAGTTTGGTTCACGGTCAATCGCACCTACCAGAATCTCGTCGATTACAATGAAGAACAGTAACGGTGATAGAATACATCCTTGCCTCACACCAGCTATGACCCGAATAGGGTCGGACAAGACCCCATTGAGCAAAACACTCTACACGAGAAGGCCTCATACTGTGCCTCGATGAGGCCGATGATTTTCTCAGGAACTCCCTTGCGTCTCAGGGCTTCCCACATATTCTCGTGATTGAGTCGGTCGGAAGCTTTTTCGCAGTCAATGAATACCAAGTAAAGGGACTCTTGGAATTCGTCGACCTGCTCCAAAATGATATACGGATCGTGACAATAGGTTCCACACAGGATCCTCCGGCACGGAATCCGGCCTGCTGCCGGCCCCTGCTGCCGCATCGATCTGCTCCTGAATCCGGGCTAGGATAACTTTGCATAGAACTTTGAGAACGGTACACAGCAACATAATGCCTCGCCAGTTATCGCATACAGTCAGGTCACCCTTTTAGGGCACCTTCACTAAGATACCTTGCATCCAGTCGACCGGGAAAGTTGCGGTGTCCCAGATATTACGAAATAAACGATGCAGTAGTTGAGCGGATGTCATTGGGTCAGCTTTGAGCATCTCGGCTGATATGCGATCGACTACTGGGGCTTTATTCGATTTCATGCTTTGGATGGCTGTTTGAATCTCTAGCAGTGATGGAGCTTCGGTATTAACGCGTGTTATACGTCGGATCCTAGGCAGATCATGCCGAGGTGGTGATGGCCTGGCTGGCACTTGAAAAAGTTGTTCGAAGTGCTCGAACCATCGTTTCAGCTGGTCAGTTGGGTCGGTCAATAACTGATCATTCGCGTCTTTCACAGGCATCGTTGCATTCATCTTTGTGAGATATCGTCGAAGAGACGAATTTCTCCGGTTGCTGCGGCTCTCTCTCCTTCGTCGGCCAGAGAGTCCGCCCACGCTCGCTTGTCCCGTCGACATGAACGTTTTACTTCCTTCTCCAGAGCCGAGTATCGTTGACGGGCTAAGACTTTGGCTCCCCTAGTTTTTGACCGCTCTATCGCGGCTTTGGCTTCTCATCGCTCCTCTATCTTCCGCCTTCCGGAATATCTGCAGCACGCGTCTCCAGTTTTTCAAGAAGGACCGTTTCACCGTGGCATCTTCCAGTAGGCGTGTGTTGAACCGTCGTCCAACTCTCTCCTCCTGCCGACGAAACCACGCAATAAGCAGGCGTGAGGAGGTGATGATCAGACACGATATCGGCACTACGTTTATTCCGTACCGTGACCGTCCCTAATTGTGCGCAGCTCCTAATTGTGCGCACTTTAATATTTTGTTTTCATTTTGTTCATGTTTATCATAAATATCGCAGCATTGTAATTTTTCTTCTTATAATTATTGAATAACATATCCGAATTCATTATAGTATCAATAATATGTGGTTCTAAATGCGTAAAATAAACAAAAAACTTGATCGACAACGCTGAAAACGTCAAAATGTCGACTCCGTTAACCATATCGTGAACTTGGTGTTCGGAATGTTTTCTTCAAATTTCAAGTGGAACTAGACAAAACAATTGCAATATTCACCATAATCAGTAAGATACATTCGTTTCTGTCGTACTCACATAAAAAAATAACACGGGTATGTATTATTTTGTGTGGAAAAGTCGATTTTCTGATGCGTTCAATTAAGCACCGTGATTTTCGTTTATGTTCCTAATTATGCGCAGACTTCCGAAATTAATCGCGATCGCAAGAACATGAAGTACAATCGAAATCAAATTGTGCTGGCTGTGGATCTGCTCAGGAGAGGATACTCGATTCGTCGAGCCGCAGCAATGAACAAAATCCCGGAGAGTACTCTTAGAAAAACGCTAGCCCGGGGCACTACTGAATTGAAACATCCAGGACGACCAACCGTCTTGACTAAGCAAGAGGAAGAGCGAATTATCGATTGGATAATTGAGACGGCTAGAGCGGGCTTTCCAGGGGAATCCCAACAACTGAAAACGTCAGAAACCTTTTTTCATAAATCGTCGTTCATAACGCACCGAAAGACATCTCACAACAACCAAAAGCGTCTACCGAAGATACTTTTGAACAAGTTTTTTCAAAACCGTCGGTATCAGTTCCATCAACCAAATCGATGAAGAAATACCGCACACGTGCACCTGCCGTGGCCACTAGTGAAGCATTTCGGAAGTACTCCCATGAGTTGGAGCAAGATAAAATTAATGTGGTGCAAGAAAAGTTGAAGAGAAAAGCTGACCGCGAACAGAAGAAAGCCGTTCGCGAAAAGAATATGAAGATGAAACAGAAAGAGCCCTTAAAAAGAAAGTCAAAACTACAGAAATAAGCTGACATTCACTTTCGTCGTTGATTAAATGAAATAAACAATATATTTTGGTATTTTGCAACTGCGCATAATTAGGAACAAAAATGCGCATAATTAGGAACATGCGTAAATAGGTGCGCACAATTAGGCACCAAACATCGGTTAAAAAATACGATTTTTTTATTTGATTTTGATGAATTTTTCAATTGCAACATTTTCTTTTATTATAATAAACATGAATTAAACATTCTACTGAATAACATGTGTAAATCACAGTTTAATTTATCTGATATGACGATTTAATTTTGAAAATGGCTTAACTGCGCACAATATGGTACACTCACGGTACATCAAGAAGGCTGCGTTTCCATTTCCGGCTGATGCAGATGTGGTCGGTTTGATTTTCTTTAAAGCCGTCATGGGAGACCCACGTATAACCTTGTGAATCGGTCGATGAGGGAAGAACGATCTCCCGATCACCATGTTATTATTACCACAGAATTCTGCCAACAGCTCTCCGCTTTCGCTCATTTCTTTGAGACCATGGCGTCCCATCGTCTTCGCATTGAAGTCACCCATACAGATCTTGATATCACATTTCGGAATTCTATCTACGATGACATTAAGTTGGCTGTAGAAATTATCTTTGTGTTGCAGATCGGCAGCATCGGTTGACGCATAACATTGGATTATAGTAGGGTTCGGACCCGTTTTCTAAATCTGGCAACGATTATCCTTTCACTTAGAGGTTCCCACTTCATAAGCGCAGATTGTGCCTGGGCGCTTAGTAGGAAGCCTACTCCGCGATGCCAGGGAGCGTGTTTACCTCGTAAACCAGAGTATATCAGAACTTGTCCCGACTGCGTTCTGTGTTCTCCAAAGTATGACCAACGGACTTCACTCAGTCCCAGGAACTCAAGCTTCATGCAGCGTGCCTCATTGGCAAGTTGTGACAATTTACCCTGCTGGGCCAGGGTTAAAACGTTCCATGTTCGAGTCCGTTTTTTCGTGCTAAGAGTCGTCGCCGTAAAATCAGTCCGTATTCTTTCATTATCGGATTCTCGAACAAATTGATGTTTCGGGAACAGTAGGTTGTTGGCCCAAGGTTCCCTATCCACCGGGATGGGGCTGCCATCTTAGATATAGCTTCCGGGGAATAATAGCATTTCATACTCAGACGCTGGATGTCATAACAGACGCTGTTGGAGCCGCACTTCTTTGGTGAACAGACGCTCGATCAGTCGGGTCTAATTTGTTTAAAGTTCCACCCAACACCAGGACTAGGCTAGTGCGCTTTGAGCGGCACACGGTCGCTTTGATAGGGCCTGCTTGGCTAGAAGTTCAACAGAGCCCACTGTCGAACCCCACCACATCCTAGGCAGACCCCAAAGGACGCACCCTCTCACTCTAGCTGATGTCAGAAGGAGAACAGTGCCCAGGCTACACTACCAGCTAATTACGCAACCCTTAGCTGGCGGTCAATTGTCATCCGAAAACCCGTGGAAGCGTGAGTATTGGAACTTGTGAGGACCAGAGCTATGTTAGGCGTCCCTTCCCGGATGTCAACTCACCATTTCGTAGCCCATTTATGGTTAAAGCACATCATAAATGTACTTTAAACATAAAAGCGGCCAGGCCTACTGTGCAGCGTTGTTAAAAATAGCTGTGAGAATCAATTTTTAGCTTGATTTCACAATTAAGCCATAGAACGGGGACATCTCGTACCAACCGCTCCGTTTACATAATTGGGTGATGGTTTTTCAATCGTTGGAAGAATAAGACCCGGAACTTTAGAACATTATTGAACGGTCATAAGATTTCTAAGCAATTCGTAACGATCCATATAAACTTCTGAGGAATTCATTTGATCATTGAATGATCATTTCTTGAAATTAGCGGCTTTGATTTTCTCTGATTCATGATAATAGCCTGCAGGATGTATTTCATGCTTCTTAGGAGTCCCGCTACGTCATTTCCGCTACTTGTAACTTTGTTTCATTCCACCCATGTTTTGGCATGTGGACGCGTCTGTTTTTAGCATGTGGTTAAATAAATGGTTCTATTAGCTGATCAATCTGTTGATAAAATCATTCTCAGATTTCAAATTGCGCTCACCGAATAAAATTAAGTTAACATTTTTTTGCGATTTTGAAGAATAGCATCGCGACTCATATGAATAATATTCGGAAATAGGATGATTGAAATTTTGATTTGAAATCCAACTCATTAGGTGAGAAATTAGAATGATTTCACAATAGTAAGTTTGTTGTTTATTTAGTAAAATGGGAAGTAATTATCGCCTTAAAAAATCTTTATTATCATAAACCAAAACATATTCAAAAGAACTTATGCTATATGTACCGTACAAGTTTCAACACGCTATATTGGAAATTACTGATGCAAAAGTGAAACGATGGATATTATACATAGTGCAACGTATATTCCTCTATGCATCAATCTTCATCCATCTTCAAATTCAACCTAACTTCCAACCACAACATAAACTTAAATTCCAAATGTTTACACAATTTTCTTCTACGTTTTTCTGAAATGATTTATTTTTTATTCGAGACGTTTTTAAGAGTTCTGAGCACATGTATTGAACAAATATGATCAATATGTATAACATTTTACAAAGGGAATATACTTTTACTCGATGTGACTGACTTGCGGTTACTTTTCTATATGGGACAATTTGACTTGGTATTTTTTTCCACTTTTCTAGAACAAACATCTCGCATAGAATAGCATAACTCATAGTATATGTGAAAATAAAGTGAAAAATGATAATTACTCAAAACTGCCAATAAGTCAGAGTGCTCGACTTGCGGATAGCGGCAGTATAAGGCAATAAAAATGTGCCATTTAGGGTAAGACAGTATAATGCGCTCCACCTGGCCAAAACGCCCCCTTTGATTTCTAGAAAACTATAACTAACTAAGGGTCAAAATTAGTTGGTACCTATAAATATTTGTAAAACCATCATACTATGTGAATGTGGAAGTTCAGTTGAGTAGATCAGTTCAGTTCAGTTCAGGAACACTCAGTTGGGCGACAAAATAACTTTACTCTGAGGGTAATATGATATGAAATTGCATCCTTCTTCAAAAATATAACGTTTTTCAAAAATATGTTTCACTGGTCAATACGCCCCAGTGTAAGCAGGACGATATGCCCAACTGGACAAAAGAGCGGCGAGCTTGCAGCAGTAGCTTCCAAATTATATGAAATGTAATTCAAACCTGCCTAAATGGACTTATGTTGGTTTTTCAACGTCAAGCACATAATGATTTGTAACCATTTTTAACCACTTTTTGAAATCCATCAAATCAAATCACGACTTTTCAAAAAAGCTTTATTACGTGTATCTGTAATATTTTTATATGACTACTCACGGGCAATGCATTTGCGACTTCCTGGACCACCAAATGACACAAAGTTTGCATAAATTGCGTTGAAAAGTAAAAAGTTATAAAGGAGTTGCCTTAGGGGGGCATATTATACCGTCGTACTCTATACTTACAACAGAATCCTATTTTTCGTGCCTGGAATCTGTCTTGATTTTTACCGTCGAAACACAACATATTGAAAACATTTAGTCTTTATCATAGAATATTATGAAAGTACTGGTGTAGTAACTCTGAAAATTACTAAGTATCACATGAATTAACTATTACTTATAGAGTTCTGAACGTTTGAGACCCACAAGCGCTCCATTTATGACTTTTTGGATAAAACAACCTTACTGTGTCCACAAACGCAGTACATATACGTATACTCGCAAAAGTAACTACACTAAATTCCAACACGATTCGGCAGTTAGGTATGGTGATTGGTGACTGGCGATGACTACAACGGCGACCGCGGAGTGCGTCAGACTTGAACGGATTGCCATTTTTCTGCACTGCATGGGATAATCAGGACCCCCAACCAAGAGTTGAAGAAATGGTGTTCTTCAAAAATATATCATAACAAACTTATTTTGATGAATATTATTGATTAGTGTTTGAATAGCATTGTTATTTAAAGTCTTGTTGAAATTTCCTCTGCACAAGAAAATAGTTGTTTGAAGAAAAATTTGTAATAAAACTTTTTACGTATTTCACCAATTTACGTACTCCATATTTTTATTTATCGAGAGAGTTCACTTATTCTATCTCTAAAGTACAGGGTCCGGCAATTGAAGTGGCATAAGTGATTAAAAGTAATATAATACAAAATACGTAGTGGGAATTGGTTCTACAAAACATCGTCGAACCGTGGGCACGTCGTTATATTGATACCAGGGGTTAGGTCTTACGACATGTTTAGACGCCTGCTCAAAAAGTGGAGAAAACCCAGCTAAGGGGTTTTCAAGGGTCATTTCGAGCTAAGAGCGGACATAAATCCTACGAATTTCACTGTCAGGAGTATGTCGGAGGCCGCAACTGCTCTATAACATCATGTTTTTTGTGCAAGTCCTGCAGCGACATCTGGTGACCTGTGGTAAAATAATACAAGAGCAGCCGCGGGACTCGTACGATGCATTACTCAATCGTCTGCGACGAGTGGTCCAGCTTAATGACAAAAAAGATGAACTTTACCCAGGGTTTGCAGAAATCGCTCTCAATAGATAACGAACAACGATAAAAGAGAGGCAAAAACTGTTCCGAATCATAACAAGCCATGATAACAATTTTATCAAAACTTGTATACAAGTGCGAAAAAAACAGAATCGGCAGCCCTTACAGAAAAATGGTGATTTTCGCTTTGTTTTCGCTCCTTTTGTGTTGGTTACTGCACAGCTGTGTAAAACAAGTTGAAATGCATCATCAGAGCCAGTGCTCCCCACATTTGGAGCTTTCCAAAATAAATTTATCATGGGGTACAACATCCCGAATAAGTTCTCTATCATGATCAGTGGCGCCGGGAGTGGGTGGGACAGGTAGGACATGTCCTACGCATGAATTTTTCTGGGTGGGACAGTCAAAGCATTGTCCTACCCATGATTGTGGTAAAAACATATGAAGTCATAGGATGGCAAAAATTTGTGTGTTACCAGAAGGTGACACACAATCAGAGTCCAAACAATAATCATAGATGTTTTTGGGATCCTAAATCAGTAGACTGATTGTTGTTTTGAACTTCAGGCACTTTAAAATCCCTAAAGCGGGGCCCTCCTTAGCCGTGCGGTAAGACGCGCGGCTACAAAGCAAGACCATGCTGAGGGTGGCTGGGTTCGATTCCCGGTGCCGGTCTAGGCAATTTTCGGATTGGAAATTGTCTCGACTTCCCTGGGCATGAAAGTATCATCGTGCTAGCCTCATAATAATACGAATGCAAAAATGGTAACCTGGCTTAGAAACCTCGCAGTTGATAACTGTGGAAGTGCTTAATAAACACTAAGCTGCGAGGCGGCTCTGTCCCAGTGGGGGATGTAATGCCAATAAGAAGAAGAAGAAAGCGCTTAAAGATGTCTAAACTTGACTTCTTATAAGAATAATTATAAACCAAAAAAACAAATCTGACAATTATTGTATAAAATATGGGCATAAACAATTCTGTAAGCTTTTTATACAAATATTGTATTAAAATAATACAAATCTGTACTATTTTAATACAATATTTGTATTAAAAGCTTACAGAATTGTATATGCTTAATTATTATACAGTTTCTGTAAGGTTCTTATGCAGAACTGTATTAAAATCTGCCATCCCCTGGTTGGGTGATAGACTCTAAAGGTTTGACAGAGGTAAAATAGAAGTGGTTGAAATCTGCAAATGCGTAGCCATTTCATTTATTTTGAGCATTCTTTTCAAAAGCTCTCGAACATTTTACCACTTTATTAAGTTATCTTAGTGGTAACAAAGTTAAAAAAAAGTGGTAATGTGGTGATAAATCCGTTCCAACCATCTAAGGTAATTGCGGATCAATCACACTCATCCATATTCTCTTTTGCGACGGGCATCTTCCAAGTATTCCGATGAGAATCCTTTCTTGATTCCGATGGGAATGTTTCAGGAATTCCGAGGGGAATCTCCAGATATTTCAACAGGAATCTTTCAAGCATATCGAAGGATTATGAAAGCAATCCACCTGGGATTCCAACAGGAATGTTCCAGGGAGTTCAACGAGAATATTCCAGCGGTTCCGAGTGGAATGTTCCAAAGATTCCAATGAGAATCTTCTAGATATCCTACATCCCCCAGGCATACCGACGGGAATATTCCAGGCATTTGAACGGGAATGTTCCAGAGAATTCGACGGAAATATTCCAGGGATTCCAATGAGAATCTTCTAGAGTGGAATCCTACAGGATTTCTGAAGGGAACAGTCCAGGAATTCCAGGGTGAATGTTCCAGTGATTTCGTAGGCAATGTTCCAGGGATGCACAAGCAAATCGTCGAAGGATACCAAAGCAATCTGTCGAGGATACCGAAGCAAATCTTCGAGGGACTCCGATTTAACCCCTATGATTCCGTAAGGAATCCTCCAGTGATTCCAAAGGGAATCCTTCAATGATGTTGAAGCAAATTCGTTGAGGGATTCCAAAGCAAATTGTCGAAGGATTTTAAAGCAATTCGTCGAGGGAGTCCGAACCAAATCTTCGAAGAATTGCAAAGCAAATCTTCAATGTATTTTGAAGCAAATTGTCAAATGATTTCGTAAAGAATCCTCCAGGGATTACAATGGGAATCCTGCAGTGATGTGGAAGCAAATCATCGAAGGATTTCGAATCAAATCGTCAGAGGGATTCCGATCGACGAGGAATTCCGAAGCAGGGTTTCGAGGATTTCCAAGGCAAAACGTCCAGAGACTTCGAATTAAATTAAATTAAATTAAAAGGGATTCCAAAGCAAATCTTCGAGGTGTTCTGGAAGAAATCGTCAAGGAATCCAGAAGCAATTCTTCAAACAACCCCCCCCCCCCTTAGCCCCCCTTCCCTTATTTACGCCAATGAATTTTTCCATATTGAAATGGATTTCATATCAAGATGGAACTGTTATGCTTTCAGCTGCAGTATAGATAGAATGTGCATTGATTTCTCCACGCCAGAACTGTTGCTTAAATAGGAAACATGCTCGGTGGTCTAGTGGCTATCGTTTCTGCCTATGAGCAGGAGGTCATGGGTTCGATCACAGGCTCGCCTCTTTTCCTATTCTGTATGCCTTAGTTCTTTCTGTGTTTCACGTTCTACCAAAACGATTCCTATCGTTAGTTTCCACTAACATTTCCAAAAATCCCGTGGGACCGATGAGAGGACGTAAAGTTCTCTGCTCCTTTTTAAAGTATAGGTGTCCCAATTAACCATGCTTTTCCCTCCAGTATTTACAAGAACGTGGCCAAAACAGATCTCGACTGTTGAAGAGTGCCTTGCTTTCAGTGATTAGTCCAAAATAATTATTTGTGTTAACGGATGTAAGTGATATAAAGACTTGTAACACATGCGAGTATATGCGAATCGCTGTTAATACCAGCACTGTTGCCCAAATCGACATTTTCTATTTATCCTACCCACGATTCGGAACCTGGATGCGCTTCTGATCATGATCATGATCTATCAACTCGCAAATTGCGATAAAAGTCAGATTACTTCATAGCCAATCACAACTAAATGGGGAGAAATTTGAATATGGTTTTTACTTACCTGTATTCAGCCAACATCTTACCAAATTATAGACTGTTCTCCGGTAATATGATATAATGCGGTCGAGAATCCTTAGAATTGGAAACATCTTTTTGATTCCCCGATCCCTGAAACAGCCGAGCGGTTTGGAATTCCTGATCCGGGAAACATCCATTTTTCTTGTGCGTTCTTGAAACTTCCACTTCTCTTCCACATTACCATCATTTACTTCAGAAAAGAATTAAAAAATTTCAATTTTCACGGTTAAAATTTGACGGGAGTGACAAATGACGGGAATGAAAATTTTCCTGATCATCCAACAAACGCGGCACACTACGATCCCTCTCCTTCAAAGTCCAGTGTTCAACTACTACACTGCCGCTAACAGCAAGTCGAGCACATCTGTATATGGACGCCCATATACAGATGTGCTCGACTTGCGGTTAGCGGCAGTACATATCTTTGTTACAAACTGTTACAAGCCATTAATTGTATATTGAGTAATGAGAATGATACGCGAGAAATTAAAAATGAGAAGTGAAAAGTGTGAAGTGAGCTACGAGGAGTGAGAAAAGAAAAGTGAAAAGTGACTAATGAGAAGTGAAAACTGAGAAGTAAGAAATGAGTTGTGAGAAGTGAAGAAATTAATAGTGAGAGAGAAGTGCGAATTGAGAATGAGAAGTAAGAAGAGTGCAGTGAGAAATGAGCTTAGGTTAGCTTAGCTTTAGCTTTGACTGACTACACATATCTATGGTTGCTACTCCGTGATTGACCAGAATCAGTGAAATTGCACAAAGAATCAACTGAATGATTGACTGGGATTGTTCAAGCATTCTCAGTGTGCAAGTTTCCGTGACTCAAATATTCAAATGATCAACCACGTCCTTGACGTCCTTGTAGTCAGTTAGGAAGAGGGAAGGAATATTAGTTGGTGGTCGCTCTAACTCACTCGCTCTAACTCACTCTTGCTCCTCACTCTCGCTCTAACTCACTCTCGCTCTAACTCACTCTCAATTTAACTCACTCTCGCTCTAACTCACTCGTTTACTCAGTCCCTCACTCATTCTCACTCAATCACTCGTTTACTCAGTCCCTCACTCATTCACTCATTCACTCTTACTCACTCATTCACTCTTACTCACTCACTAACTCTTACCCTCACTTTGACTCACTTACACGCTCACTCATTTTCTCTTTCTCATTCTCCCACTCAATCTCAATAAAGAAATCCGAACCAAAACCCAGAAGTGTAAACTCAAGCAAGATCGCGGATACGCAGATTCTCTAAACCCGAAGCAAAATCCTGAAGTGTAAACTCAATCACGGAAAATGTTTTGACAGTGGAGATTTATCGACGGAAAATTTTCCCTGACAAAACCCGGAACAGAATCCCGTAACAAATCCCGCGGACACATTTCGGAACTGTAAATCAGCCTTAATGCAATTCATGTATCTGAGAACAAGTAAACTGAACTATAAGAAAGCTTTCCTGGCGATTTAGTTATTCATAAAAGCGAACGCCCAAGTTCACCACACGACACCAACTACCCCCGCCCTTTGTTACCTCGTTGACGATACTTTTTTTTCTTAGGCCTTCTTTCAACAAATATTCAGTTTTATTTTCAGCATTTTCGTTCATATTTCCAATTAGGCATAACATTTAGACAAATTATTTCTCGCTTAACTTTTCAAAAGGACCTAAGTAACATTTTTTTCATGAATTAATTTGAATAGCTCAACCAACAGAAAAACATAAAAGCTTTTGATTGCAGTACTCAAATTAATTCATGAAAAAATGTTACTTAGGTCCTTTTGAAAAGTTAAGCGAGATTTCTTTCACGTAACTTCTTGTTTCTTTTATAGTACATATTAGCAGCCGTAGGTCGTAGTATAAAATGTGTCAAATAGTACTATCCAATCTGCAAAACTTCTTCAGATCCTATCACTATCAGAAGTGATATTCAAATTATTTCCCGTCATCATAACATAGTTTAGATTGATTTTGTTTTTGGACCGACTGATTATCTTCTAGAGCTATGACAATTTCTAAACCATTATCGTCACCAAACGCTGTAGGTATATCTTCATGATTTGAAATGTTGATACATGCAGAAAAAATGACATACATAATACATATTGCATTACAAAATATAACCTATTTGATGTTTCTCTCTAGAGATCCTGCAAAATTTGAGAGAATATGATTGTGAGTTATTATTAAAGAAAAGAAGCGTTTTAATTACAGATACATTTTAAAACTTTTGTTTGATTCCTATAATATGGAATCATTAAAAAATAAATGTTACATTGTTACATTCAAGCTCCCTACTTTACTTTTGATAAGACAATTGAAATTTATCACAGAATTCATTCATACCGTACTACATATGCAAAATTTTACGAAATCAAAAGAAAATATTTTCAAGGTTGCCCATTCATAATACAGTTTTAGATGCAGTAAAAAGATGACGATTATTATTCTAATTCACGTTTGAACGAAACAATTTGGCAGCCTATAAAGGCTCCCCCAAACCTAAGCGATTTCATCGCCGCGACGGCGACAACTAGTCGCAGCGATTCTATCGTTAGGTCGCTGCAGGCAATGTTCTTTTTACGCTTCCCTACCAACGGCTACAGAATCGCTGTCGCCAAGTGATAGAATCGCGTCGCTACTGTCGCGTCGCGTGTGTTTGGGGGAACCTTAAACGATTGCATCGAGTTGTATCCTGATTGGGTTACTGGATGCCAAAGGTGCCAATATTATTTCACATCAAAAGATCCAAGTGATTTTTGGCATAGTTTGAACATGGAAGCGGTAAATATAAATTTGAATAGTTTTACTTATAATAGTATTCGACAATGAGAAACAATGAATTGGTAGGAATTTAATTTCCTCTGTCTTATAAAGCATAAAGCAGAATTCTGAATATTTGCGAAATAAACATCAACCATCACCACAGATCAAGGAAGTTCTTTCTAACCAATCAACACTGTCAACAATTTACATTTTGAGTACAATTGTATGTCTTTATGTAATTGCCAAACATGAATTGCCTGAAAACAACAAACAGTAGTACGCACGATACTTAGTAATGCATTATTTTCATGAATAGCATTTGCTTTGTTTTTTTCCTAATGATCTTAGAAACTAATCTCAAAACAAAAAACGATTCGATACTGTTTTTAAATCTACTGAATCAAAAATAAATGTGGTGTAACAAATTTGAAGGTGGGAGCATAATTACAAAATCGCGATAAAACAACGGTTGCTTTTACATCCAGTTCGGGTATTATTGAGAAGTAACCCGACGTGTTCTGTATCAAATCAGTTGCAGCGATTGATTTGTTAGTTCTTCCACATAATAAGAAATACGGGAGAACCCTACCCGTAATCTTATCGACACTAGACTACACCATGACCAGATTGCTATCATACCGTAGTTCGATTGGAGTCTCCCGCCAGTCGATCCACAACCTGTAATTGGGAAAGAAATAACTTCAGTCATTCGCAACGATTATAGTTCAAAACCTATTGTTCAAAACGATTCATCTGATTTGGTGAATTGGGATTTATCCAATCCCATTTATCACACGAACCTATCAGTTAGAGTGATAAAAGAGGAAGTTGTACCAAGATTGCTCAGTTCGTCGTTCTGGACATTTGTTTCTGAAATGTGTTTACCTTGCTGACACCGGGCATATTTAAGAAATTTCCTAACACGGGTACCCTCCGCAGGAAATTGATGGCGACCGGGAAGAATCCACTAAACAGCAATATGAAACCGTACGTTTCGATGAGCATGCCTATCAACGGATACCCGAGCAGAACGATCACGATTCCACCGAAGAACGCAATGGAGGCCTTAACCTTGTGCTTTTGGAAAAAGAACCGGAACGTCCGCTCCAGACCTATCACGCAGGCAAGACCGCAAATGAAGAGAATCTGCAATTGGAGAAAGCACCTTTTCATTGACAGGGGTTTTGTTGCGATTATACTACGACAAATTACATATAACGCTTTCTTTAATATAAAAGGTATATTAACCCTTTCTTTCACATGGTAGCTGTAAATCATGAAATAATGAACCATTTTAACAAACTAGAGGTAAAGTTTATTGATCTGCCAAGTTTATATTTGCACAAGCTGTTTTGCGTGCCAATAAATAGGAATATTTTTAAGTTAGTTTTCAAAACAACGTTCAACTATTTTTTCAAACACAAAATAATGTCTATTGATCGTGAATGAACAAATAATAATACAAATTTAACTCATTAGAAGGCTTTTGAATATTAGAGTAATACACCCAATTCTGTTTTTACACGGATTTTTTTACACGGCCGTGTAAAAAATCCCATACAAAATTTTTGCAAAGTTGCTCCATTTTGCATGATTCGTCGAGAAATCATAAAACTTTTTTACACGGATTTTCAAATTTTGAACTGAAAACTTTTTTACACGGAACGCATCCCCGTGTAAAAAAAAGAATCGGGTGTATAAGGAACAATGCAGGCACGGCATACTATCGTAAATCAGCTGGCTAAGTCTGCTACACAAACCTCATTAATTAACAGTGATTTGACATATTTTGCAACATAAACAATGGCATTCTGCCGAAGGTTCACTCCTAAAAAATAGTTTTTGCGGCATAATTTCAATATTATTCTAGTAGGTGAATAACATTTCTCCGTCATATTGTAAATATGATTCCACGGGTACTTACGTTTCCTATGGCTAGTAAACCTTTGTCAAACAACAGTAGCACTCCCAGGAAAAGAAATGCAATTCCAAATCCGGCCAGTCCGACGCCAATTTCTGCAGAATAAAAATTGACAAATTATCGTGTTTGATAGACAACAATAAACGCAAACTCACTCTGCGTATCGCTTATCTCGAACATTTTGGATTATGCCTTAAATAGTACTTTACTAGTATGTATCGTACAGTAATTGCTATTTAACTTATGCTAAAACCTGCCCTAAAGCAGGAATTTAGTGGCTAGTTGTTTTCCTTCTGGATCCTCTTCCACGTCATTCGTGTTTGTTGTTATCGGCCAGCAACTCAGGGAAATGGAATTCACGACGACGAAACTAGTAATCAGAATCGATCACCGGGAGAATGGAAATCCACACAATTTGCAAGCAGCTTTCTGACAACCTCGATACACAATAATTGGATTATTATTTAGAGAACTTCTTTTTGCTTCACGGAATCATTTAATGAAAACGATGATGAATATTATTCTTCGTGTCACAAAATCACAAAAAATAAAGATTGCAAATTGTAAGAGCTGAGACTGCCAGAGCGCAGAGAAGAAGCAATCAGATGACATTGACACTTTTTTCAATGATGAATACTGACAAGGTGAGGAGAAAATCTAAAGCAAACTACTTGCACAGTGAAAAAAAGTTAAAAGTCGTTGAGGTAAACTTAGGGCTAAAAACCAAAAACCTCATTAATAAGCCATTTTATGAGACAGATTCGAACAGCTGATCGAAATTTTGAGTGGACGGCTCGGTCTTTGTTTTGGTAAATTTGCATGTAAACCATCATCATTTCGTCATCATCATCATCATTTCATTTCATTTTCGCAAATGTTCCTTATAAAATGTAAATATTAGTGTTTGGTCTCCTGTCATTTGAGCGTTCTAGAAAATCGCTTATTATTAATTATTAGGGTAAAGTGACCAATAGTGGACCTCCAACTAATAGTGGACCCTCCAGCCATTTTTGCATTATTACTGCACAATGTCAACATTTCGCTATGAAATTCTATCGGGAGAACCTACCTTACAGTCCTATGATTATTGATTACATGCGCTGGAAATGCTATGGAAAGTCAAATTAGATGATTTTTCACAATTCTATAAAAAATAAACACAAGAGTGGCCATTATATGAAAATTTTGGGGGGTCCATAATAGGGAAGAAGAACGTCCCGAAACGGGACATGAAAATCAAATGAAGTGTCGACTATATAGGGAAGCAATTTCCTATTATGGACCCCCAGGGGGTCTACTATAGGGCGAATTCAGTTAGACTTTAAAATTGTAATTTCAACGAATAACGTCGTGTACTTGGGTGTTTTATGTATGTATCGTGAAGAGGGAATGCAGAGCTTGTTATTAGACATCAAGCAGAGTTAATATTTTGAAAATTTCTAAGCCGTTTGACAGGAAGAGCAAAATTCCGCTACTAGGGGAACGTCCACAAATTACGTAACGCTTAGAGGGGGGAGGGGGGGTTGAGTGAAGTGTGGCGATCCATACAAAATTTCTAGAAGCTTCATACAAAAAGTGTGACATAGGGGGGAGGGGGGGTTGAAAAAGTTCAATTTTTGCGTTACGTAATTAATGGATCTTCCCTAGGGGGTCCACTATTGGGCATTTTACCCTATTTATAATATTATCAATTTCGCACCTTTCGGCCGCGACGATTTAAAATCGTCGCAAAGCAAATCGTCGTCAGCAAAAATGCCCATAAGAAAAAAATTGTTTGATTTCAATAATCACATTATTTCCCGAAATTGAGTACTTTTTTTCATGCATATTTTCAAGGTTTGGCTTTGAACTAACACAGATTCAATTTAAAGATATTGGCGACGATTTTTAAGGTGATTAAAAAGTGATCGGCGCGTTTTCTTACCAGCGAAACTGACAATATGTGGTTCTTTATCGATTATATTAGGGTGGAGCAATTGCAAAAATTTATAACGGCGACACATATATCTTATATAAATATTTTTGGCAGTGTACCTGCGTCCCTGCCGGACCTTTCCGTAGCCGAACGGCTGCGGTGGGCGTCTCCACTTTACACTGTCGCCGTAGTGCCGTGACGAGCTCTTCGACTTCGGTGATCTCGTCCAGGTCTTTAACCCTTAGATTCACCTCCGTCGTGAGTGCCCTCACCTTGTCCATCTCGCCTAGGACATCCTCCGCCAACTTCTTGTAGGCGGCGCCTTTTTGCGAGACGCCCCGCTTCAGCTCGAGGATCATCTTGTAAATGGTATTAATAAAATCAGTGGGAATCCTCACCACCTGATATCACCCTTGTGTCCGCTTCAGTGGAAATGCTCCACCTGAAATCATATAGCTTAGTGAGATTTCTCACCTAAGCTATCCCAATATCCAAGTGGAATACTCACCACCTTGGATAGCCAGAAAGGAATGCAATCGAATTCCCAAGAGACACCCACACCCCTGGGGAATATTCTTTATCATGTATCCGAAATAGAAACCAAGTCAGGTACGTTACCTACACTTTATTTCCTCGGATCGATTTACAAAGTTCACCTGACGGCCCTATTCCTATCGTGTGCATGTCGCATTGATGATGGACGAATCTACTTCACTTTTGTTCGCACTGTTATGTATTTTCTTACACTGACAAAAATCCAATCATATCCATTATGTGTGGCACACATAAATTTTGACTATAGCATTTCCCACATAACGGCTATATAAATTTGCATAGCGTATATGTGGAAACACACATAACCCTTATTAACTAATAACCTTTATGTGGATTTTCCAATAGCGGGTGGTTATTAACGCACACATAAAATTTATTTGTAAATTTCTTTAGATTTTTGCCAATAAAAATGTGTGGATTTTTATTAGTGTATGTATATATCGCCCGGCTTCTCACACGGCGAGTAAATGCACGGTAAGATGTCTTGCACGCTGGTATTAGGGGTGATGCCTTTATAATGGCCTACTGTTACGGAAAATTGCACTTTCAACACTTCCCCTCAATTTTCATATTAAGTGAGTCAACAAATTCTTTTAGTTTATAACGCGAAAGAGCTTTAGTAAACATATCTGCCTTCTGCATCTCGCTGCTTATGTATTTCAATTTAATCTTTTTCTTGCGAATTAGTTCCCTAATGAACATGTATTTGATGTCTATATGTTTTGTCCTTTGGTGGCTTCTAGGTTCTTCCGCAATTCTTATGCAAGGTATGTTGTCCTCATTTATTGTGAATGGAGTCACTTGGATTCCAATCTCACTCAATAAATTTGACAGCCACACACCTTCCTTTGCTGCTCCACAAAGCGATATGAGTTCCGCTTCCGTGGATGATAGCGTGACCATCGTTTGCTTCTTTGTGGACCAAGATACCGTGTTTCCATACACGGTAAAGACTGATCCAGAGATTGACCGTCGTTCGTTCTCGTCGTTCGCGAAGTCAGCATCGGCGTATCCAACCAGTCTTCCTTCCGTACGTACACTAGCCTTAGGTCTCGGGTGCCTTGTAGATACCTCAGGATTCGTTTAAGTCCGATCCAGTGGTTTTCCTGTGGTGAACTCTGAAATTTAGCAAAGAAGTTTACTGCGTAGCATATGTCTGGTCTTGACATCAATGCCAGGTACTGGAGACAACCCAATAAAGCTTTATATGGCTCGTTGGTCAATTGTCCATCAGTTTTTGGCCACCTAGCATGCTGATCCATGGGTGTATTGGTAGGTTTGCAATCTTCCATACCAAATCTGTTAAGTACCTTTTCAACATAGGTCTTTTGCGAAACAGTCAAGCAATTGCTATCACGTTGGATTTCTAAGCCAAGGAAATTGCTCACTTCACTTAAATCTTTCATCTTAAAATGCTTGACGAGTTCCTTTTTAACCCAATCTACATCTTCTAGATTTCTACCAAAAACCAGAATATCGTCGACATACAAAACTATGTATAAACCTTTCTCCTTGCAAACATACAGACATGTGTCTGACTCAGTATTCACAAAACCCAATCTCTTGATGATCTGATCGAATCTCAAATTCCAGCTACGGCCAGCTTGTTTAAGGCCATACAATCTTTTGTTTAATTTACACGTCTTTGAGGGTCCATCCGCATATGCGGGCAAACGCATATAAATTTCCTCATCCAAATGTCCATTTAGGAAAGCCGTTTTAACATCCATTTGGTGGATGTACAGATTTTCCTGAACCGCAATCGACAACATTGTTCTGATTGTTGTCATTTTCGCAACAGGAGCAAAGGTTTCGCCATAGTCCAGTCCCGGACGTTGCGAACAGCCCTTTGCAACCAAGCGAGCTTTATAGCGAGGTATATTACCCTCATACTTTATGGTAAAAGTCCACATGGAGTTAATAGCTTTTCTCCCCTTCGGAATCTCTTTTACAAGCGTCCACGTTTCATTTTCGTGCAGAGCTTTTAACTCTTCATCAATAGCACGCTTCCACTGATTCCAATCATCCTGTTTTCTCAAATCGTCAATCCTCTGCGGAACTTCCCCTGAATGATGTGATAGTACGAAACTAGTTTCATAATCGCGCAGCCAATTTGGGCGTTGAGTGATTCTTTGACTATGGCGTTGAGAACTCGGCTCAACATCACCATCGTCCGGATCAACCTCATCCCCATCATCTTCCGCCTCTATGAGCAACTCATCTTCGTCACTATCACTCAAATCCTCTGGGAATTCAATGAGGTTGGTGGGATCAGATCTCCCCAGTATCGGAATGTCAGCCACACAGTAGTCTTGACGTGTTTCTGATTGTGTTTGTGACTGAAGTGAATGGAACGGAAATACAGATTCATCAAAGATAACGTCTCTCGATACTACAATCCTCTCCTCTTCTTCATCCCACAGACGATAACCCATAGGAGCATACCCAACCAAGATCAATGGTTTGCTCTTGGCATCCAACTTTGATCGCAGATGTTTGTTGATGTGTGTATAAGCAACACATCCAAACACTCTTATGTATCTCATGTTGGGCTTCTTGCCAAAGTTCGAAAGGTGTCTTGGTTATGGTGATCGCACTTGTTATGCTACGATTTGTGAGGAATGCAGCAGTATATAGAGCTTCTCCCCATAGATACATAGGAACTTTTCCTTCATGCATCATCGTCCTTACCTTGTCCATCAGAGCTCGGTTCATCCTCTCATTAATACTAAGGACACACCTGTGGTACTTGTACCATGGTACAAGAGGACAAGAAAATTATTACAAGGCTATCTTTAATAAAGACAATAATTGATATGGTACTTATTTCAAGATTCTTGTACCATGGTACTTATACCACCAGTGTGTCATTAGTATAACCCCAGGCGTATAACGTGAGGCGTTTATGGGATTGTCGGCAACATTTGTATACCCTTCTTTTCGCAAAATGTTTTGAACTCCCGGCTAAAGTATTCCCCACCATTGTCCGTACGTAATTTTGAAATTCTCCCACCGAAATGAGCGGTTACAAGAGCCTCATATTCGGAAATTTTTTGAAATACTTCACTTTTGTGTGTAATCAGATAAACAACCACAAAATGAGTGTAATCGTCTACGAATGTCACAAAGTATTCGTGCCCATCGTAGGTATTTTCAGCCATACGCCCGCACACGTCGGAATGAATTAATTCCAGCGGCTTAGAGGACCTAACCTTGAATGATTTGTCAAATGGCAGCCTTGCCTGTTTTTCAATTATGCACGGTTCGTATACAATTGGTTCTCGCTTCTTGATTGATGGTCCAATGTCCAACCTCTCAACCATTCCCTTTCTGGCCATTTTAGTCAAGCTAGCCTCATTCATGTGTCCCAACCTTCGGTGCCACAGTTCATGCTGCTCGACAATCTTACCCAAACACACGCTTTCACTACAGTCGTGATTCGCTAGTCGGGATTTTAATACTTGGGTCACTTTTTAGTTGGACCTTCACTGGTTGGGCCATGGGCCAACTAAAATGCAACCTTATGTCAAAATTAAATGTAAACACGCAAAACGGGATTGGGCGTCACTGGACATTATTTGTGATGTTCAAGTCGAAATACACTTATTAAAATGACTGTTAGTTAGCCCAACTAAAAACCGAATTCGTTAGTTGGGCCGAGGTCGTGGCCCAACCAGCGAATCGCGACTGTATCTGGAAATAGGTTCAGGTAATACTTAGAGTCCATTTACTCTCCTTCCTGTTACCAAAACGATGTCATTTTTGCCCCTGATTTCTACTCCCCCAATTTGAGAGACAGAAAGGATATTGGCGTTCAATTGAGGAATATACAACACATCGTACACTTCAAAGCGGCGGCGTTTATTATTTCTCTACTGAAGATTTCCCGTTGTGTTGCACCCCATTTCAGCCTCATCTTTGGCCGTACCAATCCGTAGCTCGGGAGCATCCCACAGCTGATTGAACAGCATGATGTCGTGTGCCATGTGTCTTGTTGCCCCGGAGTCCAAAATTATCGGAAAGGGCACTGGCATGGCGTTGAGATCCAACTCGCGTACCCGTCGATCACGTATGGCATCCTCCTCCCGCTATTTCTCCGCTGCTGCCTTCGACTCCGGCAATGGGACACGGACCATGAAGGATCCCTCTTGCCGAGCGATTAGAGCTAACCCGCCACTGCTTCCACCACCTCCGACGTTCATTGCCTTCATCTTTTGCTCCGAGCCATTTTTGCGACGCAAAACGAAAAAAATGTCGGCGCTTGTGGCCGATCTTGCCGCACTCAAAGCATTGCATCTTCTCTTCTTTTTCTTCTGTGTGGCTGCACCCATCAGAGCGACCGGTGATGTCGTTTCGGACGATTGAAATTTTCTTTGCTGCTCCTCGGCATCCAGAAAGATCCTTTGGATCTGTTCTTTCGTCATCTTGTCGATTTCTTCTTTCCGAATTACGGACAGCGCCCCGAGCACGTGCTGAAACCGTTTTGGGATCGCGACCAATAACGTGTCGATACACTCTTTGCGACTGACAATTTCACCCATGCTTTCCAGCTGGTGAATTAGCTGTTGATGAGTGGCGAACAGGAGCTTCAGCGATGCGAAACTTTCGTTACGCAAAGTAAATAATCGAGCTCGTATACCCAAAGTGGCAACCGTACCTTGCTTTAGATACAATTCAACGAGGCTATCCATTATTTCTTTAGCGTATGTACATTGGAATACATGCCCCATGGCATCATCATCCAAAGCAAGCCAAAACTCATTTACTGCCGCATCGTCTTCTTTCAACCGGGCAACCATTTTGGCCTTGCGGGTGGCTTCATCGGCAGCGGTTTCGTTTGCTGCCGCTTGAGCATAGCTTTCTTGTGGTGGAGTTCTTTCAAGTGTGTGTAGGAGGCCCTCTTGCTTGAGATGCTGCTCCATCCTCTTTTTCCAAAACGGAAACGATTTTTCGTCTCCTTTGAAAAGAGGCACAACCACTCGTCTGACACGGTTATCCATTGTTGTTGAACGAGAATGATCAGTGTAATTGTCCGTCGGGACCTACACTGGGCCCATAACCTGTAAATGGTATTGATAAAATCAGTGGGAACGTTCACCACCTGATTCCCCCTTAATGATTAGCAGTGGGAATCCTCACCACCTGATATAACCCTTGTGTCCGCTTTAGTGGAAATGCTCCACCTGAAGTCTTATAGCTTAGTGAGATTTCTCACCTAATCTATCCCAATATCCAAGTGGGAATACTCACCACCTTGGATAGCCAGAAAGGAATGCAATCGAATTCCCAAGAGACACCCACACCCCTGGGGATTATTCTTTATCATGTATCCGAAATAGAAACCAAGTCAGGTACGTTACCTACACTTTATTTCCTCGGATCAAAAATGATTATACAAACATGAGTATGTTTAAAGTTCGATTTAAAAAGTTCACCTGACGGCCCTACTACTATCGTGCACATGTCGCATTAGTGATGGACGAATCTGCTTCACTTTTGTTCGCACTGTTATGTATTTTCTTATGTATATATCGCCCGGCTTCTCACACGGCGAATAAATGCACGGCTAGGATAGGATGTGACAATTGAATTGTGACTGCCTTGTTGTTTCCTGAGTCGATTGCTTCGAAGAAGTGGTGTCCAGTGCTTCCGAATATTATTTATGCAAAATCCGCCGAATAATATATGTATAAAATTTATGTTTTCTCGTTCATTTCTTCCATATTTCGTAAGGAATTAGATGAGTTTTACAGTGAAATGGGTAAAAACTTGCTTGATAATGCTTCAAATCGAGTATTTCAAATTAGCATAACCCTTGAGAATCATGCATACATATTTTGCAGTCTAGCATAAATTCATTTTGCCCAAAAAATCAAAAAACAAACTTTTGAATTTTGTCATAAATTTCAATTTAATTACCCAGCAACACGGCCAAGGTAACAACAAGCTGCCCTTTTGAAAATGTGATACCGCCGATCGAAGTAATCGATTGTCATTTTCACCCAATCAGCAACCGGTACGATTTTGACAGAAAATCGGTACGATTTTTAATGACTAATTGGCACATCCTATCCTAGATGCACGGTAAGATGTCTTGCACGCTGGTATTAGGGGTGATGCCTTTATAATGGCCTACTGTTGCGGAAAATTGCACTTTCAACACATCTCGCCCATCCGGGTACGTCTTATTCGACGTACGTCGGCGCCGAGTTCACCGAGCTTGACGTCACTCCTCATCGGCTTCAAGACGTCTTAGTACTTAGCCTCGTCCGCCGTGATGACTAGGGCATCGCCCCTGGAGTGATTGGCGCCTACCCTAGACTTCTTGCTACCCTCATTCGCCTGGGCCTTCTTTTCGGCCCTTGACGTCTTCGGTTTCCTCTTGTTCTTGATTAGGGTCCAGGAGGCGTCATCCCCCTCTATTTCCCTGGTCTGGTGCGGCTGAGAGCTCTCAGCCTGCCGTAACCCCTTACCACCGTCTTTCCTGGGTGGACGGACATTTCCAGGTCGTTCCTCCCCCGGTTTTGGAGGTACCTGGCCGGGGTTCAGCTTCCAAGTCCCACTACCCTTGTTCGTGGTAGTAACCCTCCGCGTTTTGGAGAATCAAACTGAATCACTCCTGATTTCACCCTTATATTACACAGAATGGATGTAATTTCACACCCAGAGTAACTTTCTGTGAGAGGTTAGACTCTGGTTAGAATATGTTAGGTATGCTCCCCACCGAAAAAGCATAAAACATAAAAAATAATGTTGAATATTTATGTTTTCTTTTTTCGCACTGACAGCTCAAAACAAAGAAAAGAAAACGCGTGTAGTTTCTGTGTCTCTTGATCTTGCATCTCAGGTAATCCGTAATTTTTGGTTTTATTTTGAACTGCAATTTTGATTTATTTTCTTTTGCATTCGATAGCGCATCTGAATCTGCAGAATCTCAATGGATCGCAATGGATCATTGGTAAATAAAGCCGGCATTGGATGGAGACAGTATCTTGTCGTGAAGCGAAAGATCGAAGGACCGAGGCCCGAGAAAATTTCATTTCGGTAAGTAGTGGCTTTGTGTGGATTGATTAAGGTGATATAGAAATCTTAACACTACCTGGATTCCTCTTCACATATGAAATATGCGATTAAAGGCCGTACATTAATTACGTAAGTGATTTTCTAGGTTTTTCAACCCCCCCCCCCATGTAAGATTTTCCCAAACGAATAATTTTTTATTTATATGAAACGTAATAAAATGTAAAACCTCCCTCCCCCCATAAGTGCTTACGTAATTAGTGTACGACCCCTTAAAAGCAACACTCATCAAATGTGATTTATCGCCTAAACTGTATATTCAATTTGTTGATTGATTGATTGATAGTGGTTTTGGTGTGTTTCAATTACATGGTATGTTTTCTCAAACTGCAATTCTTATTTACTTTATAGGTAACGCTGGTTGGATTCTGAGAAACCATGCATCGGGCGAAACGGAAACATTTGTACCGAAAATTGGAAACACACAAGGAACGCTGGATGGATTAAGTTTAGTCAGGAGAGCTGTTGTTGAATAGGAAGGATCCCAGGTCGTTGGACACTGGCCTTGCTACACATCTCGAAATGCAATGTGTGATGCAACTATAATTTCCTATAGTCTATACATTATAAAACACGGGAGGATAAAGATAAAATTATAGTTTCATAATACATTACCTTAATTAAGCTAAATGTGGTTAATCTACATGTATAACAATTATTTTGGTAAATATAGAAAATTTCTAAGACGATTTTTATTGATAATTTATTTACATTCATCTGTTACTCGAGGCAGTTATGTATATTATGTACATTCTGCCTCGGATGACAGCTGAATGTAAATAAATCAACATGAAAGCTCTTTCAAAACAACCCTCACAACACCCTAACTGCTCACTGCGAAACATTGCTAACGTTCACGCAGCATAATTTTGTATGATTAAACCTAAAAAGAATATTGTTGATTTCAACAATAGCTCTATTATTGCATCAAAATATATGCTTGTGGAAACTACAATATTTTATTTTTAAAGCAACAATAGTATTTTCATTTCAACAATATTTCTTTTTGTTTTGAAACTGCCTGATTACGAAGCAGTGTGTTTATTTTTATGTGTTCTTTCTGACGCTAGAATTTAAAAAAAGTAGAAAAACCTTTTGCGAGAATAGTTTTCAAAATCGAAGTGGAAGGTGGAAAGCTCACAAAATTTATTCGAAGCCACAGGTAATTCAAAGCAAATATTATTTTATAAATATTCTGATAAACACACCGCACATTTTGTTGCAGAATTTGTGAAATCAACAACAATAAATCTCGCAAAAACATAGTCATATGTCGCGTTTCCAAGTGATGCATTTTCAGCCATTATGATAATTGGCATGTTCGGCTATTTTCCCCCTACTGAAGTAGCGATGAAATGTTGTGTAAATTACTGTAATATTATAAAAATAAAATGAAAAACAAACCTTAATAAAACCTAACATCTATTTTGTTTTATTTTCGTCGAATACAAAATAAAAAATAACCCCACAAAGCTGAATGCATCATTATTAATTCAACAATATTTGATTGTTGATTCAATCTTTACATACCATTGATTTGATAATACAATGGCAGTTATTTCAACAATATTATTGTTGAACAAACTGACAATAACATAGAATGATCGATTGTAGAAACAACAATATTCTTGATTGACTCAACCATAAAATATTATTAGCCCTGAGCTAACAATATTTATTGTTGAATTTAGCTAGAATATTGTTGTTTCTACAATACATTTTTCTGCGTGTATTAAACCGTCTAAGACGAATTAAGTACTGTCCATTTAACTGGTGGTTAACTGGTGGAATTAAATGGACAGTACTTAATTCGTCTTACTCGTTTAAAGTTACATATTCTTTTTGATTTCAATAACCAACATTCACACCGAAAAATCAACCAACATTATTTTCCGTGCATCAAGTGATTTGACGTCTGCCACTCAAATTAATCGCATGATATAATTTATGTGCAAAACTCGCATAGGCTGTGAACCATTCCACCGATTCGTTTAACTTTTAGTTAAAATTTGACAGTTTGATGGTTATTTCGCCGTGGTTAAAAATAACCCTGCTCCGGAGCATGGTTAGATTTGACAGTTCGATAGTTAAACTTTGTTCGCGAGAAAATTGGCGCCAAATCCATTTCGTTCCAAATAACTATCAATCTGTCAAAACTCAAATGGGTCGGCCTCGGAGTAAAATTTTAACCACGATGGGAAAATAACCATCTGAATGTCAAATTTTAACTAAAAGTTAAACGAATCGGTGGAATGGTTCACAGCCATAGAAGCCATCAAGAGGGCGAAAATCTCATTTCAAATGCGTTTAATGCAAAATATTTACGAAACTATTTGAAAACATGTACTCTCGTAATATATTTTATGTGCAATGACTTTGAAACACGATCTATAAACTCTTGCACATAAAATTTAATAACAAGATATTAATTGCATATGACTCAGAAAAACAAAAGAAAAATGGAGAGAAACAGCCACAATTTGCGGACGGAAGTGCATGGAAGATGCTATCTCGTAATTCGAAAGCAAATCTTAGTTTGGAGAACCGGATTCAAAGGTAAATGCAAGCAACTTCTATTTAACCTTCAATATCAAAATGTGTTGATCCCGTTTTTGCAGAGTATGTGGTAGATTTTCGTAAACTAAACGATGCGGAATTACGGAATCTAGACATGTCGGCAACACTAGAAGTATTCCCTCTAAGGATCCGACCTCATCTTAAAGAAACCTGCAAAAACTTCGTCGATTTGTTTGTTAGTGCCGCTTCCAATATCACAGTTTCCGCCTGGGGTTTGAGTTGGAGTCTGTGACCAAGGATCTGACGGAACCAACCAAGACAGAAATAAGCTGCAATCGGGCAAATGTTTATTTAAGATTTCCTGCGGAGAGCACATCCGACGTTTTGGCCTGTTGGATAAATCGACAATGATTCGCGTTTAATCGTTTTCGCACAGAGAACATTGGCTATAACTGGCATCCTGAATATTTAATGACTCCTACGTTTTCTTTCAAATGTGAATAATTAGGTTGAAATAATAAAATGGCTCTATAGACAAAAAGAAACGAAACGAAATTATCATTTTAGCAACGCGAAAAAACATTAGCAAAACTAATAAAATTGCATTGATTCAATCCCATTAATTAATATGTGCACCCCTAATAGGAGGTAATTCTTTTGCACTTAAAACTCATGATGATTGGATCGACAAGAATTTATAAGCACCGCACATATTTTGTAAAAGTAAAACCAACTGGTCATAATTTAAGTGCACGACATTTATAAGCAATATGCAGTTTTTCTGAGTGGAACAGCTTTCCGACGGTCGACCGTCGGACCCTCGTTCGAATTTTTCTATCTTCTCGCAATAATGTGGAATCAAAATAATAATTGGCCATAGAAGAATACAAAACAACCAGAGACATAGAGGAGCGGTTGCAAATATTTGAAATATGCTAGAAGAAATGCCAAAATAAATGAAATAGGTAGAACAATCATTTTAGAATTCCGATGGGAATCTTTTCAAGATTACGACGGAAATTCAGGAGTTCAACGGGAATTATTTTATAATTCCGACAAGGGCCGTACACTAATTACGTAATATTTTTTCTGGGTTTTCAACCCCTCCCCCATGTATGATTTTTCCCACAAAAATCAATTTTTATTTATATAGAGCGTAAGAAAATGGCCGAACACCCAACCCTCCCCAATAAGTGTTCACGTAATTAGTGTACGACCCTCCAGAATCCTTTAGGGATTCCGAAGGTTTTCGGAAATCTGGAAAGAACCCTTTCAAGACTTCAACATGAAACTCTTTAGACATTCCTTTCGAACTTCCGACGGGAATAGTTTTGGAATCATGACGGGTATCCTTTCGGGATTCCTACGGAAATCTTTTCTGGATTACGACGAGAACAATTTTAGGATTCTAACGAGCTATAGGAACACGGACGAAATTTTTTTGGGTATTACGACGCAACCACTTTCGAGAGGCTTCGACGCAAACTCTTTCTTAATTTGGACGGGACTATGGCGGGAAAACTTTCGGGATTATGACAGGATTCCGACGGGGACGCTTTCGTGATTCATGACGGGAAACTTTTCGGGATTCCGAAGGGGTTCCTTTCGGGATTACTACGGGAATCTTTTCGGGATTACGACGAAAATTCTTTCTGGATTTCGACGACAATCCTTTCGGAATTCTGACGGAAATCCTTTCGATATAACGAAGAAAATCCTTTCAGGAGTCCGACGAAAATTCATTCGAAATGCGCCTACAAGAATCCTTTCGGAATTTCAACTGGAATTCTTTCGGGATCTTGGAAAGAACCTTTTCAAGACTTCGACATGAATTCTTTCGAGATTCTGACGGGGATCCTTTCGGGATTTCGTCGGAAATCAATTCAGAATTTCGCCGGGAATCATTTAAAAAAATCTTCAATGGTTGCAATGGGAATACTTGCGGAATTCCGATGGAAAATTTATCTAGATTCCGACGGGAATATTTTCGGGATTAAGGCTGGTTTCAAGGTTCGGCAAACGTGTCCGCGGGATTTGTTACAGGAGTTTGCTTCGGATTTTGTCAGGGAAAATTTTCCGCCGATAAGTCTCCACTGTCAAAACATTTTCCGTGATATGTGTTGACACTTCAGAATTTTGCTTCGGGTTTTGAAAATCTGCGTTTCCTCGCTCGTGCCTGAGTGTACACTTTTGGTTTTTGGTTCTAATTTCTTTATACAAACACATACGAACGATAACGAGAAGAGGGAGAAATAGCGAGAGGAAATGAAAAAGTGAGTGAGAAAGAGATTGCGTGGGAGACAGAGAAATAGGAAATGAGTGAGCGAGTGAGATTGAGTATGTGAGTAAGAATCAGTGTGTGTGAGATTTAGTGAGTGAGCGAGAATGAGTGTGTGAGATTGACTGCGTGAGTGAGAAAGATAGTGAGTGAGTGAGAAAGAGAGTGAGTGAGTGAGTGTGAGTGAGAGAGTGAGTGGGTGGGTGAGTGAGTGAGAACGGCGTGGTGGACCTCTTTTCCCGAGCAACTCGTGGGACCAAAATGGAAAACCAAATCAATTCTTCAATTAGTGGTAGTAGTGTAGGCGACAACCCCTTCGCAAGAGGTGGGTTGTTCAGGTCTCCGCCTAGGAGGCCAGAGGCAATAGTCGGCAGCTCAGTGCGCAGCGCCAGCGTGGGTCGCTTTACCTTCATCTCAGCTAAAAAATGCCGGTAGGGGTTATTGACGGCCCATGGCTTGTGGAGGCGATGAACCGCAAACGCGATAGGCTTTCGGCCTTCGAGGTGGCGACGGAACAGATGGACGCCATCATCGACTTTGCGTCATCGAAGCATAATATCAGTAAGGACCTCAATAGGAGCTTACAGAAACTTCGAAAGTCGATGCTGGACGCCAAGCTGGAGAAGGCGGTCGGGACGGCCAAGTGTAAACCCGTGAAATCCGTGGAGTCGAGGTCTACCCAGACTGAGGCCCAAGGATTCGGGGACTCGGGCAAGGTCGAATCGACCGAAGGCGTGCCAGCGAAGACGGTGGTACCAAAGTCTAGCCAGACTGAGGCTAAAGTATTTGCGGGTATGTCGGGGGTGACTGCTCCAACGGAGCAGACACAAAAACGGGGGAGACAGTCTCCAGGGGATGAGCTCCCTGGACCACCTCTTATTTGCGCCTGAACTAGCCATCCTTGAGTCCACGCGCCACCTTCTGTGTAGCTTCGAGACGATTTGGGATATCCGATAAAACGGCGTTCCAGCCAAATTCATCTTTACACATCCTCCGAACTAGGTTGTCCGGGTAGTGCCCAGACCACATGTGGCAAGCATGTGGTCACGCATTGCGCGAAAACGTGAGCACACAAACAACACGTGTTTCGCCGTTTCCTCTAAACCTGCGCACATCAAACACTCGGGCGAGGCCGAGCAAACTAGCTGCGTTACCTGCACTGTGATTTTGCAGCATGCTTAAACGCCGGGCACTTCGAACCCTCCATGAGGTGCTTGCTATTCGCAGCTTTGCTGGAACAAATCAAACAATTGGGAGGGTTCGTGCAGCATTGTGCCTTATGTCCCTCCAATCCGCAGAGCTTGCTTCTGTCACGACCTTTGCAGTCCCATTGTTTGTGCCCGGTTCCAGGCACTTGAAGCAAACTTCGAGTTGCTCGTATATGCCCACCATCCCACCTTGACGCTCCCTAACTTGACTACCTTGGAGTCAAGTTCGCTGCAGATAGCCGAATCAATGCTACCCTGCTAGAAATCCACACATATCCACTTCACACTGTCGCCGTAGTGCCGTGACGAGCTCTTCGATTTCGGTGATCTCGTCCAGGTCTTTAACCCTTCGATTCACCTCCGTCGTGAGTGCCCTCACCTTGACCGTCTCGCCTAGGACATCCTCCGCCAACTTCTTGTAGGCGGCGCCGAGGATCATCTCGAGCTCGAGGATCATCTCGCCCATCCGGGTACGTCTTATTCGACGTACGTCGGCGCCGAGTTCACCGAGCATGACGTCACTCCTGATCGGCTTCAAGACGTCTGAGTACTTAGCCTCGTCCGCCGTGATGACTAGGGCATCGCCTCTAGAGCGATTGGCGCCTACCCTAGACTTCTTGCTATCCTCATTCGCCTGGGCCTTCTTTTCGGCCCTTGACGTCTTCGGTTTCCTCTTGTTCTTGACCAGGGTCCAGGAGGCGTCATCCCCCTCTATTTCCCTGGTCTGGTGCGGCTGAGAGCTCTCAGCCTGCCGTAACCCCTTACCACCGTCTTTCCTGGGTGGACGGACCTTTCCAGGTCCTTCCTCCCCGGTTTTGGAGGTACCTGGCCGGGGTTCAGCTTCCCAGTCCCACTACCCTTGTTCGGGGTAGTAACCCTCCGCGTTTTGGAGCGGCCCCCAGGGAGCTCATCCCCTGGAGACTGTCTCCCCCGTTTCTGTGTCTGCTCCGTTGGAGCAGTCACCCCCGACGTACCCGCAAATACTTGAGCCTCAGTCTGGGTAGACTTTAATACCACCGTCTTCGCTGGCACGCCTTCGGTCGATTCGACCTTGCCCGAGTCCGCGAATCCTTGGGCCTCAGTCTGGGTAGACCTCGACTCCACGGATTTCACGGGTTTACACTTGGCCGTCCCGACCGCCCTCTCCAGCTTGGCGTCCAGCATCGACTTTCGAAGTTTCTGCAAGCTCCTCTTGAGGTCCTTACTGATATTATGCTTCGATGACGCAAAGTCGATGATGGCGTCCAGCTGTTCCGTCCGAGGTTCCGTCGCCACCTCGAAGGCCGAAAGCCCATCGCGTTTGCGGTTCATCGCCTCCACAAGCCATGGGCCGTCAATAACTTCTACCGGCGTTTTTTTAGCCGAGATGAAGGTTAAGCGACCCACGCTGGCGCTGCGCACTGAGCTGCCGACTATTGTCTCTGGCCTCCTAGGCGGAGACCTGAACAACCCACCTCTTGCGAAGGGGTTGTTGCCTACACTACTACACCACTAATTGAAGAATTGACTTGGTTTTCCATTTTGGTCCCACAAGTTGCTCGGGAAAAGAGATCCACCACGCCAGAGCCCAGCATGACGCGGTAAGGGACAATTACTGTGGAGGGTGCCCAGGTACCCCACAGCCTCCGTTAAAGGCCTAGCTTATTATTTCACCCCCCTGGCCATTCATCCCCTCGGCACGGGTCGCTTGACGCCTTGGGATTAGGGGTTAGGGACGATGGTCCCGGTCTAACTCGCAGTGGCCATGGGGAGGGGTCGTCAAGCTCTTGGACAAAGTCCCTGCTGCCCCCGTACAATACATCTGAGGAGGGTCAAATGTCGCAGTTACTGGTTGACGGTTGAGCACTGTAGACGGGCGTCCCCCATAGCCCCATCTGATAAACACGTTTTCCAGTGACTGGACAAAGGTTGGTGAGGGTGCTGGGAATCGAACCCATGACCGTCCGTCATAAGGCGATAACGTGTAGCCAACTATATACGCTACGGGACCCCCCATTTTAGAATATAGTTGTTGGCGAAATAGTTTGAGGAATAAAAAATATGCATTCTTTGAAAAAACTGAGCCTCAATAAATTTATAAATCGATTGAGCCAAAAATTATTGATGCAAAAGATTGATTATTTCAAGACAAAAATTTCAAAACAACTTATCTGCTTTTGTAAACAAAGATTCAAACGACGATTTGACGAATCTTATTGCCCTCCCACGCAAATCAACACCATCAACAGGTAGCGGAAACCTTCACCTACCTATTGATGGTGCTGGTTTGCGTGGGAGAGCTATCAGATTCGGCAAATCGTTTTTTGAATCTTTGTTTACAAAAGCAGATAAGTCATTTTGAAAATTTGTCTTGTTTTATGACATTTGAACGCGAGATAAAATTGAAGAATGACCTCAATCATGTGGCCTGGCGACACTGCTAATGGGGCTTGCTTGGCTGATGAGGCTGATGCCAAAGCGGCCAAAGACAAATTTGTTTGTCAACAGATTTGTTTTGCTTAATGTTATTGTCGTTATTGTTGCACACATGTTCAGAGGAGTCAGTGCGGGATCATCACGTTTTATATTTTATTTTTTAAATTATTTATCGCAATATGCAAGTTCAAACAGATGCAATATGCGTGAGAGTGCTTACATTTGATAAACTACTACTTGGTAAGTCATTATGTACCAATATTGGATAATAGTCAGCCCTAACTCCATGACTTTGTTTTATCCGCTCTACATCCAGCTGTCGGAAATCAGCTGTTTTTCCTGCACGTTGATGTCGATGGTTCGACCCAGCGACAACCGGTACGTTGCCTGCCACCGAACTTAAAAGATAAGATTCATGGAATCGATTTTCGGAAGCTAACATCGGGTGGCTGGTTGATTATGCTACGATCAGGCCGAGAAGTGTACTCGTTGGTTCTCGGACAGGTTTGTGCTGTGGCCGTGTAAATGTAATAAGGCAAAAATAAGTTTTTCATTTTATTTTTTCGCTTTCAGGACAATACTTTTTCGCAAATGAAACAAGTCCAACTCTACAACCGAATCGAAAATGTTTTGTACCTTCCTGAAAGCAGAACTCTTCTTACATATGCCTCGCGGCGATTAAACGATTTGATTAGCGCTGTAAAATTTATTGGCGAAAATGAGGCATGCCTGATAACAGCACACGGAGTTGCCGCTCGTTTATGCCATGATTACTTCGGCGATTGGTTTGTTTCGGAAATTTGCTGTTGTGAAGATGGATCTACGCTGTATTGCTCGCAGATTGTTGGAAACGACTGGGCGAGTGCGCTTTGTTTCAGTGGAACGGCACTAGGTTTGCTTCTCGCTTGGCGTTTTGGCGGTCCGAATAAAGGGCAGATCTTATGTAGTGTATCTGCCCACAGAGGAGTGGTATTTTCAATTGAATGCGATTTAGAGCGTTATTTCCTGACAACTACCTCTGATGATCGATCAGTAAAGTTTTGGAAAATACAGAATGTCGGTCCTGAACTGGTGTTGTCAGAAATGTCGTACTGCTTCGGACACACGGCAAGGGTGTTTCAGAGTCGAATCATCCGAGAGAATGACCTTAACTGGGTGGTCTCCATAGGAGAAGATTCCAATCTGTGCCTATGGGATGAATCGGGCAATCTCGTGCACAAGCAACGAATGGAAGATGGAGCTACGCTGTGGAATTTAGATTACGACCAAATGACAAAAACCATTTTTATTTGTGCTAGTAATGGAAATGTATCGAAACTTGGAATTGAAAAGTTTTTGAAATCAAATCAAGATCGTATGGTTGTTCGAGATGTAACCCCTGATTTGGATGGTGATCACCCGACGAAGGTCAAGTTGTATTCTGATGGATCTATCATAGCAGTCACCAACAGCAATCGTGTTCTAGCGATACGAGATTCACAGAAACTGGAAATGATTGATCATCTAGAGGATCAACTAAAATGTAGTATTTTAGAAGTATCAAACGACAGAATTTATGTTGCTGGAGATGGATGGATCAGAATGTACATTGATTTAAGATTTAGTCCGCCATCCCCAAAATCTAGAAAACTCACCAATTTCGTCGAAAAATCCCCTAGAAATTACTTGTCAAAGCACTTGCAATTGGATTTTAATCGCCCAGAACTAGCGCTGGAAGAAGATCAGATTCAATTCAGCATAATTCGGTCGTTGCACATTTGCAGCAGCAATTTTGGTCTAGTTATATGCGACAATAACGGTCGATGCTTGGTCTATGACCAGGATGTCGAAACCCTTAAATCCTGCCACCGAATACCAAAAACAAACGAACGTTGGTTGACATCGGCGTACTACCTGGAACCAAACCTTCTACTCCTGGCGGATCGCAGTGGAAATTTGTATTTGTTCGACGTTCAGCAAGTAGATCCGGTGTTTAAACTTCCATTTCTGCATGGGAAACTGGGGGTCACTGACATTCAGCTGGAGGAGGAAACACCGGAAGGATACTTCTTCGCTACTACCGGTCATGATAGTACAATAAAATCAATATTTCTCCATAGGACGGAACGCCGTCTAGAGCTGTTCGAGGCACGAAAAACGATTATCAATTGGACTGAAAAGCTTTGTGGTGTTGCGAATCGGATGCGGTTTGTTATGGGTTTCAATGACTCGCATTTTTTAGTTATACAAGAGGACCAACAGAACGTTTTGCTTGATGTGCAATGCGGTGGAGGGCATCGATGTTGGGATTGTGTGCTTTCCGAAGATGAAGCTGCTCTACGCTGCTGTTTTGTGTTCATTCAGCATAAAAGGTTGAAACTCGTAATGGCAAACCAGCTTCGTTTTGAAAACTCGCTTAATTTACTTCAAGTTCCTAGACTTAGTTGGCATGTAAAAGCTTGCAACACTGTTAGGATTTTAAAACATGGCCGTGCAGTACTTTTTGTGTCTGGTGGCGAAGATAACGTGCTACGAATAAACACATTTTGCCCAAACAATAAAACCTTGTCGGAACAACCACGGAAGCATCTCCATTGCCATATATCTAGCATCAAAACGATTCAGCTCGTTGATCACCCATTCGAATCGGAAAAGGTGCTAATAATATCTGCAGGTAAGAACACAATTCATAATATCCATTCCGATGTTGATGCTAGTTTCAAAATGTAATAAATTCATATTTTCGCAGGAGGTCGAGCTCAGCTTTGCATCACCGCGCTGGACCCAGCCCAGCCTGGACGAACTAAACAGGAACTGTCCTACATGCTGCTCTCCAGCGACAGCGAGCGGGCCCGATGGCGATCAAACCGAACGGCATCATTCGATCCTGAGACCCGATTCATGTGTGTCGTTCTGCATGAATCCCATCTCTTCGTCGGATGCTCCGACGGTTTTTTACGACAATTCGCCATATCACGCGCAAATCACAAGTATGGGGTCGAACTGCTTCAAGAAATTTGCTACGATCAGTGTATTCTGCACATAACTAAACTGACGATGGGAACACAAACGCTCATAGTGACGATGGCCACAGACGGTTTTATTTGCTTTTGGGATCCAACCAGTCTGACGAGGCCATTCTACAAGCTAAAGCACCATGACAGCGGTATCAACAGTTTTGATATAAGGCCATTTGCTCGCACCGGACAGTTCCTAATAGGAACCGGTGGAGACGATCAAAAAGTGGTAGTAACAAAAATACACTTTACCATTGCCGGTAATGGCACGATATCTGTGAATCCCGAACGTACAGTGGTGAGCAGTGCACTTCACATTGGACAAGTTACCGGAGTGAAGTTTGTTGGAGATGGTACTATGTGGAGTGTTGGTGTTGATCAACGAATTGTATTGATGGATTTCTCTGGATGGAAGGAAATGATTGTGCTGAAACAGCTGCAGACTTGTATTGCTGATGTCAAAGGGCTGGAATTGATACCCGAAAGTCAATGTCTGTTTGTGTATGGATGTGGATTCGAGTTCATTAACCTGAACGTGTAAGTTGTCGTTTTTAGTCGGGTTGATATGATTATTATGTTTTTATTTTTTATTTTTTATGTGCTTTGAAACTTATTTTTTCAAAGTTTTTATGAAGTTGTGATAATAATAAGAATTTAAGCAGGATTAAATTCTCATATAGGGGCAAAGGCTCATCATTGCTGACCAATCTTTGTAAACCACTGCTGAATTTAGCTTGGGCAAGTGGATTGATCAAGTCGCATAACTTCAACGTAAGTGTAAAATATAAACACCTAAATTTAACTGAATGCAATGGGCCAAGTTCTACTTTTGGCCACTTAATTGTACTCAACTGAGACTGAAACTGAGAATTGATCCACTTTCTCAATCGATAAAATGTGAAAGAAAAGAGAAAAATCCTGATTGATTCCCCACAAAAGCTATCTTGATATGCCGGCTGTTGTTTTGTTAAAATCCAAATTGATCCCCAAGCGCCGATTGTGCCTTTCTCGATCAATCTCTTGATTTCACCTTGTTTTATGATGAATCGTGAACGCTGGATAAATATAAGTCAAATAGGGGCAGTAGGGTCAAAATGATTCATTCATTCATTTATTTAATTAACATCTAAACAGATAACACTGAATCAACAATTTGACGCCACAATGCACGGTTCGAGGCCGCATCTCTCCATCCTCGGATACGCCCCACGCTCGCCAAGTCGTTCTGCACCTGGTCTGCCCATCTCGCTCGCTGCGCTCCACGCCGTCTCGTACCTGCCGGATCGGAAGCGAACACCATCTTTGCAGGGTTGCTGTCCGGCATTCTTGCAACATGTCCTGCCCATCGTACCCTTCCGGCTTTAGCTACCTTCTGGATACTGGGTTCGCCGTAGAGTTGGGCGAGCTCATGGTTCATTCTTCGCCGCCACACACCGTCTTCTTGCACACCGCCAAAGATGGTCCTAAGCACCCGTCTCTCGAATACTCCGAGTGCTTGCAAGTGCTCCTCGAGCATTGTCCATGTTTCATGTCCGTAGAGGACTACCGGTCTTATTAACGTCTTGTACATGACACATTTGGTGCGGTGGCGAATCTTTTTCGACCGCAGTTTCTTCTGGAGCCCGTAGTAGGCCCGACTTCCACAGATGATGCGCCTTCGTATTTCACGACTAACGTTGTTGTCAGCCGTTAGCAAGGATCCGAGGTAGACGAATTCCTCGACCACCTCGAAGGTATCCCCGTCTATCGTAACACTGCTTCCCAGGCGGGCCCTGTCGCGCTCGGTTCCGCCCACAAGCATGTACTTTGTCTTTGACGCATTCACCACCAGTCCAACTTTTGTTGCTTCACGTTTCAGGCGGGTGTACAGTTCTGCCACCTTTGCAAATGTTCGGCCGACAATGTCCATGTCATCCGCGAAGCAAATAAATTGACTGGATCTGTTGAAAATCGTACCCCGGCTGTTACACCCGGCTCTCCGCATGACACCTTCTAGCGCAATGTTGAACAACAGGCACGAAAGTCCATCACCTTGTCTTAGTCCCCGGCGCGATTC
The DNA here is from genome assembly GCF_024139115.2 of Armigeres subalbatus. Classification (NCBI taxonomy): domain Eukaryota; kingdom Metazoa; phylum Arthropoda; class Insecta; order Diptera; family Culicidae; genus Armigeres; species Armigeres subalbatus. The sequence goes on from NW_026943741.1 coordinate 1,589,559, forward strand.
GAACGAACTGGAGTGTTCGCCCGAAATCTTCACACAGTTTTACACACCATCCACCGTTGCTTTGATCAGTCTGGTAAGCTTCCCAGGGAAGCTGTTCTCGTCCATAATTTTCCATAGCTCTACGCGGTCTATACTGTCGTATGCCGCCTTGAAATCAACGAACAGATGGTGCGTTGGGACCTGGTATTCACGGCATTTTTGAAGGATTTGCCGTACAGTAAAGATCTGGTCCGTTGTCGAGCGGCCGTCAACGAAGCCGGCTTGATAACTTCCCACGAACTCGTTCACTAATGGTGACAGACGACGGAAGATGATCTGGGATATCACTTTGTAGGCGGCATTAAGGATGGTGATCGCTCGAAAGTTTTCACACTCCAGTTTGTCGCCTTTCTTGTAGATGGGGCATATAACCCCTTCCTTCCACTCCTCCGGTAGCTGTTCAGTTTCCCAGATTCTGACTATCAGTTTGTGCAGGAAAGTGGCCAGCTTTCCGGGCCCATCTTGATGAGCTCCGATACCGTTCATACCAGCTGCTTTATTGGTCTTTAGCTGTTGACTCGCATCCTTAACTTCCCTCAAGTTGTGAGCTAGTTGGCTTCCATCGTCCGCTGAACTGACGTAGTCATTTCCTTCGCTGCCTTGACTTTCACTGCCTGTACTCTCAGCGCCATTTAAATATTCTTCGTAGTACTGCTTCCACCTTTCGATCACCACGCCGATGAGCGCTGAACTTTCCAATAGTCGGTCTAAACTCCTCCTCTTGGCCAACCTGAGCGTTCAAATCTCCTATGATGATTTTGACGTCGTGTCTTGGGCAGCTGTCGTACTCACGTTCCAGCTGCGCGTAGAATGCGTCCTTATCATCATCAGTGCTTCCGGAGTGTGGGCTATGGACGTTGATTATGCTGAAGTTGAAGAACCGGCCTTTGATCCTCAACCTGCACATTCTTTCATTGATCGGCCACCACCCGATCACGCGCCTTTGCATATCGCCCATCACTATGAAAGCTGTTCCCAGCTCGTGTGTGTTGCCGCAGCTCTGGTAGGTGGTATGATTACCTCTAAACGTTCGCACCATTGATCCCTTCCAACAAACCTCCTGCAGCGCTACGATGCCGAATCCACGGTCTTGAGCACATCGGCGAGCATGCGTGTGCTCCCGATGAAGTTGAGAGATTTGCAGTTCCACGAACCGAGTTTCCAATCGCTGGTCCCTTTTCGTCGCAGTGGTCTTCGCCGATGATTACGGTCCGTACTCTCTTGTTGATTGTTCGTTGCTTATGGTTTTTAAAGGCTGGCTTGCAGGGCCTGACACCAAACCCCCTAAATTCCCAGTGGACCATTCCTCCTTATTCCCAGTGGACCTTGGTGCACAGTTGAGTCCCTCGCTGGCACTCGGACGATGATCAGCCGCCCCTAACATGGAGAACAGACGCTGTTGTGAGCCGATCCTGACATGGAGAACAGACGCTCAATAAAATTTGCACCTCCGAAGAGGAGCAAACCCCCTTCCCTGTCAGCATACGACCATAGTTCCCACTGGGGTTGGTTACCCGATCTTCCCTAAGGTTGCTCGTATCCCGGCCAGCACCGCGGGAGGTAGGGATAGGAGTTGTTGGGTAAGAGGCTAAGGACCGCGAGATGGGGTCTATTTTATTCCTTCAGGTACGCGAAGTACCAATGGTACGCTTTACCCAGCATTTGCCGTGCCAGGTCAGGGTCAGGGCCAGGGTCAAAATGAGCCACCCTTAATTTACTCAATCAAAAGATCTATTATAATTGAATATTGTGCAGACACATGATAGTACTGGTACAAATCTGAATTTATCATAAAAGATTTGTTTCCAAAACCACTCTCTATAGGGCAATACGGACATACCTGCACAGAGAAAGATATTAAGCCTAAATATGCTAACAAGTTCAAATTGGTGGTTCAGTTGCCGAGTACAAGAATATTATCATCCATGTTAGATTCATTACGGATAAATTACAACACCGCATTACTGTGACCGGAACAGAAAAAATAACTATTAACCAATTGAGAAATGTGTCTGTGCAAACGGTGAAGAGTGGCAAATTGGCACACTGTTATGCGGTTTATTAATCTCATGTTGCATAGAATACTCTTATCCGTTGTTCCTATATCCTAAGGAATATCATATTCATATTACAACACTTTTCTCTCCCAGAAAAAAACATTTTGCATTTTTGGCCCACACATTGAAATCAATACATTTTCAAAAGTGCATTCTAACAATTTCCAAACGTATTCATCGACGTAATATGAAAGGTAACAGTCGCTGATGGCTACACTCACAGCGACCACCAGGCGGTTTGCTACAGTATCGACTCTACGACCAGCATTCAGCGGACGGAAGAAAGGGCGAGGCCTAGCCCTCGTATGTGGAAGACATCGTACTTCGACGATGAGGTGTTTAAGGAAGCGCTCCGCCGCGAGCACAATACTCTCGGTCTGGGCGGTTACCAAATCCGCGGAGATAGCTATCCAGCGTAAGAGGAGGAGTTCGCTATTGTGCAGTAGTGACTCTCGACGTGAGAAATGCATTCAATGGTGCCAGTTGGGCAGCTATTGCAGATGCGCTCCTGCGTCTTGGAATTCCCGAGTACCTGTACAAAATTCTCGGAAGCTACTTCCAGAATTGAGTACCGGTATACGACACGAAGGCGGGTCGGAAGTGCGTTGACATAACCTCAGGGGTTCCGCAAGGTTCCATATTGGGTCCGGTGTTATGGAACGTCATGTACGACGGTGTCTTGAGGTTGAAGCTCCCGGTGGGCGTGGTAATCGTCGGCTTCGCTGACGATATTAGGCTGGAGGTCTACGGCGAATCGATCGAAGATGTGGAGTTGACTGCAGCCCACTCGATCGCAATTGTGGAGGAGTGGATGAGTTCCAGGAAGCTAGAACTGGCTCACCACAAGACTGAGGTGGTTGTTGTTAACAACCGAAAGTCGGAACAACAAGCGGTGATAAGGGTAGGCAACTGCGCGGTCACCTCTGAACGCTCCATCAAACTCTTGGGGGTAATGATCGACGATAAGCTCACCTTTGGTAGCCACGTCAGCTACGCCTGCAAGTGTGCCTCCACAGCTATAGTGACATTGTCCCGGATGATGTCCAATAGCTCTGCGGTTTATGTCAGCAAGCGCAAGCTTCTGGCTAGTGTCGCTCTGTCCATACTGAGGTATGGGGGCCAGCTTGGGGCACGGCCCTGCGTATTAACTGCTACAGAACGAAGTTAGAAAGTACGTATAGGCTCATGTGCCTAAGAGTAGCGAGCGCGTACCGTACCGTGTCGCACGATGCACTTTGCGTCATCACCGGTATGATGCCTATTGACATCGTTATCGGTGAAGACATAGAGTGCTTCGAAATGCGCGGCACGAGAGGCATCCGTAGGACTGTCAGGTTGGCCTCAATGGTCAAATGGCAGCGTGCGTGGGACAGTTCCATTAAGGGTAGATGGACACATAGGTTGATACCGGAAATAGGTACGTGGGTCAAGAGGCGCCATGGGGAAATCACTTTCCACCTGACCCAGGTCCTTACAGGCCATGGTTGCTTCAGACAGTACCTACACCGGTGCGGACACTCGGCCTCGCCTGAGTGCCCGGTGTGCGCAAGTTTAGAGGAAACGGTGGAACACGTGTTGTTCGTGTGCCCGCGTTTTCGCACAATGCGTGACCACATGCTTGCCACATGTGGTCTGGCTGGACACTACCCCGAACAACCTAGTCCGGAGGATATGTAAAGATGATGTTGGCTGGAACGCCGTTCAATCGGCTATCGTCCAAATCATCTCGGAGCTACACAGAGGGTGGCGCGTGGACTCGAGGAATGGCTAGTTCAGGCGCAAATAAGAGGTGGTCCAAGGGTTCAGAGTCGGCTTCATGTGTCATACCGGTGCCCTGTGGTCGTATTCGATCTTTTTATCGAACAAGTGGTCGCGTGAAGAACAACATGGTATCGTCGCTTTCGCGGCGTCGGTCAACCGGACGGGTTTCGAGCCCGAGGAAGGAAAGGGGTCCTCGTCAAGGCTGGGGCAGGCGTAGGCACCGCGTCGGCAAGTCCCTCTGTGTGCTGGCGAATAGGCCCTATCGCAGAGAGGTCAATTTGGGGTGCACGCGGCATCATCATTCTTGATACCAGTCGTGCAGAGGGAAGCAGGCGCGAAGTCGACCCTTCCCACCTTCCGAGGATATAGGGCGTGGTAAGGCCACCTGGAAAGCCGGCAATGCGCTGACACGACACGATACCATGGTGTTCTTCTAAAAAAGCGAGTCACGATGTTCGATGCTGCAAGGACACGCAGCTAACCTCGAGGGTGCGTTATGCACTGGCCCCCCTTTGAAGCATTACTTTCTGGTTGTACCGAAGGGACGATGGACTTGGCGGCAATGGAAACGGTTTAGCGGGTAGGGGATGCAGTCCTGCCTCCCTCGTTTGCTGTTGGAGGTGGCCCCTAACCCCGCACTTTCTGGACAACCCAGGATGTGTTGAGCAGATTCCCCCTCCATTGCTTAGGAAGAAAAAAAAAACACACAAACACTTTTTTTTTTTTTTTCGCTGGAAACCAGCAATATTTTGCTGATTTTTTTTTTGTGCTGTTCAACCAGTAATAAATTCAGCGAAATGTTTTGCTGTATTTACAGCAATGCGTTTTGACAGAACTATTGCTGGTTTCCAGCAATTTTATCGCGACTAAAACTTTACTGGTTTTTTTAGCAAAATCTTAAGTTTGTGTTTGCCAATAGTTTTCATTGAAAATATGGTAAAAACATAAGCCCCCCACATTCAATAAGTCTTGAAAAAATATGTATACGCTGCAAACTGCTTACAAACTGCTGTTGTCATCTCCAAACTGCAAATTACCAATTTATTCCTCGGTTCCGCTTTCGCCTATGTCGCAACATGGCAAATGAAATGAACGAATAAGTGTTTGACATATACATTGCTAGATGTTCAACAATGTCGTAAAATTTCTGGATTTTCAGCTAACAAAACCAACTTAGCTGAAGTTTCAGCAACAGGAAATTTACTGATGCAATTCCAGCAATTCAGTTTACTGGCAACGATAAATAAATTTGGTGTGCACACACACACACTCACACACAATTGCGAACCTACGCCGCGCCTGCCTACGGGCACGGAGGCGGATGTAGCGAGCACGCACAGAAGAGGAGGCCTGTGTCAAAGTGCCAACGCGAATCCATGGAGTGACGCCTATAGGGTCGTAATGGCCAAAACACGTGTGGCGATGGCCCCCACAGAGCGGTCCCCGGAGATGCTGGAGAGGATCATCACGGGGCTCTTCCCACGTCATGACCCAAGTCCCTGGTCGCACTTTGTGGAGCTGCCAGAGGCCAGGGGTGGCCGACCAGCATATAGACCTGTGCAGGAGTTCATCAAATTCACTCACCCGATGGATTTTGACATTTGAGCGGGTCGTCCACTCGAACAAAAGTTCATTTTGCGACCCGCTCAAACGTCATAATTTCTTGGGGGAGTTCATTTTGCGTTAGTCTATTCAGAGCAAGATTACTTTTGATAGACATCGAATCATTTATCATCGAAATCCTATTGGGATTGCTGGGTAGTACCAACCATTCTTATGGCCGGGTGATTTTCTAATTTTCGAACTGTCACTTTTAAGCAGGGTTGGTCATTTCTCACACTTCGTCTTGAACTGTGTAGAGATTTTACAAGTAAAGAGAAGTGTATTGATTCACACAAGGATTCACACTCAAGAGCGTTCACACGTACACTCAGCTAAGCTATCTTAGGAATATCATAAGCCTCATCTTATGAAGCATGAAAAAATAATCGAATTCCATTTTCATTGAGTCTCTTATGATAATTATTGGCCTGTAATAATATTCATTTTTGTATCTTATGAAGTTCATAGGAGTTATCTATAGAGAAAAAAACATAAGACACCTCTTATAATTTTCATCACAGCTCTTGATGTGAAAAAGTCATAAGACAAATATTATGAAATGATATGTTATTATGCATCTCGAGATAAAATAGAATACTGCGACTTCCTGCTGGTTGCCTCACAGGTAATCGCAACGGTCACTAAAAACAACAGAGTCAATGAAAATCTCACCCACCGTTTGCACTTGCCATGATAAACACTCTCCATCTACTCAGTGACTCCGGTTGCCTCTCACTAATACAATCGAACACTGCTGTCATTTCGCGAAAAGCACGTGGTTTTATTTTGAGCGGGAAAATTCTGCCTATCTTTTAACACGGCGGCTATCTTGACGTTCACCTTCGCAGTCAAGCCTGCGAGTGTACACACTTAACTCATTTCACCGTATTCGGTAAATTTTACCGAAATCTCAACAGCAGAACTGTTCGGTAATTTATTTTACAGATTTTTTGTAATTTTTTCCATTGCTCAACTGTCAAAATCACCGAAAATCAGTTAAATTATTTACCGAACAGTTCTGCTGTTGAGATTTCAAAATTTACTGAATTCGGCAATTTATTTTAAGTGTGTAAGACCGCCGCAGCATTCTACACTCAAAATAATCTACACGTCAAAGCTACGTGAAAACATATGTGACTTTTTTCCATCATACTTTTCACGTAACAGTTACGTGAACCATAGGTGACCAAAGCGTAAATGAACTCCTATCTTTTCACCACATATTTCACATAACATCTATCTGATTGAAAGGTATCAAAGAAAATGAACTTCTATAGTGTCACCACTGTTTCACGTAACAGCTACGTGGTTTTCGGTAGCTTTAACGTTATTTTTCAATATATCCTAAATGATGTTCCCCTAAGATTCAGTTAAATTTTCTTGTAAAATGCACGTTTGTTGTTGTTTATATTTCTATCATATAAATCAAATCAAAAAAATATTTCTAAAATTGCATTTAAGATAATGCAATATTAGAAATATTCAAAAAGTAAAACAAATGTATAAAAGTTTGTATTTTATTCTTATTATCTATACATATGTATTTGAGTTATACAGAATTAAAACTATTCTTAACACGAAAATACATTCTAGAGTTATTACCTATCTTATGCAATGATACAGGAAAACTATCGAATAATTCGATTTTTAAAATATCTACTATGGGTAAGCAGTTTGATACTTCATACGCCATAAAATGTTCGCAATAGTTATCAACTTGCCAATATTGGCCCACCAAAAATAACTCATCGTTATGTAGGACGAACTCAATAATTTCAAATAAATTCATTACATCATTTTCAAAAAGCGTCATAAAATACCCTGATCTATATTTAGTCCCTTTGTACTCAATACTATTTGCGAATAACAAATTTAGATCTGATTCAATATTCAATGGTTGCCGTAAATTGCTAAAATAGTTACGTAGTTGTAAGTCAAACATTTTAAAATCTTCATTTATCTCACGATCGAAAAAATTTCTATTGAATAAGTCATATGCAAATTGCAATGAAGCCTTAATACAAAGCGTGTAACAAACATTTTTCCTTGAAGGCATAATATGAGCATATTGTTTAAAAGCTCTGTGTTTCGCTTCATACCTGAAACACATCATAGCTTCCACTGGGCCTGATGAAGTTATTACTGTAGGGTAATGAACAAGAAAGTGGTGTTTTGGCTTAAGTTCCCTCTTAAACAAATTAATATACATGGTATGGTGCACATTGATCAATCGTCGCAATTGATTTATCATTTCTGATGAAAAAGTATTTCTTAGACAGAATTCAGTCAGCTTTACTAACGTTAAGCAATACTTCCAAACCATGTCATCATGGGGAACATATTTTCCAATAATTAACGTAATATAATGTGTCAACATGCGAGTTTCATTAGAAGTTAGCCGTATATGAACTGTTTTGCGTTTTTCCTTACTATTATATCCTTCAACTACATCCGGCATTCGCGATATTTCGCTATCTAAACAAGTTTTCCCAAAGTTCCTTCTGTTAACATTAAAGTCATTGAGAGTGAAGTATTTCTTGTTGAAGATGCAATAATCTAAGACTTCTACTAGACCTGATTTACACACGCCAGAACTGAACAAATCGTGCATTGCGTCAACACTCATGTTTTCAGTTACGTGGAAAGATGGAAGCTCATTGAAAACCGTGTTACCGTGTATTCCTGTTTCTTTTGGTTGATTTAACTCTAAATCCTGAGCATAATCCTGACGTCGACGAAGGCAATCAGCATGTTCTTGGCAGTCTGATTTTAAAAGGTCATTTGGACGTCTGCAGAACCGACAATAAAATGTAGCATTAAAGCCACTCGCAAAAAGCAGCATCGAGTGAACACCCAAATTGTCGCCTTGTATCAAACATAGCACAAACCTTACTAATATTGGTTTTCCACCCGATTCAATATATATACCTTCATTCTCTATTTTTTTGAATCTATCGACTAAAATTTGCATAAGCTTATTCATCCCAACTTCTTTAATATCTGACTTTTTGACCATTCCAACCACAAAAATGTTGCATAGTTTTGATTGGAATTCCTTAGGTATAGTTGGGAATTTATAGTATATTCCACAGACGTTGTGTCTATTACTGTGCGAACTCTGTGAATCATTAACTTCATATTCATCTGCATATAACCATACCGGCAGAACGTTTTCGTTTTCGTAGTTTTGTTCAATAGCTTTCCATGTACTTCCATTTATGTAATTAGCAATAAAAGTCGATTGTTTTAGATTTAGTGTATTCCGCAAAGTAATTTTCAATATATCATTGCATTCAAAAAAAGTTTTAATTTGGAATTCAATGGGCATTACTATCAAGTAGTTGTTTGCATGTATTGTGTCCGCATCGTTTTCAACATCTAGCATTGTAGAAGTAATATCGTCATTATTATCTATTGTGACTATCGTTGGTAGTTGAAATCCCACACTGTTTTTCAAATGTTTAAAAAACTTATGATCGGTATTTACAAAGTTGAAAATGGTTTTGATTTGATCTAATTGTTTTTGAAAATTAAACCTATTCTCTGGATCATTTATGAGTGGTTTGAATTTTTCGAACTTATCTGATATTTCATTAAACAATACGCTCATTTCATTTTGTATCTGATAAACATCTTTTCGCGTAAAGTTGTTATGCTTATGCATAAATAGAGTTAGTTTTAACGCTATTTGATCAAGTGTATTAATTGGATTGCGATTTTCTAGATCAATTTGATCGTCAGTGCTCTCAAAGCGTCTGAGTTTTGACGAACTACCCTCGAAATTGCAAGATGAAACCCCATCGTTATCTGTTGACGATACTGCAAACTGCTTCAAAGATGACTGCTCATGTTGGCTGCTGCTTTCCGTTTCCTTTGTTTTGCTAGTGTTATTATTTCCAACATGGTGCATAATATGTTTTTGAAGGGATACACTTTAGAAAAAATTTGTTGGCATCCGGCAATTGTGCATTTATATTGATGAATAGACGGGACACGATGATATTCCTTTAGATGGGTTAGATACTCGCTCGTCGTTGAGGAAAGGATCGTACATTCAGGTATCATACAGCTGATCTGATTCATGTTAAGGATTTATTGTCCGCTCCTTTTATTGTCAAGATAAACTTGCAATTTGTTGATAGACGCGTAGGATTCTTGCTGCTCTATGCCATATACGTATCCACTGACGAAATGCCACACCAATTTCGAAATTCTCGAATAAGGAAGTCCAAGTACAGCAGTAAGTTTGATTAGAACGTCAATGGATCTGGACACTGAGTGGAGATCATAGAAAATATCACCATACACGACCAAAATGTTCCTTGGAGCTGGTCCAAGCTATTACCAACCACAATCAATTTAGGTACAATTGGTAAATTCAAATCTTCATAGTTCCGATAAACATCTTGTATTTTCGATCGGGCTTGGTCTTTAGAGTCGACAAAAATCAGCGTATCTTGTTGTCCTACGAGTATGGTAGGCTTAAAACGTGATGCAACCGCAATAGGTGGAAGCACAGTGTTCAGCGCTAGCAAAAGTATGCAAATTTTCTTATCTGAAAAAAGTAATAGTTAGAATGACTTTGTTGTATGGCAAATGAATAAGAATATCTTACCAATACTTGCGTTATCAGTAGTCAGTCCCTCAAGCAACGATACCGCAGATGGGTCGACAGCTTTCTTTGAAATGTATTCCGTGATCAGTGGCACCAAAATTGCAGTTTCTTTAATCCGTTTTCAGCTTTAGGAAAACATTTTGGAAATCAATGTCGATCTAGAATTTAATTAGAAAATAAATTATTAGTTACGTACTATAATTAAACTATACTGATACTTCGCCTCAGATATTTTGAACCAAATTCGAATATATTTTAATACCATTCAGTTCAGTTACATATGCAGAATGACTAGAGATAATAAACTTACCAGTTGGAAACCATGTGGGCATCTGTATTGCGGATATGTCGTAAGAATTCTGGTGATACGCTTTTGGGATAATAAATCATCCTTTCGTGCTTCGTAGCTGATTTTCCATCTTTCTAGAACAACAGACCATGGATCAGTGTTCAACAGCAACCATTCAGCTGCTTCCTCTGCTTCTGCGTTCCGAGGTGGCTGGCAATCGTTAGCAGACTGTTTTGTTGCTTGGTATTCGTTTTCTTTAGTTTCTCGCTTCCTTTTTCTCTGCTTTAAATTGCCAATCTTGTTGGCTATTTTTCCGCCATGGTTCTTTCTATCACCGCTTCTTGAGATGAAGTAGTTTTCCTAAAATGATAAACATACATTGAATGTTAAGAAAATTATTTTGAGCTTTTTAGTGGAATGTCTTCACTTGTCATAAGACGAGTTTGTACAGTCCCATTTAATTCCACCACTTAATTGTATCGACTTAAGTCAAGTCAAGTACGAGACACTGAAGACGACCTTACTGTTGAGGTCGAAATACGTATCTGTCAAGGTACAATTAGGTGGTGGAATTAAATGGAACTGTACACACTCGTCTTAAGACAAGTGATACATTGAATATAAAATGTTAATATATGTTCACGTGATTACAACTTACCAATCGCTCAAACTTGAATAGAGTTGTCACTGCCAAGGCGTATGTTCGGAGGTCTTCGGTTAGTAGCTTACTTCTCGTACTCAAATGATGTTTGGCGATAATACTAGAGAGTTCTAACTGCTTCGCTTCCGAAAGCTCAGATTTGATTCCGTACTGCAAAATTTCCTTTCCTTCTTCGGAGCGTTTCAGCAACTGTTCCAAGGTTTTCGTTGAAAACACATTGCACTCGTGTGGTAGATTATCATTATTGTTAGAAATCGTCTTTGAAGAACCAATGGCATTAGATAGTACAATTGATTGAAGAGGACTTTTTTGTTGACATTGCTCTGCTTCATTCAAGCTTTTCCCATCTTCTGTCGGCTGGCAAATGCCAAGGCTAGATTCATTGGGCACATTAGACTCATTTCCAGAAATGGATGTAATACTATCGTTTGTATCACAAGTACCATCTGTTACATTCGCACTATCAGGAGAATTTACGACATAGACCGGTGCTGTGCATTCGGAGCTACCGCTCGCTGAAATGGATACCGCCGTATAATCGCTTCCGTTTCTAGCTGAAGTGGATGCCGCTGTATAGTCCGGGTCGGATTCGTTTCTTGCTTCAACTTTATATATCTGCTCACCGACAAAGTAGTATTGACTTGTAGTGTTGATAGGCGCAAACAACGGCGGAGCAGTATTCAACTCAACCGCAGGCGGATCATCCGGCTTCGTGTAAGTTATTTCCAACGATTCTGGTAAACCAATGACTATCGATTCCTGCAAGATGTAAGCAAAACATTGATTGTTTGATTCCCGTACCTACTAATTAAGAATACACTTACGAGTTCAGTTAGCTTTCGGAGCTCATTTTCTTCGGATGCTGCAGCTTTCTTAACATCATAGTGGTTGCTTGTCTGGAGCGGTAAAGTTGTTTTGATCAGGGAGTATGCGTCCGTAGTTTTGACAGCCTTGGAATCAGCAGCTGCTGCAGCTTTTACATGAACAGTGGATGGCGTTAGTACATACTCTGGTGGCATGGAAGTTGAACTTCCGGTGACTGAAGTAGTAGCAAAATTATCGTCCGTATTGTTTACATTTTGCGTTGGAATAAATGCTGGTGTCCCGACAAATGAATTTGAGGAAATTGGAACGTCTGAATCGAATTCACATGCCGGTCCGTTCGTAGCAAACTGATGGGTTGTGATGGTCGTGGTGTCTGATGATACAGCAGTAGACGTAAACGGAATGATGCTCACCTCACCGGTAAGCCGAAGGCGATATGGTTGCTCCAAGGATTTCAGAAAATCAGCAATTTGAGATTCCTGTGAAAAGTTGAAATACCTTAGTAAACAACCTACATGGCATACACAGAGAAGTGCACATGTACTTACGTTTCGCGTTCTCCAGGAAGACACCAACTGTTGCAGTACCGGATATTTCCAATTTATTTTTGTTGGTTCCAACGATGCACGGAATTTATCGGCCGTAATACTCAGCAAATCGTGAAAATCGATTCCACACTCTAAATAAATAAAAACAAACTATATTATACTAAAATAGCAATTACCAAAAAGTTGTCTACCATCGAATATCTGCAATAAATGTTGTGTGATTTCCAAATCCGCCAGCAATACTCGTAGTTTGTTTTCAACAGACGCCATTTTGTCGAATAACTTGGGGAATGAACGCGAGATGAAGCTGTCAAAATGAATCACACAGTGAGTACGGGTTTTTCACGTAAGAGTCACTAAGTAGTCACAGTGAACAATACAGGAACAACATATAATGTTTACCAAAGGTGCAATAATTGTTACCTTTGACAGATAAATTCAATATTGAGTTCATTTTCTTTCATCTACGTGATTTTTCAGGTAGCATTAACGTGTGGATTATTTTGAGAGAAAAGATAAGCGCGACAATAAATATATTTTGGGCGCGCGCAGTTCTCACCGCAGACTTACTCTGACCATCAGCCGGGAAAACTGAATATATCGTCGTTGAATACCAGTTATTGATCAATTGTAAATTGGTGGTTCAATATAGTGAGTTGTTTACTCTTGTTAAGGTTTCTTATTTCTAAAATCCAAATTTATATTTTAAAGGAACTTGTTGACGCAAGATACCAGAGCTCATCGATAACTTTCGTGCCGTCCCACCTACGGAAGAGGAAATCTCCGACGAGTAAACGACTCTCGAATCTCCCAACTGGCGCGATGCAACCATCTTGGCGGAATGGCTATCAGATTACTTTATTTATGGGTACTGTATGTCCCCACACTGTACACCTCCGGTAGTGCAAAGTAGTGCAAAGGGCCGACTTGAAAGATCTTCATCCTGAGCGATGTCTAGCTATCGCTTTAATCTGTTGCCATTTTCCGGTCGACCTATTTTATTTCTTTATTGAGACTTCGTCGTCATGTCTATCGGATGAATCCGCTATTATTGAGATGAGTAAAGTTTACGAAGTAAATAGAAAATTTTATATAATATTAGTTTAAATCTCCTCTTGCAAAATTGAAATTGTAAACTTTTCTTAAAATAAAAATAAAATATTACGCTGAACAATGATCTAAGATGGTTTTGTTTTGTATTTCTCTTTCTCTCTTTTGATTTCGTGAAAGAGCACAAGATAATTAATTGATTAATTAATTGATTATTTCGATTCATCGTTGTGATAATCGATTAATTTTGAATCGATTACTATACAATGATTAATCGTTTCAATAATCGACAAGAATCAAGAGTAATCGATTAGTAACTAATCGATTAATCAGGATTTTACGACATATCTATTCACACGTGCGTGTGATTGAAGCCGAGAGAAACGTGATCGATAAGCAGTGAGAATATTTTCGGTCGCGTGTGCTTTGCTGTTGTATATAGATCCGCGGGCAGCAGGGACTATGTCCAAGGGCTTGACGATCCCTCCTCAGGCCATCTGCGAGTTGTGGGGCTTGCCTAGGATGTGGTGGGGTTTGACAGTGGGCTGCATGTATCCGCAAGTAGGCCCCACCAAAACGACCGTGTGCCGCTCAAAGCGCACAAACCCAAGTCCTGGTGTTAGGTGGGACGCTAAACAGCCCTGACACGACGGCCCTCGGACGAGACAGGAGGTTTGCGCAGGTCCAATAAGAGATGATGCGACTCGATATAATCGGCGAAGACCTAGGCGACGAATAAAGGATCACGATTAGAAGCTTGGAACATGGAACTGAAAGTCGCTAGGTTTCGCAGGTTGCGTCAGGATGATCTATGATGAATTACATTCCCGCAACTTCGACGTCGTGGCGCTGCAGGAAATTTGCTAGACAGGACAGAAAGTGTGGAAAAGCGGGCATAGAGCGGCTACCTTCTACCAAAGCTGTGGCATCACCAACGAGCTGGGAACCGGCTTCATAGTGCTGGTTAAGATGCGCCATCATGTGATTGGGTGGCAGCCAATCAACGCAAGGATGTGCTATCTGAGGATTAAAGGCCGTTTCTTCAACTATAGCATCATCAACGTGCACTGCCCACATGAAGCGTGACCCGACGACGAGAAAAAAGCGTTCTACGCACAGCTGGAGCAGACATACGATGAATGCCCACTGCGGGACGTCAAAATCGTCATCGGTGACATGAACGCACAGGTAGGAAGGTAGGAAATGTATAGAGATGTATAGATATAGAAATTTTATGCCGTCGAATAGCACCAATTGCAATGGAGTTCGTGGGGCAGTACAAGGCGGGTTTCATGGTCGAACGCTCCACCACGGACCAGGTGTTCGCCATTCGCCAAATACTTCAGAAATGCCGCGAATATAACGTGCCCACATTATCTATTCATCGACTTCAATGCCGCATATGATACAATCGATCGGGACCAGCTATGACAGCTGGGACACGAACACGGATTTCCGGATAAACTAACACGGTTCATCAAAGCGACGTTGGATAGGGTGATGTGCGTAATTCGAGTTTCAGGGGCATTCTCGAGTCCCTTCGAAGCCCGCAGAGGGTTACGGCAAGGTGATGGTCTTTCGTGCCTGCTATTCAACATCGCTTTGAAAGGGGTAATACGAAGAGCAGGGATTAACACGAGTGGTGCGATTTTCAATAAGTCCGTCCAGCTATTTGGCTTCGCCGACGACATAGATATTATGGCACTTAACTTTGAGAAGATGAAGGAAGCCTACAACAGACTGAAGAGGGAAGCCAAGCGGATCGGACTAGTCATCAACACGTCGAAGACGAAGTACATGATAGGAAGAGGTTCAAGAGAAGACAAAGTGAGCCACCCACCGCGAGTGTCCATCGGTGGTGACGAAATCGAGGTGGTAGAAGAATTTGTGTCCTAAGTACACTGGTGACTGCCGAAAATGATACCAGCAGAGAAATTCGGAGACGCATAGTGGCTGGAAATCGTACGTACTTTGGACTCCGCAAGACGCTCCGATCGAATAGAGTTCGCCGCCGTACCAAACTGACAATCTACAAAACGCTCATTAGACCGGTAGTCCTCTACGAACACGAGACCTGGACGATGCTCGTGGAGGACCAATGTGCACTTGGAGTTTTCGAAAGGAAAGTGCTGCGTACCATCTATGGTGGGGTGCAGATAGCGGACGGTACGTGGAGGAGGCGAATGAACCACGAGTTACATGAGCTGCTGGGAAAACCATCCATCGTTCAAACCGCGAAAATCGGACGACTGCGGTGGGCCGTGCACGTAGCCAGAATGTCGGACAGTAACCCGGTAAAAATGGTTCTCGACAACGATCCGACGGGCACAAGAACGCGAGGTGCGCAGCGGTGAAGGTGGATCGATTAGGTGGAAGATGACTTGCGGACTCTCCGTAGACTGCGTGGTTGGCGACGTGTAGCCATGGAGAAGACTCTTATATACCGCACAGGCCACTTCGGCCTTAGTCTGAATAAATAATAAAAAAATATTGTAGATCCAGTTGATTATCTTAAAGATAAATCGTCTAGCTCAAACCTTTGTAGGGGTATGTGGCGGGACCATCATCATCATCATCATCATCATCAAACCGAACTGAGCTCTTGCGACAATCGCATTTTCTCTCATTTCCGGATGTCGCAACTGCATCGTGAATGGTGGTGATGGCGCACGACTATGGTATAGATGCGCACTACTCGCGATGCAGTTGCGACATTCAGAAATGGGAGAAAATGCGATTGCCGCGAGAGCTCAGTTCGGTTTTCAACTGGATCTACAATAAAATGGCCTATGTTTAGGCGCTCACATCAACGTATTAACGTGGAAGATTTAGAGCATAGACTGAATGTATGCATTTCGGTAAACAGCAAATTGTAGGTATTTTTCCAACCAATTCAGTTAAAAATTTAGGAGGTTCATTAAAATAGCAAATGTTATCGTTCGAGCAAAGGGGAGCGGGAGCGAAAGAGTCAAAATTTGAATCACTCTAAGCTTATGTTCAAACCAGTAACAAAGGTAATCAAATGAATTATCTTATATATAGTTTACGCTGGGCGGTCGTATCTTGTATATTGCAATTTGCGTTGAGTTCGCCAAATGCACGAAGTTGCAGCAAACTTGAAAAAGATCTTGCCTACAGTGTTGCTGGTTATTTTATCTTTCGAGAAGAATATGTTATAATCGACGCTGTCATGATTTGTCCTGCTATTTGAGCAAAATATAATGAACTCTTCCTCGATATTTAAGATATTGTGAAAGGAAGTTATTTTTTTTAAAGAAAAGTATGATAAAACTAATAAATAATGTGGCAATATTTTAAATAATTGCACTGAAAAGTAAGCAAAATATTTCAGCACCACTGCTCCGATATACAGATCAAACCTGGGTGCTGCGGATAGAGCCGCTTTTCTGCTCTCAAGCGAGTAGTGTGATATTTTGAAATCAATCTCATAAGCAAAATTATTTTGCAGTTACTCGGCTGTCAAACATTTCCCGCTCTTCGAATTTCTCTTTCCATGCTGCATGAAGGCACGCAAATGCGCGAAACTCTATATGACTTTACGATGGTATACCGTCAGATGCCTGTCTTGGTACAGTGATCACCACGTCACTATCCAAGCCGTTCCCGGGTGGACGTTAGGCAGAATAACAGCGATTTCAACAATGCTTGTTCTCTCATATGGCTAGGGTGACCATATGGTATCCTAAAGGAGGACATGTCCTCCTTTTTCATTGAAAATCGAATGTCCTCCTTTTGCGCTAAAATGTCCTCCTTTTTGGAAATTTTGGGAAAACAGTAGCATGAAGATCAATTTCTGAAGAAAATCTAGCAATAATACAACAGAAGTCCATTCTGTAACAAACCGTTGCACACGCTTACATTTCTGGTTTCAATTCCGAAACATTTTCCTTGAAGTTTTGGAATAAAATTATTGTAAATATCGAAAATAAAATGCGTGAATTACAATTATACAGGTGTCAAAAATATCAGAAAAATCGGAATTTTGAGAAATTTAATAATAAAAAAGAATGCAAATGCTTCTCAAACATGTTCTACGGTTAAACACCCATCAAATTTCCTTTTAAACGCATTGCACGGTATGTTTCTTGAATAGGGCACTGCACGGGTTACTTTGTGTCTTTCTCACTATATAGAAATAAGAAAATGACAAAGGCCACCAAATGTCAAAACTTACATTTGCTGGCCTTGTCGTTTTCTAACTTTCATAAGGACGAAAGATAAAAAAATGTATCCATGCAGTGCCCTATATGTGAGGCAAAGAACAGCCGTCATGTCATCCCAATATCTAAAACTAATCTGAACAGTTTTGAGTTACTTCAATCCAATTCTAATCAGTTTATATTTTTTTAATTGAAAACTTTGTGGTCATACAGTTAACGGTATCATTCTAATTCACATGCCTTAAATTGTGAAAATCTTTCCATTATAAAGATGGTGCTGGTAGTTTATAACTAGTGCTTCATGTAGACTATAATGAGAGTCGGAAATGTTCCATCTAGAGTTAATAAAGTAAACTGTTATGTTAAATAATAAAGTAGAAGAAAATGTCGTTTTTGCCTCGACTTACAGAAACTTCTTCCAATAGACTTTAGTGTGCAAAACTCTAACAAATATAATATTCTCATATTAAAAACGAAAAATCGATGTTTTTTATGTCCTCCTTTTTCATCCAAATGTCCTCCTTTTTCGCTACGATTCTGTTAAATGCCCTCCTTTGGAAAAATTTCATATGGTCACCCTACATATGGCCCTCTGCTAATCTTCAGTTTCTATTCATTTCACACTTACCGCTCGCTTGCGGTGTCAATCGAATCTGTATCTTCATTACTTTCATCTACTCCCTTTCGCTTTGAGTAGTATAATTATCACCGAAAAAAGCCAATAAATTAATTTCGATAAAGTCACGCGGTGATCAAAGCTTTCCTAATTAAACCACATTTTTGACGGGATATCAGTTTTCTATTTTGCTGAGTACACGCCCACATAATTACAAACTGTACATGGATATTTTCCCGTGCAGTCGACAACAGTATCCTTTACAACTGTAAATGAACAATCTCATATAAAGTTTTAACAGTTTGTGGTACGGTTATTTGACAAATAACAATATGTTGAATGGGTTGTTAAGTTATGTCACCATAAAAAATCGTCTGTTTTCGCGTGCAAAATTTTCGCTCAACAGTATGATAAAATGTTGACCTATAATTCAGGAAATAAAGAACATTTTAGAGACAGCATGTTATATGTTGACATTTAGTGATGATGTCAAGCAGTTATGGTTGAATCGATCGAAAAGTGTTCGATAACCGCAACGTAAACTATGAAGCTATATCTTACATCGTAATAATGATTCTGACCATATAACATGTTGTTTTTTATTATGCGGGCGGCTGTGCGGATTTTGCCGAGCTGCAGAAATAAAAATCGGCTGCAATTTTGCTGGAAATCAAGCAAAGATTCTGTCAGTTTTGGGTCAGGGTGTTTTGCTAAAGAATCAGTTCAAAATATTTTACTGGATGTGTTGCTGCATTTACAGCACAGCAAAATTCAGCAAAATGTTGCTGATTTCCATCGAAATAAAGTTAGTGTGTGAGACGAACGTCTGATGTTCTCTGATGTGATAATATTGTGAATATTTTTACAGTGCACTTGTCGTCATTTCTGTCTGTCAGCAGTGTTTGTGTCTTTGCTGACGGAAAACGAAAAACTTGCCTGATGCAGAGTGTATGTAATTAAGAGTGGCGACACTGTCAGAATTGGAACAAAACTCATCTGTCATTTCCATACAAAATCGTGCTCCAAACGAGCAGGAGACTTGTCAATTGCTGCACATTTCGCCACTCTTATTTTCATACACTCTGGCCTGATGCTGTCAGTCTGTCACTCGTATCTGCCAGTGTGCTTTCCCGTCGAGATACGTCCTTCGTGCTCTTCGTGCCAAATAATTGCATATTTTGCTTCAAAATTCCTCATAATTCGAAGGCAACTCGCAATTGCCTCCAAGTACTACTTAAATAAAGTCAGATTTTTTACCAAGCGAAGCGAATTTGGACAAAATTTGCAATTTCAAACTCGTGTTTTCGGCACTTTTTGACACCCGTCAAAACGTCGACGGCGTCTTTGTTGTGGTTGTAGTGTTCACTGCCGTGCGATAAAGAAAGGTAGGCGACGACGATCGCAGCAGTCAGTCGGACTCACAGTGTGTGGATTCTCGGACTTGTAAAAATTTCTGCTTCATTCCGTGTTGGTCTGGTGTAGAGACCGCGGGCACAATTTGGTTCGGTTTTGTGGTGCAACTCTCGATTCCTTCGGACAATGAGTGTCGAGGTGGAAGCGACTAATTCGCAGGTTAGTACCATTAAAATTCAGGTGTCACTTCCCCCGTACATGAGAACGGTACTAATGAGGTAATTCCGATTTGGGAACGATCTAGAAATAGTTATCAAATTTGGGTTGCTACGGTCGACATCTCGCAAATAGAGCAGAGTCTCAGCACAGCACTCTGGAACTTAGAAAAATTTTCGTCTGCTCTGCTTGGTTGCTGCTATATGTGCCAGAGTCAAAGTGCTGTGCATGAAGAGAAAATGGCGTCCGGAGACTAAGTCCCACGTCGCCGTCGAATGGCAGTAGGGTAAAACTTTGAAAATTAATATTTCCATTTGGGAGGCATATTTTGGGCTGAAAATAGGACAGAAATTCGTTTCGTGAAAAACTACATCATTTGAGGTTCGGTTACTTTTTGGGCCAAAAAATTTCGACAAGTCCCGGATTTTTCCGACACTTAGAAAATTTCCGATTGATTTCACATCTTTTTCGAAGGGTGGCTGTCTGTTCGCTCTTTGTGCTGTTGAAACGAGCGCACGGCTACTACGATGAAGCCGTCAGTCGCGGTGGGTTCAACATCTCGCTGCTTATATGCACCGTAGAGTAGAGCAAGGCGGACGGACTTTATTATATTTAGCATGCATCGGGCAGCGACTTGGTACTTTATAGTTTGGTGCGAGTGTGGCTGGCTTTGAATTTTCACAAGTGTTGCTCGCGTATGCTGCACATAGGCAGAGTGGTGGCAAAAAGCGTACTGCGTTCACCGTTTTCTGGCAAAGTCCTATATTGGTAGCAGCGTTTAATGGGGAAAATCGAGAAAGGCTATATTGGCTATTGTTGCGATTGAGTTTTTTTTTTGTGTGTGAAATATGTTTAGATTGCCAGCTAGTAACCAGTTACTGGGTTTGGGTTATAATAATGAGAAATGTCTTTGCTAATTTGAATATAAATATTAGAAGTTCGCAGTGCATGGCTAGATAGTGTTTTACAACTTTCTAATATGTGTTCAATATGAAATGTTATACAAAGATGCCCTCAAGCATTGATGATGATTTGATGATGATTTATTTGGACAATACATTCTATTCTCATCCCGGCCGTTATTTCCCATTCATATATTTATTATTGTATGTAATTGAGAAGTACAACGATTCTTACCCGGTCACCGAAATATGTATCACTTTTAATTTGCGTTTAATTCGGTAGATAGAACGTTCTACCAATGAACACAATTAATGGTTTCAACAGAAAAAGCGGGCAAGATACAAATTTCTTTAAAAACTAATTTGAAACTAAAAAAATTATTAAGGTTTTAATAATCGAGACACGTGTGTCAGATATGTGAATTTCGAATCATGTTTAGTTTTTAATTCGTTTTCCTTTTCTGTCAGGAGAACTTATTTTGTAGGCTACCTTTATCATGGCTGTCTTCCCGATAATTGCGTGATTCAGCATTATTCTTTACGTGATGGCCAAGGTCAACTATCTCAATCAATCTCCTTCACCAGGGCTATGGATCTGTTGCTCTGGTTCTCAATAGTTTCACGTTCTTAAGTTTATGCATCGCTATATTTTGTAGTGATTCGTAATCAAATTCAGATTTGAACCTTATTGAATGCAATATATTGATCATCGAATAAAATTTACGGCCAATGTTTTTCTGAGCTTTTGTGCAAACATACAATAAGTCAATGACTGTTTATTTTATGTTATTTCTATTTGGTAAAAAAGCGTAGCTTTTCCAGTTCCTGGTGATATATTAACTGTTGGAACTTGGGAAACTCACGGGAAAAGACAATGACCGTCTATTTGGTCGAGCAGTAGATCAGCGACAATCAACACTCAGTCGTTTGTTCACGATTATTCAAATGGTCATTGGGAAGCAGCTCTTGTAACATGGATGGTTGAAAGGGAACTCCACATCCCGTAGTAGGTACTATACAAATCGTATATATGAAGAAACACCTTTTTGGAGATGGGGGTTCCACACCGGGGAAATTTTTTCCAAAGAAGTCCTCACTAACTAATCATACTGTAATTTTAGAGAGTAGACGTTTCGATCTTCTGACATGGAAAATAAACGTTACGCTGTAAAATAGCGAGGCTTTAGATTTCTTAGGCATTCTTTTTATATTTGGAGCGTAGGCCAATGGCAGCCCTTTTCTTTCCATAAGCCCTCGCATAATTGATGTACAACCCCTTGAAAGTTTATCGTCGAGTATCAAACCGAGGTCTCCAGTAGCCTTGCGAGCAAAGTCGTATGATTGCCAATCCGGAGATGGCGAGTTCGATTCTCGGTCCGGTTCTGAATGTTGTCGGTCTGGGACCATTCTCGACTCCCTGGACATAGTGTATCCATTGTGCTTACCACACAAGATACATACTCAAGCATTGACGGGCATAGAAAAGCTTCCAATTAATAACTGAGCAAATGCTAATAGAATACTAAATTGAGAAGCAGGTCAAGTTCCAGTTGGAATGTAGAGCCAGAAGTAGAAGAATCAAACCGCTCTCTGCAGAATTTATTCACATCACAATTGCCAAGTAGCCTATTTTTTCCTGTCTATTCACTTCAAGTACTATTTTGGTAACTAAATCCGTTTCTTCGCCGGCAGGATGACGCCAACAAACAAGTGAACGGTGGATCGTCGGACCGCCCGAATGGGGTGAGCAATGGCCACTCGGAGGGCGGCGTTGGCTCCAGCGATGATCACCGCAAGAGCCACAAAAGCTCCAGCAAGGATAAACACCGGGACAAGGATCGGGACCGGGACCGCGAGAAGGACAAGAGCCGATCGGACAAGGATCGCGACCGGGACAAGGACAAGGAGCGTTCGAAGGACAAGGATCGGGATCGCGACAAGCACAAGAGCAGCTCCTCGTCCTCGTCGAAGTAAGCGTTATTAACTCGTGCCAAATAATAGTAATTCAATGGTTTTCCTAAAACGTTGTTATAGGGACAAAGATCGCGATAAGAGCAAGTCCAGCAGCAGTAGCAGCAAGGATAAGGACCGTGATCGTCATAGCAGCTCGCACAAGAGCTCCCGAAGCGATAAGGATCGAGAAAAGGACAAGGAACGGTCCAAGGATAAAGACAAAGAGCGGTCCAAGGACAAGGATAGAGAACGGGACAAGGACAAAGAGCGATCGAAGGATAAGGATCGCGAGCGGGACAAGGATCGCAAGGATAAAGAAAAATCCAGCAGCAGTAGTAGCAGCAAAGACAAAGATCGGGACAAGCATAAGAGTAGTTCCTCATCATCTCGAGACAAGGACAAGGATCGCGACAAGGATAAAAGTAAAAGCAGTAGTAGTAGTAGCAGCAAGGACAAAGAAAAGCATTCCAGCAGTAGCAGCAGTAAGGATAAGGATAAAGATCGCAAGGATCGGGACCGCAGCGAAAAGCATTCTTCGTCGAAGGATAAACCTCGCGAAAAAGTTAAAGAAGAGCCTGCATTAAAAATCGAAGAGCCTGAAGAAACCCCGGAGCCGGCTTTCAACGGTACTGTAAGCAACGAATCATCTCAAGATGTGACTGAAATGAAACAGGAGGATCCTTTGAGCATCTCACAAGCCAGTTCCTGCGATTACTCGATGTCTCAGTTCCGGACGGATGAGTCACAGTTCGTAATCAAAGAGGAAGCACCAGATCCGGACCAAGATGATGAATCTGAGCAGGCGGAACCGGAGGAACCAGTCCAAGTTGATGTGAAGCAGGAGCAAGATTCTGATGATGACGTACCTTTGTCCAAGCGCAAGAAAAAAGACGACGACGAAGACTTCAATGAAGGAAACAAGAAGAAAAAGATAAAGACCGAGAAAAAGGACAAGAAAGAGAAGAAAAAGAAGAAGCGCGCCTACGAGTCCGAAGCGGAGGAGTTTGACGAAGAAGAAGATGAGGATTATGGGGCAGCCAAGAAGAAGAAACAAGCCAAGAAGGTCAAACAGGAGATCAAGAAGGAAACCAAGACCAAGGTAAATAGTTTTTTTTTTTCATCGAATACATTCCATTTCAATAATTTTTGTTCTGGTTTGTATTTCATTACCAGGTTAAGAATCAAGTAAAACAGGAGGTTGTCAGCCCCACCAAAGGTCGCAAAAAGAAACAGGAACCGGAGGAAGAAGTTTGGAAGTGGTATGTAGAAATATTAACACATTGTTTGCAAAGAAGGAAACGGATCCGTGAATCATGAAATTTACGCAATCCTCGGAGGTTCAGGACTAATTATGTTACAAGCAACTCGGATTAGGTTGGGTTCGGCTGGAGACGCCACTGTAATCCAATTTGAAATTGCTTTAAGTACCTGAATTAACACTAAAAATGTATTTGAAAGCGATTGCAATTTACTGCAAGCTTCCAGACAACAAATTATGACGTCAAGTTGAAATCTTCTATGACGAATGTGCATCTGTTTTCAAATTTAGTTCCAGTGCTCACCACAAGTCGCGAACTGGCACTTCTATCGCTTGAAGCAGGTATTTTGACAGCATACTTTTGACGTCTTGAAATGTCAATCGCAAAAAATGGTGTCCATACATTCTGCGTGTGTACAGTAACTAACGTGTTTTTCGATTTGTTGTGTTCACATGCAGCGAGTTTTGAGATATTCCAGGCGTAGCATGTTATGTAATCGGAACAACTGAAATTAGTTTAATGTGGACTGTCGTTTACGTTACATGCAGGGGCTTTCGCTGCCGTAAACTGGTAAACAGCTTTCGGAACGGAACAATTACGAAAAATAGTTCAAGCACTGCAAAAGCTCTCTCGACTGTGCAGCTGGTGCGCTCCCAAAAGAGGTTGATCCCCTTCTATTTAATATTTTTGTTGATTCCTCACCATAGAGCTACTAAACTGTAGACGTAGACTGTCACTGCTGCGATTCTCTTTGTTCTCATTCAAAACATGTTGAATACATGGAAAAGCGTATAGATTTTGCGTTGACATTTAGCTCGTACCATAGCAAAAGATAGTTCACAAGTGGCTACAGCGACAGTCGTTCTTCTACAGTTTTATCTCTATTGTCCACATCTAAACGCAATGTTCTTGTTACTTGTTCCAGGTGGGAGGAAGAAAAGCGCGAAGACGGAGTCAAATGGAACACTCTGGAACACAAAGGTCCGGTCTTCGCACCAGCGTATGACCCGCTGCCAGAAAAAATCAAATTTGAGTACGACGGCAAGGTCATTAAGCTTTCACAGGATGCAGAGGAGATTGCCGGCTTCTATGCCCGTATGTTGGAGCACGACTACACGTCGAAAGATGCCTTCAACGATAACTTTTTCAAAGACTGGCGCAAATCGATGACCTCATCCGAGCGCGACAAGATCAAGGATCTCAAAAAGTGCAACTTCCGCTACATGCACAAACACTTTGCCGAAATTTCCGAAGCGAATCGTAACCGCACGAAGGAGCAAAAGCTTGCTCTCAAGGAGGAGAACGAAGCTTTGGTGAAGGAATACGGCACCTGTATTATTGATGGACACAAGGAGAAAATTGGAAACTTCCGTATTGAACCACCGGGTTTGTTCCGTGGTCGCGGAGAACACCCAAAGATGGGTATGGTCAAGCGACGCGTTTTACCCGAAGATGTGATCATCAATTGTGGTAAGGATAGTACTTGGCCTAAGGCACCGGATGGGCGCAAATGGAAGGAAGTACGTCATGACAATTCAGTTTCATGGTTGGCTTCATGGACCGAGAACGTTCAAGGGCAAGTCAAATACGTGATGTTGAATCCCAGTTCTAAACTGAAGGGCGAAAAGGATTGGCAAAAATACGAAACTGCGCGGCGGCTGCTCAAGCACATCGACAAAATTCGAAACACATATCGCGATGAGTGGAAGAGCAAAGAGATGAGAATACGGCAGCGTGCTGTGGCTTTGTATTTTATTGATAAGCTCGCCCTGAGAGCTGGTAACGAAAAGGACGAAGATCAGGCCGATACGGTCGGTTGTTGTTCGCTGCGCGTTGAGCACATTGATTTGCACAAGGAACTGAACGGCAAGGAGAATGTGGTCGTATTTGACTTCCTCGGTAAGGATTCAATTCGGTACTACAACGAGGTTGAGGTTGAGAAACGCGTGTTCAAGAATCTGGAACTATTCAAGGAGAACAAGAAACCTGGTGACGATCTATTCGATCGGTTGAACACCTCAGTACTGAACGAACATCTTCGTGAACTTATGGAAGGTGTGTAACATCATATTTCTTGAAATTGTTTGGTAAACTAAATAACAATACCTTTCTTTACAGGCCTCACCGCCAAAGTGTTTCGTACGTTCAACGCTTCATTTACGCTGCAAAACCAGCTTGCAGAACTCACTGACCCGGAAATGACCGTTCCGGAAAAGTTGCTGGCATATAATCGTGCGAATCGTGCCGTAGCTATCCTATGTAACCATCAACGGGCTGTCCCGAAAACGCACGAGAAGAGCATGTCCAATCTAAAGGAGAAGATCAGACAGAAGCAAGATGCGGTAGAAACCTGTGAACGTGAATTGAAGGTAAACGTTGTTCCACATATTTCGAAGAAAACAAAAAGCGAACTTGCAATATTCATAAAAGCAAAAGTCACAAACAAATGTAAACAACGGCTACTTCCGCTGATTTCAGGAAAACTATTCACATCGTATTCCACTTGCATTCAATCAAAGACATTTTTCCCAGCTTGTAGTTGGTTGGAAGCGGGTTTAATTATTGTATATATTTTGCAAGATGGTCAATGTTTTCTATGGCGATTTTTTTTTTTGTTAATTCATAACAATATGGAAATAATTCATTTTGAAGAGATCCTGTTATTATGTTTTAAGCACATTAACATAGCTTAAATGAACCGAACAAACCATATTTATGCCAAATTTCAATATTGGATTTGTTCCACTCGCTCGCCAACAAGAACAAACGCTTTTTTTTTGTCCAAAAATACCAACAACGTAACCGTATTCCGTTTTTCTACAGGACCTTAAGAAGAGCAACGTTAGGGACAAGGTTGCCAAGGACAAGAAGCAAAAGCAGTTGGAGCGACTTAAAGATCAACTGAAGAAACTCGAACTGCAAGAGACTGACAAGGACGAGAACAAAACCATCGCCCTTGGAACATCTAAGCTGAACTATCTCGATCCCCGTATTTCCGTTGCATGGTGAGTAGGCATATAAATTGTCCACAATCACCTCCCTCGACCTTCAATCGACCCTAATTAATTCTCTTCCATCTCAATAGGTGCAAGAAGTTTGACGTCCCGATCGAGAAGATTTTCAACAAAACGCAACGGGATAAGTTCCGGTGGGCTATCGACATGGCCGATGAGAACTACGTGTTCTAAGCGCGATCGGGTCAAATCCGATATCCCCCAACTGTGAGATATCATGTTATCCGATGTAGTAGAGTATCGAACGATACTCAAATCCTAGCAACTGTAATATTTAACATCCAAAATGTTTCGTTTTTAGAATCATAAAAGTTTTATTTAGATAATTTTCCTCGTTTCCATATCCATTGGTCAAAATCCGTCTCATTTTACGTGATAGATAGCACATACCAGTCACCCACATGAACTTTATTGCCACGGTGCAGGAAGAAGAAAGACGAGTTTTCATCCCGGAAAGCGTGACAAGTCGGAGAAAATTGAGTTTAAATCATTGTATTTATTTGATATGTGTAATGAATCATACACAGATTTAGATTCGGTAGCCTTTTTTATAAATGCTCGAAGACACACAGAGCACTATCACTCAGAGCTGGTTTAATTGAGGCCAGCTGCAAACATATAGAATTGCTTAGGATATTAGTTATGGCTATTGAAAGCATTTCTCAAATAGGAGACGTTTATGAATATTTTACTATATTTTTTGTTAGAATTCGAATAGGGGAAAGCGTCTCCGTTTCGTCACGTCTTCTTGTTAAAGGCCAAGAAGGGAATGGATACAAAAATCCAAATCTTCAAAGTAATACCAATCAATATTTTTAACACAAAACAGCCTAAATTTATTTATTTTTGAGAGAGAGGGAAAAAAAAGAAAATATCAATCTAAAGATAGATTTTATTCTCACTTCCTAGTATGAATTAGATACTTATCTAATTATGTTTGTCTATTTCCCCTAGATTGTAAGTAGTGGCAATTACACATACGAATACCAAGTGCATATGGTTGACTTAGCAACAATACAGAAATTTGAAACCGTACAGAGTGTGATTTTAAAGACATCAAGTTTGTTTTGTTTTTATCGTTTGTTAGGACATAGTTTAAAAAGGGATATTAAATATGTCACGAACGGGAAGTGATTTGCACATTTGCATTGGAAGGAATGATTAAATCAAATTAGTGCCCAAAATTTAAGCCGATTGAGACAGACAGTGTAAACCGAGTGGCAATGGATTGAAAATAAGCTTACGATACAAATGTTCATATTTACACAACAATTAAAATAAAAAAGCATATTCGTAGAAATGACTAGGTATTACATAATTAATTAATCAATGAAATACAAAACCACAAAAATACCATTCTTAGATTTAACTTGGTACTCCGCAGTAACTTCAAAAAGTGCAGTAAAACGTATATATTTAAGCGATAGAAATTTTAAACATTGAAAGAGAAACAAAAGCAAAATTCCTTAATATAGTTCATCTTTGACAAAAGAATACAATGAAGTAGAATCGTAATCATGGCGATATGGGGAACAGCAGCATTGTGGTGTTCCAATATATGACTCTTTATGAAAGAGATCCTAGAACCGCTTGTGCAAAACACAGACAAACACAGACAGAACAAAACCATGCAAACACG
This sequence comes from Armigeres subalbatus, assembly GCF_024139115.2. Lineage (NCBI taxonomy): Eukaryota > Metazoa > Arthropoda > Insecta > Diptera > Culicidae > Armigeres > Armigeres subalbatus. Next base: position 1,618,139 of record NW_026943741.1, read on the forward strand.
TACACATATTGATCTAATGTGAAATAATTTAAATTACTGTAAGTTCAGAGATCAGACGAATAAACAAAAATGCAAATTAGGTACACTAGACAAAAAAATCGAATAAAATTCTATAAAAATTTGAAAAAGTGGAGTAAAATGTTGGCGAAACATCCGAAATTCTTTTCATATGCAGAGTCTCGAAAATGATGAGTAGGGTAGGATGGAGCAAGATGGGTCACCTAAGGCGAACTCTCAGTGCCACAAAACGAAAACATTTTAGTTTAACTTTTCAACATGGTTCTATACAAAAAAATAGCTTACACGCTAATCCAGATCTACCCAGAATGTTTATGCTGTTTCGTTCACACTGCTGCAAAATCAAATCGACCCAAATTGATGAAAAACCGTGGTTACTCAAAAGTGAAGTGGGTAGATCTGGGGTAGCGTGTATAATATGTATGCCAAAGGGTATGAAATAACAAAACATCTACTTTTTATTTCTTTTTGAGTCAATAAAGTAAACGTCTATTTTTCTGTCAACCTAAAATGCCGGGGTAAGATAGGTCAAATAGCGGGGCCTTCTATAAAAAATCGATTTTATAGTGAAATGATCGCTTTTTTGTACAACCTTAGAAATCGCTTAGGGAATCCTAGAAGAATTCTTTCAAAAATCCCTTCAAATTTTCCTTCAAAAATGTACAGCAACCGTTCGCTAACTGGGCTAAAACACCAGCCCAGTTACCGAACGCCGCTTTTTAACTGGGCTGACGAGGGAATTCGCGATGCATTGTTGTGATCGTGTTTTACATGAAGCTTAAAGAATATACCATTCAGAATCCCCTCGTCACCGAGTCTTTGTTGTTGTTTTTTGACGGATAACAGCTTTTTAACTGGGCTTTGGCCCAGTTAGCGAACACCCAGTTAAAAAACAGTCCAGTTAAAAGGCGCCCAGTTAGCGAACTGTTGCTGTATTCGAAAAATCCTCCAGGAACTTTTTTTTCGGAATACCTCTAGGAAATTCATCTAGAAAAATTGGAAAAGTCCTCCAGCGATTCCTTTTAAATCCTCGGAAAACTTCTTTGGAAGTTTCTCCTCTAGGTATTCTTTTAGAATTACCTTACGGAATTCTTTTGGATTTTACTTTATGAATAGGTACCATCGAATATTTCTTCATGAATTCAGTGGAGAATTATTTCATGAATTCTATTGGATCATCCTTTAGAGAATCCTTCTAAAGTTCTTTCAGGAATTTGATTCCATTCCAAAATTCCTTTAATGACTCCCGGGAGTTCATTTAGAATTTCTTTCGAAAATATCTCCTGAAATAATTGTCGAAGGAATTCCTGAAAGAATTTCTGATGAAACTTCGTAAGAATTATCAAACATATTCGGAAGGAATTTCCGCAACAATTCCTGAAGGAATTTTCATGGAATTTTGAGGTAATATTTTTTGGCGTAAAAACTGATAAGGAAAATACGCTTAAATCGATGCGGGCGGCCGAAAAACTTTCGGCACTGGGTCAGGACGTGCGAAGCGTCAGACGCATCAAGACAGGAGAAATGATCTTAGTTCTGAAACGCGGAGCGCAGGCTAGTGGGACTGACTACAGGAAGCTGGCCCAAAAGGTTTTGGGTGACGACACCGAACTGAGGTCGTTGGGGGCGGAAGTGACCCTCCAGTGCAAGTAAATGGATGAGGTCACGAACGCGAATGACGTCGAGGTCGAGAATACCTCAGTACGCCTGTCTCATCGGAGAGACAAACAAGAAGAAGCCATGCAAGTAACAAAGCTAAATCTTAACCACTGTGGCGTGCAACATCCGGGGATCCCTCCCAAGCAATATTTTTGGTTTTATAGCGGTTTTGAAAACCAAAATCCCCGGATAGGTTGGCGAGGATTGTCGAGGTACTCTTCCTGTCCCGAGCTACAAGTCTCTGGCCTTCTCCATCGACAGGCAATATGGGTGCGGCCGAAATGGTAGCTCCGGTGACGAACGAAGAGTTACACGCGGTGGCCAAATCCCTGGTAACGAACAAAGCTCCATGGCCTGATGGAGTTCAGAACAGCGAACGGAGTTCATAGCGAACTCGAACATGTTCATGCTAGCTTTGCAAAGATGCCTAGATAAGTATAGATTCCCCAAGATGGAAAAGGCAGAAATTGGTATTGTTGCCGAAGGCCGGGAAGCCGCCGGGCGACCCATCGACGTATAGATTAATCTGTCTTAGACACGACGGGCATGTTGGTAGAGAGGATCATCCTCAACAGGCTGACCCCGTACTCAAAGTACGAACGGCCTGTCAAGCAATCGGTTCGGTTTCGCAAGGGTAAGTCCACGTTGGACGCGAGGTATTCGATACTGTGCGTTAGTAATACTGGATGTGAAGAACGTATTCAACAGGGCAAGCTGGGATGCCATCGCGCTCTCGTTATAGCGGCTTAGTCTGCATGCCGGTGGGCCTGTGCCGGATTTTAGAAAACTATTTCCAGAACCGTGTACTATTGATGTCAACCAGCTCCCGCTTACCTTGGAGTTGTCGTATGTGCCCCCAATTACTTTTGAGTCTGGACATAATTTGAGCAGTTATGACTACTTGCTACTTGCAGTTGATTGGGATCGCAGCAATTCATGTAATTGCGTTGACGATGCCGTGAATTATTTCAGCTAAAGTTCCCTCCTGGTGTTAAGATCGTCGGCTTAGCCGATGATGTAACCTTGGAGGTCAATTCCCAAGGTAGAACTGACCGTAGCACATACGATTTGATGCTCCTTGGGGGAGGGGGGATGGTCGCAATAATAGACGACTAGCTGACCTTCGCCACTTCGCCAGTCATATCGATTATGCGTGCAAGAGGGCTTCGACTGCTATTGCGTCATCATAAGAGGATGATGTTCAACAGTTCCAAGGTGTGTTTGCTAGTTGACGTAGGCTACTGGCAGGCGTTGCCGTATATATTCTTAGGTACGGCGGCCCGTCCTGGGCGAGAGCTCTGGGGGTAACCAGTTACCTGCGTATGTCCTCGTTTCGACGTCGAAAGAAGAGCTATGCTAAACGTCTGCGGTCGGGACACAACCCCGGATACGCTTATCCAGAGGATGTGCCAAGCGGTGGAGAAGTGAAACGCAGTTTCGACTGCAACCACTCAGATTGTTTGCAGCTTGCAGAGAATCTGGCGCGCCGAGCAGCAGTTGTAGCGAAAACAGGCTAAGTGCGGGAAAGTAAATGAAAGGCTTGCACATGTCGAGGTAAGAGTGTCGCAGATGGTGGCAATCGCAGTCGCCACCTCGAGGCATGGCAGAAGAGTGAGCGCATAGGTGTGAGTATGGAATGCACATGCAGAGGTAAGAGGGTCGTAGCGTAGAACTGTTGGTATCTATTTCTATCGACACCTCGAGGCATGGCAGAGGAGAGTAGTGTGAGCACCCAAGTGAGACTCACATGGTCTGTTAAGGTGATTATACAATCGAGCCATGTGGTGAATTTCAAATTCATCACACGGTTTTCTACTCCTATTGTCAAAAGTTCAAATCTAGCGAAATATTGTTCGAACAATGCTGAAATTAAAGTCGATTGTTTGGCATAAGCAACCAAACGTTCTACGGATGTTTCATCCCCATGGGCGTTGTGGTTCTTTCAATTCGTGCTCTTGAAAAATCACTAGAAAAGGCACGTGGTTTCCAAGATGGACGATTTGTGGCTTTGTTGTATAACCACCTTAAGGGTGAGCATCCAAGTCAGACTTACATGGCATGTCAGAAGTGAGAAGCTAAGTAAGTCCCACATCAGGATGAGTGGCAGGGTGTGCTAGAGTGAGCACCCAAATAGGTCTCATATTGCTGTGATAGAGCGTGAATTAGGTGGCAGGGTGAGCATCCAAGTTAGTCTCACATGGAGCGTCAGACAGAGTGTCAGGGTGTGTTAGAGAGAGCACCCATGTAAGCCGCATACGAGATGAGTGCCTGTGCGAGCGTTAATGAGCGAGTACATTAAGTATTGCCTATCTCCCAGAAGTAATGCTGGGAGGCCATTCCTGGGGGGATCAGGATATTAGCAAAGAGGGTAACTCAAGTAACCTTCCGCTACTTGGGTGGGTTTAGTGGGTCGGCCTTCTGTCAACCACACTCCCTGGGTGAAAATTTCAGGTGTCTGTTTGCAGATTTACCTTCATCCTTCTACAAAAAAGGGCACCACTATCAATACTGAAGTAACAAGGAGCTGTAATATTTTTCTTCTGTGCTTGCTGCGACGCAGTTAAATAAAAATATGACAGTTATTCGTTGCTTCTTTGTTGAGATTGGTGCCTCTGAAAATTCCAGGTAAAAATTATTTGGATTCTGGAGAGTTTCACCGTTTCACCTTATCTGCATTAAGTCGAATCTAACAGAAGCACTCCCGAATGATATCATCACCCCCCGGGAAATAATTTTGGGTTTTTAAGTGAATACATATTTTAAATAGGGGAAGGTGGGTAGACTTGATCCCCGGGGAGACTTGATCACTCCCTGTTTTATCGAGAACTAAAGTAGTTTTGTTCCATTAACTCCATCCAAAAGGAGCAAAAGATGGGTCATCTAAAAGCAAATTATAGTCGTTCCATACTCTTCCGACCATCACTCATAAGTATTAACAAGAATAGTAAGAACTACAGCACAGTGTGGTAAATCTTATTCCGTAATGCACCACGAAAAAGTGTCTACCCAGCATTACAGGCTCCGTTAACTGCCTGGCTAATTGTTTCACCCCCCAGGCCATTCATCCCCTCGGCACGGCACTATGGGGAATCAGGTGGCCGAAAATAAAAAAAAATCGACTTTCTCTGATTCGTAATTCAAGTTGACCTACTAAATGCTAATGCTTTGGAGCATTAAACCCCAGCATATCAGCACTCTAAGCCATATGGTTATCAAGATATAGGCATTAGAGCCAGACACTTTTTAGTTCTTGAAAAATCAATGCATTATTCAACTGTCAATATCTTCGACTACAGTAGCTTTTTTCCAACTCTTTAAAAAGTTTCTGAAAGCTTGTTTCATGGACTTGCGAAAAACGGGTTAGTTATGGGAAAATAGGTAGTGAAACATCCAAAAATGACCCGAAAAAAAAAAAAATTTATACAAAAAGTTCCATACAAAAAAAGTTTCTCAAAATTTCGCTTAGCGACTACCACTACGACTTTCTTTGGACCTCCCAGAAGGCATTAAACAAATTCCAGCTGCTTATGGCTGCAAATCTGCGATTCCGATTACTTTTTCGAAAAAAAGTAATTAATTTTGAAACATTAAATGTAATTATTCTCATAATACACGGCAGACTGTGATGGGCTGGATACAAATCCCATGCGTATGACAAAAGAGCATCAAGAACAGTTAAAATAGAGATGGTAGATAACACGAAAAGTGTCGTAGGCTTCGTGGTAGGCCGTGTACACGATAGCTTATGCAGCTATATGATACTCCATTTGGCGTAGGCTCACCAAGAGGAGGCGACTCATTATCTATCAAGTATCAAGCAAATAAATATGAAAAAAAAAAATATACTCTTGAGGGTTACGAAAATACTCTAGGCTTCATTTGAAATTATTTCATAAAAGTAAAATTTTGATATTAATTAAAATCCAATATGTGAATACAAGAAGCAAAAATGTCTGTACCTAAGGACATCTTTCGATAATTATTGGTATGTACCTAGGTGAAATAAATAAACAGAACATTTATGAATGTCTATCTGAGTGCATAGTGAGCTGTGATTGCGAAGGTAAATCGTGTGAAGTGTTTGTACTTATTATTTGGTGAATCATGAATTATAGGCAACTCATTGAAGTATTTAGAGCTCACGAGGGACGTCAGGTAGATCGCGTTGAAAAAGCTTTGGAATATATCTGCCAAAGCTTCGCTGTGGATAAACAAAAAAAGAGTCAACTCCATACAAAATTGAAAAATCTGCATTTGAAATTTGAAAAAAAAAAATGGCAGGCCGCATCCCGGTCCAAAACTTACTTTGACTCATATAATGAGGAATGGCTTGACACAGAATTTGAATTAGAAGAATTTTATCATGCTGAGCCAGAGCCAGTGGCTTCAACATCTCGTGGAAGCAGGGGGGGAGTAAGCTTGTCATCCACGAACAAATCAAGCCTACCTAAGATGTATTATCCGGGCCTCGCCGCTTGGGAAAGGCGGGTCACCCTGGGCCACCCCGCTTGGCAAGTGTAACATTTTTCGAACTGGAATCTTGTAGGATATTGGTTAACCTACACTACTGCTGACTAACGAAAAAATTGTGGGATTGTTTATTTACATTTGCTTCATACTACATGCAGAAGAGGCGCGATGCACCGCATATTACCCCCTGCGTGGAAGGCCATCAAAAATTTTGAGGATTTAAGTGAGCGTACGAAGCGCAGAAGAATTAATGACGAGCTAATTGATCCAAGAGAGGATACCATAGAAAAAGCGCTACTGGGAGCAAGAAGAACTGCCTACAACAGAAGTGATACGAGTATGGTGAAAGTGATAGGCCATATTTTAAAAAACCGAGATCACGCTTCCAGAATGTACACTACTCTAAGTGATTCTCATGGAATGATGTCCGATGAAGAAACTTTTGAATATTTTCTCGATTGTGATATGAGTAAATATGTGTACGAACAAACACATAAAAAATCCTGCAAGATTTCCTACTTACAAAGTGATACAAAAATGAAAGCGATATGTTCTCCTCCGCTGGATTCCATCGAAAAACGGCAACAAAAATACAGGTAATGAAAGATAGATCATCTTTCTTGAAATGGAATAATATATGTATTCATATTTTTCTTTTAGGTTAGAATACAATCGCTAATGCAACATACTGTAGAACGAATAGTGAAATCATTGAAACACGAAATCAATCAATATATGGATGAAAATAACCAGGACTTCGTCGAAATGGTCCTTTTAAGTAGTTGGGGTATGGACGGATCTACGGGATACTCGCAATACCATCAATCATTCCCAGGTACGAATCAACAAGATGATTCAGATGTATTTTCAGTGACAACGACTCCAATACATTTGTATTTACTAAGTAATCGTAAACATATTTTCTGGTACAACTTGACCCCACAAAATATTCGTTATTGCAGACCAATTATGCTAGAGTTTGTGAAGGAATCGAAGCAAGTTGTGATCGATTGCAAAAACACCATAGAGAGAGAACTAAGTGAATTAGTTCCAGTTAAGATCGATTTGGAGCAGGAGAAATATGTTTTGGTTGACTTCGATTTTGTCATGAGCATGGTGGATGGTAAAGTTCTAAATTACATAACTGGTACGTCATCTATGCAAAATTGCCCAATTTGTAAAGCCACTCCAAATGTAATGACAAGCCTAGAGGTATTATTTTTTTAAAGAAATACTTGTACATTTTTAAAAACTGTTTTGTTTTTCAAATATTCTAGGAGTTTGAAAAGGATATACCCCAGAGATAGGGACACTTATTTATGGAATATCTTCATTACATGCATGGATGCGATTTTCGAGTGCCTTCTTCACATATCTTACCGAATGGATTTATAAAAGTGGCAGGTATCAAAGATATTAAAGGAAGCGTACTTGAAGAGAAAACAACTTATACAGAAAAGGCTTTATGATAGCTTTGGTGTGAGAGTCGACCAGCCAAGGCAAGGTGGAGCAGGATCAAGTACAACTGGAAACATTTGTCGACGAGCGTTTTCGAAATCAAATCTGTTAAGTGAAGCAATAAATGTCAACGAAGAGCTAATTCACCGGTTCTGGAACTCAAGCCTGGGAATTGTCGCGTTTGTCAGTGACACCTGACAAGATACATAAAAACATGGTCAGTCAAAAAAAACTTGTCAACTTCCAGTTTTCCGTCGCACGACTGGATCCCACGACCAGATGACAACTTTTCCAACCGCGACAATTTGCTTTTGTGGTATTATCAATTTCCCACCTTATCGGCCGCGACGATTTGAAATCGTCGCAAAGCAAATTGACGCCAAAATCGTCGCCAGCAGAAATGTCCATAAGATCTGTCAAATCAACTGTGAACAAAATTTTATATACTTAATAATCACATTATTTCCCAAAATTTAGCCTTGTTTTTCATGCAGATTAATATGATGTACTAATAAAACTAACACAGTTTTAGAATAAAGATGTTGGCGACGATTTTGAAGGTGCCTAAAAATGGTCGGCGCGTTTTGTTACCAAAGAAACAGTCAATATGTCTTGTTAGAGCACACATCTGCGACAAAAGTGTGACAACGCATACACTTTCGGATCTGTGCACGACACAACATTGGTCCCGAAAGTAAGTTATGTCGCATCTTCTGGTTGTCCGTCTGCGTGGAGGAGCAATAGCAGCGGACAAATTTGAAATATCATACTGAAAAGAGCACTTTATAATTAATTATTTCTTTGTTCTCTTGACAGATTTTCTGTTTAGAAATAAGACATTTTATTCAATTTTTGCGTTGTTACGTATATAATAATACATTAACCAAAAAAAAAAACAAGTGTCTCTTGCACAGAGAAAAATCCTCCAGTGTAGAATAACTGAACCATTTAACGCAGCGCAAGTTTGTTCGCTTTTCACGCGGTTTATGGAGTTTTCGTACTTTTCAAGCGGGTTTTGCATTGATGCTGTTTTTTTAACCGATTTTGTTCACGTGGATTTGAAAAAAATCGGAGCATACGAAACAGCGATTTTTGATAAAGTTTTTTGCGGTTTTTGTAATTTACCCGGTTTTGACTTACGCAGTACAATCAATCGTCCGCGTAAATATCGACTTCAGTGGATTTTAACCGGTACACCGTTTGTAGCAATTGCCTGATAGACGTTTATTTGACTGCAATATTTTATGTATGAGAGAAATACGGAATTTTATTTAAGCGTATATCCTACATTAGGGGCAATTAAGGAACATTCGATATATTTTTGATTGATTGGAATTACTGCACGTTAACTTGGGCGGAGTATTAAACTTTAATCGCTAGCCGCGCGCTGTTGTGGGGCCGTACACTTATTACGGTGCATTTTTCTGTGTTCGAAACCCCTCCAATGTAATTTTTTCTTATACATTATTGTTTATTTATATGGAAAGTAAGAAAATGATAGTACTCCTTCCAGTGCTTACGTAATAAGTGTACGGTCATGAAACGCTCATGCGGGCTTGTTCATGCTATGTACAGCGTGATATGTTTTTGGTTTATGATGTTCAAAATACAACAGCTTGTGTGCTCGAGTGTTAATGACCCACTTAAAAGATTTCCGGATATAGATAATTTCCAACCATTCGTGATTTTTAAACATACATTTTAGATATGTAATTAAATGACGCATTTTGGTTAAACAGGAGGAGCTGGACTAAAATCACCAAAATTCGACACATTATTATTAGGCCGTACATATTAGCCGTTTTTATAATGAGCTCGACTTCAACTGCTGTAAAACCCAGAAACCACACCATTTCAGTGGTTTCCCCACATTTTGTCATCAATTCATAATGACAACATTTTGCTGACAACGACAACAATTTTTGTCGCGACAAAATTCAAAGGTGACATGACGAACTTTTTTGTCAATAACCATGACAACTATTCTAATCCGTCTGGTTGTGCAAAACCTTAGTCCCGATGGAAAGCGTCACACGACAAATATATCGTAACAAAATAAGTATGTGACAAGATTCAAAATGTCTTGTCGGAGCGAGAGACCAGTAGTACGATGTATCGAGCTACGTTGGTTAGGTTGTGTTGTCCAGTTTAATGTGACTGTTTTCTTTTGGTTTTGTCGCATTTTGTACAGAAAAATATACCATTGCAGATTTTTTAATTGATTTGGAAGAAATAAATGATGATGTTGTTGAGGATGTTCATGTACATAATGAATAAATAAATGTTGTTGCAGTATAATTATATATCTTGAAGCTTTTATTGCATGGAGTTCGTTTAGCTTTAATAGAGCTTTATATTGTATTCCCTTTACTTGTTTTACGGGTTAAGAGCCTGAACCAATCTGAAAAATCCTACAAAGACAACCTGTTACGTATGTAGATGCAATGGCCTGTATTTGACGGAGTCCTTGTGCAACTTAGAACATCTGTACAACTCAATTCACATAAAAACAGTATACAATTTTCTAGTATGAACTCTACAGGTCGGCGCTGCAATAAAATACACATCTATAGACTGCTGTGTACATGAGACATTCGTAGATAAAAGGGATATATTCCATAGAGATCAAAGGTCTGTATTCCAGGGAGTTTGGAGACCTTAGAAGTAATAACGACCTGCAAAACAAGTATTTCACATCTTTTAGACAATAATCTACGATATAAGTGTGAAATATTGCAGAAATGAAAAGAAAATATTTTCGGCCACCTACTTGTATGGAGCCGCCCCATAGTGCACGGGTCGCCTGACACCTTGAGATTCGGGGTTAGGGTCGTCATATTGTCAGCTTCAGTGTTGTCCGAACCTGGCGATATGACCGGATTTACACCGTTACGCACTACTTCAGAGTATCCATATCCCAGCGTAACGGGAAAAGGATCATGATTGAAAGCTTGGAACATGGAACTGCAAGTCGCTAGGCTTCGCAGGCTGCGACAGGTTAATCTACGATGAATTACATCCCTGCAATTTCGACGTCGTAGCGCTGCAGGAAATCTGCTGGACAGGACAGAAAGTGTGGAAAAGCGGGCATCGAGCGGCTACCTTCTACCAAAGCTGTAGCACCACCAACGAGCTGGGAACCGGCTTCATAGTGCTGGGCAAGATGCGCCAACGCGTAATTGGGTGGCAGCCAATCAACGCAAGGATGTGCAAGCTGAGGATAAAAGGCCGTTTCTTCAACTATAGCATCATCAACGTGCACTGCCCACACGAAGGAAGACCCGACGACGAGAAAGAAGCGTTCTATGCACAGTTAGACATACGATGGATGCCTATTGCGGGACGTCAAAATCCTTCCGGAGACGAGCCAGCCTAGGGCTGAAAGTTTCCTTAATAAAGACATCTCTTCGGCGACATGAACGCACAGGTAGGAAGGGAGGAAATGTATAGACCGGTCATCGGACCGAATAGTCTTCATACCGCATCGAACGACAACGGCCAACGAAGCACTTTCTTCCCCCGCAAGAATATCCACAAGGCCGCATGGAAAACACCTAATCAAGTAACGGAAAACCAAATCGACCACGTTCTAATCGACGGTAAATTTTTCTCCGACATCACGAACGTACGCACTTACCGCAGTGCGAATATTGAATCCGACCACTACCTCGTTGCAGTATGTCTGCGCTCAAAACTCTCGACGGTGTACAACACGCGTCGGAGTTGTCTGCCGCGGCTAAACATTGGGAGGCTACAAGATGGTAGACTAGCCCAAGACAACGCGCAGCAGCTGGAAATGGCACTCCCAACGGAAGAGCAGCTAGGCGCAGCATCTCTTGAAGATGGCTGGAGAGATATTCAATCCGCCATTGAAAGCACCGCAACCGCTGCACTAAGCACGGTGGCCCCGGATCAGAGAAACGACTGGTATGACGGCGAATGTGTGCAGTTAGTTGAGGAGAAGAATGCAGCATGGGCGAGATTGCTGCAACGCCGCACGAGGGCGAACGAGGCACGATACAAACGGGTGCGGAACTGATAAAACTCGATTTTTTGGAGGAAAAAGCGCCAGCAGGAAGATCGAGACCGTGAAGAGACGGAGCAACCGTACCGCGCTAATAACGCACGAAAGTTCTTTGAGAAGTTTAACTGTTCAAGTAAGGGCCACGTGCCACAGTCCGATATGTGTAAGGACATAAACGGGAACCTTCTTACAAACGAGCGTGAGGTGATCCAAAGGTGGCGGCAGCACTACGAAGAGCACCTGAATGGCGATATGGCAGACAACGGTGGCGGTATGGTAATGAACCTAGGAGCACGCGCGCAGAACATGCGACTTTCGGCTCCGAATCACCAGGAAATCCAGGAGGAGATCGGCCGGCTGAAAAACAACAAAGCCCCTGGAGTTGACCAACTACCAGGAGAGCTGTTTAAACATGGTGGTTAGACACTGGCTACAGCGCTGCACTGGTTACCAAGGTTTGGAAGGTGAGGTTCTGCCGCAGGAGTGGATGGAAGGTGTCGTGTGCCCCATCTGCAAAAAAAGCTATAAGCTGGATTGTAGCAACTAGCATGCAATCACATTGCTGAACGCCGCCTACAAGATACTCTACCAAATTCTATGCCGCCGACTAACACCAATTGCAAGTTCGTGGGGCAGTACCAGGCGGGATTTATGGGTGATCGCTCTACCACAGATCAGGTGTTCGTCGTACGTCAGATATTGCAGTAATGCCGCGAATACAACGTGCCCACACATCATCTATTTATCGACTTCAAAGCCGCATATGATACAATCGATCGGGACCAGCTATGGCAGCTAATGCACGAGAACGGATTTCCGGATAAACTGATACGGTTGATCAAGGCGACGATGGATCGGGTGATGTGCGTAGTTCGAGTTGTCGGGGCATTCTCGAGTCCCTTCGAAACGCGCAGAGGGTTACGGCAAAGTGATGGTCTTTCGTATCTGCTATTCAACATCACTTTGGAGGGAGTAATACGAAGGGCAGGAATTGATACGATTTTCAATAAGTCTGTCAAGTTATTTGGTTTCGCCGACGACATAGATATTATGACACGTAACTTTGAGAAGATGGAGGAAGCCTACATCAGACTGAAAAGTGAAGCAAAACGGATTGAACTAGTCATCAAAACGTCGAAGACGAAGTACATGATAGGAAGAGGCTCAAGAGAGGACAACGTAAGTCACCCACCACGAGTTTGTATTGGTGGTGACGAAATCGATGTGGTAGAAGAATTCGTGTACTTGGGCTCACTGGCGACCTCCGATAACGATACCTGCAGAAAAATTCGGAGATGCATCATGGCAGGAAATCGTACGTATTTTGGACTCCACAAAACGCTCCGATCGAACAGAGCTCGCCGCCGTACCAAACTGACTATCTACAAAACGCTTATTAGACCGGTAGTTCTATACGGACATGAGACCTGGACGATGCAAGTTTTCAAAAAGAAACCATCTATGGCGGGTTGCAAATGGCGGACGGTACGTGGAGGAGGCGAATGAACCACGAGTTGCACCATCTGTTGGGAGAACCATCCATCGTTCACACCGCGAAAATCCGACGGCAACATTAGAAGGCGAGGTGCACAGCGGGCAAGGTGGATCGATCAGGTGGAGGACGATTTGCGGACCCTCCGCAGACTGCGTGGTTGGCGACGTGCAGCCATGGACCGAGCTGAATGGAGAAGACTTTTGTGTACTGCACAGGCCACTCCGGCCTTAGTCTGGTAATAAATAAATAAACGCGGTCGTGTCTTGTACATAACCCTTCTATTCCTCTCGGTCGTGGGATCTCTTTGTAGGAATTTAATGAAGCTCCATTGACTGTGAATATGTACTAGCTCGACATGTCTTTGGATAATAGTGTTGCGCTGTAGTATTCTTCATGCAACAACCCAAGTAACCCTGAAGTTTTATTTACTTGTAAATAATATATCCATTAAAGTTGACTTAGGGAACATCCATTAATTTAGTTTTGGATTCCGTAAGGATTGTCCAAAGTTGAAAAAGGCCCGTTTACGACCGAAATAATGCTTCGTTACTTTGACTTGTTGAAAAATCGCATCGCTGCATTCGTATTGCTGAACTAGTGTATCGTTGCCTGACAGTTTATGAATAAATGCATCTTTACATCGTTAAAACTGATCTAATGCAATTAGCATTTAGTATGCCGATTTGTGATTGATTACATGCAATCATGAATGCTTGGTGGTTACTTGGGAAATGCTAATCCATCGTTTTGGTTTTCCTGAAGTGCCAAAATATCTTCATTTTCCTGTTTGAATCACCTACTTCAACTGTTTTCGATTCAAGTTGAAATCGTCGCACAACTCATAGAAAATATGCGCTCTATAGAATTGTCATACTTTTCGCCACATTCAATACTATGTGACTAAGAGGGATTATAATCAACTAAATTGAATATGAGATAAAAGCTAAGAATTTGAGTTCAAATGCAGCTTAGTAATGGAGACGAGAATAACGGTGCTGTTCAAACAGATCTCCCTTTCTAGTAATTTATTCTATATTCCGCCAACAGTTATGACCTAATCCAGATAAACTTTAGGTTATTGACTGCTTCGGTAGTCAGGTCGATTGCAGTTGGATTTTATGCACTGAAACAATGCAAATCAAGCGAGGAAACAAAACCAAAACATCACACCGTAACACCTATTATAGGCAAAATCAGTCTCACTGGACCCAATGCGAAATGCAATTGATCAACAGCAATAAAAAAAGAGACACTTATGTCTAGGTACTGATCGACAAAAGAAATAGATATGCAAAACAGAACTGATTTCGATAACACTAGTTCACATCACTTTTGAACCGAATTATGGGGATTGTGGCACCAGAGATAAAATTAAATAAAATAGGTCCAGGTGAGTAACATAACGAACTCTAAAGTGATAAAAAATTAAAACATTGACGGCATATTGATTTTCAACGGTGTCCATGTGACATCAACATATGTAGGAAAACTCATTCTAAATTTCTCACTTTATATTGTAATTAGTTTTGAAATTTAATGACAATTCTGGGACCTAAACTAATTTGTTAAAATAAAAGGAAACAAAAGCATTGAAGGAAACGATTTTTTGTATATCAGTGTATTTCGAGTCACGGGTATCGCCCGCGGCCAGCAACATTTTGCGCGAACAGCTTTACGCATCATTGATCAAACAGATCGTCGGTTGCAGATACCGACAGCACGAATAGTGCCCAACTTGGATTTGGTTTTATCTGGGATACATATTTCTTAGACTAATCATTGTTATTGATTGAATTATCTTTATCACGACTTGGATTACTCGTTATAATGTAAAGCGATTATTTTAAATATTTTAATTTCTTAAAGATGAACCTACAATGATTTTTGGAATTAACTTCAACATACAAGGAATTTTAGAATATGAACTTTGGGCCGGTCTAATACTCAACATAGGTAGAGGGTCCATTGAACTACTGCGCAGCCTACGCTCTGTTCAATATTATTGTAATTATTCAATAACTAAATTCATGCACGGTGTCGTTTGAATGTGGGAAAACAAAGAAAGATTGCAATACGCAAATTTTCTTCATATAAAAGTGCCCAGAGTTTGGGTCCATTGATCTAGTTCGGTGTGAAAATTCGACCATGGTAGAGCAGCTCTGGTAGTGCGCGCAATATAAACAGTTGAAGAACAGCTCGTAGAACACGGAGACATGGCGAAGAATCAGTGGCCGTATGTCCACGTGCTGACGGTTGTGCTAGTGGTGGCTTCAGTCTCGCTGACGCGGGCAAGTGATGCCACAGACTTTCGAGTGTTCGATTTCGGTGATGAAGATACAGAGTTCTTTAGCAGTTCGGCATATGAAAAGGCATTCAATGATCATAGCTCGTACTTCCCGACGGATTTAAATCTCGGTGCATTGGACCTCATTTCGGCTACGCCAAACTTTGCGAAGTTCCCATCTCACATTGACCCTAGTGATGTTGAAGTGGCGCGTGCTAAGCGTAAAACAGTAACATCTAGTGAAGAACAGACAAGTGAAGAAGAGGATGGCGATGAGAAGAGCGATTCAAGTGAAGGAGCTGATGGCTATGTAGATCGTTACGAACGTTTCGTCAGTCATAACTTTAAAGATCGCGACGAACCGAAACAGAAAGATGAAGTTAAAGGCGATGGAGCGAACTACTCGTATCGCTTTGACTACTCTCCATCGGATGATTATGAAAGAATCAAGCAGGAGTCCGAATCACAGAGCCGTCAGCTGGCTAAGGACCCGAAAAACTGTAAGTCCTTTAAACAGGATGGCATGTTATGTCACGTGTGCCGTGATCCCGCCACGGATACGACATCCGAATCTTGTGCTTACGCTACTGTTCCACATCACAAAAAGTTTGCCTTCGTAAAGCAGAAAAACTATAATAGCAAAGATCACGAGAAGGACGAAGATGAAGAGGCAGAACACGACGAAGGAGCTCGAGAAGATGATACTGAGGATGAAGATGATGACGGAGATCAAATCGAGAAAACGACGAAACCATCTACACCTGCCAAACAACAAACTCAAACAGGAAAGATATCAAATTTACCACAAAAACGTAAAGTAATTCCGACAAAGAAGTCTGTGGTGCATCATAAACCGGGCCAAGATGCCATCAATGGAGGTGGATACCGGTACCAACCGGTTGACATGCGTTCAAATAAGCAGAGGTCACAGTCGGATGCGACTGCAGCTATCCACCCTGCGTATTACGATTTCTATACACAATTCTTCCCAGCGATGCATGGTGAAGGATCCAGCCGAAGTCAGAAGATGCGGCAACACCAGGATGTACCTGCAAACAACGAGGACGTGTACGTGCTAAACTATCAGAACCAGGATCAGGTGGCAAAGGTACTGGCCGACTTTGAGTCACGTGATTGGTCTAACTGCAAAAAAGGTAAGGGACAAGTAGGGTGCATGTAAGGAATAATCTAGTTGAAAAACACTTTCTCTCGCCCAAATATCCAAGATTTTTTGTGTAAATCTCAAACAAATTGTTCAATAATGCCATCAACAGCATAGGCACTGGAGTAAAAAAATAGTCAATTTTAATTATCATATGAATTTCTGTTCATTCTAGTATGACATTTCATCAGAAGATTTTGTACGCATTGCCTCAAATGATTTCTATGACCATTTGTGCGGCAAAATGCAGAACTTGTCGTAACAAAACGTAAATGTAAATTAAGTTCTCCCTCCACATTAATTCAGAGTTTTTTTTCGAAAATTCCAAATAAAATATTTTTGAAATCTCTGTAGCTCATGTGCCTGTCACGGCATGGTGGCTTCCACACCACTAAACAAGCCGTCCACAACCAGAGCGTTAGGCAAGAAGATGCACGCTTCGATAGGTGCTGTTTCATAGATGGTCTTAATGCCTCCCTTTCACATTCAGTCGCTTCATACTGGTTCGCGCACTAGCGAAAGGCTTTCAATCTGTTGATTTTCAAGAATACTAACTTTCGATTATCTGATCCCTCATACTTTGAGTAGGACTGACTGATGAAGCGGATAAACAAATCAATCGTCATAATCACGGTCCTAAAATCTGTTTCAATTTGTTTTTTCATGAAACTTGGACTCGGAGAGGACTTGCAAGTAAGGACTGTTCAGTTTATAAAGAGGACACCTTGTATTGTCGATGTTTTTTTAACTATATTTTAGAAGTCGGTTTTTTGTTTGATGATTATATAATATGACCGTCTAGAAATGAAATCCAAAGATCAGGGAAACAATTCTAATTCAGAAATTTGAGATATTTATTACAATCTCAATTTAATGGATTTAAAACAGTTCCAATCGCTTATATTCCGTTTTCGTACTGTCGCAGGTTCTACTGTTTCTGAATGTCGATAAATCATTGAGAGTGTGTTTCTTTCCGATCTTCTTGACGATTTCGTTAACACGCCGCTTTAATTTTTATTACAAACTTTGAATATTGTTTATAAAAAAATCTGTTGTCAAAATTATGTTTACCCGTAATTCGAGAAGCTTTGACAATAGGCGTCATTTTGTTGGATTTAAACTATTTTATCTCTTTCCAGAATTTGTTGTATTGAAATCTTACAGATTTGTATTATTTTGATACAATATCTGTATCAAAGGTTGTAGAATTCTATATGCCACGATTTCATACAACGATTGTCAGATTTGTTTTTTGGGTGTAGGTGTGTATCGGCAAAGGATGAACCACGAGCTCGCCTCACTATACGGCGAACTCAGTATTCGGAAGGAGTCAAAAGCTGGAAAGTTACTACGGGCAGGACATGTTGCAAGAATGCCGGACAGCCACCTTACGACGATGGCGTTCGTTTCCTATCCGACAGGTACAATAAATGATGGTGCAAAATGAGCTAGGTGGGCGGTACAGTGGCTATAATAGCAGACGCTATCGAAATCGGGTGGACTCCAACAATGATTTCGGGGTTTTACCAGGTTTTGGCTTTTGGGACAGCGACAGCAACTATTTTCTTCGTTTTCAGATCAGCTGGGATTCAGGCAGTTTGATTTTACTAACAGGGTTACCGTCACTATCCACTACATACTGCAAAAGCAGTGCCACTGACAGTTTTCGATCCATATGTCAAGCCTAGATATCCGTAGCTAGATGGGTGTCAGGCCATTCGGCCGAATATCATTAGGTCAAATGACCATTAGGCCAAATGAGAAGTGAGAAGTCAGTTCTTTCGTTTTCCCCTCCATTCTTCTTTCTTCCTCCTTCGTTTATTTCACTTTCTTCATCCCTCTCCCTTCTATTTTCTTGCTTTTCTCCTTATTTCTTTCTTCTCTCTTCTTTTTTTTCTTCCTTTTTTTCTTTTCATTCTTCCTTTCTTCTTTCTTCCTTCTTATCCCTTCTTTCTTCCTTCTTTGTTTCTTCTTCATGTTTCTTTCTTCCTTCTTTCTTTCTACTTTCTTTTTTCCTTCTTTCATCCTTCTTTCGTTATTCTTTCTTCATTCTTTTTCTTTCTTTCTCCCTTCGTTTTTTCTTTCTTTCTTCCTTTTTTCTTCCTTCTTCCTTTTTTCTTCCTTCTTTCTGCCTTTCTGAATTATATTTCTGAAATATAGCTATTTATTTATTTTTTATTTATTAATATATATCAACAGGCTTGTTGCTGCCCCAATGATGTTATGGATGAAATACAATATTTTCTTCTTATTGGCATTACATCCCCACACTGGGACAGAGTCGCCTCGCAGCTTAGTGTTCATTAAGCACTTCCACAGTTATTAACTGCGAGGTTTCTAAGCCAGGCTACCATTTTTGCATTCGTATATCATGAGGCTAGCACGATGATACTTTTATGCCCAGGGAAGTCGAGACAATTTCCAATCCGAAAATTGTCTAGACCGGCACCGGAAATCGAACCCAGCCACCCTCAGCATGGTCTTGCTTTGTAGCCGCGCGTCTTACCGCACGGCTAAGGAGGGCCCACAATATAATACAATATAATACAATATTCATAATAAAAACATACAGATAGTCAAATCATGGCAACACACATTAATATAGCTAATAAGCTTGGTCATTAAAAAACAATAAAATTTACGCCGGAGAACCTCTCGGGACAAATGGAAATCAAACACTTGGGAAACTTGATTGAACATCCGCTGCAAACCGCCTAAAGCTCCTTCCTGACCGTAATTTGTTCGATGGTGTCTTGGCCACAACATTACATAGTTACGAAGAGCTCTCGGACGGGCGTTCAGGTTGATAAGCTCAAGAAGAACCTTTGACTCAACCCTGCCTTGTACGACGTCAGCAATGGTCAATGCTCTGGTGACGTTCCTTCTAACTTGCAAAGTGTCAAGGTTGATCAGACGACAGCGGCTCTCATAGCTTGGTAACTAGAAAGGGTCACTCCACGGCAGCCTTCGAAGTGCGAACCGAAGAAAACGACGCTGAACGGATTCCAATCGTTCCACACCATTGTTGTAGTATGGGGCATGGGCTCCAAACGGCTGAACAATACTCTAGAGTGGGGCGCACTAAAGAGCAATATAGCGATTTCAAGCAATATATGTCAGAGAAAGTTTTAGCGATTCGAAACACAACTGCAAGAGCTCTTGAAGCCTTATCGACGACGTATGCGATGTGCTGCTTGTAAGTCAGTTGTGAATCCAGGATTACCCCGAGATCCTTCACGTGATTCACGCGCTCGATTGTCGTTCCGCTCTTTCTTCCGAGAAAAAGTAATAACGGAGCATTTTGCCGGGTTGATCACCATTCGATTCAATGAACACCAATTTGCGACGGCGCACAATGGTCGGATTCGTCGAAATTCACGACATAAATCGATAACTCGAAAACCATCAGCGCTAGAGTTTTGACGTCTTCAGAAGAAATTATCTACAAGAAGAGATCTATTTTTGGGGTGAGTTACCATTAGGGTGGTCCTTTTGTGATAAATTTTTCCAAAAGTATTTTTTTATTCTTTTGAATTAGGGGTTCGTACTATTCTACAAAGTGATGGAGAATTTAATTCTAAGCATTTTTGCTTATATAATGTTTGTTTTACCTCATATAGGGATCAAATTACTGAATTTCCATAGGGTGGTCCCGAAAAAAACAGTGTTTCCCTTATATTTTTTTCAATTCAAAATATATTCCATAAATATCTTAGCATCGCTTCAAGGCCTTTCAATTGCGCATCTTTTGGTTACTAAAGGAGGTGGCTAGCTCATTTCTTTAGAATGTTATGGAAGCTTTTTCATGAAAAAATATCATTTTTTTAATCCTTCTGCTGCCGTTAGTAGCAAATATTAGCAAAAAATTCAATCGTACTGCAAAACTATACAATCAAGCCTATCAAATCCATGGTATTTCGTTTGTCCATCTTTGTCCACTTTTGTTTGATGATCATGAAAGTTTTTGTATGATAATTTTCTAAACAAGAAAAAAACTTTGTCAGACCCTCGTTTTTCTCCTCGCAACTTTTTTATGGAAAACTTTTTTGTGTATGAAGCGTGGCGTTTAGCTTGACCTTTTTCCTTATCATCTAGCGATACGTAACCGTTTCAAAACCTTTTTTTTTGTGCATACAAAAGCTAAGAAAAACATTAGCCAACTTTTTATATAGAAATCTTTAACAGATTTTCTCGCAATAAGTTGCATTCGAAAGGGGGCAAACCGTAGTTGATCACTATTGAATTTGATAACGATTTAATATAGCGTTCGGAAGTTATAAAGAAAATAGCGTATCGAAGCATACCAAGTTGGTGTCTAGGCTAAATGCGAGAAAGGCAGTATCACTACTAGGTGCATTAAATTGGGTTTTTAAAATGAAATCTAGTCATATATTTTTGTCACGTAGTTTAATCCTAATTTCTGAATCTAGGAACATAGCAGGCCGCATATATGATTGGTTGTATTTGGCTCATGTTTTCAAACTTTGCACTTATAAGCATAACGCTCTACATTAAAATAACGAGATTTTATAATAATAAAGTTCCACGTTCCTTGAATTATCAGAATCAAAAACCGTAATAATGTCGGAAAGAATTCCAGGTTAGTATAAATAAGGATTCACATTCTTGTTATCAAATTCTCAAATTTATGACTTGGCTCACTTTTAAGGATTGGACAAACGCAAATTGTTCATCTTGTGGAAAAATACACCCGGAGATACGGTTGAAAAAAGTAGTTGTTTAATTAATGAAGTGTTCAAAGCATATAACATAATTGAGCAGGATATGCCGGATGCAGTTGACGAAATTGTCACTATTATAAAGGATACATGCATCTACTTCAAGCGCATATACACGAAACACAAGCGATGCCAATCACGAGTTTTCAAATATAACATCGAATATTTTGACAAACCTTTCACCCTTCCTGGAAACATTTTGGAAAAATGTATAACGCTACCCAAATCTCCAGTTCAAAACCTAGTTTCATCAGAAATGGATACATCGGTATCTCCGGATGTGGTTAGAGGTACAAGTATTTTAAGTTATTATGCATCCAAAGATAAACACTCAGATCGTGATTAAGCCTCCGTCAAATTGCGCCGGAGCGCACCCATTTAATTTACACACGGCGGCTCTTCAGCTATGGCAACCCCATTCTTATGAAATTGAACAGCGCATACTCGCACCTTGTGTTAAAGCTTATGGGCGCGCTGCTGCGCAATCTTAGCTTGTGTGTTACCACCGCGAAAAGCTGAGCGTTTTAGAAGAGCGCGACAATAATTATCGTCTACAAATATGTAAAATTCATTTTTATTAGGTCGACCGAAAAAACGAGTTGTTGATTTAAGCACAGACAGAAGACGTAAAATTTCTAGACGTCAGGCTGCAGAATCAAATAATTGTGAGCTATTGTTGTTGGAATCTGTAGTAATTGCAGCTAAAAAGAATGGAAACATGTGCTTAGTGAAGATTATTAAGCATATTCTGTCAAATCTTGAAAATCTAGAAAACGTTTTGGAATGCTTAAATAAGGATATTCCAGAACCTTTTACTCCGACCGAAGCACTCGGTTTATTACTGGATGAATCATTGAAGAAATCGACTTATATGAGACTAAGGAAAGATACGAAGGAAAGGAACGTGAACATTTTTCCATCTTATGATCAGGTAAAATTGTTAAGAACAATTTCCACCTGGAAAATCTTAGTTACATGAATTTAGATCATTATACTCTTTGACACGTTTGAAGATCATAGAACTAATGTACATACTGTTCATGGTAAAGAGGAAGCAATTGTATTTAAGTAGATAACATATTTACAGTGATTGTTTGATTTTTGCAAACGCTCTCGAGCCAACGTTTTTATTTTGATTTAACTTCATGAATTAAAATTATATTTTTACTTTTATCTTAACGATCAGGTCATAAAAGCTAAGGCTGAATGTCGTCCTGAAAGTGATGAGATAGAAATAACTTCATCTAAGGCATCCACAACCATCAAAGCACTTGCCAAGCACACAATCAGTAGGATTGTACTCCATAATTCATTAATAGAACAAGCAGATGAAGGTAAATTTCATAAAGTGCTATTCGAATGGTATACTAACTAGATCATTTTAGCTATTATGATATTTTCATATGGAATGGACGGAACTACTGGGCAGTCTATGTATAATCAAGCTAACGACGAAGGTGCAATGGTGGACGATCATTCTTTGTTTGCCGTAACTATGACCCCGTTACAAATGAAAAGTAAATGTGGCAAAGTATTGTGGGAGAATGAAGTCCCCCAATCAGTGCGCTCAGTTAGACCTATTATGTTGGAATATGCAAAGGAGGATTCTGAGTATGTGCTGAAAATTGATAAAGATTTGAAAGAACAAATTAATAATATGGATATACTGGAGTTTTCTAATAATGGTAAAATGCTGAAAGTTGAATGCATGTTTTACCAAACGATGATCGACGGAAAAATATTAAACATACTCACCGACACCAAGTCATCACAATCGTGCCCTGTTTGCCATGCGAAACCAAGCCAGTTCAATAAATCAGCCAGGAACGATTTCCCTACATCGGATTACGCTTTGCGGTTCGGATGCCAACCATTACACGCAACAATAAACATTTTTAACTGTTTGCTGCACATTTCCTATAGAATTGGAATCCGTGTTTGGCAAATAAGAAAACCGGAAGATAAAGTCTATTTCAAGCAGCGTAAATCGGAAGTTCAACAAGTCTTACTTCAGGAGTTTAAAGCTCATGTTGATATCCCCAAACAAGGTGGAGCTGGATCGTCAACGACAGGATCGTTGTGCCGTAGGCTTTTATCGGAACCTTTGAAATTATCGGTTGCGCTTGGCCTTGACGGAAAATTGGTAAAAAACTTGTCAGCCATATTGTTGATAATAAACAGCTTGGACATAGTAAATTTGCAAGATTTCGATGATCTGTGCAACGAGACGTACAATACTTATGTTGAATTGTACAATTGGTATCCTATGCCGGCTACACTTCATAAAATTCTAGTACACTCCACCAGCATCATGGCAACTCTACCGCTTTCAACTGGATTTATGGGTGAGCAGGGATCTGAAGCCAGAAATAAATTTTATCGGAACGATCGACAGTTTCACGCCCGAAAAACGTCAAGAATCGAAAATATGGCAGATGTATACTACCGGGCAATGGATTCGTCTGATCCAATTCTTGCAGCCCAAAAAGGAAAGAACAAACCTAGAAAACAATTAATCAACTGCCTGCAAGATCTAGGATTCAATTGGTCCGAAGGATATATTGAGTATGGAGACGAAGCTTACGATTGAACTCGTATAAATCGCTAAATAATATAAATGCATATTATGGTACTGAACACGCTTTTTTTATACTATCAAAGAATCGACTATGAATCCTTTAACAGATTAACTACAATTGGTTTGAAAAATTTCATATATTTTTTACTATTTCGAATTTTGTAAAAAAATTCATACAAAAAATTTCATGATCATCAAACAAAAGTGGACGAAGATGGACAAGCGATATACCATGGATTTGATAGGCTTGATTGTATAGTTTTGCAGTACGATTGAATTTTTTGCTAATATTTGCTACTAACGGCAGCAGAAGGATTAAAAAAATGATATTTTTTCATGAAAAAGCTTCCATAACATTCTAAAGAAATGAGCTAGCCACCTCCTTTAGTAACCAAAAGATGCGCAATTGAAAGGCCTTGAAGCGATGCTAAGATATTTATGGAATATAATTTGAATTTTAAAAAATATAAGGGAAACACTGTTTTTTCGGGACCACCCTATGGAAATTAAGTAATTTGATCATAAAACACCACCTATATGAGATAAAACATACATTATATAAGCAAAAATGCTTAGAATTAAATTCTCTATCACTTTGTAGAATAGTACGAACCCCTAATTCAAAAGAATAAAAAAATACTTTTGGAAAAAATTATCACAAAAGGACCACCCTAATGGTAACTCACCCCAAAAATAGATCTCTTCTTGTAGATAATTTCTTCTGAAGACGTCAAAACTCTAGCGCTGATAGTTTTCGAGTTATCGATTTATGTCGTGAATTTCGACGAATCCGACCATTGTGCGGCGTCGAGTTGGCGTTGCAGGTCTACGCAATCTGCATATGAGCGGATCTTCAGATAAATTTTGAGGTCGTCTGCATAGGACAACCGTGGGCCTTCGATAACAGAATTCACATCGTTGAGCAGAGCAGAAAGATCAATGGTCCCAGGTGACTGCCCTGCGGAATGCCAGAGGTGGCACTAAACATAGGTGAATAACAGTCTTCTAAAGTAACCGTTAGTTTCCGATCCGTAAGATAGGAACGGAACCAGCTAAGAAGATTGCCGTTGATTCCAATTCTCTCGAGCTTAGCGATTGCAATCTCATGGTTCACCTTATCGAAAGCGGCAGATAGATCCGTGTAAATAACATCCGTTTGAGCTCGTTCTAGTAAGCTGTCGGTAACATACGAAGTTAGACACAGTAGATTTGTCGTGGTGGATCGACCGACAATGAACCCATGTTGATCATCGCTCAGGTACTGCTTACAATGGAATATAGCATTGGATCCATGACAACCAACTCAAATAATTTTGAAACAGCGCTCAACAGCGTAGTTATTGACGTCACGCTTGCTGCCTTTTTTGTAGACTGGAAACATTTGCGCCTTTTTCCAACATGACGGGAACAAACCGGTTGACAGAGAAAGCTGGAAAATGCATCGAAGTGGAGAAAGCAGGGAAACTTCCACGCTGCTTAGCGTCTTATTTGTGACCGGAACATTATCTGCGGCAAGTGAGAAGTGATCGGCAGGGAACTCTTCATTTGAGAAAACGCTGGCAAACTTAGCAGAGAATAGGCTACAGATATCTTGTTGCGTCGAAGCCGATACGTCGTCCAATACCACAGATGAAGGCAATCCTCTCTCCTTTCGTTGCTTTTTAACGTAATTCCAAAAGGATTTTGGATGTGATCGGAGCCTAGATTGAATTCCCTGCTCGTATCGGTGATAAGAGGTCTTACTCAAGCGTTTGTATTCGTAGTTCAGCCTGACATAGTGTTGTTTCAGCGGGAGTGTACGATATTTGGTAAATCTTTTGAGTGCGGCCTTCTTCATTCTTTTTAGCAAACGTAATTCATTTGTCATCCAAGGAACGCGGGAGCCATCGCGAACAATCTTCTTCGGGACATGCCGATCTATAACATAAGCCAAGACGTGCGAGAAAGTTTGTGCAGCGAATTGACGTCGTCTGAATCCAGAATATGCTCCCAATCCAAATTAGACAACACAGCTTCTATACTACGGTGGTCTGCCTTCCGAAAATCGTACGAAACTGCCGATGAAGTGATGGAGAATTCAAGAGAACCATAATTCTTGACTGCGATAATTAATGCGGGATGATGTGGAACGAGCTTTACTAATGGTGCGGTGCAGTTGAAATGAAAGGAGCAGTGTCGAAGCCGTTAACAAAGCAAAGATCCAAAATGCGATTGTTGTCATTAGTCACGTTGTTGATCTGGAACATATCTGCAGAACTATAGCTGTCAATAAACGTGACGGCTCCAGGATGAAAAGTGGAGAGTGCATGATCTGGACAGAGGAAACCACTATGAATCGGAATCCAAGCGACGCCCGAAAGGTTGAAGTCCCCCAATACCACAATTTCGTCACAAGGGGCCGCGTTGCTCGACACAGTACTAACTGACCGGCAATGTGCATCGATGAGATGAAGATCTCGAGTACGGTCTGGAGGAATGTAGGCAGCACAGAGTAACAGGTGACGGTTTTTGAGTGCGATGGATACCCAAACCTGCTCGACGGAATTCCAAGCGTCATCCACAATGGCTTTCGCCTTTAGTCTCGTCCTAACAGCGACAAGCACTCCTCCTCCTATAGCTTTCGCGCTGTTGTTTGAGTTGCGATCACATCGGAATACCTCGTACCCGTCCCCGAAAACGTAACCAGAAAGCGTTCTATAATCTAGCCATGTCTCAACAAGCACGATGATGTCGTAGCATTGGTCCAGAGCGGCTAAATGATAGTCTTCAATACGACTATTCATCCCTCCCACATTTTGGTAGTATATGTTGAGATCGGAATTCGGGTACCCGGATGATGGAGCACTGGAAATCGAAACACTATCAGGTAGGGTAACGATTGCACGCTCGTTGTACTTGCCTGACGATGGAGTTCGGAAGACCTCATTCCCAACTCAGACGCAGGACCGGGACGGATGTTGGACGCTGGCAGGAAGGGCTCGACTGCGCTGAGAGGGATAGAGGCTTCCTCAGAGCTAGCGGCAAGATTGCGTCCCGATGTCCGACTTGAAATTTCCAAGTGATGTTGGCTGAACGAGTGACTGAGAGCGAGAAACGGATCAGAGAGTGGATTGTTCCGTGGTGCTGTGTACTTGCCTGACGATGGAGTTCGGAAGACCTCATCTCCCAAAACAGACGCAGGACTGGGACGGCTGTTGGTCGCTGTCAGGAAGGGCTCTACTGCGCTGAGAGGGATAGAAGCTTCCTCAGAGCTAGCGGCAAGATTGCGTCCCGATGTTCGACTTCTAAGTTTCAAGTGAGGCTGACTAGATATAGAATCGTAGTTTATTCCGAGTTCGCAAGACGTACTGCTGATCCGTTTTTTGGGTTGGGTTCGAATGGTCGGACAGAAATACCTTCCGGCCAATACCATGAGTCGCTGACTTCACTAGTTGCAGATTTAGGTACATTCACTTTAAGGGACACGAAAGACAAATCGTTGATGTGCTTTCCACGAGGAACGAGCTTTGTCACTTTTACAACGGATGAACTGGTGTTGGAGATATCCATTACGTACTTCTTCACGTCTTCTTCATTTTGGTCAGGTTTGAAGGGAGTAACGTAGAAGGACTCCACACCGTCAGTGGCTGCGTCACTGTTCGCCACTTTCAACATCACGCGATTCGCATCATTGTTGATGGAAGATGCAGATCTTACTTGAGCAGCGGAATGCCTAGAAGATGTTTCTCCAGCACTCATAACACTTCAAGCTATCTGAGCAGAGGGACAGTATTGGTAGTGGGAGCAGGGGTGGAGACGTTGATCCGTGGTTTCTTTGACAGTACTGTTTCAGAGCTGGACGGTTGATGGGCAACGATCTGAACCCTTTTGTTGTTGGAACCAATAACATTTTTTTCCGGAATGTAAGCAATGGAACTGTTGATCTCATCTAGGACTTCGAAGAAGGAGGTCTCTCCACAGGATCTAGATATGTTTATCGGGTCATCCAAAACGTCGTCTAAGTTGAGCTCATCGATACTCTGGAGGAATGTGGTTTGACCGGTTACATTCATTGGTTTGGAGAGCTGGGATCCGTACATTGTCTTGTTGATTCTTCGTAGATTTTCACCGTAGTTACCAAGCCGGGTGTCCATCGAATCGGTACGAATAAGTAATTCTCGCAAGGCTCTCATGATTGTCTTTTCACGATCGTAAACAGCGGAATCAAAATTGAGGCGGCATGATTCACAAAACCAGATTAATCAAATGTTAGCTACAAATGCTGCAATGCTTCCACGAAGCCTGCGGCCTCTTCCGGGTTCTCTACTAAATATTATCTTCGCTTGACATTCTTCCGGCATACGAACAACGTAACCAGCCCACCGTAGTCTGCCGTGTTGTATAAGCTTAATAATATCCAGCCCTTTATACACCTGGTACAATTCGTGGTTCATGCGACGCCGCCAGATACCGTTCTCCTATTTACCGCCGAGTATTGTCCGCAGCACCTTACGCTCAAACAATCCGAAAGCTCTCCGATCAGCCTCCTTTAACGTCCATGTTTCATGACCGTATAAAGTCACCGGAAGAATCAGAGTAGTACACAGCGCGCGTTTTGTTTTCGTTTGCAGACTACGGGACTTATGCTGGTTACGAAGTCCGTAATAAGCCCTGTTTGCAGCTGCAATACGCCTTTTCACCTCGCGGGTAACATCATTATCGCACGTCACTAATGTTCCAAGATACACAAATTCTTCTACCACTTCAAATTTTTCTCCATCCAGCACCATTTCGCTACCCCCACCACGTTTATTGCTAGCGACCATGTACTTCGTTTTGTAAGTATTGATCCTGAGCCCAATCCTCTCTGTCTCTCTCTTAAAAGACACAAAAGCCTCTTCCACGGCACGGCAATCAATCCCGATAATATCGATATCGTCTGCAATTCCCAGGAGCATATGCGATCTTGTGATAATGGTACCGCTTCTTTGCACACCAGCAGTAGAACAGTAGATTCGAGAGTGCATCACCCTGCTTTAATCCATCTAAGGCAACAAATGACGTCGATATTTCATTCGCAACCCTTACACTTGATTTCGATCTAGAGATGGGCGCTCCGCTCAGGAGCTGTTCGAAAGATTCGCTTCCTTTCATTGAGCTGATGAACCATGGATCTTTTTTAAAGAACCCCAGCTCAACAGCTCACTTTAAAGTGTAGGTGACTCCACAGCATGTCCATTTCTAGGATAGGATGTGCTAATTAGTCATTAAAAATCGTACCGATTTTCAGTCATAATCGTACCGGTTGCTGATTGGGTGAAAATGAAAATCGATTACTTCGATCGACAGTATCACATTTTCAAAAGGGCAGCTTATTGTTACCTTGGTCGTGTTGCTGGGTAATTAAATTGAAATTTATGACAAAATTCAAAAGTTTATTTTTTATTTTTTGGGTAAAATTATTGTATGTTAGATTGCATATAATGTATACATGATTCTCGAGGGTTATTCTAATTTAGAACACTCGATGCTTCTATTATTAACCAACCTTTTACCCATTTCACTGTAAAACTCATCTAATTCCATGTAAACACTTTATACACTGTAAACACTGATTGAAAGTAGCATCTTTTATTACGATTGATGGTAGGAATGAACGAGAAAACATGCATTTGTTACATATATTATTCGGCTGATTTAGCAAAAAATATATATATTCGGAAGCACTGGCCACCACCTCCGTCGAAGCAACCGACTGAGGAAACAACGAGGCAGTTGCAATTCAATTGTCACATCCTATCCTAGGTCCATTTCAGAATCATTATTCCAACCGAAAACCAGAAAAATTCATGCTGGATTCCTTTCGGTATCGTTGAGCGGTACCCTTGGGAATCTGTGGGGGATATCCTTCATTATCCACGGAGGATTTGCTTTAGAGTCTCTCGTCATTTGCTTCGGAATTCCTCCGGAGTCGTTTGAAAATTTGTTTCGGAATCGTTCGGAGATTTGCTTCAGAATCCCTTAGATATTTAATTTGGAGTCTCTCGACATTTTACCTCGGAATCCCTCTGACGATTTGCTTTGAAATCCCTCGACGAATTGCTTCGGCATTATTCGAAGATTTAGTTCGGATTCCCTCGACGATTTATTTTGGAATTCTTCGCCAAATTGGTTCGGAATCATTCGATATATAAATATAAAAATAACATTAATAATAAGATATTCGGACACACTTCTTTTTCGGTTGTGTGCACTCGAAGCAGAGAATTGAGTTCGTCGCTGAGTGGCTGGTGGATGAGACAAAGCTTCCTTAATTGCGATTGCCACCTCCTCTAGCGTAACATCATCTTTCTTCCGACGATTTGTTTTTTTTTCTCCAGGCGTGCGTTTTCACGTACTTCCGACTGTCCTTGGTTTTCTGGTTTCGGATTTTCTTCCGGATCTTCGATAATGATCTTCATTCATGGTTTCCGACGACATCGCATCTTTTTTCGTTTCCAGCAACTACTCCAGCATATGTAGTACACTGTCCTTGTTTTCCTGCCTTCTTCCGTGATAGCTGGGGACAAGAATCCATCCGATGGCCTATACTGCTTATGACAAAGAAAGCACGTATCCTTAAGTCCGTCGTAGAAAATTCTTACTTTCAGGCCGGCTACTTCCATCGATGGAGGAATGCTCTTTTCGATTTCCATAAATACACCACGGACCCAGGCCCAATTCCGAGGGATTTTTTTCACGGACAACACGATCAACTTTCCAAAATAATCCGAGCACCTGCGACAATTTTTTGTCCGTAACTTCCGGTGGCAGATCGAATACTCGGACGTACCGCATATTTGTTCCTTCGATTTGCATCCGAATTTCAACCAACTCTCCACTCGAATAAACAAACATCCTCGAGTCCATGTTGTTCCTCATCGATCCCTCCATTGCTTACTCTTGTTAGATATGGAAAACCAAATACTGTATAGAGCAAAACTATTCCGTCTGCACCCGACGACGACAACAACTGAAATGGATTGAGAATTTTTGAAAAGATGCTCAAAATAGAAAAAAAAACTTATATTTCCACTTTCTTTATTTTCCTCTTTTTTACTGTCTGCGTAATAATTAAACCATTTTTTTCTATTCTCTTCAAGGTAACAAAAACGAACTAACGTGCTATACGTGCACCGACAAGAATGGTGTTAAACACGAGGAATGCATGTACCTTTCAGAATCCCGTCAAGTCTCGGCTCAAGTTAAACCACCACCACCCCCACCTGCAGCAGACTCAACACCTCCAACAGCCGAACCGAAGAAAACTTCACGACGCAAAAAGGTCCAAACGGACAGCAGTGCGGAGAAAAAGCCGATATCGCCCAAACTGAAGAGGGTCAATCCGAAGACGACGGGTGAAAACAAGTCAGCCAAGTTGCAGTTGGAAGAAGACGTGAATGTGCAAGGCGACGAGCTCTCCAAAGGTCTCGAACGGCAGACGGTGAAACGGACCGTCTCGATCAAGAGCCATGTGGATGGAGATGGGTTGGATCCGCTGGACGGCGAGCGTGTCGTGCACTACGAACATCACGTTAGTCACCGGCTGTAGGATGAAGTCAACTTCGTGTTTATTACTGTACCTATTTGTTAGTAGATTGTTTATATTGGGTTGAAATAAACGTATTCGCCTTTCCTATTCTTCTATTTCCTTTTTTTTGCAACGAGAAAAAAATGTCTTATGATCTGGAGTGAAGTCCAAAAAATTTGAATTTTTATCGCTTAATTTGAAAAATTTAATAACCTAACTACTATGTACACTTTTTTTTCTAAGTTACTTTATTTGGTAGGCTCAGGCGTGTATAACACTTTACGGAGCCACGTTTCTTTGTGATATGTACAAGCGACATAATCTTATTATCAAATTAGTACAGGGATTGAATCCTAAAGAGAAAGAGCAAGTCTCTCAATTATCATCTCTGTATACATATGCGATATGAAGCATACCGCGAGAAACTTTTTTCGCAAGCTGTCATGATAGAGGACTGATTCGGGATGTTTTACTCCATGATAAATCTCTTTTAGAAAGCTCCAAATGTGGGGAGCACTGGCTCTGATGATGCATTTCAACTTTTTCTACACTGCCCCTATTCGCATAAGCGTCCCATATCAGTTTTCTTGACCTTGAGTAATATGCCGTTGAAGTTTTCAAACTCGTTTTACATGGAGAAATTCAAAAAAATCTAAAAAATTGATAAAACTTGCAATCGTTCTGAAAGTTTGGCATAATATTCTTCATCTGTATACATTGCTATGGAACTAATAAATGAACCTTAGTTACATTTATTTGTTTGTGCAAAAGTGTATTAAAATCTGGAATGTGACTGTTATGCGAATAAATAGCAAGATGGGACAACACAAGTGGGATTTGATTTTCAAATTTCTAGAACAAATCCAATTATTTTATTAGTTTTTCTTAGAAATAAGGTCATTTTAAGCTTATTTCTGGAAGAAAATCAAAATCGTCAAAAATCGACATGGGACTCTTATGCGAATCGCGGCAGTACACAGCTGTGCAGTAACCTAACAAAGCGAAAATCACCATTTTTCTGTGGGAGCTGCCTATCCGATTCTGTTTTTTCGCACTTGTATACAAGTTTGATAAATTTGTTATCATGGCTTGTTATGATTCGGAACAGTTTTTGCCTCTCTTTTATCGTTGTTCGTTATCTATTGAGAGCGATTTCTGCAAACCCTGAATTAGTAAGAGAGGGAAATAAGCTAACGTACTCGTGGTGACTTGAGGTTAGGTTTACAATGTTTAAGGATGGATGGGGATTAGGATTCGGGAAACAGGGAATCATCATAATCAAGGAATTACTATGTACACTAATATTTACATTGAAAATTTTGTAACCTAGATTGGAAATAGCGCCCTAATAGCAGCCTGGTCCGGAAGCAACGGACCCTAAACCTTTTCTTACACTCTCCAAAGTGCTCGTGTAGAGTTGTAATACCGGCCAGACGGCCTCAGAGGTGTGTCATCCGCAGGAACTTGTTTTGAACCCGTTGATGTTTGAGGTGATGCGTTTTAGCGCAGCTCTCCCAGACCAGTATGCCGTATTCAAACACAGAGAGGATGACTTGCTTACAGACAGCAAACTTATTTTGCACTTCGTCACGGTCTTGGCAGAGAAAAACTTGCTATCGAGGGTCAAGCCAAGGTAGTCGACCTCATTGGCCCATTCCACATTCGTGCCACTGTTTTGGGGATTTAGAGTGGGGGAAAATTATGACCTGGGTCTTCGCCGGGTTGATACAGATCTTCCGGCTGGTGAGCTACTCTGTCAGGACATCCAGGCCTTTATGGAGTTTCGCCACTACTTTTCTGATCACTCTACCTTGGTAGACGGTGGAGGTGTCATCTGCGTACAGAAACAGAATGCCGACTTCTGGAGGTTCTGGCATGTCGGAGGTGAACAGGTTTGACAACTGGGGCCCGAGGATACTGCCCTGGGGGACACCTGCGACGATGTTGTGCGCATTGGAACTCCGCTGATTGAGACCCGTAATGTCCTTGCTGACAGGTAATTGTTGATGATTTTCACCATGAAGCTGGGAAGATTGTAGCGTTGTAGTTTGTCCACCAGGCCATCATGCCATACATTCTCTAATGCCTTCTCGACATCGAGTAAGGCTATGACGGATGTTTTAGAGACAGACTCGTTCCGGCTGATGACGTTGGTAACTCGGGTCAGTTGGTGTACGGTTGATCAACCGCGTCGGAAACCGAAATGTTCCTCGAGCAAGATGTTTTTTTTTGTGTTTTTATTAAGGAGACTTTCAGCCCGAGGCTGGCTCGTCTCCGCAGCAAGATGTTGTGGTGTTCGGCAGATTCAAGTAACCGGCTGTGAATCGCCTTTTCATACAGCTTGGATAACCCTGAGAGGAGGCTGATGGGGCGATAACTTTTCGGAGAGGAAAGAGCCTTCCCAGGCTTCCGGATGGGGATGACTTTGGCTAGTGGGTTCAAAGGTGGAATGGGCCGAGGCTTGGATTTTTCGAATTTTGATTAGTTTCCAGAACGGCTTAGCACAGTCATGCAATAGAACCGGGTCTTAAGCCCAGGCAGCCCAGTACATTGGTACTGCCTGCGAGTGACATTTCGCAGACGGATCAAATCTTTGCTGAGTGTACCAATGGTTAGGGTGTTCCTTACATGCCCAGGCCTTTGGTACACGCTGCTCGTGGGCAGTGTTGTCCTACACTGTTGTGCAAAAAAATTTGCTCTTTGATTTCACCTCATCTAAACGATTTCACAATCTTAACTAAGTAAGTGCAACTAATAGATAGATATTTGAATATTCTAAATGTTATGTCAAACAGTTGAAAAAATGCACACAGAAGTGTTTTCACAGGAGTGCATTTTCAGCGCGCGCACTCCTGTGGCTCCAGCAGGCTTGTAAAATGTCATCTGCATGTCATTTGACTAATTTGTTCATAACTTTCTTCGGAAGCCAAATTTACTTCAAAATTTTAGATGCACGCATAACGCTTGAGTAGTGCTATATTTTTGTCCAAAGATACATTACTCTAAATATAACATCTGAGGCTAGAGAGTGAGATCTCTCCAAAATGTCACGTGTCATTTGACATAATGTCATTTGAATGACATTTTGCCTCCCACGCCCCAGATTACATATTTACAGCAATGTCTTGTTAGACAAAGTTGTAGCCACATTTAAGCGCTATAAGTTCGCCATACTTGATAGTTGATAGCTAACTACTGAAAAAAGTTCTGGGTAAATTATGAAAAAGAATGCAAATGACATTTTACAACACTGGGCTCCAGTGAAGGACAACACTGCTCGCCTAGGAAGATTCCCTCCTGGATGGCGTGCAGTTGCTAGTCGACGTCTTTGGATGACACCGGATGCCACTGGAAGTCGATGTTCTCGTCCACGCATCGTTGAAACCGACCCCAGTCGATTTGGTGATAGTTACGCCGTGTTAGCTCGTGCCGATTCACCGAAGTTCCAACTTCCGTCGCCACTGGATAGTGGTCCGGGCTGAGCTGCTGGAAAACGACCGGTTGGGAGACGTGATCATTCACGTTCGTGATGAAGTTGTCGAGCGTTGCATAGGCCGCGGACCGGACCGGGTAGGGCTGTCAGGGCTCAGATGGCCCTTTAGCTCGACTGACCAGACGACTCCGTACCCACGATTGGTGCTTTGCGTTCAGCTTGTCTATATTCCTTCGTAGTTCGGCCGACGTGCCGTCGTCGAGTTTGACTTGTGTGGTACAGTAAGGCACGATGAATGTGACGACTCCGACGGAGGTGGTGACTTTCACTCCGACGGCTTCGATTATTTTGAGCTCGAAGTCCGGCAGCAGCCGGCAGACGATGTTGCTCCTCAAGGCGATTGTCACTCTTCCCCCTATGAAGCTTGTTCGATCGAACCTCACAAGCCTAAAATACCGAATTGTTGCGCTTACCAGGGGCTTCAGGTGGGTTTCGATGATGATAGCCGCGTCTATCTCCTTCTCCTGACGGAAATCGCTGAGCTCGACGATTTTACTCTTGAGCGAGTAAGCGTTCCAGCTTACCAGACCCAACCTAGAAGCCATTTTCAATGACGAAAAGGCCCATAGTGTAGATCTACACGAACCGAGATTTGCTACTTTGAAGTCGAGCCGCAAGTAGGCTGAATATAGGAGCCCGCTGCTCCTGAGTGTAGAACAGAGGGGGAGAAAGAGCGGCGGCCATTTGCTGGCAGACGGACTGGATGTTGCTTTGCTTGGCTTGACCAAGGCAGCAGCAACTGCGAGTATTTTTTGCGGTTGCAACGGCGGAAGGATTGGAATCGGTCGCCGCGGGGCGGGATTGGCAGGAAGTTTCGTTTTTTTAGAAAGCTTTCTTGCAGATTTCGCAGAACTCCACGCGTTTTGGGCAGGCAGGTGGCCCGGTGCTTTTCCCCACACTTGGCACACTTGGGGTCAGCCTCTTCCATTTGCTCGCACTCGTCGATGCCGTTCATGAAGCAGAGACAATTCATGCACTGCGTCACGTCACGATGCACAGGCTTGTACTTTGTCCACTCGACGACGGTGCTGTTGATAGTCTTGAGTTGCTTAAGGTGCTTCAGCGTGGTGGTAGGTGCCCTCCTTAGCCTAGCAGTAAGATGCTTGGTTATAAACCAAGACCATGCTAAGGGTGGCTGGTTTAGATTCCCGGTGCCGTTCTAGGCAATTTTTGGTTTCGAATTTGTCTCGACTTCTCTGGCATAAAAGTATCATCGTGTTAGCCACATGGATATACGAATGCAAAAATGGTAACTTGGCTTGGAAACCACGAATAATAACTGTGGAAGTGCTGAATGAGCATTAAGCAGCGAGGCGGCAATGTCCCAGTGGGGGACGTAATGCCAATAAGAAGAAGCTTCAGCGTGGTAGTACCGTGCTCCAGGTGCACCAGGTACAGTTGGTCACGGTAGGCCCGGGAAGAGTCATGCCGGCGGATTTTGTATATGTTGGTCGGCGTCAGATCATTTTCCTCCAGAGGTTCCTTTTCATCCACGTTGTCGACGTGGCCACGCCGCACGACTTTGAAGGGCTTGCTGCCGGGGACGTCGTGGGTGCAAAACTGGAACCGTTTCGCATTCAAGTACTCCAGCATCTTGTTCAAGTCATTAGTTTCACACCTTCGACGCACAGTCGAAAGGTACATTTTAGGCCCTGGGCGATCAGTTTTCGGAGGTCTGAGCAAAGGTCCGACGGGTCCGTTTTCACGGAAATCGGCGGACAGTTCTCCTTTCGCTCTGGTGAATTATCGTGGAACAGATGCTAATCCTTCTTCCTTTTGTTCGTGATGCCCAGCGAATTGCCGGCGTCATCACCCTTGAGCGAGGAGTACTTGTTGCTCAAGAGAAGCTTTTTTCCCTCGTCGGGAGCAACCTCTTTTGATGGACGCTTTCGCGTTTTATTCGCCACCCATGACGGGTCCGTGAAAAAAATAACGCCAACGTGATGAATCGCAAACGTAAACACAGTGAACTAGCGAGAAAAAACACACAGTCATATCGTTTACTAAAGGGGCGAGGCTTATGGTGTTACTCCATTAGATACAAGAAAGCTGCCATTTCCCGCGCGTCATTTTGTTCGAGATTTCGCGGAGACCGGTTTCATCGGTGTGGTGATGGCCACTCCGGCAGTCTTGCCGTTCAGCGAGCGAGTCGGCCAGCAGCTGCATCAAGTGAAATTTATTAGACGGTGGTCGTCGGCGCGATTGCTACAGAAAATTCGGCGTGGCGATGGCGTGGGTAGTGGCATCAGTGGCAGTCACCGATGGTGGAGCGGCGAATTATCTATGGTCGTGCCGGTTGCAGCACTCGTGAAATTTTTCGCATCGGTGGCGTTTGCAGAACTACGTGTTCGGGAAGCAGCTCTGAAGTCAGATCAATCTCGCGGGAATCGAACTCTTGAGTGATTGCTGATAGTGACCAAAAAAATAATGTGCCGTTGCTCAGATGCGTATTATTGAGACGAGTAACAAAAGACTTCATCCGAGACGAACTTTCTTCAAACTACAAGAAATTGCTTGGCGCGAAATCATAGCGACAGTGTCGTTCCGAGCGGAGACCATCGGCGGGTGGTTGCTGCAGACACTTATTGGCGTCTTCATCGATTTGGATGACTATATCGAAAATGAACATTTTTGTACAAGACCCTGACTTTGGTTTTGTTGCTATTAGTGGTTTAAAATTTCTGTAGAAACCATCTGCAGACCGCCTCCAATACTGACGCCATCGCGTTTTCTTCAGTCATAATGCGAATAAAGTTATTACATGAAGTTCATCTCGGAATCGATTTCATTTTCAATCATTAACAGAAACAAAACCAAAAATAAAACCTCATGGGAAAATTTCACTTTGTGTCGACGACATCCAAATTGTTGCAGACGCCACATTAGTGAATACATTTCTGCAGCTATCACCCGCCGAGAGCCGATGCTCTGAACGACACTGACGCCATGATTCCGCTACCGACACCAAACGATTATGCTACGTTTTGACAGGGCAAGTGAATTGAACAACTCAGCTGAATTCAATTGACTTGCCAAAAGTTGAACATGTTCAACTTTCTTTTCGTTCACGTGAATTGAATTACCGTGGAAGTACCATATTTGACGCAGGTCCAAACTTGGCGCACTCTCATATCAAATGATTCATAAAACTTATTTTCGCCAAAAATATATCAAAGAATCCAGCTAGATGGCATTATTTGCTCTTCTTCTGTGCATATATGGCAGAAAAGCAAATTATCGATGAAGAATTGACTTATCCGAATAAAACACATGGAGGTCATACTTATAATGCGTCAATTTTTCGCTTTCTTAGCCACAATGCTAAGGATCGAATGATCATTTTTTGCTCGCAAAATGACTTTTGTGAGAATTTTTGACCCCTACACGGTTAGATGACTTTACCCATTAATGGGTACTATGTTGAGTGAATGGGTGAATTTTTCACGGTGGGAATAATATCAACAATAACATAGTACCCATTAATGGGTAAAGTCATCTAACCGTGTACCTACAAACAACTGAGCATTATGAGTAAGCTTTTCCTTTTATGACGAAAATTGCAACATTCGAACGCATTTTTCAACCCAACATGTTCTGCGTCAAATTAGGCTCACAATTCATTTTGATGTTCCTAATTAACCTTATCAGACGAATATAAAATGCAGTGCATAGAAACCTCAATAATACTCTTAGGAAAAGCAATATGTATTCATTTTATTTTAACTAAAACTCTACTACTTAGAATATTAATCAACATTGGATTATTTCACTAAGTGTCCAACCCATGGTAGTATGCCTTATGCTGTCTTCTATTTTGATGCGTTTTTTTACACGGCATTTGGTAATTATGCAGTTTTTCTTTGCTGGTTTTCAGATTCTCGCGAGAAAATAATATTATATAATAAATTAGTATCATACAATTCAATTTACTTTCTCTGTACGAAACTCAAAAATTAACACATTTTCAATTAATTAATCTATTGCTATGCAAGCTACAAGCCAGGCAACACTGAATAGTAAATCAAACAAAAATATGTCTGGCATTCTTATACAAGCTGTATATAGACGGAAAACGAAGTTGGATTTTTCTCCAGATACAGGCAACTTTCCCAACTTCGGAAGTAGTGCGCTGGCTTCGTCTAAAGATGGGCTAAACAACGCATCAATTAGTTTGACAGATAAAACTTCGGAAGAAAGTTCGGTTCGGAAGTCCCGACTTGCGAATTCTAAGTTGGTGCTACGCCGACAATATCTGCCGGTCAAGTAGCATTTAAATATTGGTAGCTTCAACGTTGTTCTAAAAGGGTTCATATACAGGTTGCGTTCCTTGTATCCGTCTTAGTTTATAGATTTAAAATTGCAGATTACCAAAAAAAAGTGGTTTTTATTATAAATGTAACAGACCATGATAGGCTGGTTATGCAATGATATGTCAAAGTTAATTCTCCCGTGAATATATGTTTTGACATGACTCTTACACCTAATTGAGAAGCATTTTGATTGATGTGTAGGGTACCAGTGGCGTCGCGTAACCTCTTTTTTTACCAGTGCACTGACACGAAAAATGAAAATTTTGATATTTCCACAGCCCAAATGGAAAATAAAATTATCAGAGTCGTTTTAACTAATCAAAATCTAGTTATATTATACATTTCCGCACAAAAATTCCTTAAATTTAAGTCCAGTGCACAGGTAGATTGAGGTTAGGGAAACGCCACTAGGGTACATGAAACTAGCAAAACACTTACATGCCACAAAGCATATATTATAAATTCAGTAGAAAATCGAATTATAGCCGCTATTGAAATTGTAATTTTCTCACAATCCATACGTTAAACCTAATTTCGGAAGTGGTGCGCTGTATAGCACATCACCAAATGAAAACAGCGCACCACTTCCGAAATTAGGTTTAACGTACGAATTGTGAGAAAAATCCATATTCGTTAGCGGCTATAGTTCGGATTTGCACTGAATTGATAATAACTTGCAGAACAACTGAACAAAAATAAATGAAATGCTGCTTTGTAAAATGAATTAACTTGTTATTTTATACCGTACAAAGTTCTTTTGCACTGTCATTATATAATAAAAAAATAAGGCGTTTATTTGATTGAGTTTTAACATAATTTCAAAGTGCGTCAAATTAGGAACAACTTTGCGTCAAATAAGGAACATGGTAAAAATAGTGCGTCAAGTTGGGCACCTCAAGACCCAAATAAGAACAGATTAAAAAACTAAGAAATAAACTTATATTTCAAAGTTTCATTATTTGTACACATTCTATAATAGTAGAATGCTCGTTATGCAGAATATTAAGCGAATCCATTTTGCAATTATTTTTTAAATAATGATTCTTTTCAAAATTTTCTTAACTGCGTCAAATATGGTGCCTCCACGGTAAAGTGTTTACACGTTCAATTCACGTTCGATTCAAGCGACTTGCTCAATTCACTTGCCTTGTCTAAACGTAGCATTATGCTTTGTTCTTTGCAGGAAGTTTGTCTGAAATCAACTTTCTCTTGTTACTCTTCTCAACAATACGCATTTTGAATCACTAACTGCCATAGGCGTGAGTCTCGGTCTAGGGGGGGCCATGGCACCAGCTGGTGGGATGTAATTTTCAAAGGCGATTTAAAGCACTGCCCCAACAAACATTCACTAGTTTAACTAACATCAGTGTGATGATTCAGTTCAGCACTGTGTTGAATTATGTCTGTACTATTTCTTATCGCAACTTCTGTTCAGGCTTTGTTCACACAATTTTGGAGAAGTTATACAGCTACAACATCTCATTTTGAAAACAACCTTATTACCTGATTCGTTAAACCTTTAATAAGCATTTTATTCAACTACATGTAAATTTTTCAAAAATAATAACGCATTAGAGTAACATCATCAAGATCTCCATTGAACACGTATTGCAATTGCTATTTTCATATAATCAATTTAAAATTTTCCTAAATCGGGTCTCGAACTGTTGACATTTGATCATTCGCCGGTAACGTTGCCATCCGCGCCATCCTTGATTTGTAAGTTATGGCTTACTCAATGCAAAACATAAATAATCGTACAGCTGAATATGAATCATAATTGGACACTTAATCAACAAGTCAATCTGTCAAACTACAGTTTGTTAATAACTGTACAAGATTCTTATTTCAACCATTGTTCAGCCAGTCATAACCATTGAACACTGGGAAAAAATATAAGAAAATAATGTCAAAACGATAAAATAAAATTCGTCTCCAATGATGGGGTTTATGAAAATTTAATGAATTCATGTTCGACCTTGCTCGAAATCTCTGAATAACCGGTTGCGATATGATTGTGCAATCAATATCACACATGCAGCGAGTCAATAATTACACATATCGACATTTATTTACAAATAGAAAAACATTTAGTACATAGGAAATCTGTAACAGACATGCAAAATGGTCGATTTTTTATGAATTTGTTTGTGTTCGTTTCCGCACAACTTTACAACAACTGCATGAATTTTCTTCATTGCTCCAGCAATTTTGTTCGTTATATGTAATCTCCAACAGCTTTATAGATCAGGAATTAATTATGTATCACGAAAAAAATATGTATTGCCCCACGAATATAAAAAGCCTGAGTGTTCTTGACAATTAATCCAACAATGTCTTGAAAATAAATTATTATTTTCCTATCTAAATATCATTAATTCAAGCCATCGCGATTTTCTTTCAAACGGAAAAAGCATAAACTACTATTTGTTATTATAATGTTTTTTTTTCCACAGTGCGATAGATCCGGTAAAAGTTAAATCCAATGGTATAGAAGGACAAAGGTTAAGAAGGATGTCTCATGCTTGCTTATTAATCTACTATTCAAACTCAATTCGACCACCCTTTTAGAGCATCACATCATAGTCGAACAAAGAATTTTGAGAATCATTAGTTCAGCACATTGATAAACTTCCCCAATGTGCTGAAATGTGATAAAACTAAAACGTTAGTTCGACCTCAAATAAAGGTGGTAAACAAATAAGTAGGCCAAGCCGAATATTAGTTGGATCAAATGCTGAGATAAAATCTGTCTAGCGAATTA
Source organism: Armigeres subalbatus (assembly GCF_024139115.2). Lineage (NCBI taxonomy): Eukaryota > Metazoa > Arthropoda > Insecta > Diptera > Culicidae > Armigeres > Armigeres subalbatus. Next base: position 1,660,142 of record NW_026943741.1, read on the forward strand.
TTCAGCATCTATTTTATTCAGCTATGAAGATTACAAATAAGCAATAATTCAACTTAGATGCTTATTTGTAGCTTGTCGTTGTTTGTTGGGTGTGCGCATGGATTGCAATAGAAATTGTTTGACTAAGTTTATCGCTCATTCGTCCTAGAACTAACATAAAAAATCGCGAATAATACAATTGATTTCCAATGATGCTGTAATTGCTTCAAAACGCTGTGTCTGTGTCAACTTGTCTTCTCCATGTTACTAAATGTGGATAAGTGTGTAATCTAAGATTCAAGAATCTTCTTCGAATTATCTATAAATGAAATTCGATATGAGTATATTTCTGAAAGTTTTCAAGCATTTCCATGATTACTTAATGCATAAAGATCTCGATTTTTTTGAAACTTGAAATTTTTGAAACTCTTCCACGAAATTTTGTCATAATCAATATAAGTATTCATGCAATTCCAAAATGTATGCTATGTGCTGAAATAGTTAAGTACCGATGAACACAAATTTGGAATCCTGAAGTGTTTTTTATGAGTCATAAATTCCATGAGTCATAAAATTATGAGTCATAAATCAAATTCCAGAATAACATAGGGTTTTTGTAGTTACTGACGTTAGGAAGAGGCTTTATTATGGTTTTCTGAATAGGTGAGAGATTTCTCTGCAAAAATCAAAGAGACTTGAGAAGCAACCAAATCGATCTGAATTGTGCTGCAAAAGAAATCTCGCTTAACTTTTCAAAAGGACCAAAGTAACATTTTTTTCATGATTTAATTTGAATACTGCAATCAATAGCTTGCATGTTGTTATGTTGATTGCGCTATTCAAATTAATTCATGAAAAAAATTTTACTTAGGTCCTTTTGAAAAGTTAAGCGAGAAATGTTTTCTGATACGAACTGGTTTCTAAATCTAATTTTTTATCCTAAAAAACAAATTCTAACTAAAGCAGGCACAAAAGAGTTTTCCGATGATCCTTATGAAATCGCCAAAAAATTAAATGGAACAAGATCTTTTGAGGATTATAAAAATATTTCTTTAATGCATTCTCTGTTGTGAGTGCGAAGGTTGCCTAAGTTTTGTCCTAATATGTACATGTGCTCATTTTGATGTAGTTGCTTCAGTCTTTTTTGAAGCGGATGGTAGTTTAATAGAACAGAAATATTTATATCTTACTACAATTATGTTTTTATGTTTCTGCGACCAGGATACTAGTCAAACAAATGCAGAACAAATTTATTATTTTAAGCTTAGGATTGGATTTAGCTTAAAAATCGAGAAAATGTTCCCGGAGCTCCAACTTAAATATTTCGATGCTTTGCTGAACAAATGGTCATAGATGTGATAACGCCAGGGACAGAAAAAGTCATTTCAACTACACTCAAACAGCTGACATCCAACACACAATCAAGTTGCTAGTCCTTCACGAATTTGAATGTGCGAAGAATAGGACGGCATGTGCACGAACAGCAGCAAGCGTCGACTCTCGGTGTCAGCGTTGTTTTGTGCGGTGTCAAAATGAATCTTCAGCTTGGCACATTGATATTCAATTTGAAATCTCAAAATTTGAATATCATTTTGTACTGCGGTGCATGGATTCAACATTTTGAAGTCAGATTCCTAAAATATATGCATCTGTTCAGTATATAAAGAAAAACAATCATCATTTATCGGTACAAATTTACCGCAATTCAAAATATTCATTTCAGCCCCGTTAGATATTCATTTTTTACGCTCGATTATCAATCGGCTATTGAAGATCGGGCGGTAAATTTGGTATGGAAGTTTGACAGCATGCTGCGAGATGTTCGTGCCCGCATCGCCGAGCTTCTGATCAAAACAAACACGAATCAATGACGAAGCTGCCTACTGAACATCGATGCAAGTGATAGTAAAACGAAGATTTCCGTCCTTGGATAACGCCACAAAAATATGTTTATTAAATTCATAATCAAAATTAAGAAATATGTGGGACATATGTAAATGAAATAAAACTGAACAAGTTGGAATTACTTTTCAAAATTTTCTGGGAGGGCCACAAGTAGGTCTGGAGGGGCCAGGCCCCCTTATTTACGCCAATGGCACATAACCGAACTCAGAATCATGCTAGAAAATTTCACTGGTAAGTTTTCCAGTTCCTGGTGATTGCAAATTGGAAAAAATAATCTCAACTTAACCTTTAGTTTAGTTCGGAAAATGTATTGGAGGTAACCGCCCTTCGGTGGGGTTTGATCCACGACCCCAGTTCGCATGACAGGTGCTTTGGTTTCATCAGTACCCGCAAAGCTGCGGTGGACGACGGAGGACCTTCGTAGCTTAGTCGGGAAAGCACCTGTCATGCGAACTGGGGTCGGGATCAAAGCCCACCGAAGGGGCGGTTACTCTCCAATACCTTTTCCGAACTAAATCTATCACATGTTGTACATATGCATAATCAAGTTTCAGACATAGTAATTAATTTCCACTCCGGGTGGCTTAATACCCGGCCAGTGACGGGAAATGTCATATCGATGTCATGGGACTAACTTGCTAATAACTTTTCTCACAAGTCATTTACAATTATGTTTTCCATATAAACATGTAGCCCTCAAATGACCCGAAAACTTTTTCTAATATGTAATTTCTCTAAATATGATATTGGCGGCGTGAGAGCCGAATTAATGTCAGATGACATTAATGTCATGACATTCCGTGACATTTTTTTAGTCTCGCTCTCATGGCTCACACTTTGTATTTAGAACAATGATCTGTTCGACAAAGTTCTAGGACCCTTTAAGTACTACATGTTAATCAAAAAATCCGAACTGTAAATTACTTCTGAAAATAGTTATCAATAAATTAGTAACAGCAATCCCATGATATTTTTTGACATTTCCCATCACTGTACCCGGCATATAGGCAATTAGCTTTGAATGTACTATAATCCAATGTTATGCGCCAACCGATGTTGCCGACCTGCAAGACAAAGAGAACTTCTACAGTCAACTCAATGCCGTTGTAGATAGAATTCCGAAGGGTGATATCAAAATCTGTTTGGGCGACTTCAATGCGAAAATCGGATCCAACAACTCGAACCATGAGCGCATTATGGGACGCCATGGTCTCGGAGAAATGAGCGAAAACGGAGAGCTGTTCGCAGAATTTTGTGGTAATAACGACATGGTGATCGGGGGATCGCTCTTCCCTCATCGACCGGTTCACAAGGTCACGTGGGTCTCCCGTGACGGCTTTACAGAAAATCAAATCGACCACATCTGCATCAGCCGAAAATGGAAACGGAGCCTTCTTGATGTACGGAATAAACGTAGTGCCGATATCGCATTGCGCGGATTCGTCGGCAAGAGGAAAAAGTTGGACGACGATTCAACACACGCCGACTGGAAGATGCCACGGTGAAACGGTCCTTCGTTGAAGAACTGGAGACGCGTGCTGCAGATATTCCGGAAGGTGGCAGCGTGGAAGACCAATGGACCGCCATCAAGAATGCCTTCATCGCCACCAGCGAGAACAATCTGGGCGAACTACGTACCCAGAGAAAACAATAGATCACCGATGAGACCTGGAGAAAGATAGAGGAGCGAAGAGAAGCCAAAGCCGTGATAGAGCGATCGAAAACCAGAGGAGCCAAAGTCTTAGCCCGTCAACGATACGCGGCTCTTGAGAAGGAAGTAAAACGCTCATGTCGACGGGACAAGCGAGCGTGGGCAGACTCTCTGGCCGACGAAGGAGAGAGAGCCGCCGCAACCGGGGACATTCGCCTCCTCTACGATATCTCACGACGCTTAAGCGGGGCGAAGATGAATGCAACGATGCCTGTGACAGACGCGAATGATCAGTTATTGACCGACCCAACTGACCAGCTGAAACGCTGGTTCGAGCACTTCGAACAACTTTCACAAGTGCCAGCCAGGCCTTCACCACCTCGGCATGATCTGCTTAGGATCCGACGTATAACACGCGTCAATACCGAAGCTTCATCACTGCAAGAGATTTAAACAGCCCTCCAAAGCATGAAATCGAATAAAGTTCCAGGGGTCGATCGCATATCAGCCGAGATGCTCAAAGCTGACCCCATGACATCCGCTCAACTACTGCATCGTTTATTTCGTAATATCTGGGACACCGCAACTTTCCCGGTCGACTGGATGCAAGGTTTCTTAGTGAAGGTGCCCAAAAAGGGTGACCTGACTGTATGCGATAACTGGAGAGTGGCGAGGCATTATGTTGCTGTGTACCGTTCTCAAAGTTCTGTGCAAAATTATCCTAGCCCGGATTCAGGAGAAGATCGATGCGACTCTCCGGCGGCAGCAAGCCGGATTCCGTGCCGGAAGATCCTGTGTGGACCATATTGTCACGCTCCGCATCATTCTGGAGCAGGTCAACGAATTCCAAGAGTCCCTTTACTTGGTATTCATTGACTATGAAAAAGCTTTCGACCGTCTCAATCACGAAAATATGTGGGGCGCCCTGAGACGCAAGGAAATCATCGGCCTCATCGGCCTCATCGAGGCACAGTACGAGGCCTTCTCGTGTAGAGTGCTGCACAATGGGGTCTTGTCCGACCCTATCCGGGTCGTAGCTGGTATGAGACAAGGATGTATTCTATCACCGTTACTGTTTCTCATCGTAATCGACGAGATTCTGGTAGATGCGATTGACCGTGAACCAAACCGTGGGCTGTTATGGCAGCCTATAACCATGGAGCACCTAAATGATTTCGAATTGGCGGATGATGTTGCACTCCTCGCGCAACGGCGCTCTGATATGCAGAGTAAGCTCAACGACCTTGCCGAGCGCTCCTCCTCGGCAGATTTAGTCATCACCGTCAATGAAACCAAATCGTTGGATGTAAACACGGTGACTCCTTCCAGTTTAACAGTAGCCGGGCAATCAGTGGAGAATGTTGAAAGCTTCCAATATCTTGGTAGCCAAATGGCGTCGGACGGCGGTTCCAAGATCGGTACCATGCGCTTGATCAAGAAAGCAACGTCTGCCTTTGCAAATTTAAGAAATATCTGGAAAAACAGGCAGATAAGTGAACGCACCAAAATACGAATTTTCAACTCTAACGTGAAATCTGTGCTGTTATACGCTAGCGAAACATGGTGTGTATCAGTGGAGAACACTCAACGGCTGCAGGTGTTCATTAACAGATGCCTGCGGTATATAATTCGGGCCTGGTGGCCTCACACCTGGATCTCAAACAACGAGCTCCATCGTCGTTGTCACCAGAGGCCGATAGCAACAGAAATTCGGGATCGGAAGTGGGGCTGGGTCGGCCACACTCTACGTAGGGGCGGAAACGAAATCTGTAAACAAGCATTAGACTGGAACCCAGCGGGACATCGCAGCAGAGGCAGACCCAGAGGTTCATGGCGGCGAAGCCTCAATAAAGAAATAAAAGAAGTCGACCGAAATCTAACCTGGCAACAGGTTAAAGCGATAGCGCGCTCAGGATGTAGATCTTTCAAGTCTACCCTTTGCACCACCGGAGGTGTACAGGATCCATAAGTAAGTAACCCTGAATCCGAGGCTTCCCCTTGAGATCTTAAAATCTCCCATCGGGCCGAAAATGGCCTTTCGGGACCTCAAAACGTCGGAGCATGTTGTAATTTTCATACAAATTGTGTGGTTGATGCTCACCTGATATAAGTAAGATATTTTGGAATCCGTAAGATTTAGGAAGTTGTCGCCTTCTGCAGATTTGTTCAGGAGGTCAAAACCATATTGTCACAGATCATATTACTTCGGAATTCTTCCGCTTAGTGGCGCTAGTGTATATAACATTACTTTTTGGGTTATATATTGTGGAATCCGTAAGATTTAGGAAGTTGTCGTCTTTTACAGATTTGTTCAGGAGGTCAAAAGCGTTGCAGATCATATTTTTTCGAAACTCTTCCGCTTAGCGGCGCTAGTTTCTATAGGAGTTCTGAAAGTTGCCGTTTTCTAAGTGTTGCCCAAATTAGCGAACCCCTATCTGATGAAGCCCCAATTGACCTTTCCCTTCAAAAATTGTATCTTGTTTTATTGTCTCAGTCGATTCTCTGGCTTATTTAAGGTCAACTTCTCCGAAGAACCCATATTTTTTGAAGCCTCTAACTATTTAAAAAATCTAAAACAAAAACCGGAAAAGTGCTGCACGTGTGAACTGGCCTGAAAAATTCACCTCATGTTTGTTCAAAATCGGGCAAATAGTAGCCCAATCTTGAAAAATAGCATTGAAAATGTTCTGTAGATTGAGGAGCATTGAGAAATGAGCGTAAAAAGCGACCCAGTGTACTCGGCAGACGGAAGTTTTAGTACCGGCATTAAGACCAATAAATAGAAAAAAATCTTTGTTCTTCAAAAGAGTTATTAGGGAGTAATTCGGATAAATGTATATATTAGACTGTTGATATTATTTACTGAATTTATTCACGGTTTAGCATGTTGCGGTAGTTAACCTATTTCATAGAGTTACGGTTTTAGCCAATAAACTAGCTGTTATAATGTATAATAGTTGTCTGTACTTACTACATTAGGTGCACGCCGCATCATGGCCGTCATGTGGCTTAGGTGGGCTTCACAATGCGTATAGTGCGTAGCTCAAAAACCACTCGCAGCCTACCACAATGCGTCATAAAATGCAATAAAACTTCAATTCCAAAATGCTGTTTACTGTCTACGGTTGTTAATAGCTTTTTTTTAATTATTTGTTACCGTTGGTATAATTTGCAAACGTTGTTTGTTTGTTTGTATATCTAACTGATTAGTTCAATTCGTTTAACTTGCGCTGTTAAGGTGGTGTTTAAAATGTTGTCTTTCTATTCACTTGTTGCTTAGCTATATCTTAATACGAAGGAATTCTACTTGCTAATAGGTTACACCTATAAGATAAATTTGATTTACAAACAGAGCAAAAAATTAAGGAGACGGCATTCTTCGCAACCAATGAAGAAAATATGATACGTTCTGCTAATGTGTAGATCAAAATGCACTCATCAATAGCGTAACAAAAATTGATGGCATAGAAGCAAGACAAAGAAACACGACTGTTATTACTGATTATGTTTTTGGAAATGATATTTTGATAGAGTTATAGTACGACTTTATTGCTGGGATAGCAGCAGATAATCCTGATTTGATTTAGTAAAGATGTATGATTCAATAATACATTTAATAGCATTTTGTTCTGTTCTAACGCAATTTCATGAATAGTATAGTAAGTGATCAAAGGCCAAGAGAATAAACATAGGGTGTCACAACTTTCACATACAATAGCTTGGATTTATTGTTTTGTGGCATTCGCCTGAACACAACCACACTCCCTTTCAGTATACTTTCATGCTTCATTTTTTCAAATCTCAATCAAATTCGCGATCGAAAACAAATTTATCTTAATTTTGGCACGCTGTTTGCCTAATAATTTATACGTACGTACGTAGGGAAGAAAGATGTTACAAAGCTCAAACGACAAAACTTAAATGTATAGTTATTCTGTTTCCTCAATACATTGTTAAGTGCAAAAAATCAACAAATTTACTCCTCTTCGCAAGTGGATGCAGGATTTAATTTTATTATTTTGCCGATTATTTTTAAAATATAATACATGTGTTTGATACGATAGTCAATATTTTATATATAAATACAAAGTAGATAGAAAATAAAGTTTCATCATGGTTATAAAGAACTCAAATTTGTATTTGACAAAGGTTTTCTTCTCAAGAAAACGTTATTAACAAACTGAATTTATTGGCATTTTTCGATCAGTGTGCTCATAACAACTGAGTCAGTTAGCTTAATCTCTTGGCAAAACAAAAACTTATAAAGATAGGTGTTTCAACCTATACAATTAGGTTCCAGAACGATGAGAACGTTACTGAAACATCTTCACAACATAGCATTATTTATGTCGTTAATGTCGTCATATTATTTGTAAACAATCGATACAGATACGACAAAGCAAACTATCAAATCGCTGAATCGCTTATAAATTCTGCTCTTGTCTTTGCTGGAACACCTATCTGTATAAACCTTTGGGGCTCTCATCATCACCAACAACAATGTCGGCATCATCATCTCAAACTGACGAATGAGCGCTGTTTTGAGAAAAATACACCCTCGAACATTCCAGTCATACAACATGTAAAATGTTCAATCGTTCAATCATTTGATTGCGGCAACTGAGACCCTTGTTTGGAAAGAAACAATTCGCATTGAAAATAAATTTCATCTAAAAACTAAACAATATAGTTTATGGTCCTAGCTACAAACCCGCGCCCGAGTCGGTATGAAACCCGCCCGCTCCCATCGTCCTTTACAAATGTATTGTGACTAATATGCGCACTACGCAAAACCCTACATACTTAGCTTCAACGCGGATGATTTAATCGGCGAACTCGTCCACAACTCCTTCCACGGTCGTCGTTTCCGTTCCGTCTTCGATTGCACCGTTTCCGTTGGTCGTGATAATAACCCCATTACTGTCACCCCCTCCGTTAGTTACCACTTCGATTGCTTTCGTCGTAACTGGTTCGACTACTTCCACCTTGGTAACCGGTTCCGGTGCTGTGACCGCCGCCACCACAACCGGCGTGGCAGTCGTGCCATTTTTAACACTATCCATGTTCGGCACGTAGTCCATGGCCATCAGGCACGCGAACACGGTCATGATCATCTTCGGTTTCACCTCGGCAATGTCCTCCGGCAAGGCGTACACCCGGGCGCCGATCTTGCGCGCCATCGAGACAGCGTACTTGGCGTTTTCTAGGTTTTCCTGCGAACGAAGATAAATGGCACCGGTTAATATTTTATTACAAATAAGTAAATGCAAAAATTACACTCTTTAGTTACATAAATAATAATCAATACTGTCGTGACCGGAACTTCCAAGCTCCGATTGACGGAATGGTGCCACCCGCTACTCGCCATCGGAGCGAATGCTGTCACCTCCGAACGACAATTCAAGTAGAGAGCAGTGCTTTCTACTCGAATTGTCCACGAGAATCTGCTTCCTCCAGTGACATTTCGATCAGCAGAGGGCGGTGCCACCCGCTTACTCACTGTCTACCAATGTCACCGGGAATTCCGCTGCTACTTGGACCTACTCCTGTAGGTCCTGGTCCCGGGATGGGCACTACGTTAAAGTAGTGTAGCCCTGGTCGATGCGTTTCCACACACATCTGCCAACTATTCAAATCTGTTCGATCATTTTTCTCATATTCATAGACATATGAGTCATGGTCCGTTAGTGATGAGTTAACGCTTCATGCATATCATTCGTACCTTGTTGTCATATTTTACCATTAATGCCATCGACTTGCATTAGATGACATTTAATTGCCTACTTCACGGTTGATTCCCAGCAATACGCACCGAGCTTTCATAGCTTGGTTACACCACACATTCAAGAGTTTGAGATATGAGAAGATTTATAGTTAGAGCCCAACTATTTTTTTTTAAAGAGTTATCAAGTATGTTTAAAGGAACTTATGCTTTGTTATATTTTTTTTCTATTTACTTAACCTCCAATACTACAATCCCGCTCACCTCTACTCTTTGAATCAATCCTTAATAAAAAATTTCATTCATTTGAAATCCTATATTAATTAGAATTAAATCCAAATGCCCTTAGAATTTTCTTATCATTAGCATCCAATTCAACATCAATTTCAATCCAAATTCAACATATCAAAACTTTTAGTAAATATAATCCAGTCGTTATATATATTTTTTAATTTCCAACTCAACAGCAGTTAAACTTCAAATTGGCAATCAACACTCGATTTCGAACCAAATACCAAATCCAATCGATATCCTATCCAAAACCAATCCAAATTCGATTAAAATTAAATCCAAATTTAATCTAAATCCAAATCCAATCCAATGCAAACCAAATCCAATCCAAATTCTATCTAATACAATCCAAATTAAATACAAAACCAATTCAATTCCAATTCAAATCCAATTTAAGGCAAACCAAATTCAATACAAATTCGATTTAATAAAATCAAAATTCAATCCAAATCCAGTCCCAATCTAAATCCAATCCAAATCCAACACAAATCCAATCCAAATTGAATTCAAATCCATATCCAATCCAAATCCAGTACAAATCTTATCCAAATCTAATCCAAATGCAATCAAATTCCAATTCAAATCCAATTCAAAACCAAATCCAATCCAAATTCAATATAATACAATCGAAATCCAATACAAATCCAATCCAAATCTAATCCAAATGCACTCTAACTCCAAATCCACTCCAAATCCAATCCAAATCCAATCCAAATCGAATCCAAATCTAATCCAAATCCAATCAAAATTCTGATCCAAATCTGATCCTAAACGAATCCAAATCCAATTCAAATCCAATCCAAATCGAATCCAAATCCAACCTGAGTCCAATCCAAATCCAATTCAAGGCAAACCAAATTCAATCTAATACAATCCAAATTCAATCCGAATCCAATTCAAATCCAGTCCAAATCCAATCCAAATAAAAAAAATTCAAAACAAATCCAATGCAAATCTAATGCAAACCTAAAAAATAAATCCAATTGAAATCCAATCCAAATCCAATATAAATTAAATTTAAATCCAATTCAAATCCCAATCCAATGCAATCAAAATTTAATACAATCCAAATCCGAAACTTCTAATTCATTTTGATTTCATATGTTCATCAATATTTTATTTTATTAATAAAATTTAAATCTATTGCAAATCCAATTCAAATCCATTGCAAATCCAATCCAAATCCAATCCTAATCCAGTCCAAATCCAAATCTAAATCCAATCCAATGCAAACCGAATCCAATACAAATTCGATCTAATACAATCCAAATTAAATCCAAATCAAATCCAATCTAAGGCAAACCAAATCCAATACAAATTTGATCTGATGCAATCCAAATTCAATTCAAATCCAGTCCCAATCTAAATCCAAATCCAATCCAAATTCAATCCAAATCCAATCCAAATCCAACCAAAATCCAATCCAAATTCAATCCAAATCCAATCCAAATCTAATCCAACTCAATTCCAAATCAAATTCAAATATAAATCCATTCCGAATCCAATCAGAATACAATCAAAATCCAACCTATTTAAATCCTATCCGAATCCAATGTTAATCCTATGCAAATCCAAATTTTAATCAACTTCAATGCAAGCCCAATACGAATCAAATCCAAAGTAAATTTAAATCTATTGCAAATCTAATTCAAATCCATTGCAAATCTAATTAAAATCCAATACGAATCCAATCCAAATCCAGTCCAAATACAAATCCAATTCAATGCAAACCAAATCCAATCCAAATTCGATTTAATACAATCCAAATTAAATCCAAATCCAATTCAATTAAAAATCAAATCCAATCTAAGGCATACCAAATCCAATACAAATTCTATCTAATGCAATCCAAATTCAATCCAAATCCAGTCCCAATCTAAATCCAAATCCAATACAAACTCAATTCAAATCCAATCCAAATCCAATCCAAATCCAATCCAAATCTAATCCAACTCAATTCCAAATCAAATTCAAATATAAATCCAATCCGAATCCAATCAGAATACAATCAAAATCCAATCTTTCTAAATCCTATCCGAATCCAATCTTAATCCTATGCAAATCCAAAGTTTAACCAACTTTAATGCAAGTCCAATACGAATCTAATCCTAATTAAATTTAAATCTATTGCAAATCTTATTCAAATCCAATACGAATCCAATCCAAATCCAGTCCAAATACAAATCCAATCCAATGCAAACCAAATCCAATCCAAATTCGATTTAATACAATCCAAATTAAATCCAAATCCAATTCAATTCCAAATCAAATCCAATCTAAGGCAAACCAAATCCAATACAAATTCGATCTAATGCAATCCAAATTCAATCCAAATCCAGTCCTAATCTAAATCCAAATCCAATTCAAATCCAATCCAAATCCAATCCAAATCCAATCCAAATCCAATCCAAATCCAATCCAAATCCAATCCAAATCCAATCCAAATCTAATCCAAATCTAAACCAACTCAATTCCAAATCAAATTCAAATATAAATCCAATCCGAATCCAATCAGAATACAATCAAAATCCAATCTTTCTAAATCCTATCCGAATCCAATCTTAATCCTATGCAAATCCAAATTTTAATCAACTTCAATGCAAGTCCAATACGAATCTAATCCAAATTAAATTTAAATCTATTGCAAATCTAATTCAAATCCATTGCAAATCTAATTCAAATCCAATACGAATCCAATCCAAATCCAGTCCAAATACAAATCCAATTCAATGCAAACCAAATCCAATCCAAATTCGATTTAAATACAATCCAAATTAAATCCAAATCCAATTCAATTCCAAATCAAACTCAATCTAAGGCAAACCAAATCCAATACAAATTCGATCTAATGCAATCCAAATTCAATCCTAATCCAGTCCCAATCTAAATCCAAATCCAATCCAAGTCCAATCCAAATTCAATTTAAATCCAATCCAAATCCAATTCAAATCCAACCCAAATCCAATCCAGATTCAATCCAAATCAAATTCAAATATAAATCCAATCAGAATCCAATCCAAATACAATCAAAATCCAACCTATCTAAATCCTATCCGAATCCAATCTTAATCCTATGCAAATCCAATTGAAATCCATTGCTAATCTAATTCAAATCCAATACGAATTCAATCCAAATCCAGTCCAAATACAAATCCAATCCAATGCAAACCAAATCCAATTCAAATTCGATCTAATACAATCCAAATTAAATACAAATCCAATTCAATTCCCATTCAAATCCAATTTAAGGCAAAAATTCAATACAAGCTCGATTTAATACAATCCAAAATCAATCCAAATCCAGTCTCAATCTATATCCAATCCAAATCCAATCCAAATCCAACCCAAATCCAATCCAAATTCAATTCAAATCCAATCCATATCCAATCCAAATCTAATCCAAATCCAATCCAAATCTATTGCAAATCCAATTCAAAGCAAATCAAAACCAAATCCAATCCTAATTCAATATAATACAATCGAAATTCAATACAAATACAATCCAAATCTAATCCAAATGCACTCCAAATCCACTCCAAATCCAATCCAAATCTAATCCAAATCCAATCCAATTCTAATCCAAATCTGATCCTAAACCAATCCAAATCAAATCCAATCCAAATTCAATCTGAATCCAATTCAAATCCAGTCCAAATCCAACCCAAATGAAAAAAATCAAAACAATCCAATATCAATCTAATGCAAACCTAAAAAATAAATCCAATTGAAATCCAATCCAAATCCAACATAAATTAAATTTAAATCCAAATCCAATCCAATCCAATCAAAATTTAATATAATCCAAATCCGAAACTTCTAATTCATTTTGATTTCATATGTACATCAATATTTTATTTTATTAATTAAATTTAAATCTATTGCAAATACAATCCAAATCCAATATGAATTCAATCCAAATCCAGTCCAAATCCCAATCTAAATCCAATCCAATGCAATCCAAATCCAATCCAAATTCGATCTAATACAATCCATATTAAATCCAAATCCAATTCAATTCCAAATCAAATCCAATCTAAGGCAAACCAAATCCAATACAAATTCGATCTAATGCAACCCAAATTCAATACAAATCCAGTCCCAATCTAAATCCAAATCCAATCCAAATTCAATCCAAATTTAATCCAAATCCAATCCAAATCCAATTCAAAGCAAATCAAAACCAAATCGAATCCAAATTCAATATATTACAATCCACATTCAATTCTAAGTTTAATTTCCATTCCACTGAAACACATTCAAATCTTTTTTCAAATCCGATTCAATTTTAATTCAAATTTTATCTTAATATTATGCAATATAAATCATACTCTAAATCCATTCTTAAATGCAATAACAAATCTAATTCAATCCAAATAACTTTGTCGTTACATCTTTGCATATAAAACTTATGGAAAATATTTGATTTCCAAATCTAATACCCAATCTAATTACATATCCAATTAAATTTTTATTCTTAACACTCTTTCTGTCTCCAGCACTTTTTTTTTTTTAATTTCTCGACTCTCCGTCTATCTCCACCGGAGGGTCTTCTTTATCTTTAGACCTCCGTCTTCTACCACCGGGGTCTTTTAGTTTTCCTTGACTCTCCGTCTATTTCCACCAGAGAGCCTTGTTTATTCTAAGACCTCCGTCTACTTCTACCGGAGTCTATTTCTTTTTCTTGGCTCTCCGTCTATCTCCACCGGAGAGCCTACCAAACCTACCTTTTTGCGCCATTGTCGTGACCGGAACTTCCAAGCTCCGATTGACGGAATGGTGCCACCCGCTACTCGCCATCGGAGCGAATGCTGTCACCTCCGAACGACAATTCAAGTAGAGAGCAGTGCTTTCTACTCGAATTGTCCACGAGAATCTGCTTCCTCCAGTGACATTTCGATCAGCAGAGGGCGGTGCCACCCGCTTACTCACTGTCTACCAATGTCACCGGGAATTCCGCTGCTACTTGGACCTACTCCTGTAGGTCCTGGTCCCGGGATGGGCACTACGTTAAAGTAGTGTAGCCCTGGTCGATGCGTTTCCACACACATCTGCCAACTATTCAAATCTGTTCGATCATTTTTCTCATATTCATAGACATATGAGTCATGGTCCGTTAGTGATGAGTTAACGCTTCATGCATATCATTCGTACCTTGTTGTCATATTTTACCATTAATGCCATCGACTTGCATTAGATGACATTTAATTGCCTACTTCACGGTTGATTCCCAGCAATACGCACCGAGCTTTCATAGCTTGGTTACACCACACATTCAAGAGTTTGAGATATGAGAAGATTTATAGTTGACCCCAAACTATTTTTTTAAGAATTATCAAGTATGTTTAAAGGAACTTATGCTTTGTTATATTTGTTTTCTATTTACTTAACCTCCAATACTACAAATACATTTGAAGCAAACTGCATTATCAAAAAAATGCTGTTCCTGAAGACGTTTGTCATAGGTACTAGATAAATGAGTTTTTATAAAACTTTCGTTGGATTCGGATTATCTGATAAACTGATACGATTGGTCTAGGTGACAATGGATCGGGTGCGTTG
Organism: Armigeres subalbatus; assembly: GCF_024139115.2. NCBI lineage: Eukaryota > Metazoa > Arthropoda > Insecta > Diptera > Culicidae > Armigeres > Armigeres subalbatus. Next base: position 1,675,249 of record NW_026943741.1, read on the forward strand.
TTCGAGTTCCAGCGACGCTCTGGAGTCCATTTGAAACGTCAATAAGATGATAATCTATAGTGTACCTGCTCTTTAACATCCCTTTGGAGGGTGCGGTGACATTAATAATATAAAGTAAGCAAACATAAGAAGATGGAGGAAGCTTACCCTAAGCATGATACAAAGATACTCAAGAGAAGACCACGTTAGACATCCACCACGAATTTGTATCGGTGGTGGCGGAATCGAGTAACTCGATTCGAGTTGGTTGATGAGTTCGTTTTCTTGGACTGAGTTGAGTCACTTTTAGCGTGCTCTTCGATATGCTGGAATCCTTCTCGAATTTTGATGCGTTACCTTGAGAGGCTAAGCGAGAATTGGTTCACTGTTTCTGGCATTTGCAAGAAATACAAAATTCAAAGCGAAGAAGAACTGCTGTCGCGGATTGACGAAAATTGGTAGAACGCTACTCAGTGTTTCTATTTCTTTTTCCAGTATTCTGAGAAGCACGCAATGCACCAAAAATTAACAAACGAATATCAGCTGTCCTTCGAAAACTTTGGAGTTATCGACCTCACTGAGTCATTCACAAACCATCGTTACTAACAGCCCCATAAAGCGGCGATCGCACAATACCACCAGTAATTCGATCGAATGCTTTCTTTTGATGGGCAGATGAGCGTCATGTCTCCGGCAGTCAAGTCGGATCCACTAACTCCGGACACATGAACCGAAGCTTAGAGTTACGATCCACCTTGCCAGTTTTTGGATTTCGTTTCCGAAATTCGAAATGTCAGCGAAGAAAGGTACAGTTTCGTAGCAGTGGACGGAGATTGGAGATTTCTCTAACAATTCATCGAGATTCATATTGCGAGAGATGAGATCCGCTAGATTGTCCTTGATGGCTCCAGACATCGTGTGAGGTAAGCTCTTAGATTTCAGCCACTCGATTGGCCACAAACGTCTTCCATGATGACGGTGTCGCGACAAGCTAGTCCAGCGCAATAGTGGAATCAGTCCCACAAATAGGGGAACTGTTACGTTTTCCATCTCACTGTGCGTATATTCATCTCATCGCAAAACAAAGAAATACAGCACTAATCTCGTCGTTCCTTTTTGCTAACACGCGTGCTCACTGGTAAAAAAATCACAAAAATAAGAAACAAACCAAATTCCCTTTCATTGCTTTGTTTTCTATGGGATGGAAATAGCTATGCGATGAAGTGCCGAACCGTTTCCCTAGGTCATGGGTAAAAGGCCAGAGGCCGATAGCAACAGAAATTCGGGATCGGAAGTGGGGCTGGGTCGGCCACACTCTACGTAGGGGCGGAAACGAAATCTGTAAACAAGCATTAGACTGGAACCCAGCGGGATATCGCAGCAGAGGCAGACCCAGAGGCTCATGGCAGCGAAGCCTCAATAAAGAAATAAAATAAGTCGACCGAAATCTAACCTGGCAACAGGTTAAAGCGATAGCCGGGCAACGCTCAGGATGGAGATCTTTCAAGTCGGCCCTTTGCACCACCGGAGGTGTACAGGATCCATAAGTAAGTAAAAATGGGTGAAATTTCGGTGCTGTTCGGTGCATGTACATGGCCTAGGCCATGTTCAATAGGTGGGATGAACTCTATGTCCACTAGAGTAACGAGGCTGGGTTGGAGGCATTTTACACTAGAGCTATCTTCGACATAAGCAGTCGAACGACGCAGGATCCAGTAGAGAAGATATAGAGATGAAATAAGCACTAAGTAGGCGCCGTTAGCTGCTTTCGAAACATCACTGAAGCCGTGGACTTCAGGACGCAAGTAACCAGAGCTGTGGACATGACGAGAAATCCGTAATTGTATAGTCGAAATTTGCACACGCCCTGGAGTAAAATTTTTGCTTTTGAGAAGGATCGATGAATTGGACAGGCCGATGATCTGCGATAATAGTTCGCGTTTTGAAGTATGGAAGATGCTGCTCGGGCATTAGCACTTGGCAGTACATTTTTTATAACCGCCGCAGCGACAAACTCGAAGATTCAGAAGTGAATAAAACATCGTTGAGGGACAGATCTGACCTCAACCAAAAACGCATCGTAGACAATCTAAAGCAAAACAAAAATTCGCCTTACCAAACTAAGCGTTACGAGAAAAGACTAAACACACTAGACTCACTAGTTTCATGGCTCCGTCAGGTGCTCTGGCTGCCGGAAAGTGAAAAAAACGTCGAACGATGTTCAACATGCGTTCGCGTTTATCCGAAGCCACTCGAACAGTTGATGGCACCAGCTTCCCTCGGTGCGAGTCAATCAGGCGCACCCGTTTGAAAACGTTGGCATCGACCTGGCCGGTGCGTTATATGTACGCCTTTTTATCAACAGTATAAGTAACTCCGACCTTACCAACCAAAGCATTCGTCTCCCGGAGATCCACAGGTCGGGAAACCAATCCATATCTACTGCGAAAACACGATCTACTTCGTTGACGCAAGACCTAAGCTCAAGGGAACAGCGCAAACTGTTTCTGTGCCAGCTTTAATCCTTGGCAACGCAAACCTTACGGAATTATAACTTCAATTCACCGGAGGATCCATTTAAGGAGCTCGTTCTCACACTCGTTTTATTTATTATCAGACTAAGGCCGGAGTGGCCTGTGCTACACATAAAAGTCTTCTCCATTCAGCTCGGTCCATGGCTGCACTTCGCCAACCACGCAGTCTGCGGTGGGTACGCAAATCGTCCTATACTTGATCGATCCACCTTGCTCGATGTGCACCTCACCTTTTGGTTCCCGTCGGATCGTTGTTGAGCACCATTTTAACCGGATTACTGTCCGACATTCTGGCTACGTGCCCGGCCCACTGCACTCTTCTGATTTTCGCGGTGTGAACGATGGATAGTTAAACAGTTGTTGCATATCGTGGTTCATTCGCCTCCTGCATGTACCCAGCCATCTGCACCCTGCCATAGATAGTACGCAACACTTTCCTTTCGAAAACTCTCAGTGCGCGTTGGTCCTCCACAAGGAACGTCCAGGTCTCGTGACCGTAAAGAACTACCGGTCTAATAAGCGTTTTGTAGATAGTCAGTTTGGTACGACGGCGAACTCTATTCGATCGGAGCGTCTTGCGGAGTCCAAAGTACGTACGATTTCCAGCCACTATGCGCCTCCGAATTTCTCTGCTGGTATCGTTATCGGCGGTCACCACACCAGTGAGCCCAAGTACACGAATTCTTCAACCACCTCGATTTCGTCACCACCGATAGAAACTCGAGGTGGGTGGCTTACATTGACCTCTCTTGAGCCTCTTCCTATCATGTACTTCGTCTTCGACGTGTTGATGACTAGTCCAATCCGTTTAGCTTCGCTTTTGAGTCTGATGTAGGCTTCCTCCATCCTCTCAAAGTTACGTGCCATGATATCAATGTCGTCGGCGAAACCAAATAACTGGACGGACTTCGTGAAAATCGTACCACTCGTGTCAATCCCTGCCCTTCGTATTACTCCCTCCAAAGCGATGTTGAATAGCAGACACGAAAGACCATCCCCTTGCCGTAGCCCTCTACGCGTTTCGGAAGGAGTCGAGAATGCCCTGAAACTCGAACTACGCACATCACCCGATCCATCGTCGCCTTGATCAACCGTATCGGTTTATCCGGAAATCCGTTTTCGTGCATTAGCTGCCATAGCTGGTCCCAATCGATTGTATCATATGCGGCTTTAAAGTCGATAAATAGATGATGTGTGGGCACGTTGTATTCGCGGCATTTCTGCAATACCTGACATATGGTGAACACCTGGTCTGTGGTAGAGCGTTCACCATAAATCCCGCCTGGTACTGCCCCACGAACTCTCTTGCAATTGGTGTTAGTCAGTGGCAAAATTTGGGAGAGTACCTTGTAGGCGACGTTCAGCAATGTGATTGCGCGATAGTTGCTACCATCCAGCTTATCGCCCTTTTTGTAGATGGGACACATGACACCTTCCATCCACTCCTGCGGTTGAACCTCATCCTCCCAAACCTTGGTAATCACCCAGTGCAGCGCTCTAGCCAGTGCCTCACCACCGTGTTTAAACAGCTCTTCTGGTAGTTGGTCAACCGAAGGGGCTTTGTTGTTTTTTAGCCGGTCCTAGGTTCATTACCATACCGCCACCGTTTCTGCCACATCGCCATTCAGGTGCTTTTCGTAGTGCTGCCGCCACCTATGGATCACCTCACGCTCGTTTGTAAGAAGGTTCCCGTTTATGTCATGTGTAAGGACACATATCGGGCTGTAGCACGTGGCCCTTACGTGAACGGTTCAACTTCTCATAGAACTTTCGTGTGTTATTAGCGCGGTACAGTTCCTCCGTCTCTTCACGGTCTCGATCTTCCTGCTGGCGCTTTTTCCTTCGGAAAATCGAGTTTTGTATGTTCCGCGCCCATTTGTTTCGTGCCTCGTTCGCCCTCGTGCGGTGTTGCAGCAATCTGCATTCGTCTCCTCAACTAACTGCTCACATTCGCCGTCATACCAGTCGTTTCTCTGATCCGGAGCCACCGTGCCTAGTGCAGCGGTTGCGGTGCTTCCAATGGCGGATCGAATATCTCTCCAGCCATCTTCAAGAGACGCTGCGCCTAGCTGCTCTTCCGTTGGGAGTGCCACTTACAGCTGCTGCGGGTAGTCTTGGGCTAGTCTACCGTCTTGTAGCCACCCAATGTTTAGCCGCGGCGGACGACTCCGACGCGTGTTATACACCGTCGAGAGTTTTGAGCGCAGACATACTGCAACGAGGTAGTGGTCGGATTCAATATTCGCACTGCGGTAAGTGCGGACGTTCGTGATGTCGGAGAAGAATTTACCGTCGATTAGAACATGGTCGATTTGGTTTTCCGTTACTTGATTAGGTGATTTCCATGTGGCCTTGTGGATATTCTTGCGGGGGAAGAAAGTGCTTCGGACTACCATTCGACGGGAGGCTGCAAAGTTTATGCATCGTTGGCCGTTGTCGTTCGATACGGTATGCAGACTATCCGGTCCGATGACCGGTCTATACATTTCCTCCCTTCCTACCTGAGCGTTCATGTCACCGATGACGATTATGACGTCCCGCAGTGGGCATCCATCGTATGTCGCAGGGCATAGAACGCTTCTTTGTCGTCGTCAGGTCTCCCTTCGTGTTGACAGTGCAGGTTGATGATACTGTAGGTGGAGAAACGGCCTTGGATCCTCGGCTTGCACATCCTTGCGTTGATTGGCGGGGACCCAATCACGGGATGGCGCATCTTTCCCAGGACTATGAAGCCGGTTCCCAGCGCGTTGGTGGTGCCACGGCTTTGGTAGAAGGTAGCCGCTCGATGCCCGCTTTTCTACACTTTCTGTCGTGTCCAGCAGATTTCCTGCAGCGTTTCAGCAGCATTTCCTGATGTAATTCATCGTAGATTATCCTGTCGCAACCTGCCAAGCCTAGCGACTTGCAGTTCCATGTTCCAAGCTTCCAATTTTGATCCTTTATTCGTCGCCTAGGTCGTTGCCGATTGTATCGAGTCGTATTATCTTCTATGTCGTTCGTAATGATTGTTTTTAAAGGCGGCTTATTGGGCCTGCGCGAACCTCCTGTCTCGTCGGAGGTCCGTCGTGTCAGGGCTGTTTAGCGTCCCACCTAACACCAGGACTTGAGCTTGTGTGCTTTGAGCGGCACACGGTCGCTTTGGCGGAGCCTACTTGCGGATACATGCAGCTTTTTATAGAGGTTTAACAGGGCCCACTGTCAAACCCCACCACATCCTAGGCAGGCGCCACAACTCGCAGATGGCCTGGGGAGGGATCGTCAAGCCCTTGTACATAGTCCCTGCTGCCCCTGAAGCTTGGTTTATGTAGTCCTATTATAATAACATGCAATGCATGCTGGTTCTTAAATTTATTCCAAAAAATATTTTAAAACCTGTCTTGTTGTACGGATAATTTGCAGACACCCTGTACATCAGACTGAAGAGGGAAGCCAAGCACGATGAGCTTGTGTGGGGACGAAATCAAGGTGGTTGGAGAAGTCGTAAAATTGGGCTCGCTGGTGACCTCCGAAAACGATACCAACAGAGACATTCGGAGACGATCAAACTGACTATCTACAAAACCCTCATTAGAGGGTCTGGTCGAGCCAGGGCAGAAACCTGGTGAAAATGGTTCTCGATAACGATCCGATGGATACAAGAATTCGAGGTGCGCATCGAAGAAGACAATTTGAGGATTATTTATAGACTGCGTGGTCGGCGTGCAGCTATGGACTGAGCAGAATGGAGACGAGTTTTATGTACTGCAAAGATTACTCCGACTCTGAGTAAATAATAAAGTATAATAATAAAAGCCAACAACAATTAAAACCCAGGGATTAGCATACCGTGAGAGACATTTTTCACAAGCTGATTCGGGGGCTATACTCACTTTTCGCAAACTGTAACATTAATGAACTGATTCGGGGGTATCTATACTCCATGACTAATTCCTTGAAAAAGGCTCAATTGCAGAGGGGCAGTGGTTCTGATGACAATAAAATTCACAAAAACCTAACTAATCCGAAAAAATCAAGTATTTATGAGAATTTGTGATTTTTAATCAATTATGCCAAATTGCCATTATGCCGAACTGCTATTATGGTAACCGCACCCTTAGTGGAGGAAGTGGTTTATATTATGAGATTTTTGGCATTTACACAGTTTACAATGGTTTCAGTTGATTTGTCGTGCTATAAAATTGATTCCGTTGTACCAATAGTGGAGCAACTGTATCAATAGTGGCAAGTCTCATAAGAAATCAATGGATAACACCACTATGGGAATCAAAATTAAAATTTGCCTGCATTAAAGGAACCGTGTACCCACTACACATTAGTGGTGCAAGTAACTTGTGCTAATTTTGATGTTAAATAGCAACAATCTTATTTTTGTTTACATCAATAAAATAAAATAAAATAAAATAAAATAAATAGCAACAATCTTATTTTTGTTAGGGAATTTATTAGTTCATCTATTGCCTAAGGTATTTAAGTTGTAAATTTGGCTTAGTTATCCATTTTTTACATTTTTTTGTGGATTCACTAAAAACTCCACTATTGGTACCGTATCCGTAGTGGTAGAATCCCTGCGGCGAACACCACCCAAAATCGATACTTGCTTATTCAGCGCAAACTATTTAAAAACTCTTTCATGTCATGAGATATAAGATCCCCATGCCGAAAACTTTAATTAAAATTAAAAATTAAAAAAAAATTGCTCATGTTTCATGTAAATTAAGAAAGTTTTAAATAAACATCGATCAAACGTATTCTGATTATGTAGAAATCTCGCTTAACTTTTCAAAAGGTCTTATATCAATATATTTCATGTTAATCTGTTGATTGCAATACTCAAATTAAATCATGAAAAAAATGTTACTTAGGACCTTTTGAAAAGTTAAGCGAGAAATGATCAATATGAGTAATGTTCTTAATAACGATTATGATTTGAAACCTATATCATGTTATTTAGGAGCGAAATCAATTTCGGACATTTCGGTATCTGGCAGCTGCCTCTCAGAAGGATTTCAGGAATTTCCTATTCCAGATTGGTCAAACCAACTAAAATTCAATTGTTTCTTAGGCAGATACAAATATTTAAAATCCATTTTGTCTCGGATTTTTTTTTTTGCCAAAAAATAATATTTTCAGGGGGCAACAAAATACAATTCGGATAATTTTGAGGATTTTCAAAACATTCTTTAACAAATCCGAGGAGTTTTTTGATTTTTTTTTCATTTTATTATTTATTTTTTATTATCCCCCCCCCCCCTTGACCTTTCAGAGACCAGTAGGACATAATGTTAATTAAATATTTGTAACGGCCTTATTATAAGGTGAAGGAAGAAGCAGAAAACACAAAGGTAAAAATTTTAAGTAGCATGCCTAAGAAATTTAGCTGAAATCTTTTGTTAATTAAGCTCCGCCAACATATTTTAATATCTGATGAAACTTAAAGCTAGTGAAAAATATTGCTCTATTGATATTTGATATTTGAGACGGACATCTAACAGAACTATGTTGAGACAATGTGCAAAAAATGCATATTAGAGAATAAAAAGCAAGCTTTTTATGTACTATAATAAGTTGAAAAAGAAAGAGAAGCATATTGAAATGAAAAAAAAAAATAGAAAACAATAATTTATCTTTCTTCTAAAATTTTAAATGTAGGATATCTGTTTCATTATTATTAGCATGCTCCTATATCTATATCAATAACATTTGCAAAACAGGCCATTTATGCTCAATTTATGTCGTGTTTTGCGTGCTCACTGCTGAAAAAATCCCAAAAATGCGAAATAAATCAATTTACGCACCAATTCTTTGTTTTCTAATGGTATTGATTTGGGTAGGGTAAGACGGGTAAGACACCCAGAAATCACCCTCACCCAGTTTTCGCGCACTAATTTTAAAATCTTCATTTCTCGAAAACTAGTTGTTGGAAACAGTTAAAGTTCAAGTTTTATTATAATTGTTTGATAATTGTATGGAAAAATTAGAACTTCAACTGTTTCCAGCAACTAGTTTTCGAGAAATGAAGATTTTAAAATTGGTGGGCGAGATGATTTCTGGGTGGCTTACCCTACATGGTATGGATTCAAGGAGCAATTCCCCTATTCATCCTATGATGTACGCTCAATTTTGTTAATTATTTTACTAACAAAGCATTTGCGATTCAATTTTTCAATTGCACAGACCATAAATTAGAGGCAAAGGTGATAGTGTCGTTACTCGTTAGTATACGGCAGGCATGAAGATAAAATGGTAGCTTTATTATGATTTTCCACTGAAACGGGCATTATCGATCCAAATCCGTACAAACAACTTTGATTGGAAATTCCTGAATTTGCAAGTCATTTTAAGCTGGAGCAGAAATTTCAACTTATCTAATTGAAAGGTTATTAAGGAAGGATCAAAATCTAGAAAATCGTTCTACTAAAATTAATAGTCTTCTTACGAACAGACTTCTTCTGTACCAGCATACTGATCAAAATAATGGAATAAACTATGTAATAAGATCCAATTATTATCAAAACGGAGCAATAATTATTGGCCAGCATTCTTGTTCACATTTTCCAACTGGAATGAACAAAAATAGAACAAGAATAAAAATAGAATCAAACGCACCAAAGCGAGACAAATTTAGAATCCAGCATGTTCCTCATCGATCCATCACCATCGTATATGTATGCCTGCACGAAGCTAAGGAAAGAAAAATCTTCTTTGCCGACTTCAACAAATGGCTATAAATAGCCAAACGAATGCGATACAAAGCGAAGAGAAGTGAGAGTGCGAGCAACCCCCATGGAATCAAACGCTTCTCACCGGTTCTCACCCTTCTCACATGTTGGTGAGTGCCTGTGGCATCAACACACGTTCAAAGCATCCAACTCAACGGCGGCCGCGGAGAGTATGACTCATGCAATTTATGTGCGAATGCAGGCAGTATTATTCCGCCAAATTTATTGATCTGTTGGGGTCGTCCAATACAATGTCTTTGATCTTATATGTATATCCTAGAGAACTGCACAGAACAAAATTCGCAGAGTTAAGAAAATTTAAAATGTTGTCTTCTGTTATCACAGTCACCTATCCCTATGTATAGCAAAAGCTCCTCCCAACACAGCACGTGATTATTTCAGCAATTATTTCGGCAAATATAATTTCCGCGCCAACGTTTTCATCACCGATGTGTGATGTATAACAGAGGGCGATTTATTCTTCTATTTTGTGGCCTATTATTGAAAAATAAACTAATGCGTTTGATAGGTTTTGTCTATTAATTACAAAAATAAGATACAAAACGTTCGAAATAAATGTCATAATCCGATGATATTTAATAGAATGTAATTTATACTTTAACATGGCTAACAAATTTCAATCAGGTCTAAATGGGAAGAATAAAAATTGCCAACTCACCTCCGCATTTCCGCCTTCCTTGACGTTATCGTAGTTGATGCTGCCGGGCTTGATGGAATCGATAAGGTCAATAACGACCTTGCCGTCCGCAATCGAAGAGTCCTGGAAGTTTCGCAGACTCGTGCTCTTGCCGGCGTTTTTCAACTTGGTGTTCACCCACTGGACGATTTCCCGCTCGATGATCGGATTGCCGGTGTTGGCCAGGCGTGACAGGATGGACAGAGTGTATGCTCGCATCAATTGCCAGATGAGTGCTAAAATTGAAAGCGACCGGTTTACTTTTAATTATTGTCCTCGAAAAAAGAAGTTAATAATATTGTCTTACCAAGTGTAAGAGTGGCATTCCCGTCACTCAAATCCTGTCCGGCAATACCGACCAGGGAGAATTTGAGCTGTTTGCCCAGCTCTACCGCGTAGTTGCAGTTTTCCAGCTTTTCCATAAATTTGCGCAGCGGGGTAAACTTCTGGTGCACCTTTTTCCAGTTAACAATACCGGGTTGAATGATGTCGAACAGTTGGAAGATGATGAGCCCGTCGGCTAGGTCTGAGTAGAGCCAGTTTACATGCGGTTTCACACCCATGGAGTTCATCCAGTTACGGTAGGCTGAAGTTGAGATAAAGAATAAATGAGCACTTTGAATTCAACTATTGAGATAGTGGACTTACTCTTCTCCTCGCGGGTTTCTTCGATGGATTCTAGGCCTTCGATTTCATCCGGCTGATCCAGACCGGGGTGGTTATTGAACAAATTAGCGACAAACGCCAAGTTCAGCTTGTAGACACCATTAACAACATCTTGTGGTGTTACGAACGATCGACAGTTCAGTTTGGCTGCCTGTTGCAACATCACTTCTGCACGATTTAAAGTATTGTGCTCCTGGAAATAAATACGATTCATTAATAATTACTTTAGAACAAACACCTGAACGGAGCACTTACCCTGAGTGCTTCCAGCGTGACTCCGGCATCTTTGGGACCTATCTGATTCAACAGATAGCTGTAAACCTCCGAATCGGAGATGTCACTCTGGAAATTGGTACAGCGTCGAGCGATACCAGCTCGCTCGAGGTGATGGTTGACCCACCGAAGGAGAATGGCTTCTGGGGAGAGCTTCATGAGATCTTCCAAGCGTTCGCCATCCGCCAACAGGGTGGCCAGTCCCGGACAACTGTCTAATGTAATATGGCTGAATAGACCGATGCGGATGATTTGCCAGAGCAGACCCAACACAAGATGAGGTTTGCCCTTGGCCAAGTCGTGTGCGTCAATATTGACAATGTTACATCCGATGGCCTGTGACGACACCAGGGCCAACGTCAGATTTTCGAATTTGGTGTATACAGTGAGGTTCTTCTTGTTGATGGCTCGCTCGTCGATAGTGTCCGGGCACGAGTGGTTGATAATTTTGCACAGCAGGATACCATCTTTGATTTTGTCGTAAAGCTGCTTACCCTCCGGATCCAGCGGGAGCAAGTGCTTTAAATCCTGATCGTAGCCCAGGTTGGAGTTGATCCAATCGCTGAAGGCCAACTGTTCTTCGATGCGCACCGAATGTGTCGTACCGGCGGCCGACGAGTCCGACATACCGCCAAGGGTTTCCAGGTTTTCTTTTTTGGATACGGCCGTTTTGAAAGTGCTCGCCACATCCTTGGCTTTGAGGTCCATGCACAGGGCTTCAAACTCGTCGTAGGAGAGCTTGCCGACATTGTGTGAGCGTTGTTTGTTGCTGTACTCGTCGATCATTAACCGGACCTGGTAGCCGGGCAGTTTGAAGCCGACCTGGTCGAGGGCGTCTTTCAGTTCCTTTAGTTCGATGAAGCCGTCTTTGTTTGTGTCGATCTATTGGAAAACGGGAAAGAAAAAATATACCGCATTGGTTAAACTTGTATTTGATTGGATCATAATGGATGCATAAATCAAATTAGTGGGTAATGGCTGAATGTCTTATAGTTAGGCAAAGTGTTATCTCAACAAATCATCCCCTTTTATTAGTATAAAACATGCATGTATTCTGAAAGTTCTAAATTGGAATGCCCGCTCTCTAAAGGATAAGGAAGATGAATTATTTAATTTCCTAACAGTTCATAATGTGCATATTGCCATTATAACTGAAACATATTTAAAACCAGGACTCTCCATTAAAAGAGATCCAAATTATTTTATCTACAGAAATGATCGTCTTGACAGTGCCTGTGGTGGGGTCGCCATTGTCATTAATAGACGTATCAAACATAAATTATTTTCTTCGTTCGAAACCAAAGTTTTTGAAACCTTAGGAGCTTCTGTTGAAACAAATTTTGGACAATTTTCCTTCATTGCAGTCTACTTGCCTTTTCAATGCAATGGGCCACAAAAGAATTTGTTGAAAGCTGATCTTCAAATTCTAACTCGCAACAAATCTAAATTCTTCGTAATTGGTGACTCAATGCCAAATACCGTTCATGGAATAATGCTCAAAGCAATTCCAACGGAAAAATTTTATTTGAAGATTGTTCTGCGGGATATTATACCACATTATACTAAGAAAATTATTTTGAGCTTTTTAGTGGAATGTTTTCACCTGTCATAAGACGAGTTTATACAATCCCATTGAATTCCACCACTTAATTGTATCTTGACAGATACGTATTTCGACCTCAAAAGTAAGGCCGTCTTCAGTGTCTCGTACTTGACTCGACTTCAAGTCAAGTCGAGTCAAGTACGAGACACTGAAGACGGCCTTACTTTTGAGGTCGAAATACGTATCTGTCAAGATACAATTAAGTGGTGGAATTCAATGGGATTGTATAAACTCGTCTTATGACAGGCACATTATACTATTCAATATCCCAATGGCCCAACTTGTTTTTCATCTACTCGAAATCCTTCGACAATTGATTTGGTTTTAACTGATTCAAGTCAGCTGTGTGGCAAATTGGTAACTCATGCTGACTTTGACTCTGATCACCTTCCTGTGACATTTGAAATCTCACAAGAAGCCATTTATAATCCAATCAGCTCTACTTTTAATTATCATAGATCTGATTGGGTTTTATATCTTTCTATATAATAAAAATGAAATGGTCTGTGTTCGTATCCGCATAACTCGAAAACGGCAGGATGGATTTTCTTCATTCCTTCAGCAAGTATGTTGGTTATCGTTTCCGACGGGTTTATATGGTTTGTATGATATTTACTCATGCGAAAATCACGGGAAAAGTAGAGAAAATAGTGAAATACTAAAATTATGATTTGTATGGAAATTTTACATGGGCAGTTCACAACACTCTTTATCGCCTATTATGCAGGACAACGTCTGCCGGGTGGACTAGTAAAACATATATCGATAGGAATTTTGACGTTGATATTCCTTTGAATGCAAAAGTGATATTGACAATGCGCTCGTATCTTTGACAAATTTAATTGTCGAAGCCAGAGGCATTGCAATTCCTAAATGTGAAGTTAAATTCAACTCCATCCGTCTTAAAAATGTAAGAAGAAGGCAGTATCAAAGAACTCGCGACCCCGCTTTGAAAGTTATTTGGCGAGATTTGCAAAATGAAATTAAAAACGTTTCGCTATTCTGAGAAATATCAACTTTGAGAATATTGTCTCAAAGTTGGATCCCATTTCGAAACCCCTTTGTAAATTAACGAAAATTCTTAAAAACCTCAAAAGTCAATTCCAGCGCTTAAAGAGGGAAATGAAATTTTATTACCAAATGGCGATAAGGCTCAAAAACTTGCTCAGCAGTTCAATAAATAGAAAATCAAAACTTTGTCTTAAGAATAAACTTTTGATTTACAAACAATTTTTTTAGACCAGCCATGTTGTATGCTGTACCAGTATGGACTAATTGCTGCAATACCAGAAAGGAGGCGCTTCAGAGGATTCAAAATAAAATTTTGAAAATGATTCTGAAGTTGCTTCCGTGATATAGTACCAACGAACTTCATAGAATTTCTAATATTGAGACATTGCAACAAATGGCCAATAAAGTAATTTCCAATTTTAGACTAAATTCGTTGCAATCTCCTATTGCAACGATTAGCTCCTTGTATCCTTAGTATAAATTAGGATAAGTTTAGTTTTAGTTTAAAATATTGTAACTCCGACATGGTTCAAATCAACCAGAGGAAAAATCCTAACTTCCAAAGGCAATTGAAATGTATTAATAATTATTAAAAATGTATCATAGCAAATAGCGATGATAGTGTTAAGAAACACCTAGTCTAAGATATGAATCATGTATTAGAAATAGATAATTAGCAAATAAAATTAATCAAAAAATGCCTGTATTCTGACACAAAATAAATTCCAAGTTACTCTTCATTTCATTGAATAGTGAAAAAGTCCACAACAGCAATGTTGTTTAGAATTCAAATCATTGCTAATTTTTTCCGTTTTACCAGATTTACACAATTTTCTCTTTTTCAAGCAAAAAAATCTGCTTAAATGCGGTTCAAAATTTACTTAATTTTGCGCTCATTCAAAATGTTGGGTGAGATTTATTGATTATCAAACCACGGACTGCCAGAGCAGTGGTAGCCTATTACTATGGAGCATTTAAACGACTTTGATTTGGCTGACGATGTGCAGAATTAGGTCGGCCGGACGTTTGTCTATGGCGGGTCTTGCAACAAGAGGAAATCGTTGGATGTCAACACGTGAAACCCAAATTTACGATAGGCGGGCCAGAAGCGAAGAAGGTCAAACACATTCAAGTCTGTTAGAACTAAAATCGACTTAAAGCAGGCTGGAGCGCGATCAACGCACTAAGAATTAAATAATTCGACTCTAACGTGAAATCTATGAATTTGTTCCCGAGAAGAGTAAATAAGCAAGCGCTTGATTGGAAACCGGCAGGACATCACAGCAGAAGTATGTCCGTGGCGACAAATAAATAGAGGCCTTGTTGTGGCCCTAATTGCGAGGTAAATTTCTGCTCATTACAAAATGGGTAGCTCCCTTTTTTAATTAGCAATGATTGAGTCACAAAGTCTGTTAAATAGAAATCGTTTTTTTACGGTCAATGGGAAAATTGACTACCGTCGGACGGCTAAATCAAAGGATACTCGCGTTGCCATCTGATTAAATATATAATATATCTGCTGGAACACTCCCTCGAGTTACTGGACATCATTCTCGATAATACCGGCACAGCTGTTGAAGCTTTCTTGCAGGCGTAGTCGACGTGGCTACCAAAGATCAGCCTATCGTCAATCATCACCTCCAAAGGTTTCAAGTACCGCTTAGAATTGATCGTGCAGTTATCCATGCGAATCCCTACTTCTTCTACCGTCTTGCTCGCCATAAGACAGAGTGGTTGCCAATGACTCCTCTCCCCTGCCTTATGGTGAGTTAGGTTTATCTGCCTAGGACTCATCAATTTATCCACTATGGTGATCATGTGAGCTGTCGTCAATTCCACTTCCTCAATCTACTCTCTCCGTAGACCTCCAGTGGTACGTCGTCCTCTCGAAGTTAAGGACAGTTAATTACACTCGCGTTTTCTAGGCACCCCATTCAAAACGGGAGCCCTGCAAAACAGTCGTTTTTATTATTCCAGCTTTGCTGTGTTGCGGCGCAGCATGCCATCTCCATCTCGTTTTACTTTGAATAGATAAGCACTTGCAGTCGACAAAATTCTTGTTACAAGGTTTCTCTACCAATTCCCATGTTTCATTTTAATGATGAAAGCTCTGATTCGATAGCTTCTTTCCAGTAACACCAGTTTATCTGGATTTCATCTACAAATGCTCCAGCGTCAAGGGCGTATGCGAGAAGACCTCTGTACGTCTAAAAGGCGGTCCCTTCGGCAGGTAGGTAGCCTACCTTACGTTACCGATTGCGGAAGCCAAAAAGGTAATGGAGCGAGGGAATTTGAAGATCGGCTGGTCAGTATGCTCAGTAACCAAACTCCAACCGCCTTCAGTGAACAGGTGCTATCGGTGCTTAAAGTCGATGCACAACTCCTACAACTGTGAGGGTTCAGACTGTAGCAACCTGTGTCGTCGTTGTGGCGAGGAAGGGCACAGTGCGCAGTAAGGCACCAAAAAATCCTCAACTGCGCCAACAAAAAACAAGCCTGTAACCGGTAAAAGTGACAGCCAGCTAGTAAGTATGTGTACCGTATTCTCCCCCTATTTGGTTTCCATGGAATTGCTGGAAATACTTAATACAATCGTTTATACGGCGCATGATTTGCTAGATTTTCGGATCGAGCCAGTGAGCAAACTTTCTCTCGGAAAACTCCCCCGTGCAAATCAAAAACAGTAGCCCTGGCTCCCTCGGGTTTCATCCAACTGTAAGAAACCAGCACCAGTGGCTCTGTACCTTTTTGCCGGATTGAACCAGTGAGCAATCGTGCTCCCGGAAAACTCCCCCGTGCAAATCAAAACAGTAGCCCTGGCTCACTCGGGTTTTCTCCAACTGTGAGAAACCAGCACCAGTGGCTCCGTACCTTTTGCCGGATCGAACCAGTGAGCAATCTTGCTCCCGGAAAACTCCCCCGTGCAAATCAAAAACAGTAGCCCTGGCTCGCTCGGGTTTTCTCCAACTGTGAGAAACCAGCACCAGTGGCTCCGTACCTTTTTGCCGGATCGAACCAGTGAGCAATCTTGCTCCCGGAAAACTCCCCCGTGCAAATCAAAAACAGTAGCCCTGGCTCGCTCGGGTTTTCTCCAACTGTGAGAAACCAGCACCAGTGGCTCCGTATCATTGCGCATCAGTTTTTGAAAACGTAAACCTACCTGTAGTTTTCCTTTGCCTAGTAACTAATTTAACTGCAACTGCACTTGTGTGTGATGGGCGACAGTAACAGCAATATTAAATGAAATGGAAGGAGAAAAAAATGCCACCTAGAAAAGGTGGCTCCTGGCAGGATCGCCATTTGTGAAATCTGTATTAAGCACGCACTGTCGCCCAGCACACAACCTGCTCACCCGGCAGTTCGAACACCAAAGAGGATGACTCTTTATCGTTCAAAGCAACGCCTGCTTTGATGCGCGAAGATCAGGGATGTATCGAGGAGTGCATAATTACTATGCATTACGCATGTACGATAGGGTTATCAAGCAGCCTCTCACAGGAGAGACAAACAAGAAGAAGCCGTGCAAGTAACACAGCTGAATCTTAACCACTGTGCATCTGCCCTGCTGTGGCAGTCGGTCTCGGAGTCGAGGACCGATGTCGCACTCCTGTCCGACCCGTGCAACGTCCCTGTCGATACCGGCAATTGGGTGGCGGACGGATCAAGGATGGCAGCTATTTGCACGACGGGGCGGTACCCGATCCAAGAGGTGGTAGTGGTACACTCCTCTACTGAGGGTGCCGCGATAGCCAATATAAATGGTGTGTGGCCATTAGAACAGTGAGTCGTAATCCGGTCGTCATAGCAGTAGATTTTACCGCTTGGGCAGTGGAGTGGGGCAGCCGCTGCACCAATCGGTTTAACGGTCAAGCGTTACTAGAGGTGCTAGCGAAGCTCGACGCAGTGCTAGTCAATGATTGTTCCCCTAGCACGTTCAGAAGGAACGGGTCGAGTCATGGATTGACGTCTCGAGCAGCACGCATGTTACACATAGATCACAGTAACTTTTATTTGACCAGAAGCAGTCACAATGATGTTGCTGCAACCATATTCGCTTAATTTGTGCTGCTTGGGATAACGTTTGTCAATCCAGATCTGGCACCAGACTTAGACTGAAGATTAGATAAAGGTAACACCCATCGTGATCATCTAGTAATGCGCTTTAAGCTCAACTATGGCGTGCAATATCCGAGGTACAGGGATCCCTGTCAGGTCCATGGGTGGAGAACCAATCACTTGGACAGCGAAGTCATAAACGCGGCCCTGAGACTGGAAGCCAACACTGAAGGTATAAGCGGGGATGCGTTGGTAGCTGTCCTATCACAGGTGTGCGATGCCACCATGCCGAGAAATGGCAGACGCCCGGTATACTTGTTACGGTTGGTTTTATGGATTGCGGCGCTTCGATCAACCTGCTTCAAGGCTAGACGAAGAATGCAAAGTACTCACACTGAGGATGAAAGAGCGTACCTCCGTGAAGTGTTAAGCTACGAAACTGGCTTTTATCAAGAGCAGCAAGGGGGTCGAACGGTCCCGAGGATTATCGAGGTAGTCTTTCCGTCCCGAGCCACAAGTCCCTGACCATCTGCATCGCAAGGCAATATTCACTCGTCTTATGACAAGTGAAGACATTCCACTAAAAAGCTCAAAATAATTTTCTTAACAATATGGGTGCGGCCGAAATTGTGGCTCCGGTGACGAACGAAGAGTTACTCACGGTGACCAAATCCCTGGTAACGAACAAAGCTCCAGGGCCGGAAGGATTTCCGAATAGTGCTCTTAAGGCAGGTACCATAGCAAACCCGAACATGTCCAGGCTAGCTATGCAAAGATTCCTTGATGAGTGTAGATTCCCCGAAACATGGAAAAAGCAGAAATTGGTGTTGTTGTCGAAGGCCGAGAAGCACCCCCGGCTACCCATAGGCGTATAGACCAATCTGTCTTATACACACGACGGGCAAGTTGCTAGAGAGGGTCATCTTCAACAGACTGCCCCGTACTCAGAAAGTACGGAGTCCCTGTCAAGCAATCAGTTCGCTACACCGGGTTAACTATTTTCAGAACCTTGTACTATTATTCGAGACCGATGCCGGTTAGCGAAGTGTTCCTATTACCTTCCGCAAAGTTTGCTACAATTTTTTATACAAACATAAAGATCCGCAATCAACATGAACACAGTTAACAAATTAAAATAATGCACGTTCTCTCTTGGTGCCTTGAGAGTGATGGGTAGATGATGCCCACTACGGGATATGACGAGATTTTGGTCCATCAGTCAAATCCCGCAAATATATTTTCAATGCGGATTGCGTATTTTGTCTACATCAATTAATTAGCTGTATTCATAGCTGAGCTTTTGAGTAGGATTCTTATCCTCTTTGGGCACCTCGATAGAAACGATCCCTGAGGCATCATTAATTCGATGTCTGTGCCTGGAACCCTTCACTACATTAACATTTAATTGCCTACTTACAAACTTTCGACTTCGATTCTAGACGCAGCACATTCATAGTATCACATTTACGTACTGTACGAATAGAAAAAAAAACGTAACACAACTTCTACCAAGGCACAGATTTTGTTATGGATCGATTCTGAGATCAATGAAAAAATTTTAATCGTGTTTCTTGCAAAGTATTGGACCGACACGGAAGTCGATTAATGGGTGGTCAACACCCGGGACTGAATCCTAAAGTTAAAATACGGTCTGCACGGCACCTGTGCTGTGGCTAAATGGTTTCTGTTCAATTCTTAGGTTTGTCACTCCTTGGTCCTCATAATCAATTGCTACTATTTCCGCAATTCGTACAATTTGTCGCGATCAAATTATAGAAACGGAGAAATAGCCTTACGAACTACTAACTTAAACTAGAAGACATGTAATTACATACATCTGTGGAACATTAAGTTGGGCGCCAGTGTAACAAGCCCCACGTTGGACGCCAGTGTTACATATTTTAATTCGAACATAAAGATCCGCAATCAACATGAAACAGTTAACAAATTAAAATAATGCACGTTCTCTCTTGGTGCCCTGAGAGAGACGGCTAGGTGGCGCCCACTACGGAGTATGACGAGGTTTCATATGAGATTTTGGTCCATCAGCCAAATACCGCAAATATATTTTCATTGTGTACAGCAATTAGTTAGCTGTATTCATAGCTGAGCTTTTGTGTAGGATTCTTATCCTGTTTGGGCACCTTGATAGAAACGATCCCATGAGGCATCATTAATTCGATGTCTGCGCCTGGAACCCTTCACTATTACATTACCGTAACAAGTTCGATACTAAGGCCCGGTATTATGGAACCTTATGTACGATGGGGTTCTGAAGCTAAAGTTCCCTCCTTGTGTAAAGACCGTCGTAACCTTGGAGGTCTACGGGTAGTCAATTCCGGAGGTAGAACTGAAAGCAGCACATGCGATCTACACGGTGGCGGATTGGATGAGCGCTAGAGTCCTGAAGCTCGTTCGATATAAGACGGGATGGTTATCGTTAACAACCGCAAGTTGGTTCAACATGCAGTGATTCATGTGGGTGAAGTCGCGATCAAAGCGGAGTTTGCAGCTTCTTTGGGTCGTAATAGACGACTAGCTGACCTTCAGCATCCATGTCGAATACGCGTGCAATAGGGCTTCGCCTGCTGTTGCGGCATTATCGAAGACGATGCCCAACACCTCTAAGATGTGTGCCAGAAAACGTAGACTACTGCCAGCGTTTGCCATATATATTTTTAGGTACGGCGGCACGTCCTGGGCGAGAGGGGTAACCAGTTACCTGCGGAAGCTGGTGAGCACGTACCGCTTGATGTGTCTCAGAGTGGTATCTGCCTACCGCACGATATCACACGATGCAGCCTGCGTAACTGCGACCATGATGCCAGTTGGGTTGGTCATCTGGGAAAACGAGGAGTATTTCGAGCTACGTGGTATCAGAGGAGCCCACGAACGCATCAGGGTGACTTCGGTTGCCAGATGGCAGCGCGAGTGGGATAACTCTTCTTAAGTTAGGTGGACTGATACCTAACATACCGCGCTGGGTGGGGAGACCCAATGAGGAAGATCACTTCCGTCTGACACAATTCCTGTCAGGCCATGGCTGCTTCCGGCAGTACCTCCACAGGTTTGGGCATGCGGAGGCCCCCCTCTGCCCTGACTGCACAAGTATTGATGAAACTGCAGAGCACATACTGTTCGTATGTCCTCGTTTCGACGTCGAAAGAAGAGCTACGCTAGACGTTTGCGGTCGGGACACAACCCCGGATACCCTTATCCAGAGTATGTGCCAAGCGGTGGAGAAGTAACACAGATTGCCTGCAGCTTGCAGAGAATCTGGCGCGCCCAGCAGCAGTCGATAAGCATGACTAACTTTTGAATAGGGATGAAACGATACCACTAAGGAATCGATACTTTTACTTTCAAGTAGTATCGAATAAAAGTATCGATACCACTAAAGTATCGAATTAAAAGTAACGATACCTACTTGTATCATATGAGTACTCATCAATTCGAAGTAAATTTATTTTGTCACTCCCTCACTCAGTAGTCATTTATAATTTATGTTGGATGAAACACTGAATAGTGGAAGCACTTTCTATTACTATTTGTCCATCGTTTTCATAATTTACTTATCTTGATAGTGTGTAAAAGGCGAACACATTTTAGATGTAAGCGAATTGTTACTTTAAATCATTATATTTATAGTTGCCGTATTTTATAATTCATGTTGATATAGACGTAAAATTCTGAATAATTAGGAAACAGCTGCAAATAGTAGTGCAGATCCAATATTACCCAAGATATTTGCGTAATTTATTATCGACTTTGAGGAAATTCTAAAGGATCGGTCACAAATAAGTGATAAGCAACAAAAAATACTTGTCATAAGACGAGTTTGTACTATTTCATTTGATTCCACTACTTTATTGTACCTTTGACAGATACGTATTTCGACCTCAACAGTAAGGCCGTCTCCAGTGTCTCGTACTTGACTCGACTTAGATACAATAAAGTAGTAGAATTAAATGGAATAGTACAAACTCGTCTTATGACAAGTAAATACATTCCACTAAAAGCTTAAAATAATTTTCGTATCAAAAAATAAATACTTGAACGTAATAATTCGATTTAAAAACTAACATTCAAAAGATTCTTACGAAAAAATAAAAATGTTTCTATTTAAGTTTATAATATTTAATACATTTTGAATTGAGTACTCAATTGATTCAACTACTTCAATTCGATGCTTACTTGGTATCGGTATAAAAGTATCGATTCCAAAAGTACTTGGTATCGAACCAATAGTATCGAGTATTTACTCGTATTTACTTGTATCGATTCATCCCTACTTGTGAATGGTCAGCGCGGGGAAGTGAATGAGAGGTTTGCACATGTCGAGGTAAGAGTGTCACAGCGGGAGAAAACCGCAGTCGCCACCTCGAGGCTTTGCAGAAGAGTGAGCGCATAGGTATGAGTATGGGCTGCACATGCCGAGGTAGGAGAGTTGTAGCGTAAAACTGTTGGTACCTATCGCAATCGACACCTTGAGGCATGGCAGAGGAGAGTAGAGTGAGTATCCAAGTCAGCCTCACATATTATATTGGGGGCGCGCACCCGAGTCAGCCTCGCAGTAATCCCCACATGGTGGGTCAGAGCATGTGTCAGGAGTAGTGGCAGGGAGTGCTAGATTGAGCACCAAAATAAGTCTCAAATTGTTGTGACAGAGCGTGAATCAGGGGATAGAGTGAGCATCCAAGTTAGTCTAACATGGTGCGTAAAGGGTGAGCCCCCAAGTTAGACTGAGTGAGACTTACATGGCGTTTTTTTGTGAAGGTAATGGACATCTGCAATCAGACACCTGGGAGGCGAACCCAGCTAGTGTGGGGATGGGATCACCACTCCCGACCCACTAAAACCAACTCCTTCCTCTTCAGTCATTAGCCCGCAATACTTCGGGGGATAACTATTGGGCATTGCGCCCCCTACATGACGTACACAAGTGCACGTATGCGCCTCGACTCTCCGACACTCCCCATGCAACACATTTGCACAAGACACACTGGCACCACATGTGCCCCAACACTCTCCTGCCTATGTTGCTCGAGTTACAGCAAGGGATGCTACGGGTAACCTGCAGGGGGTACCCCATGCTGCAATCTCACAACACAGACAGTCCTCATTCAGTATGATGTTCACCCCGTCCTGCAACAGGGTGGCACCACTTGTCTACCAAGCCGGAGGCGACCCTAGGTTGGTGGCTCCTATGCCGCTCCTACCTCAGCTACGAGGCAGACCCTTTCATGTCTCCTATTTCTGAGGTGCCGCAGAAGCATCAACCCCCCGACACTCCTGCCAGGCCTAGCGAGACTTCACTCAATCCGTCCCTGGCAGCCGGATCACACTACTGCCTAAGCAGTCACTCTGACCACACGTACCATACATTCAGTCCCTATCGCTTGCACCACTTATGCACCACTCTCTTGACATTCAGTCACTCACTCAGTGGTGGTTGTAATACCCCCATCTCCCATTTGTATCCACTCTGTGCACCTCCTGTGCATCGTTTGGGCGTGGAAACCCGGCACGTCACGCGTGCGTAACACTCACCTCCCCGGGCTTTGATGCTGTCAATAGGTTTCGGACAGGTACTTTATAGGCAGCACCCACCTATAGGTACCTATTGATATTTCGAAGCTCAGGTAGTCCTCAGTCAGTGCGGTGGGTTCCCCATCCTGCAACGGAGTGGCACCACTCACCTTACATGTCTCGAATTTCTGAGGTACCGCAGAAGCATCAACCCCCCGGCACTCCTGCCAGGCATAGAGAGACTTTCGTGTCCCCTAATTCTGAGGTTCCGCAGAGGTATCTGCCCCCCGACACTCCTGCCAGGCCTCACCAGACTTCAGTCATTCTAACACAGGCTCCGTTCGAACTGGCTAATTGTTTCACCCTCCAGGTCATTCATCCCCTCGGCACGGGTCGCCTGACACCTTGGGATTTGCCTGAGCCTGACGATATGGCCGGATTTACACCGTTACGTACTACTTCCAAGTATCCATATCCCAACGTAACGGATAAGACTTATATGGTGTGTCATAGGGTGTGTTAGAGAGAACACCCAAATAAGCCACATATTAGCTTAGTGCCTGTGTGAGCGTGAATGAGCGAGTACAGTAAGTACTGCCTATCCCCCAGAAAAAAATGCTGGGAGACAGGTTCCTGAGGAAAATGATGGGTGGAGCCCAAGGGAGTTTAGTCGGTACACATTACCTTCTTCACTTGTCGAGTCCGACACTCGAGTACACTTCCGTGTGCTAGCTTGGAAACTACTAAGCACGTGTGCTGGATCGTGCATAAATGCATTCTCTCTTGTAGAAAAAATAATAAATTCCGAATTATGTATGTATGTGTGTAGTTAACCACCAATCCATCCTATCTTGAGTCTTGCTATGTATGAGTATGCGGTTCCACTTAACTCGTTAACAGTAAGGTCGAATTTCATTATCATTTTGAACTTAACATATTGCTGAATGAAGGACCAAAAATGGGGTTTAGCAGAGACATTTATTCGAAACCCACGGGAAAATGAAAATTTCCTTCCAGAAGAATGATCCAACAAAAAGAATAATGAAATTCGCAATTACTTGTCATGCTTTCCACGGGATGGTCTGTTTGAAGAAGGGCGGGTCAGCTGGTTAACAACTGTTGGAAGACGCGAACGACTAATACTTTTCCTTTCCTAACTATGATTGGCTACCAATTCATTGCCGATTGATAAATTTTAAATTAGGTATGCCTCAAAAACAAATGCTGACATGGTTTGCTGGATTTGTTTGAATTTTACTCGTCTGAGGGTGAAACGTGTCAAAATAGTTGATGCATATGTAGGTATAAGATTGTAGCTCCTTTTCGCGTGACAAACATCTAGTTCGCTTCGTCCTTGCAGCCAAAGTACCGACACCAAGTGAATCATTTGATTAAGAAACTGCATAAGTCCATTTTATACAATTTCGAGAAAACAACAAAACACTGTTTTCGAACAAGTTGGCATCGAACCTTACGATTTCATCGATACAGATCAATAGTTTTTGGCAAAACTCAACACCCTGGTGCACTTTCAATGCAAAAACTGTAAGCAGTACTCCATAATTGCTCTTCAAAGTGCGTGGACATATGTAGTTTCTCAAACAAACGAAAAAAAATTCATACATTCCAGAACAAAATTTTTTTTCTTATTTTTTGCCAGAATACGTATTTTTGGAAGAGGATTCAGAATATATAAAAATATCATTTTGACCAAAAATGTTACATATGCAGTTTCTCAAACAAACGGTTCAAGTGTCAAACTGATGTTGATGACGACAACAAACATGTACTACAATATATTACAATAAGTTCCAATACTGAAGCTTCTTCTGTCGGAATTCAACGGACACGATTGTTGAGAGCCTATTCATTGAGATTTGTGCATCCAAAACACGAGGTGATGGCTGAATCAGCCATTAGTGGACTGGGCATATGCTAAACATACCCTTGTGTTAAAAAGCCAAGTAAGCACACCTAAAACTGGTGAGCTTATAATTTCTTCTTGCTTTTCTGAATTCACGATGTGGGTTTTAAAAGTGAAATGTTAGAAAAATGCGAAGGCAAAAGGCGAAGGTAACAAATACATTTGGAATTGGTGCGAATTATTATGTTACATCATTAATTACTTCGAATGTTCAATGACATAACCTTCCCAGTTCGACTTGGGGAAATGATCGGCCTTTATTGCTATCGTTCGTAAGAAAGTTTCACATTTTAGCTTGACACGGCGCTTTTTCATCGTTATTTTGAGATGAAACGCCGCACATCCATGAATAATTTATAACTCCGCAACCGGTTGGTGGTTTTCGATTCAGTCAATGGCGGCAACCATAGTTGACACCTTCGAAGTATTACTTCCGTTACATGATGTGGACAACATACGACCGGCGAGAGCCGGTAAAGTACCGCATCCAATTACGAATGTTGGATTGGAACGTGGGCTATATATGTAGGCTGCCAAAGATGATAGTTTTTACACGGTACGTTGGATTAACGGCCAACACAATTACAGCAAGGTGAAAACACCGTGATACGAACGAACTCTTTCTTATGAATAGCACTTATCTGAAGCTAGTATATGGACGTCATCGCCAGGGAAACACTAATCGAACAGCAATAATACATGTCTTGATAGGTGAGATTTATTAGTATTGCACGATTCAAATAGCCAATACTCACTCAAGTCAGGCAGCACAAATTGAACACAACACCGATAGGTCGTAAATTGATAAAATGCGTTTACGTTGTATAAAAAAAATGAAGCTGCAGAAATGTGGTGCTAACCAATGTTATATGTCTTCAAAACAAAGGCAACAAATGAAAAAGAATAGATAAACTACCAATTTTACTGCGATTTGATATTTAGTGCACCCAAATATAATGGCAATCGAGTATATACGAAACCCCCAGATGGATTTCCCCCAAAACAAAATACAATCAATTCAATTCGTTGCTCCATGATGTGACTTTCGAACCTCAGATCCTACTGTAAACTGTGACGGATCGCGACCTCCATACAATGCCAATGGAAGTCTTGGTTGGATTTAAAACCGCACAGAAACGAGAAAAAAGGTGCAACAACGATAACATCCGAAAGAGAGCGGTGAAAAAAAAAACGGTGTGATATGGCGAATGAAAGTTGAATAAGCGTGCGGAACGAAGCTGCCGGGCGGTGGTGTTTTAGCGAAGAGATTCACTTTGTTCATATGATCGTCGGCGATCGCGAAGATGGTCTGCGGCTAATACTGCTCTGTTTATTGTAAACTTGTTGAATCGGATCAGATTCAGCATAGAAACATATTATTAATGAGCGAAGTCGATTCGTAAGTGAAAGTGATTAGGTACATTTGTTGCAGTGGTTGCCGGTTGTAAGACGAAACCGTTGGGGGCCATACAGAAAGTTGACCACCATTGTTATCTTCTTGGCCAGATGACTGTTTACCACGTTACTAGGCTAAAGATATTTTTTGCCCTCGAGTGTCAACCTGAATCTAACTTCTTGACAATCTTCTAGTCTTCTTATATTTTCGTCTTTTCTATCTTCACTATATATAAAAATATATTTGTCCCATATGAATATGAAATCCTGCGAAGATTGGACTGATGTGCGATCATAGGCAGTATGGCTCACGAACGCATGGACCAATTTGCAAGATTTTCTCACTAATCGATTCGTCTTGGAGTCAGCTGTCGATCTAGAGTGCGATGCTGCAATCAATTACATGATTGACAGATTGAAAATACAACCCGAGCGAGATTGGGCAGGTTCGTCTAGTTCAAAATAAATAGATTTAATTCCAAATTATCTATTGTCAAATACTAGAGAAAACACTTTTTTCAAATAGGCGTAACTGTGTTTGACCTTACAATTTGAAACGACTCATACTGTGTCTATTCAGCAGATTTCGTTCAACTTGCCCTACTACCGGATTGTCCGCAGTCTATTCTTTCTGTTGGGTACATTAGTTGGCCAAAATAATTTGTATTAAGAGCACAATCGCCGTTCCAAAAATCAAGGTCAGAATTAATTACGCCCATTTGAAAAAAATCCCTAGTATTAATGGAGATACTACTGAGAGCTGTTATTATAGGAACTGATATAATCTATTTATACACATTTGATTGTACAGACAACAATTAGGAATATCCGTAGATAAGACTCAATTCGAATATATTTTGCCATAAAACAGTATTCCGAATGCACACACTCGAACTTGTTCATCTATGGTACTTCTAGCGCATACAAAGCAGATTCAATACCAACAACCGATTGATTCCCTCTACTCGATTACCCACATCCGCCTCGTGATTCTACGATAATCATAATGATAGGGATATAAACGACCAAGCAAAAAAAAAAACGCCAATAAAATGTCGGCTTAACAGCATTTGTTATACCTACTTGACTAGACATTTCTCACCAACCGCTTCTAAATGCACCTATAATGCTCTCTGTCTATCATCTAAATCTAGATGGTAACAGTAGCTGTAGCTCAGTAGCTTTGTGTGTGAAGTCAATCTCACGTGAGGTCTCCCGCGCCGCGAGGAAGATGGTTTTAATTGATTCTTAATCTAATTATGCGTTTCGCTACTGCAATAGCAATTCCAATTCTCCCATTGTTATTTTTTTCATTTCCACTTGCCACCCAGCCTCAAGATTATCTTCCTTTACTTCATGCACGGTGATTTGAGTTTGTTTGTTTTCAACTATTACTTCTTCGAATTCTAATTACAGCTTATTACAGACAACGGGTTGGGTTACGAATGAGTTGGCGTCCCACTAAGCATAGTATGTAGATAACTCAACTCATTCATGTTCAGCATAACAATTTTAATGACAGCAATGGACGTTAATAAAAATGTGCACAGCATCAAATTTGGATATTTTCCGTATTTTAAATCCAGATTATTTCACCCACCAGTTATGATGCCTTTCTCGAATTAATTGTTACACTTTGCCTTAATGTGATACATACTAACAAAAATGCCTTACTCCATAACAAAATTTATAACTTTACCTTATGAAATTTATAACTCGTTCTTGGGTAATTTTTTCATAAGGTGTTCTTATACTTCGTGAACTATCATTTTTGGAGTGACAGTTCATGTTTCAAGCGGTATAGTAAAGAAAATATTGGGGGGGAATGAACTTTTAGTTCATAGTAGTGGCAGGTAACTTCCTGAATTCCGCCGGAAATGCTGCCGGCGTTAAATTGTCCTCATCATCACTGCAGAAACTAACAGCTATTCGGGCAAACAAACCCGGTATGAACCTGTTACCTACATCTTGTGGTACTACAAGAGGAGAAGGAAAACCCCGAACTTCTCGTCTTCCCGGGCCAGATGTCCACGCTGGAAAATGCAACTAAGCACAGCTATGCAATATCAACGATACTCAAAGGCGAATATTAATTGTTTTGTGTTTTCAGAACCATGGTTGAGCAAATTATCAGCGAAATCAATGCCATAGATAACCGTATCAAAAAGATCCAGAAAAAGATTGAACTGCCAAAGACCGAACTGGACATCAAATATCAAATGGATAAATTTATTACAGTAAGCTGGAAGTTGTTGGTATATTTGACTGAATTGTTGAGGTACACCGGGGCAAGTTGAAATGCGGGGTAAGTTGAAACAGAAGCTGTAATTTAGATCTGAAATGACCGAATGCCCTGATTATTTTTTTCAACAAACTACATCCCTAAGCGCACCTTCTGTCTGCCATTCCCGGAAGATTGCAGCTACTAGAAGCAATTCCTGCCATTGTTTATTTTCCACCCTTTGCAAAATCTAAACCAACTATTTGATGTGCCAATGATGTTTCAGGTCTCAAAATGATGTTTGGAATAGTTTTTTCATCAAATTTGGATGGTAGGCAATCATCCAATGTTGAATAAGCATAATGATTATGAAAAATCAATGGAAAACCCATTTTAATTTTTGAAATGGTCATTTGAAATTGATTCGCATTTTTAACCTATCGGGGCAAATAGAAATGCGTGGTGCGGGGCAAGTTGAAACAACGATTCAAAACGTCACCCTCGCAATTTAAAGTAATATTTTTTTCCAGAATTCAACATGGTCCGTAAATACATTCGGAGAACATAAATTTATGAAAAGGTTCAAACTTCTGAAAATAAATTTTATAAATTTCCGTCCATCCCGTCATGAATACCCTCCTACAATCTTTACTAAAGAATAGGATAAAAACGGTCATGGTTAAACTGCACGGTCTAGTTTTGAGATACTTAATCAATTTTTCCTCGTAGTGAGCACTGGCACTCAAAAATATAAAACATAGAGCATGTAAACATTTCAGTAACTCAACCATTCACTTCCCCAGTCCCAATTGAGGAGTTTATGAGAGATACCCTGGTTAATTAATGTGAATTTATGGAGAAGCCATAACCGAATTAATTAGTCACACAATTCAAGTGAACCAGCTAATGAACCATCCTGAAAAGTATTCCAAGTGGTCACCAGTAGGACGTAATCAATCTGCACGCAAAAAAAAGCGTTCATGAATTCGTGAACTAACAAGTTTACGGTGTATTTTTTTGTGAACTACAATACGTATTCAGGGAACACAGTCACGATTTCTGGAACGTTCTAGAAAACGTGACTAGTGTTCCTGAATCCATCGAATTAAATCGCGGTGTATTTTTGCTGGTTCACGATTTTATTTGCGTTTGATAAATTTTCAGTGTAGTGCGATTTCTAGAATTTGATCCCTGAAAATTATGTTTGTGACTTTGTTGTATACTGCCCTTTTTCGCATAAGAGTCACAAATTTTAGTTTATTTTTGTGTAAAAGAGTATCAAAATCTGGAATGTGTCTTTTATGAGAGTAAATATCAAGATAAAACAACACAAATGGGATTTGATTTTCAAATTTCTAGAACAAAGCCTACTATTTTATCAATTTTTCTTAAACAGGAGACAATTTTGAGCTAATTTGTGAAAGAAAATAAAAACCGTCAAAAAATTACATGGGACTCTTTTGCGAGCCCAGTACAGTCACCTTGACAACCTCGTGGATCTTGAGTCTCACTGAGTACATATATATAGCGCAGTGTTTCAACTTGCCCCAATGCATATAAAAATATTTTCAGTATACAAAATATTTATAAAAAAGTTTGGTAAGGTTGCTTATTTTTTATGCATAATCTTTGTCCCGAACTATCAAACACCGCAAACGGATTAAACATTTATCAAAGGATGATTTTTTTACAGCACTTCAAATTTCAACTTTGAAAAAACCGTTTCGTCTTGCCCCGGTGTACCTTGCGAAACGGAACATCTTGATGCTACAGAACAGCGCTAAAATAACCGGAAACGATGCTACTTTAGTTGGCCGACTTTTTCTGTGAGGACTTCGCCACGTTCAAAATGGAGGAATGTTTCAGAACATTCAAGCCATCAAGGACAACTATAAGCGCCGTATCCAGGAAGAACAGGCACGGGTCCGTCGGAAACAAAGGGAGAAATAGCGAACTCTCAAACGACGGCAATGTATTTTTCCTTTTATTTGTGTAACCCTATTTGTAACACATTGCGTGATATTTTGTATACCTTCCATAGCAAATCAACTGGGAACTCCAGTATCTGATTCAGATAACAGTGGATCCCTTGCAGTATGACATGCGATACAGCCCAGCCATGTTCCGAAGGCGGATAGGATCGTTTACTAGCAATGGAGATCCGGTGATGCTGCGAGAGGATAGCGCTTCGCCGGATATCAAACCAAATGGTAGTCTACCTAGAAGGAGAAGCCGGGTGCTTTCCGAAGAGGAAGCAGGTAATCTCATGGACTTGCTTCGATCGTCTGATCATGAAAATTGCAGCCGCGAGAGGAAGTCTGTATCCTCATATGGCGGGAGTTTGGAGCGGTCTTGTGCTCGTCGAGCAAGATCCGATAGTGGCAGCAAAAAGCGGCCTGATCCGCTCAATGAGAACTTTGAGCGGATCGGGAGCGACCGAGCTCGCCAACACCATAACTCCGTCGGAGAATACGGTGGATCAGATGCCATCGAACTACAAACTTGTCTATCCTGACTGAAAGCCATCCAGTGCACTTGAAAAGACTGATGCCATGAGAATTATGGATGCAATTGCCGGTACGATCAGACATTTTTATTCATTCTGTGTGTTATAAAAATTATTTTGAGCTTTTTAGTGACATTCCACTTCATTTCATAAGACGAACTCGACGAGTCGAGTCAAGTACGAGACACTGAAGACGGCCTTACTGTTGAAGTCGAAATACGTATCTGTCAAGATACAATTAAGTGGTGGAATTCAATGGGATTGTACAAACTAGTCTTATGGCACTCTGTGTGGTTAAAAATTATTTTTTCTTACCACTCTAGGTGCACTACGGTCAGTTCGGGACAAATCGGCATGGCGGAAATCCAGTTAGAACAGCCAAGAGGATCAAGACGTCAGACGATATCGAAGGCAACGATCAAGGAAAAGTACTGGTCCAAGTTCAAACAAGCAGTCGAAACTTGAGGAAGACAAACGAAAATCTGTTATCCAATGGGGATCGACCTCCATCCGATTGGCTGCAAATCTACATTCTCCGAGGATCGGACAACACTTTACAACCCGAAAGCGCAGTCACTGCACCAAAGCAAAACGAAGAAAACAAGCAATCCATCTACATAAGGCCAACGAATGGTAGCCAGCTGTAGCAAGTACATAAAAGAAGCTGCGGATAAATAATCAATCTACCTACATACAACCGACGGATAATACGTCGCCCACGCTTTCATCTATCAACTTACTTATCATGCACCAGCACCAGCGATAATCAGTTACCCCATCAGTTGCACCCCTACCACGAAGAGGTCGTTGAACGCACCACTTCTATGATGAATAGACGAATAATAAGATCGAGATCGATTCCGATAACATTGAAACGCCGCATTCTATCCAGAAGAGCTTTAACCGTGAACATCAAAATGTCAGCGGAAGCAGTTCCTGTCGTAAGCTACACGGCGCTAATGAACGGAACCGAAGACTAGTCTCGCCGAACCCGAAGTACTTGCGAAGTTTTTGCAAATCTATTTTCATCGGCTCGACGTACACGGCCAATGGATCTGAGTAGTGGCAACGAAACCACCTTGCCAGAATCCCTTCCGGACAATCCACTGGTGGCGGAGACTTGTGGAAATCCGGTTGTCACAGCAATAGCGGAGATTGAATCAAACGAAAAACAGAAGGAGGCTCGACTGAATGGTTGGCAAGACAAGTTGAACCATTCCGTAGAAGATAAGGTGAAGGCATCCGATGTTAGGTCTTTGAAAACTGATCGGAATATGAGCAGGATTAATCAGCAACATGTCCGCAAGGCAATTAGAAGTTTTCCGAGAGAAATCCAGGAATTCCTCCAGGAATACCTCCCGCATTTCTTTCGGAAATTTGTCCTGACATTTCGTTGGGAATTCCTCCGGGAATGTTTTTGTGATTTCTTTCCGGAATTCCCGGAGTTCCTGTAGGAATTTCTAAAAGAATTCCCGATAGTATTCCTGGAGAAATTCCCGGAGGAATTCCTGGAAGAATCGCTGGAGAAAAAATTAAGGAATTATTGGAGAAAATTCCGGAGGAATTTATTATATTTTGTATTTACAATAATTAGGAAAGATGACTGATTAATGAAGTCTTCATCCTGTTTAAAAAAAAAGTGTTTATTATGGTATATTTTTCCGTATTTGTAAGAAAAATTAACATAATCTATAAAAACTTAAATTAAATTTCAATTAAGAATTTCATAAGGCATACTTACTGTATTTCATAAGGTTGTCTAATGAAACGCATGAGGCAATTTTAAGAGAAACATAAACATCAACTATGGTTCTGATTCATCCATAGTTCATTCAGCATCATAAGGCAACCTTGTGATTTTCAAAGTGTTTCCTTGTGGCTAATTTTCATAAGGCAAGTTAATGAAATCCGGAAGGTTTTTTTACGGCAGTGTATTGGTCTTTCAATAAAAAGCTCAATTTTGGAGTGAAATGATAGCTTTTCGTACAACTTTGTAATATGAGAAAGACAAAATCGCCAGCAAGAGAATCGAAAGGATAGAGCAGATATACCCTGCTAATAATCGAAAGTTTTTGGAGAAGATAACCATTAAAGAACCTGGAAGCACGAGCATAGCACTTAAGATTTGCAGCTCCTGATCTTCGTCAGACCTGTGCGCCGACCCATTTTGAACGCGTGAATGTAATTTTAAAGGCTCCCCCAGACCTAAGTGATTTCATCGACGCGATGGCGACAATAAGTCGCCGCGATTCTATCGTTGGGTCACTGCAGGCAATGTTCTATTTACGCTTCCATACCAACGGCGATAGAATCGCTGTCGCCAAGCGATAGAATCGCGTCGCGACTGTCGCGTCGTGTGTGTTTGGGGGAACACTGCATTGTGGCGAGAAAGTGTGCGAAAGATTGTATTGTTTACTTAAATTAATATTATTTTTGGGGTGAATGCGGACTGTCGATTTCCAGGATTCTTCACGAACTGCAATGAGTCTCTACTGGAAAATTTCATACGATTCTACAGAGATCTTACATGTTTTTGAAAAAATCCTTCGAAACTATAAAAAATTCTTCTGAAAGTTCCAGAATTTGCAAAGCATTTCTTCGAAAATTCTGGAGAAGTTCTAGAGAAATTCTTCGGAAATTTCCATCAATCCTACAGAAATTCCTCAGCAATTTCTCAAAGAATTCCTCCTTTTACTTTAAAACCTCATTAATAAAGATATTAATAATAATAATAGCTTTTACAAGAATGTCTTAATAACTTTTCCAGGAAATCTATCTGGAATACCATTAAAAGATTCACCTAGGATTCCTTAAAAAATTTCTTCAGGAATATCTTTACATTTTTTTCCAGTGATTTCTCCAATTTCTACAATTTCTATATTATTACCATATAGGGTCGGTGTACCGGTAATAGTGGTATTAGTGACAGGTCCAAATTGTTTAATTCATATTTATTGATAGGAATATATTTCCTGTGATGTAAATATATTGGCAGAAAGCTGTTCTTCTCTACTTTTCAGGAAAAATATTGTTGATGTTTCAAAATATTGTTTTCTTTTCAAAATAGCTTCCTCCATTAACTGGTACATGGACAAATAATAGTGGTACTAGCTAACATCTGTTCCTATAATAGTGAATCCCATTTATTTTCTTAAAGGATTCACTATTATAGGAACGCTTGCAAGGGAGGGAGCCAAAAAGTTAAGAAAAAATTGTGTTTTTCAATGTTTTACCGGAAAATTTGTATACATTTTCGCACACATTCACCTTTTTTAAGCAAGCGCTATGCTATGAAGTAATTTTTAAAAATTAAAATGCACTACTTCTAGCGAAAATCGCGTTTCCACTATTACTGGTACACCACTATTACTGGCACAGCCACCCTACTTGGAAGGATCCTTCGCGACCGTTTTTCCTGCTGAATATAAGTATTGCTAATATCCCTTTCCTGTGCACATGTCTTCATACAAGCCTAAACACGTCTTCGGTCAACAAATCAGCCTAATACAGTTCATGAGTCATGTGTCTAGCCCTCATCGTTCCCTACAAAAGTATTATACGCTTTTACCTCGATCACACTGAAGAACTGATAATCTTCTCTATGATGTTTATGCTTCATGGCTATAATTTATTAATTTATTGAAGACTCTTATATTATACTGCATTCATGATAATTTGAAAAAAAAGGAAAGTATGCTTTGTTATTAATATATTTTAAACATTTTTTTAGATATTATCTTTATTCCATATGTTCACATATTATCTAAATTTAAATCATTCTGTCTATTTATTTTTTGCATATATATATTTTATATATTTTAAAGTTACTCCTGTTTTGTGTCAGTTTTGTGTTTTTTTTTCAGTTTAGTGCACGGCCGAAATACCAATATTTTTTAGTTTAACAGGATTTAATTCATTTACTGCAAATTTCGATAGCATGAGTTTGATTCATTCAGCGAATAAATAGAACGCTAGTGGCTTCGCTTCATCTTTAATCGGGTCAAATCTTAAGGTAATTCAAATTCATCACGAGCATGAAAAAGAATAGAAAGCTAATCTTGAAAAAATTTAAATTTATTTTGAATGAATGGATGGAAAAATATGTCAAATAATTTACTTTTATCTGATTTTCAATTCTTTTTTTCCTGTGGAGTGCAGATTTGATCGTGTTTAGTATTGGACGTAGAACGATCGGAGATCGCGTCCAGACGTGTTTTCTTCAGTAAGCGGAACGATCGGCCGGTCATCGAATTTTTTTTCTGCTTTGTGCGGTAAGCAGAACGATCCTGCTTCGTGCGTGTGTGTAGATTAATTATCGCGTCTAGACATGTTTTCTTCAGTAAGCAGAACGATCGGCCGGTCATCATAGTTTGATTCTGCTTTGTGCGGTAAGCAGAACGATCAGCCGATCAGCGAAATTTTGTTCTGCTTTGTGTGTCCTTTAAAAAAATTAGTATTGTTTTCATCGATCAAACTACACGCTATACACGGCAGACCGTTTACCAAAACGAACCCTGCCACACTCCCTACCCCATATATCCAACATTCCAGTGATTTCTCGTGGAAGTGCAGATAACTCGTCGGCCTCTATCAAATTCCTACCTATTCCTCAATTGATCTGCAATCGGACACGGCCGGCGCTGGTATTGTTTATTTTTAGGTCACCAGTTCTTACACATTGGAGATGATGTTAGTCCCAAACTTAATCTGTTGGTTTTCTGTGTAAGTACAGCTGACCTGGCAATAACGGAGTAGCAACAATGGGCGGTCAATCATGCTCATGCTCATGCTCTTAGAACTTATGGATAAGGGCATCCCTCAAATTCCTAGATAAGAAATTCGAGTGTTTGACCAAAGCTGGTGGTAACCGGAAAATTTCGAAAAAAAATTTGTTGTCAAATGTCTTAAAAAAGCATGAAACATCGAGACCTGGTGTTACCTCGAAAAAAATATTTTTTGAAAAAAAAAAACTTTTTGGGACTTAGGGTCCTTCAAGTCCTTAAAAGACAAACCTCCCGGAATCCAAAATTAAATCAGAATTTAGTTTGAGATCTCGAGAGGCTTGGCCTTAGACGCGTGAGAATTTAATTTGAGATTCCCAGAGGCTTGACCTTAAACGTTACATTTTCATAAAAAATAAAAAAAATACTTTTAAATTACTTTTGGCATTAAGGTTAACACGTGCGTCGCAGCATGCCTGGAATAATGAAAGTGACAGTGGTGAGTGGCTTCCGTTTTGAATGGGGTGCCTTTGAAATCATAAATGCATTTAGTTTTTGATTCCGGGAGGCTTGTCCTTAGCCAGCTAATGTACATTCTGGTAAACTTGTAATACATTTATTGCAATATCTAATTTCAGTGCATTGGTGCATTTTGCAAAATTCAAATAATATGTCAGAACACATCTATTATATCCTATCAAAGCAATACAGTATTTTGTCATGTACTCACTAGATAAAAGTAATAACAATAAATTTTCTTTCCAATGTTAAACTATTGCTTTCCGCCTTTCTCAATGGTGCGATCGCAACGATTGTCTATCAGATTTACGTAATTTATTTAGTGCCCTCGTCACCGGTACGCTGCTGACCCATAAATGGACGGAACGTGTACAATGTCTTCTTGTGACGTGGGACCCCGTTAGGTTGGGGGTATGGTATCGCGTCCATTTTACCGTACCGTAGGCAGAAGGGTTAACCCAAAGAGGAAGTCATAAACTACTGGGCAAGACAGGCACGCGTACGCCACGCAATGCCGATGGGAATGAGGTAAAGGCCGATGCAATGCAATGGCCTGAGCAGAGGTTGTTTTGTTGTGATACGCGTCAAGTTGAATGTTGTTGATGCAGCGGTAATATTAAAGGTGAGTTGACTGGTGACCTAGACTTAAAAACGCAGGATGAATTTTAAAGAAGAAGAGTCCGATGTCTGCCAGATGAAAGATTTGTACGCAGGCTTGTTCGATAACCTCGCTGGATGCAAACGAGTAGATATTTAACTTTATTTTGAACGTCACAAGAGCATAATCAGGTAAAGGACCTATTGGCTGTTTTTCGTTACACTTTCTTATTACTGTCGAGGAAATGTCCACACGACCGAATTGTTGCACCTCATGTATTTCTACCTCACCAAATTTCAGAGAAATGCCAATGTTGACATCGCATCGTTGATGACGATACTGATAAAGCTGATAAGATTTGGAATGAGTCATTCCATTGTAGTCTTGTGAATGACGACGTGAGTATCAATTGATTCGGACGAGCGATTATTATTGCATTGGAATCCACCAACAGACCACCTTGCACCGACTCATCATTGTGTAGAAATTCATCTTTCCGGTGAATCGATTACAGAAGGTGAATAGTCATTATTAAATCACAAAATCAACTTGTTTAGTCCTCTTTACACAATGTTTTTCTTGATAGTCTAAACAATTCCATAAAATTCAGAGGAAGTTAGTTTTGTCATGGTATAAAGACAAAACAAGGTGATTTTGATTTCATTGATTTCAAAAGAAAAATAACACAAATCTAGTGGTTAATTGTTCGATTTAACTATAGCGATTCGCGATGTAGGGCATGACAGAATTTAAAACCTGATAACGTATGGTCCTAAACCAGTTCCACCGCACAGTGTATCGCATTTTGAACATCGTATTGTTGATAAAAACAAGCGAATCAATTCATATTTGACAGCACTGTGCACCATAAGAAATCGAACAGTTAATTGCCTTATCTGAAGTAATTTGGGCTATCAGTTTTAAACAATGTATACGATTGTGCCTGCATTCGAATAAATATCAACGACTTTTTAATTTACAGCCGGACGGGCCGAATCGATGCGTGCGAGTAATTCATAGCCTTCCAAATTGATGCCGTAACAGCATTGAACATAATGATTCAAACGGAGCGGAGGCACGACATTTTAGGTGTAGGTGAACCAAAAAAAAAATATTCCGACCAATGAGTGGGTGGTTCATTGGCTAGTTTGCACTTTTTATTTCATACTTTACAATAATTGTAAGTGGTTCAAGGAGTTTAGGTAAACTTAACCGATTACTCAGAAATGTTTTATGTCTGTACTGACATTTGAGATTGTTTTATTGAAAACTAAAATAACTGTTTTAAACACTAATGAAAAACCATTAAGGAATTTGATTCATTATTTATAATACGCTCCTATATTAGTCGCATTCAAAAAAGAGGGTTGTCCAGTAGACACATTTTTCCTTATCGTTAAAATGCAAATCTAACGTTTCATTTAAAAATATTAACAACAACAAATATAGCAAATATAATGTCGTAGGGTAACGGTACCAATAAAAGAGGTATAAGTAGATCCACAAATGAATATCTTTAGCCAATAGATGAACTAACAAATTTGCTAACAAAAATGAGAAGGGTGTTATTTCAATTCATAAATAGTAATTGTCTGAAATTCTATTTGTGCAATTGCACAACTTGCGAAAGATTTAGTTTGAAAAATGTTTGGAGGGTAACCACATCCTTCGGTGGGGTTTGATCCCACGAAACCAGTACGCTAGACAAGTGCTTTCCCTACTAAGCTACGAAGGACCTCCATCGTCGCCGCGATGTCTCCAAGGATCTTCTCAATTCCAAAGTTGATTGCCCTGGTCTTCTATCTAGTCTGAATTTAAATATTCCCCATAGACAGCTTCGGTCAAACAATTTTCTGTTTCTTCATGGTGCCCGCATAAAAAGAAATTCACCCTGCTTATCACTACCACCACAAACTCTACACGTTAGTTAGTTTTTTTGCTCTAATATAGTGCATACTGCATAGCGTTTTTTTTAATTGTACATATGTTTATTATAAGTAGTATATAATTGTAGATTTAAGACTGAAATGTATCATTTGGAGTCAATGTAAATTCTGTTAGTACGAAAATATGAAGTGGTTTTGCGCCCATTCGAGAAGGTGCATATATTAGCACTACTCGAACGAGCTTTTCCCGGGTTTCCCGAGAGAAACCTCGATATTACGGTCATACAATTGTCGGATCAGCGGGGGTATACTGTACTTTGTGGGGTCGAAAAGTTAATCCAATGGTGCACGTTTGATCAGTGCACGGATTATTTCGTTTATATTGGTTTGTGCAACTGCACTGGCATGTTCGCATCACTTATCAGAGTGAATCCAGATCCAACGATGCCGACTAACTGTGACTGAGTAAATTTGTATTTGACGGAAATTGAGTAAAATTTTCGTGGGAAGAGAAGAGACGGCAATACAATTTTACTCAGTCACTGAGTACATGATAGTTAGAGTGTAATCTTTTCTGTGGTTTTTCGTGGAGACGCAGAGGTAAACACGGTCTTCAAACAGCAAAAACCACCTACTAATATTCCTTCCCGTTTCCTAACTGACTGCAAGGACGTGGCAGGCGCCGTTATTGATCATTTAACTACTTGAGTCACTGAGGAAATTTGCACACTCCTAGTTAATCCTAGTTAATCATTCAGTTGTTTCAATGTGCAGTTTCACTGATTCTGGTCAATCATGAACTAGCAATCATTGATAGGGGAACTATTCCGATCTTCATCTCACTGAATGTATATTCATCTCATCGCGAAACCTAGGATGTTATCGATCATTTAGTAATCTGCGTTAGATCATTTAGGGCCAATTTCTTCACCTCCGCTTAGTGCTTAAACCAGGTTTAAACGTATGGGTAAGCATCGCTTAAGAGTTAAGCGGAGGTGAAGAAAACGGCCCTTAGTAGATTGTCAATAACTCACTCCAGAGGATTAATTTTAAAATGAGTTGTATGGTCTTGTGCAAAAGTTTATTTACAACTCTGCCTAACAGTTCGTTGTATGAATTGCACTAATAACAAAGCTATAGTGCTAGTAGCAGTAACTTGTACTAAATGATTGAAATGTTCTTATCATTTAGTATGAGTTACGGCCGCTAACGCCTTAACTCCTTGAATAGTAAAATTCGAACATCAACTTTTTAGGCGGAGTTGTGGAAAAACCTTCACACTAGAAGTCCACCATTCAACACGCTTTGAAATTATGCCTCTGTAATGAGTTATTGACAAAGCATTAAATGATCGAACGCAGATTACTAAATGATCGATAACATCCTTGTCAACATGTGTGCTCCTGAAAAAGTCACAAAATAAATCAAATTATAAACATCGGGGAGCCATGAGATGGAATCCAGGAGCAGTACCCCTATGTGTAGTCTGTCAAAGCTAAGCTAAATTTCTATGGAATACTTAATCCTTTTTTACTGAATCCTTTCTGAAAAATGTCATACATCCTTTGCCCGGAATGAGTCAATGATGGAGGTGATCCCTGCATTGGAGGTAGCTTTATGCCAAATGACCCAGACCCAAACTAAAACGAATCAAAATATTATTAAACCCTCTTTCCTCGATTATTCCTTTACTTATATCTTTCTAAATTGGGTTTGCAAAGAAAAAATCTCCAACATATTTTTATTATGTTCGTAAATCTTTTATTTACATTTTTGAACAATACATTATTTTATCGATTGAATGAAACATTGATAGAATAATAGTTGGTCCATGCAGCATAAGAACAAATTATGTGTCTCATAATTTCGAAATGCAAATGCAAAATAGTACTCCAAACATTCTGAAAAATTAGCGGTAAGATTAGGTTTTTTGGCAGGTTCAGAATATGTAAAAACATTGATACCCCTAAACATTGTTTGCGCTCTCAGGGGGAATAATGTTTTACGTTATAGGGGGAATAATTGCATACCCGACCAGAAATGCCTGCTCAGTGGAATGAGTGTTTACCCAATTAGAGAAACCTTGGATATACCCTCTTGAAGGGCTAATTGATAAGAAAACTCAATCCGCAATACTTCTGCTTTACTGTTTAGTATCACAGAACGCACTTGCATTTTTTTCTGAGGGTTGCTTTGGAAAACTTTTTTTTGCGTCCTTTGCGAAAACAATTTTTCTTGAGTGTCACAAACAGATTCTTTTTCCATCACAAAAACAAACGCGGTCTCTGTTTTTCTTTTTTTTTACAAAATAACGAGCTCATTTCAACGGGAGCGTAACATTGTTGGCCATTGCAAAATGACTTGGCTAATGTCGTGTTCAAAGGACACGGCTGCATCCGAATCAGTCGTCTCCAACCGCTAATTGATTCGTTATCGGGGAAATAATTGTATACCCGACCAGAAATGCCCGCTCAGGGGAATGATTATCCAATTGGAGAAACCCCCTCGGAGGTATGTATAATTATTTATCCTATCGGATATACCCTCTTGGAGGAATAGTTGATAGCAAAACTCAATTCGCAACACTTCTGCTTTACAGTTTAGTATCACAAAACGTACTTCAAACTTTTTTTCTGAGGGTTGCTTTGGCAAACAATTTTTTTCTGCGTCCTTTGCGAAAACAATTTTTCTTGAGTGTCACAAACAGATTCTTTTTCCATCACAAAAACAAACGCGGTCTCGGTTTTTCTTTTTTATTACAAAATAACGAACTCATTTCAACGGAAACGTAACATTATTGGCCATTGCAAAATGACTTGGCTAATGCCGTGTCTAATCGATCGCAATATTTCTCTGTTCCAGTAGAAAATGTGCTTCAAAAGAAGTAACTGTACTTTGTACTTTCGCCTCATTCCGGAAAAACGCGTGATATAAAAGGAATCATCTACTCTGTTAAACGAACGTTTGTTTCAAAAGAATGGAAAGCATATTCTCTTTCGACTTATTGCAGGGAAATGCGTGCATCAAAAGAAGGGTTCGTCATCTCTTTCAACTATGATGGGAAAATGTGTGTCATGGAGAGAGTCGTACACGTCAATGTCATCAGGGTAAACGTCTGCTTTATGTTGGGTCAATGCGCGATTTGATACAGGAAGTCATATTAACGCATTTGCCCAAAAGTACACGCGGCGCATCTCATAGGAAACGACGCACCGCGCTTCTTGCAGCCCGTATACTCGATTCTTATGGGGAGATAACATTGCAGCGTTTCCTAGGGTGCGGTTGTTCCTTTCCAATGTGAAACGCCGCGTGGAATCTTGTGCAAATGCGCTTCTGGAAACATTTAATAGCCGCGCGGTGTATCGTATTGACAGAACCCTACAATATGTATACTATTTGGCCTCATTAAACAGCGAATGGCAAAATCATGATACAAAGTGGCTAAAAATATATTTTCAAAAAGCCTAGACTAAACAGATACTACGGGTATCCGAGCCTTCTTCCGATTTCCGAGCATTTTCGTACAATTAGTGAGAAAGGAAAAAACCAAATTATAATTTCATCTCTTGTCTTCTGTTGGGAAAAGCATCCTTTAAAAGTATGAATCATAACTCAA
Organism: Armigeres subalbatus; assembly: GCF_024139115.2. Taxonomy (NCBI): domain Eukaryota; kingdom Metazoa; phylum Arthropoda; class Insecta; order Diptera; family Culicidae; genus Armigeres; species Armigeres subalbatus. Next base: position 1,717,702 of record NW_026943741.1, read on the forward strand.
GTAAATGCATAAATCAAAAGAAGAAGTAATTTCCTCCTTTCCTCCTCCCCGTACTTTAAAAGAAGGAATCATATCCAAGCAAACGCTTGAACCACAACAATCATCTTTTGAATAAATGAATCATATCTCCTCTGGCACTATGAATTGAAAGAAGGAACTACTATATCCTTCTTAGCCTTATGTCGGGTAAATGCATTATTCGAAAGAAGGGATCATATCTTCTCTTGTAATCAAGCAAATGGACTAAAAGAAGGAATCATATTCTCACCAACGAAATGAGTCAGCCTCAGGCTCGTTAATGAAGATTTATAAAAAATCACATTCTCACCAGGGTTCTTATATCTTGTATTCACCTTGATTCTCACAAGCCTGGTACCGGAAAAATGCATCTTTTCAAGGGATCATATCTTTCCTTGCCTTGGACCGAAAAAAGGCAAAGAAGAAATCTTATTTTCTTTTAACTTATGCCGGGTAAAAGCATCCTTTGAAATAGGCAGCAGAATAAAATTTCCATAAAAAAGCAAAAATTACAATTATAAAATAAGAATTTTCCATGAAGAAATCAAAATGTTCCATTGAAGAAAAAACACAAATTTTCCAAAATGAATCAATATCAACAATAAACAATTATAAAATCCTAAAAAAAAATTGTTTATGGAGATTTTGGATTATTTAGGAAAATTTTATGTTTATTTATTTACTTCATTGGCAATTTCCTAATTGTTTATGAAAAATTTCTAGTTTTTAGGGGAAGTTTTTATGTTAGTCTTTGAAGTAGGAAGCGTATGATTTCTTGGGAAAGAGTCATTTGGACAAAGGTCATTCGACAGAAGTCATTTGGCTGAATATCATTTGGCCAATTATCACTTTAGGCTGGATAGTCATCTAGCCGAATTCCGTTTGGTTGAATTGAACGTTTTGCCGAATCGGTAATTAGGCCGAAAATGGATTGGCTGCAAATCTCATTTGACAGAAAGGGTCATACTACCGAAATAGTCATTTGGCCGAAAATGACGTTTAGCCGAAATGGTCATTTGGCTGAAAGGACTTTTTGATCGAAACAAACGACTGAAAAAAATTGCGAGAAAAACAATTTGGATGAAAATATCATTTGTCCGAACCGATCTCACGGACAAAAAAGTCGCTTTTTTCACTTCTCTGGTCTTGCTTCTCACTTCTCGATTATCATTTATCATTTCACTATCGTGAATTTTTTGGCCATATACCCGTTCAGCAAACAACATTTACGGTCGTATGACATTTTCGACTATATGATGTGTTCAACCAAACGGAACTGGTCGACCAAATGACATTTTCGGTCAAATATTCATTTCTGGAAAACGGTATTTTCTATCAAATAAGCTATTCGGTTGAATGACGTTTGCGGCCAAATGAACTGTTTGGTCAACCGTTCTGTTCAACTACCCTTCCCCAAATCTGATTGCCATTTTTATGTAACTAAAATAGTTTTTTACGATTATGTTATTTGCGTTTGCGTTTTGTAGTTTTCCTTTTTGTAACACGTTAAAGACAATCTTGTTTCTGATCCAGAAGCAAAAAAAAAAGATAAGTAGCAGAGGTGAATAGAATAAAAATATCATGGAGACTACCAATTTACTTTCGAGTAATGATTTTTATGTACGTTCTCTGATTCAAAACATGAAAACCACCTCTCTTCTGATGTTCAAAAGACACTAATTATATGCGGAATTCAACATATTTTGCATTAGTTCAGACATCGGTGTTTACACAGAGCTGTGATGACAAATGGCCATTATGTCAAAAGGCCATTATGCCAAACGATATTGTACCAAACGACATTATGTCAAATGACCTACCACTCTATGGATCACTCAGAATGGAGCAACTGCTATAGGCATATTTAATTTGGTCTTAAGGAACGCATGAATGATTAAAAAAAATTATAGAACATTGGTTACACGTGGAGGCTTCAAAGTCCATACTTCAGGTTCAGAGAATTTTTCTAAGACTTGGAATGGTGCAAATGTTTAAATAATACTTAATTAGAATCTATGGATCACGAAGAGCATAAACCATGAACCAATAGAAAACTATTCCTTCGATGAGAACAAATTGAGAAATAATTTTGATGTTGGTTATCGATATCAAAATAAATATCCATGGAAAATCGATTCGACACATACGACACATAAAGAATAGAATCTGAATTTCATGAGTTCAGTCGGTATACAAACATTCATAGAGTCGCTCAATGACCCGAAGATAATTGAAATTTGAATGTCCTTTTAGATAATGAATTAGCTGCAAATACTTTTTAATACATGAAATAATGAAATGAATCGTGAATATATTTCAGATAATATTACAAATCATCAATTTAAGTATGTATCGAATTCGAAGCAGACTATACGTCAGTCGACAAACGCAAATTGCCAACGACAATCTAACATTCTTGAGCAGGCGAGGGGACACGGTCTCCCACCTTTGCACCTTTTTCAGCGAGTTTTAACGCCACTGCATTAAACACTCGGCATCAAAATAAGAAAAAAAATCAAAGTGATAACACACGCACACATTATCTCGATCGACAAATATTGCCAAACTTTACTTCAACTCAATCAATTGTTGCCATCAATAAACCCCATCACAGATATTTATATTTACTTAACGTTGTCACGGTGCAGCGCACAAAGCTGTCCATAAAAAAATCATAATATTCATCTACCAACAAGCGTATCGCAACGATAAGTTTTAATACGTGTCAAACTGAAATCAGATCGATCGAACCACCCATAAAGTGTAAACGGGATTCTTAGCTTCTGACGCCTCGCAGGAAATGAGAGGCGTGCCACGCCATGTGATGGCCGCTTTTACCAAGGAATTACTCTCATTCGATGACTCAACTTGTTTTCAGTGTTCCGGGGGGTATACCTTCCAATGAGTCAATTCTTACGTAATACAGTAGTGGCAGACACTGACTACCCCCAACGCACTATGGGGAGTCTGGAGGATACTGATTTTTTATTTTCGTACCTCAGTCATTTGTATTTTTTGGTTAATTAGAAAAATATTCGGAAGCAAGGTTACAAATTATGAATGAAACTCTTGGTATAAACGTAAATAATGGATTTTCGCCCACCCGCTTGCATGTTTCCTACTGTGCTTTGGTAGAAGAATGAATCATGCAGCAAGCCGCACCTCAAGATTAATTTCCGAATGCAAATCCTCCTCCCACCTACTTTCAAGAAAATACAACCCTGCTCGCTTTCATTCGTTGCTTACTTTTTCGAACAGCTCCGGTGTGAACTGACGTCGAAACTCTTCGACATGGTCATGCTTCTCAACGTCCAAGATATCCATCGCTCGGGAATCCACTGAATACACTATTTGAAGGTCAATATTCGTCACTCGCGCTCGGTAGGCACTATCACTACGCACCTTAGTTCTTTGCGCAAAATTACAAACTCGCGACGTTTAGGACGGAGCCGCCGTCGACACAATCGGGGAACGGTGGACAGAGCAAATTGGGCCAATTTTCACACAAGACTGTGTTTGCCTTCGGTTCGCTTCAATAAAGCTCTGCAGTGTTACTGGCGAGTAGTCCACAGTCCTGCACTAATCGGTTCCCGTTATCACAACACTACCGCGACACGACAACATTTTCGCGCATTTTGGTCTTCGGTTGGTGGTGTTATTTTTTATTATCACCATGCTCTTGAATTGATAGCGTCGTCGTGACTTTGGTGGGCTGACGCAGTGGCCGTCGATATCTAGCTGGGTTGGTTGGTGTTCTTCAGCCCGAACCAAATCAACCACCACAACCCCTGGCCCAAGTTCGTTGGAATCGTTGCCAACAGTACACACTGATAAGGTTAAGTGCCCGAGTGAGGCTGGCTGATCTATAGGAAAAATTTCTATCTACCTCAGGGAGTGCAGTTTGACCGGTTCGAAGGTCGATTGCCAACTGAAAACTGTGTGCAGACCATTCGGCACCTTTTGCTTGAACTATTGGTCCAGTATCTACCACCGTTGTTCGAACATGCTGTTTTTTTTTACTGCAGACACCGATGATGGGGCTACTCTTCGCGCATCTGACCGTCGACCATATAGCGCCCATAGGAAAGTGCCGAAAAATATAAAGCAAATAAAAAGGAAAATTATAATCGAAATCCTCAGCTATTAGTTATCCGCATATTTGGCGTTCGCTAGCAAAAGTTAACCCCGCGGACCGTACATCTATAATTCATTAGTCATTAGTCTTTCGCGGTCAAGCTTTTCCACGTGTTAAAAGTACTACGGTAGAGGAGCAGGTGGTACAATGAACCTACTGATACTTTTATAACCGTTGTAGTGTGAATGAATTCCTTTATCAGAAGATATGAATACTAGTGTTGTTCAAGCATTGACTGTTTTGCTTATTTATTATTCTTCAAAATAATCGACAGCATATGCTATTTCAGAAGTTTTGATAATTTAAGGCTAATCAAAATACAATTTGACTGGCCACACTTTTTTTTCTTAATAAAGTGGCATTCGAAAAGGACGTAACAGCCAAAAAACTCAATATTTCCGGTTCTTCGTCCATATATAAGCTATGTATGAGTTGATTATATTTTGGTTGTTACGCCCTATTTACATGTTGGTCTAGATTGCCGAACAAACCTCAAATGGCGTTTCTAAAAAATATAGGATTACTACTTCTGGACTTAATCTCATAGTTCCTATGTTCATCCCATCAAAAACAAAGCAATGAAAAGAATTGTGATTAGTTTATCTTTTTAGTAGTGGGCACTAATATGAGCAAAAAAAACACGAGAGTTGAATATATCTCGGGTACTTATTCAGAAGGACGTATGTGATTTTGTAAACAAAGATTCAAACGTCGATTTGTCCAATCTGATGGCACTCCCACGCAAACTATCACCACAGACAGGTAGGTGAAGTTTTCGGCTACCTGTTGGTGATGTTTGTTTGCGTGGGAGTGCCATCAGATTGGACAAATCGATGTTTGAATCTTTGTTTACAAAATCACATACGTCCTTTTGAATAAGTACCCGAGATATGTTTATTGAGATAAAAATGGGAACAGTTTCCTAATAAATAGGTACATTTATTTATACATCGGAAAATCAAAATCTTATTAGTGGCTGGATTATGTAGCAGTCTTCGTGGAATATGTCCAATGGAAAGTACTTTCCCTCTAATATTTCAATATTGTATTGGGGACTGAGCCATTCGGCATAAATCCATTTACCGCGACATCGTTTGGCATAAATGTCATATGGTATAATGCTCACTTGGCATAATTTTGAACTGCAACAAAAGTGTGTGTAATAGAGAAAGGATAATGCGATGTATTTTCCACACAGATAAAGGAGATTGTTTTAGGCTTATGCGCCTCGGCGCGACGCCGTATGAAAGTTGACCATGCCGCCAAATAATTTTTATCACGCCGATGGATTTTCTGCTATTAAATCTAGATTTATCTAGTTCCTGTCGGAAGTACATATTTTCAGCAAAGTTCATACGACAATTATCTTCATTACAATTATGCAGCATTTATTTAAATTTACGATAAAGTCTAGCAAATCACTATAAGGAATTGTTCTTCAGGGATTCAAGAAATCGCTCCTAGAACTTCTTCGGCAGTTCGCACTATAGTATTTTAGTCTGAAAATATTTCAGATTCTCTTTTAAAATTTGTTTGGAAACTCAACAATCTTTTTTTTAAATTCTTTATATAAACTGTTTTAGGAGTTCCTTCGAAAATTTCTCCTGTAAGAGCACCTCCACGGGAGTCCCCATCTGGGTCCCTATCGCCCTAATAGGGACCCACTTTTACACCGGAGGTATCTAAACGGGAATGCAAAATAAGAACGCAACTCAAAATTAGCCGTGAGTTTCCAAATTTAGCGCCCCATACTGGGTTGCTAAATTTCCATACAGGGTTGCTATTTTGTGAAACGTCACTTTGGTATTGATAAAAATTTGCAGAAAATCTGTTTTTCTTTTTCAGAACAATTTCGACGTAAATTAAAAAACAAGGGAAATATTCATTTTTTTTTTAAACTACATAGTGCCCCAGTTCAACTCCGCGAAGAAATAATTACAGTAATGGATCAGCTAGGGTAAGGGAGGTATTTTGGACCACTTTAGGAGATGGCCGAAAAATTTTGTCGAATAAAAGTTAGATTTTGTAATAATACTTGATCAATTCCCTATGCAACTAAAAAGTGGTGAATGCTAAGTAGGATTTGTAGGTAAAAATGTTGTAAATCCCACTGAAAGAACCAAACTACCATAAATTCTGAAGATATGTAAGATTTAATTTTGGACCACCTGTTTTTATTTTGGACCACCTGTTGAACATATTTTGGACCACTCGAACAATTTTGTATTGCTTGCAAAGTTATGTTACTATTGGATTAAATTAGCGATCTCCAGCATTTTCGGCGTTTTCATCCTGAAAGTCCTTGTGAAGCAATACATTTTTATAGGCATTCAAAGCTTATACAAATATCTACAAGCTTAGGGCATTGAAACTAATTTCAATGTCAGTACCACTCGGTACAGCATCATCAAAGCAAAACAAACTTGTGGCCCATTGCCGTGATGTATACACCTGCATACATACCCTGCATATTTTTTATGTAGTTTGTTAAATCTGTTCCATTTGCGCCATTGATAGTAGTGGGTTGCCTGGTTCTTCCTTGCTCATTGCATATTCTTTTTCAAAACGAAACATAATCGTAGAACGCGGAACTCTGTTGCATTGGCAAACAGCACGGACGGAGAGCTATAGCAAAGATTGGTTCTTGTCGTAGAGATTTCTCAACTATTCTGCTCACAATCGCATATTATGGGACAAATATGGATAGGAATTACAGCAAAGGTGGGACTGATATGCGATCATAGGCAGTATTTTCGTTTGGGCAGCAGGGACTATGTCCAAGGGCTTTACGACCCCTCCCCACTGCGAGTTAGGGGACCTGCCTAGGATGTGGTGGGGTTTGACAGTGGGCTCTGTTAAACTTCTACAAAAAGCTGCATGTATCCGTAAGCAGGTCCTATCAAAGCGACCGTGCGCCGCTCAAAGCACACTAGCCCAACCCAGTGGCATCGACAACGGCAACGTCAACGGACACGAGCGGAAATCGAGATATACAACGAATCTAGGGCTGACAGTTGTGTCATTCCACTCCTTGAGTAAAGCCGGGTGACACCGTCTTGAAATGGCGGGTGGGCTAATGTCACAGCTGCCTTCCGTCCCGTAAAACCGTGACAGGCCTTGGGGCCAGATGGGAGTAGGACCAGTTGATTCCCTCCTGGCTTACGCCGATACGGCTCGGAACACCGAGGTGTCAACCTCCGCATGGCCTCACTGCATCAGCAAAGATTACCATGGGATCCAGAAGGCGACTATTCCAGTTGGGTTCGAGGGCAGCCCTAAGGGGGATCCAACAAACATGAATAAAGCTAAAGTAAACAAACAAGCATCGGAAGTGACCCCTTCGCAAGGAGAGGTTTGGAGAGATCTCCACCCAACGCATCGGGTGCGAGAGAAATGGAGACGAAGGACACGAGTAGCGAAGTAGTCGTCGTGGAGAGCGATAACGATACGCCAATAGTCGATAAGCAGCAGCACAATGCAGTGGAGATAGGGTCGAGTGGCATCCTGCCGAGCTTGACCGTCGTCATGGTGCAACTCGATGACATTATCGACTTCACCAATGAACGGGGCAATATGTCGAGGGAGCTGAAGCTGAAATTGCTTAAGCTTCGCAATTTGGTTCTTGCTGCCAAGCAAGAACAGGAAGTGCTGCAGCCAGGCTGGAAGGCTGTGGTAAAGCGGAGAATAGTGCACAGACTGCTCCCTTCTCCTTCCATAGTACCACAACCATGGCACAGGAGGCGTTAGATTTTGCCCTCAGAGACAGAGCGGTAGAGAGGAGAACAGATAAGCGAGCCAGGGACTCGCCTGGCATTAAGCGCTTTAAACAGAACGCAAAAAGGCGTCGGGAGAGCGCAAATCAGAAGAGCGGGCCCACGGAAGTTGCAAACATGGGAGAACGGCGTAAGAAGAAAGCGAGGACGAAACGAGCCAGTCGGCCACCGGAGGAGGGAAGCCAACCCGACCAAGACAACCTGCGGTCGGACGGTCCCTGGCAAACGGTAGTAAATAAACCGAAGGTGAAAGCGGCAATCACGCGCCCGGCGAGAGCCAGACAGAAGGGTGAAGCACTTCTCATTAAAACAGAGAAAGAGCGCTACGCCGACGTGCTCAAGGCGATGCGCAGCGCCGAGAAACTGGCGGACCTTGGTAAAGAGGTTTGTAGCATAAGGCGGACGAGAGCGGGCGAGATGATCCTTGTCTTAAGGAAGGGCTCACAGGCGAACGGTACCTCATATGGAGCGCCAGCCCAGGAAGTCCTAGGCGAGAGCGTAGAAGTGAGGGCTCTACACGACGAAGTGACTCTCCAATGCAAGCAGCTGGACGAGGTCACGACATCGGAAGAGATCGCCTCGGCCATCAAGGACCAAGGTGGAGTGGTGGTAGCAAATGCGTCCATCCGTCTGCGAAGAGGACCGCAGGGGACGCAGATTGCCACGGTGAAGTTACCGGCCATCGACGCTAACAAGGTGATCAAAGTTGGTAAGCTGAAAGTTGGCTGGTCAGTATGTCCAGTCAGCCTCTACCAACCACCGGTAGTCGACAAGTGCTTCCGCTGCCTCGAACCGGGACACAAATCGTGGGCGTGCAAAGGGCCGGATAGGAGTAACCTATGTAGGCGATGCGGCGAAGAGGGCCATAAGGCGCACACGTGCGAGAAAGCACCATCGTGTACGCTATGCGCGAGCAGGAAGCAGGAACATAACCACGCTATGGGTGGACCTGCGTGCCCGTTGAGTGGTTATACGAGGAAGCCGTGCAAGTAACGCAGCTCAACCTCAACCATTGTGCGGCCGCCCAGCAGTTGCTGTGGCAGTCGGTAGTAGAAGCGAGAACGGACGTCGCTATCTTGTCGGTCCCGTACCGCATCCCCGCGGATAATGGGAACTGGGTAGCGGATAGATCCAAATCAGCGGCGATTTGTACGACGGGAAGATACCCGATCCAGGAAGTGCTGAACACAAGAGCGGAGGGTACTGTTATAGCGAAAATAAATGGAGTGTACTACTGCAGCTGCTACGCCCCACCAAGGTGGCCGATAGAACAATTCACCGAGATGGTCGATCGGCTAACATCAGACCTAGTGGGTAGCAAGCCAGTAGTAATTGCAGGAGACTTCAATGCGTGGGCGATAGAGTGGGAAGTCGCTTTACTAACCGGAGAGGGCAAACGCTGCTAGAGGCTTTCGCCAAGCTGGATGTCGTGCTGTGCAACGAAGGCTCCAAAAGTACCTTCCAGCGAAACGGAGTGGAATCGATAATAGACGTAACGTTCTGCAGTCCAAGTTTGGTCGGTGATATGCAGTGGATGGTCGACGACGGTTACACCCACAGTGACCATCTAGCTATCCGGTACAGGATAGGCAGCGAGGCAAGAAGAGAAAGCCGGAGAGCTACTCCCACAACCCGGTCGTGGAAGGTCGCCCACTTCGACGGTGGGACCTTCAGTGAAGCTATGGGTCTGGAAGAAAACACGGGAAGTTTAAGCGGCGACGAACTGGTTGCGGTCCTGTCTCGAGCTTGTGACGCGACCATGCCGAGGAAGGTGCGACCACGGAACTGCAGGCCACAGGTATACTGGTGGAGCGATGAAATTGCAGCCCTTCGAGCAGCCTGTCTCCGGGCTAGAAGAAAACGCAAAGGACACGCTTGGCGGAAGTGAGGGAGGAACGCATCGAGCAATTCAAAGCAGCGAGACTGGCTCTAAACAAGGCCATCAAAGAAAGCAAGAAAGCCTGCTTCGACAGACTGTGCCAGAGCGCCAACTCGAACCCATGGGGAGACGCCTATCGGGTGGTGATGGCCAAAACAAGAGGAGCACTGGCTCCTCCCGAGCGATGTCCAACGAGGCTGAAGACTATAATCGAGGCACTATTCCGCACCACGGCCCAACCCACTGGCCGCCAGCAGCGAGGGTAGCAAATGATGAAGCGGTGGAGAGGGTGACGGTAGAAGAGATATTGACGGTGGCAAAGTCCCTCGACCCGAGTAAAGCACCTGGTCCGGACGGGATCCCGAATATGGCATTGAAGGCAGCCATAACGACTAACCCGAACATGTTTAGGTTGGCCATGCAGAAGTGTCTGGACGAGAGGACATTCCCGGATATATGGAAGAGACAGCGTTTGGTCCTGTTACCGAAACCTGGCAAGCCACCAGGAGACCCTCAGCGTACAGACCAATCTGTCTTATAGACACGGTAGGGAAGCTACTGGAGAAGTTGATCCTGAACAGACTGTCGCCGTACGTCGAGGAGGTAGGAGGATTATCGAGCGAGCAATTCGGCTTTCGGAGAGGAAGGTCCACTCTGGGTGCCATTAAATCGGTGGTTGACACTGCAAAGGTCGCCATCGAATGCAAGCGGCGCGGTATACGTTACTGCGCAGTAATAACACTCGACGTGCGGAATGCATTCAACAGTGCGTGCTGGATGGAGATCGCGAACTCGTTGCTTCGGCTGGGAGTACCGGTAGGGCTGTATAAGATTCTGGGAAGCTACTTTCAGAATCGATTATTGATCTACGAGACAGACGAAGGCTTGGCTACCGCCCCATCACGGCAGGTGTCCCACAGGGATCAATTTTGGGTCCATTGCTGTGGAACGTGATGTACGATGGCGTGCTGCGGTTGAAGCTCCCGCCAGGAGTCAAGTTAGTGGGATTCGCCGATGACGTAACCATGACCGTGTACGGAGAATCCGTCGAAGAGGTCGAATTGAATGCAGCCTATTCGATCAGCCTAGTGGAGGAATGGTTGCGCAGCAAGAAGCTACAGTTGGCGCATCATAAAACGGAGATGATAGTCGTTAACAATCGGAAATCGGTTCAGGAGGCGACAATTAGAGTCGGCGGCTGTGACATCACCTCCAAGAGATCTCTGAAACAATTGGGGTGATGCTCGACGATAAGTTGAGCTTTAAAGTCATGTCGACTACGCCTGCCAGCGCGCGTCGACGGCGATAGCGGCACTATCGAGGATGATGGCGAACAACTCTAGGGTGTGCTCCAGCAAGCGCAAGCTGCTGGCAAGCGTGGCGGTTTCAATACTACGATACGGAGGACCAGCTTGGGTGTCAGCGTTGAGCGTAAACTGCAACGTGCGAAAGCTGGAGAGTACTCATAGGCTAATGTGCCTGAGAGTTATCAGCGCATATCGCACCGTATCTCGCGAAGCGGCATGTGTACTCGCGGGCATGATGCCTATCAAACTGGTGGTAGAGGAAGACGAGGAGTGCTACGCCCTCAGGGGCACCGATAACGCTCGAAGGAATATAAAGGCAGCAACGGTAGCCAAATGGCAGAGAGAGTGGGACAACTCGCCCAAGGGAAGGTGGACCCATCGCTTAGTCCCAAGTGTGTCGGCATGGATTAGCAGACCTCATGGGGAGCTAAACTTTGGCTTGACCCAGTTCTTAACAGGCCATGGATGCTTCAAGTGGTACCTACACAGGTTTGGTCACGCGGCTTCTCCCACCTGTCCGCAATGCCCAGACGTGACAGAAACGGCTGAACACATCCTGTTCACATGTCCTCGGTTCGAAACGGAGAGGAGTGCGATGTTGGGGGCATGCGGAACGGACACCAACACCGATAACATCGTCATAAAATGTGCCAGAACCCAGAACAGTGGAGAGCGGTTGCAAGAGCGACGTCCAGGATAGCCGACATCCTGCAACGAAGTTGGCGCATAGAGCAGCAGCAGGCAGCCGTTACGGATAGCGGACCATGAGTCGTGGAAGTCGTGAATATATATGTCGATAATGGATGGGAACGACAGCGTCGCAACTGTATTCAGCTTGCGGCGAGCGCGTAGCCGCAGAACGTGGCGAAACGGCCGGGTTCGGAGGAGCTCCCGCTTTCGGGGAACTTCTCGTCGGAGTAGGTTAGATCCGCCGTCGGGGACTATCCGAGTCGTTCGCGATCGCGACCGAGGCGGGAGCTAAATGGCTCAATGAATAAGGTGAGAGCTGAATGGCTCAAGGCAAATGAAACTCGGTTATCGGAGTAGGCTAGGTCCACCGCCGGGGATCAGCTGAGTAGACCGTGGCGTGCGAATGTACCGGCTTCGGGTCGTCGGGGCACCATTGAACCGGAAGTTATCTCCACCCGGAATCTTTGGATCGACTTCGACGTCACCCATTGAGACGGGTCGTCGGTTATGGGAGAGCTTACGACGTTGGGGAACTCCCTGTCGGAGTAGGATTGATCCACCGCCGGGGACTATCCGAGTAGTCCGCGACCAAGGTGAGAGCTGAATGGCTCATCGGTTAAGCAAGAAGCTGAAAGGCGCAGTTCATGGGAAATCGGTTAATCGGAGTAGGCTAGGTCCACCGCCGGGGACCAGTTGAGTAGATCGTGCCGCGTGAATGCACCTGCTTCGGGTCGTCGGGGCACCACTGAACCGGAAGCTATCTCCACCCGGAATCTTTGGCCTGACCTCGGCACTCGTCCGGTCACCCGTTGAAGTGAGAATGTGCGTAGGACTTGAGCGGATCTATGAACATGCATACCAGGTGAATGTGTAGTGTTGGTAATGTAACAGCCATCCACGAATGCGGGTCGTCGGTATCGGGGGAGCTTCCGCCGCCGGGGGACTCCCCGTCGGAGTAGGGTAGATCCGCCGCCGGGGGACTATCTGAGTAGCTTGCGAGCACGTTGAGAGCTAAATGGCTCTAAAAATAAAGAGGAAAGTAGATGCGTTGCTGAATGGCACAAGGAAAAAAAAAAGTAAAGGGCTTAAGGGCCCACGCTTTTGTGTGCTTGCTGGCACCAATAAGGGAGCCAAAGGGCTCAGACGAATGACAAAACATCGAAGAGAGGCACTGTGAAAGGTGTTGTTTTGGGAGGAGTACTTTTAGTACTGCTTTTCCCCACAGAAGTAATACTGAAAGGTAGTCCCGGGGGGAATTGTGCATTAGAAGAGAGGGTAACTCAAGTAACCTTCTGTTGCTTGGGTGGGTTTAGTGGGTCCGGCGGTCTGGCCTTCTGCCAACCGCGCCAACCCCACTCCTTAGTGATAATTTCAGGTGTCTGTATGCAGAATTGCCTTCATCCCTCTATAAAAAAAAAAAAAAAAAAAAAAAAGGCGGTATTTTCGTACGGAAATAATAAAAGCAGTTACATGTTGGGTTAATAGACATTTTTCTAGGGCTTACATCAATAAACGGTAATTTATAAATGCGGTATGAACAGTAGTTTATGAATGGTTTGATACTAGAGAAACAAATGGTTGCTAAAAACAAAAGTTTAAGAGATCTAGAACTTAAAAAGAAGATATGTCGAAAATATGTTCGGTTCAATAAAAAATGAACCTATTTTGGACATGCCTCAGAATACTGTTTTTAAACTTACAATGTTTCGTTCGAGATATGAAACTGCTTCAATTAGGTTTTAATGAGTCAACAACATCATTCACGTGGTTTAAATCTATGTACAAATAAACTTACAGCTTTTGAAAGTTGACTTCAATTTTACAATGTCGTCTTATTTTTGGTCTAATCCAGCCGGCATGGGTAAATACGTGAAAATATTCTTAATAATTGCAATATTTTATAAGACACAAATGTAGGAAATACCTTATGGATAGTTTCTTTGTGAAATAAAATTTAAATATTGCACGTTTTATTTAGTTTTGTGTGATATAAATACAAAATTCAGCTAGGTGGTCCAAAATAAGAGCCCGGTCCAAAATACAGCCGTTACCCTATAATGAGGAGCGATTCGCACCGGCGCCCGCTAGAGCCCGAAATATTCATGGATTTTTCGCGAAAGAAAATTCCACTGTTTTATTTTGATATTATAGTTATTCCAAGGGAAGTTTTTCCAGGAATGCCTCAGAAGGTTTCTTTAGTAATTGTTCAGTATGTTCTTCAAGCAGTTCCTCCAGAAAAGCTTCCGCAAGTTTATCTTTTCTGTCGTTCTTTTAAAAATGATTTGTTTTGGAAATTCATCTTGGATCCCTCCGGGAGTTCGCCAGCAATCTTTGTGTTCTTTCAAGAATCTAGAATCTTTCAAGAATAGTTTTAGGATTTCTTCCGGATTCTCTCGGGATTTTTTCTATTGGAAATGCCCTATAATTTTTTGTGGTTTCTTTGAAAACACTCCAGATTCTTTCGGATGTTACAAATTATACAATTATGCAATCATACAATTTTTTTTTCTTCGAGACATCCTTCAGAGAAAAAAAACTGTGGAAGCATTCCTGCAGGACTTTGTCAAGAGATTCTTGTGGGAAAACTGGTGGGAATTTCAGGAGGAATTTCTTCGACTGCAAGTATAAAATCCCGAAGGAAATTTCCATGAGGAATAACGGTGAAAAAATTTACTACGACTGGTCTCCAGCTAGCCTTGCGATCAAAAGCGTAATATTGCCCTCCGGAGATGGCGACTTCTATTCCCGATTCGGTCAAGGATGCTTTCGAGTAGGCTCCTTGGGCATAGTTGTCAGTTGTCACACAAAATACATACGCATGCAATGGCGGGCTCAGAAAAGCTTTAAATTAATAACTGATGAAATGCTAATCAAAGTTCAGCAGCTAGCCAAAATCCGGTTGAAATGTAGAGCCATTGAATAAGATGGTAACTACTTTTAGCAACGCCCGGTGAGAGCGCAATATTTTTACGAAGTCGCTATACCTAAAACAAAAACCACCGGTGGGAAGATGGGGCGCTATCCTAAAATAGCACTCGGGAGGGAGCGCTGTAATGAGAATAGCGATGGGGACTCCCGTGGAGGTGCTCTAAGTCTATCAGGAAATCCACACGTAATTCATTCAAGAAATTCAACAACAAAAATTCTGAGTTTGAAACTTTCTTCCTTCAAAAAATACTTCATGCATTGCCCATTGAACTCTTTCGGATATTCCTATATAAATTCCGTCGTGAATTCTTCATAAAAGAGGAATTTCCTGAAGCTGTTCTTCGGGGAGTGTTCTAGAGAAAATTTCCAGGGGAACAGATATTTCTGGAAGAGTTCTTTAGGGATTTTCGCGGATGTCCTTGTAGGTGTTTTTATGAGAAATCTTGGAAAATTTCTAAAGAAGTGGGATCATTTCCGGTATAATTTTCTTTTTATATGTCGGAGTTTTCAAAAGAATTTTCCGGAAAAATCTTGTAGGGTTTTTTGGGCAAATTATATCAGAAATTCTGGAGAAGTTCCCTTGAAAATTTCCGGGATAATCACTATAATAATTTTCCAGATGAATTTCCGGGGAGATTTTTGAAGGAATTTGTGAAGGAGTAATACTCGGAAGTTGGCTTTCTCAGTCTTCCGAAATTCGCATGGAATTCCATTACACTCACCTCCCGGGAATTCTTCCGGAAAATTAACCAGGAATTCTTCGAAGAATTTATGCGAAAAAATAAAAAAAAAAAACTTACCCGCATTCCTCTCGGAGTACTCTCAGAAATTAACTCGGAACTGGATAAGATGTAATACTCGGATGTTGGCTTTCTCAGTCTGGATAATCAGTTAAAAATTTGTTTTTCACTCGCCAGCCGTTTCGGATAAGCCGTATACTATACGACCCTTGAAAAAGGCCACACACCATCGGCCGAAACGTTGGGCAAGTAAAAAAAACATCGCAACAAGAAATTACTCGCAGCAAGTTCCATTCGATGGGAAATCCTGTCCCATTGTTTGCTATTGAAAATTGGACTATGGGATCATAAGTTATGGCCAACATACTATTTTCTACACGCTAAAAACACTCACTCATATTTTTTTAGTATTTTTTTGCACGAGAAAGGCACCAACACCGCTAGGTGGATTAATCTGGGTATTTGGGTAAACATGTGATGACTTCCAGTATTTCCAGAATATTAATTTGTTATAGCCTGCTGAGTTGTTTTGCCATTGGAACTACTGATTCCTTCATATATTGTCTGTTTTTGCCCTCAGAAGCAAACTGTCAAAATTTGACGACAGATCAGATGCTTTGCAACTCAAAATCAACGACAGATCAGATGTTTTGCCTGCGGATGATTGTTAATCAACTTCGGGAGGACAACTCTCAGACGCACCATCTGTTCATTGATTTAAAAACCACTCAATTTATTGTAACGATACGATAAATTTAATTGTAATTATGTACAATAATATTGTTGCTCACAATAGAATAACAATTACGAATTACGTAATTAGAATTGCGTTACGAATATTGTTTTCCACCATAGATCCTATCGTACATGGCAGTTTTACAATAGAAAATAGGGGTTGTTAGTTGTTAGCACCGCTGGCAACCAGTGGTGCTAGAAGCGACGACGAAGAGATGTGAAGCAGCGCTTCGACTGTCATAGTAGATAGCAGCAATAGGAGAGACATCATGAACGAAAAATGTCATTTGTTATTCTACGAAAACAGATACGAGAATTGCATATTTACTTTATTAAAAGATATTTGCCAAAAATCCAATAAAATGGATTCGTAAGTACTTAAAACTAAATGTGAAACTTTGAGTAATTTGTTATTCTATATTGAATTTAGGCTACAAGCTGGCATGAAAAGAGATAACACGCGAGGACTAGAAAGTGTAGATCATAAACCATTGATGTGAGTAATATATGGAATATTTATGAATTTGCATTAATAAACTAAACTATTTTCAGTTTTGAGCTACACCTGAATAAACGGTTCGCTGAAAAACGTGTTTAACTCTAGTCCGAACATTAGTTATCGTAACAATAAAAAAAATCGTTTTTTTCTCGAATAAATTTTCCTTCATTACAATAGAATTGATTGTAATTCTATTGTCAACATTTTTCTGTCAATAGATTTTATTGTACGTTTATTGGAACAACAATAAGGCAATTTAATTGGTACAATAGAAGAACAATATATACCCGATTTTTTTTACACGGGGGATGCGTTCCGTGTAAAAGAAGTTTTCAGTTCAAAATTCGAAAATCCGTGTAAAAAAAGTTTTATGATTTCTCGACAAATCATGCAAAATGGAGCAACTTTGTGAAAATTATGTATGGGATTTTTTTTACACGGCCGTGTAAAAAAAATCCGTGTAAAAACAAAATCGGGTGTAATTGAATGTTCATCAATAAAATATATTGTAATTTTAGGATATTTTATTGTAATTCTATTGTATTTTCTATTCGGCAAGCCATCATAGATGCAAAGCCATCATAGATGCGAATTCTATTCTACTAAAACACCAAAATACCGGGACATCTAAGCAGAGACAGTTTCAGAGGCTCACGGCAGCGATCGAAATCTAATCTGGCAACATGTTAAAGCGATCTTTCAAGTCAGTCCTTTGCACCACCACCGGGTGTACAGGATGCACAAGTAAGTACTAAAACACTTGATTTCGCTTGAAAAGTGCCCGAACCTGAGAAGACGAATACTTCGTGAGTACATATTGAATGAACTGTTATGTTCTGATACACTTGTTTTTGTTATTGTTATGTTTTTCTGTTTGATTTTTAATAACAAAAATGAATAGACTTATCCACCACCTAATATGATCATAAGTTTCTTTCTTTTGAGCTTAGCATATTCTAACTTTGACTTTTCTAGAAAACATATTTCTAGACGAATACTTTTTAGACTCACTGTAGTAAACTCGGGCTTACTACTTTTTATTCATACGGATACGATCCATAAAAATCTGAATCTGAAATAATTCTGCGGTAATAAACAGTGAAATCCGCATCTATTGCAGGTTGTAACATCCCTGCAATGAGAAGGTTCATATAAAGTTAATTCCAGATAATTTCAAAGAATATAGAATTTGAATAGGGGATTTTGAATACAAATGATGATTACTTGAATTGTTAGCATTCTCAATCATAAACCGAACAACTTAATATAAGATCGTATTTTTAACAGGTACCCTACATCCGCATATTCACATCGTCAACATCTGTTTCTATGTGTTTCACGCTGATAACACTCACTCTCTCTGTTTACGACCGCCACGCGAGTGATAACGCGAGTTATTTTTCATTCATGAATTCCATCCATACTGCGGTGAGCACCTAGTTCAACTCTCTCTTTCAGCGAGATAATTAGAATTCGTAGTGCTTTGAGCAGCAATGGTTGCAACATGTCAGGATGGCCGAGCGGTCTAAGGCGCCAGACTCAAGAGCAATCTTACCCTCGAAAAGAGGGTGGTCCCGAGCGTTCTGGTCCTCTCTGAGGGCGTGGGTTCGAATCCCACTTCTGACAGATATCTTTTTACTGCTATATTGTGTAGATTTGTTCCTCTTGTTGATAATGCATTTGGATGTGGATTAATATGGATCTAATTGATTGATAATGAATGCAATGCACGCACAGTACAAGTGCATACGGCAACTTATTGTTTCGTGAGATTACACAAAGATACATAATGATAGATGATTACAAAGAACACCTTTTAATCAAACCGTCATGTTACTTTATGTGAGGTTTCATGAGGTTTTGAGATCTACGATCTGCGAGCATAAATACAATAACGAAGAAGCAATCAACATAAACATTTCTCATTTATACTTACTTTCATTAAAAAGAGTACTAATCTATGTTTGTTAGTTAGTTCTAAACCATATGCGATTTAAAACACCTTGGTAATAGGGAAGGCTATGAGTTGCAGCAATTTCTGGACTCTGTCGTGATTGTCCATAACTACGTACCAGTATGGTAATTGCAGCAAACGTTATGCAAATGCCGAAAGTTCTGAACTGCGCTTGAAGTCATAGTTGACGTAACAACCATTGTACTTTCGTATATGTATTTGGGATGATTTAAGGACAAACATCCCAAATCTAAAACATTTCAACCCTAGTAAATTATCCTAGTAAACGCGTAGTAATTTGTAATTCGTTGTTACCATGAGATCATGTGCTGTGAACGTTGTGAATGATTTGAATGCGTTTGAGCGAACAACAATGGCTAATATATCACGTTTGGATGTTCTTAGATGACATAATAGTCAAATTAAATTTGGTATAACTTATTCAGTAAGAACTGAATTGCCAAGAATAGTGGTTTATATGTAAATATGTATGTATTTCTTTATGAAAATATGATATGATCAACGTTGACTATGACATTCCGGACATGGCAATTTTTTTCAGGTCATAGATCTTCAAAAAGTTTAGGATCAAACTAACAGTGGATATCAAATTCGTGTTGATTGCATTAAGCAAGGACTTTTAACAATTGTGTGGAAATACATAGGGATTACTGGAAGACAGTAGCAGTTTCGTTTTTGAGGGCAAGATAGTTATATAATTTTAACTAGGGGGAATGACGGCTTTGGCAGGTTTTGTTCTATTATTGGCAGGGTTTTTTTTATGACTGACTAGGCTCAAATTTGGCCTATAAGCATTCTTTGCATTTCAAAGAATATTGTGGCCAAATTTCATAAAATTTGGTTGACAAAAACCCCCTGCCAATAATAGAACAAAACCTGCCAAAGCCGTCTTTCCCCCTACATAGGGTATCTGTTCCCATATTAATAACAGCCCGTATATTAATCTCAACCGTCGATAAACCAAATAAAAAATCAATTTGATTACAATTTCTCACATCATATGTACACAATAATGAATAGACCACCTTCTCCAATGTTTGGAATATTATTTAAAATTCCGTTTGAGTAATGTTTTAGTTCACAAGACTCAAATTATTAAAAACAAAATTATAAAACACATTCATTTTCATTTTCCTACCTCTGAACTGTTGATTTGATGCACTGCTCGATTGCTACTAGCAGATTCATCTGTTTTCACGCCGTTGTTTTCCACTCAATTTCAAGCTAAAACGAATGAATCCTTTCAAAATACACTTCACAACACATAGAGTACATCACAATTTCACTATAAATATAATCATATTTGGAAAACTAACGCGATTTCCTATAGTTTGATATAGGTTTATATCGAACAACGTCTAAATTATTCTTGTCCGTATTCCAAACTATTTACATGGCTTTTGCAGCATCGGCAAGGGTTGCTGACCTAAATTTTTATTTCAAAATTGCTTGAATGAACTTTTACTGTGAAATTCAACTCTTTTGTTTGTAAAACAAGGTATATCGAAGAGATAAGCTATGACAAACATAAAATTAAACTGATAAGTTGGAAAACTACAACGAAAACTGGAATTTTGTAATTATATTTCAACTCAAATACAAAATATTGAAGAATTCGGCATCACTGCAATCATATCGTTACGTATACACACAAGTAATAGTGTGCGTATTTTATGTTGGAAACAGTATTATTGATATAGGTACAGTCATAGGATTAACTTTTTTTTGAATGTTATTGAAATAGGTGCATGGCAGTGATGATGTTTTTTAGCTAAATACTTCTATAATGTGAAAGCAATTTCATTTTTGAAGTTACCAAGTTGTTATCAATTAAAAATGACGTGAGCCGAGCATAATTATTCTCATGTTTCTTGATTATTGGGTGAGAAATAAATGCATTTCATTTGCGCATTGGCTTATTGTTATTGATATAGGAACAGATACCCTAGTTACTAATCGACCAAATGAATAGTGCGAAAACCGTATGCTTCATATGGCGGGGTATGTAATTTTCTTACGCTAAATAAAACATGAATTGTATAAAGATAATCTTACATGGGGATGGGGGAAGGGGGAAGGGGTTTGTTGAAAAAGTCAGAAAAGCTGCTTACGTAATTAATGATACGCCCCCTAATAGTTACTAAACAGTATGATAGTCAACAGAAGTTACAAAAAATCACCGCCCGAATAGGGACTTGAACCCTAGACCGTTGGATTAAAAGTCCAACGCTCTACCGACTGAGCTACCCGGGCTTCATAAATCTGGTGTCAAGAGATTTACAAAAGCGTTAGGAGGGTACTCAAAGTGATATGGATGAAAAATCTCAAGTAAGGTAGCTGGCCTATTATCATCATGCTATTAAAATATGAAATACATTGTAGATTACATATCAATAACAGTCCATTAATAAACTCATTCCTTTCAAACACATAAGTTGTTAAATAGTAAAATAATGACATTTGCTGTAGTTATTTGACTTAAATATACATATATGATACGAATTAAGTATCGCATAAAACTATAGTTCTGCCGCTAGCGAATTTCTGATGGGCATGCGCACCGAAAGGTAGAGCAAATACGCGAGAGGAAAGAGAATGTACGAGAATACAACATAAAAGCACTCACACTCAGTATTTTGGTTGTTGCTTGCTACCTTCGCTTTTATCATCAAAACGTGAGCACCAGACAGTCAGACACACCAACACGATCAGCGAAGCCGGACGTTCACAGGCAGCAGAGTGAGTACGCGGATATGAAGGCGGCCCAGGTGGGCTGTGCATAGTGAGATTGAATTACGATTGGTGAGAGAGCTGCATGTATGGACACTACTCATCATGTCACTAACCGGTTGGTGCATGGGGTAATATTAAAGGAGGTATATTTCCTATGCTGCGTGCCTGGCCTGGGTGGTGCGAAACATACATTTTATGAATGTCAATGTTAGCATAAAGAGCTGTTCTTTACTAAAAGCATTCTATTTTTCGCCTTCGTAGAACAAAAGAAAAGTTCATGACGTTTCAAAAGAATGTTACCTTAATTATTAATTAATTGATTGATAATTTCCACAATAGAAACATTCAAATCCTTATTACTTGGAGAACACAAACAAGATTTTTCTCGATTGTCCATCTAACTAAAGAAAAAAAAAATCACCGCCCGAATAGGGACTTGAACCCTAGACCGTTGGATTAAAAGTCCAACGCTCTACCGACTGAGCTATCCGGGCTTGAAGATAGTAACTGCCTAGAGCTCTACTGACTCTCTGAAGGTCAAGGATCTAAAAACTCAACAAGTGGTTTGTTCCACAGATGCAGGAAAAGACTAAAATATGGAAATGAAACCCACACGTAAAATCACAGATGCGATGTATGTCTAAATAGGAAAATTACAACTTTACCGAAATTGTTAAAAACCACGGGACTGACACTTGTATACCTCCACCACAGTTTGTTTCGTAGTCAAGATTGGAAATTCCACACTGACAGCCATAAGGATAATCACGGGAAGAAAAGAGATAGGTGCGAACCACATTGACAGTTCCATAGAAACGAAAAGCAGAAGAAAAGAGACTTCATCTATACTACGAAAACACAACCAAAACATCAGACCCCCGTTAAAAACGAGTCACGGGTTTCCGCTATTCAAATATCCGGTGGTTGAGTTTCAGCTGCTTTTCACGCTCCTTTCAATTTTGTAGACACACTTTTTGGAACTTAGCAGATTTTCGGCACTTTTCTTCGCTTGTGGTAGGAAAACAGAGTTTTTTTTTCTGTTAAAATTGTTTTACTTGTTTTTGTAAAAATGTTTTCATCGAATCACGACCATAACTTTCCAAATACAAACGATCAGGGAATCAATTTTTCTTGGATGCGCATGCGAAACAAGCGACAAAAGAGAACCAACTACAAAGCTTTATTTTTATCGGAGACAATAATGACAAAGATCCGATATTATTTGTCAGCAACAAAAAAGAAGACAATCTTGTTTCTAACTTTTCATCCCGTTATTTTACATTATCTCTACAGCAAATCTCGATTATAAGCTATCATAGTTTTTGCTTTTATGGGAATATTCGAGAATCTAACTATGATTACAAAATTAGCATCGTATTCTCCGAAAAATCAGAGCATGTAAGCTAAATGATTCTTATCATACTATGTTCGGGTTCTGACAAAGGCTTGTTGCGAGGTGCGTTTGTCAGTAACAAACTCTGTTGATGACAAAGGGTATATTGTTAGGCGTTGCTCCAATATTGATTCCCTGGTTTTTACCAAAAAGATGTGTTATTCACAGTTCTAAAAGTGACCCAAATAAAATATTTCTCAAAAATCTATATACACCCAGGTAACTCGTACTTTCACAGCTTCTTAAACACTACCTGAATTTTCTTTGATTTTTTGTGATTTTTTTTTTTCGTGGGGTTAACTCATTGTTTCATTAAAGCTTGGAATATGCTTAGGAAGCTGAGAAGATTGGAATATGGAAGCTTGGAATCGCAACTTTAACATCATAGCGCTGTAGAAAACTTTCTGCACATGACAGAAAGTTTGGCACCTGCAACGAGCTGGAAACTTGCTTCATAGTGCTGGGCAGCATGCGCCACCGCGTCATTGGGTTGCAATTTTGGTTTTATAACAATCTTGAAATTGTAATGTTACTGGGGTAACGTAAGCATTATGCAAACTGAGAATCATCTGCTATTTCTTCAACTACAGGATCATTAGCATGTTCTGCCACACGAAGGCCATCAGGCGGAATCAGCTATTTCACATGCAAGATTTTTTTTTGAA
This sequence comes from Armigeres subalbatus, assembly GCF_024139115.2. NCBI lineage: Eukaryota > Metazoa > Arthropoda > Insecta > Diptera > Culicidae > Armigeres > Armigeres subalbatus. The sequence continues at coordinate 1,741,172 of NW_026943741.1, forward strand.
TTTTTCATTGAAAGCCATTATTTTTAAAATTTTGTCACTGTAGGATTCTAAAACAAATAAACTTTTTTTTTCCTCATCAACTCAAGGGCTTTAAAAAGTGCCCCGTAACTGCGTACAAATTATGTTTGTCCAAAAATGAACACTTTATATGCTGCAATTTTTTTACCTTTATGTAGAGCAATTTAGTTACTTCGGAGAAAATTTAGCTAAGGATTCTAACTTTCCATTGGTATTCATATCACTGCAGAATACGGTCCCATATACAGCATTTGTTTTGTTTACAATTATTTGCAATCTCTGCTGCATATGGCTGAATCGAAATTCTTTCATTTTTCAGCTAATGTTACGTGTTTTGGAAGACACTATCATAAGTCCTTGCGAATATTATTTTCCAGATCCAATAATTACCGATTTACATCGGATTTCAAGTATCTCCCCCCGTTCATTCATTCATCTAATTTTGCAATTTTACGAATATTTTTGAATACATTTTAAGTACGCTGAACATTTTGAATTTGATTACACTGGATTTTGATTTTACACGATTTATATTTTCTCAATTTTGCACTCATTCTAAATGTTTAACGCATACCAATTATCATGTGATTTTTCTTTGATTTATCCTGGATTTTTTGAAACCTGTTGCGAAGAGTTTGGTGGTTAATTGAAGTCACACGATCAAAAACACGAGCGAAAAAAAATCGTGTAAAAACAAAATCCTGTGTATTTTATTTTTATTTTTGGTTATTTCCCGGTTTTTCCCGGTTCTAACAAATTCCCGGTTTTTCCGGTTCAGTGGCCACCATGTTCTAAGGAGTTTGTGGAGCACTATCGAGCAGGATTAATGAACGAACGTTCTACCACAAACCTAAGAGAGAAGACAGCTTGTTTTGTTTTCGTTAACGTCCCTGTAAACCAGCCACTGCGAACCGACCAAAAAATACAAAATTCAAATGGTCATGATCATAATTATTTTATTATACAATTTAGATTCGTAATTTTCTATTACATTCACTACAATGAATAAAACAGCCAAATGCATCATCTGGACGTTTCTCGTGGAGGACCAATAGCTATTGAGAGAACCATCCATCCAAAAATCGAACGACTGCGGCCGGGCACGTTGCCAAAATGTCGGATAGTAATCCGGTAAAAATGGTTCTCGACAATGGTCCGACGGGCACAAGAAGGCGAGGTGCACAGCGAATCGATTACGATTGGCAGACACTCTGAAGACTGCGGGACTGGCAAAGTGCAGCCATGGACCGAGTTGGATGGAGCAGACTTTTATTTACTGCACAGGCATTTGATAACGAAGCTTATCATAATTTTGTGGGTGGGGGCTGCATCTTAAATTTTGTTTTCTCACACTCAGTGGCGTTTCCCTTACCTCAATCTACCTGTGCACTGGGTTTAAATTTGAGGAATTGATGTGCGGAAATGCATACAATAACTAGATTTTGATTTGTTTAAACGAGTCTGATAATTTTATTTCCCATTTGAGCTGTCAAAATACCATAATTTTCATTTTTTGGGTCAGTGCACAGGTAAAAAGTGAGGTTACGCGACGCCACTGCTCACACTTGTATTAGGTTGCGATAAACTTGTTTTTATGACTCGTTATTATTGAGAGGATTATGCCTCTCGTTTGTCATCTTTCATTTCTTTATCAATTTATAGCAAATTTTGCGATCCATGCCTTTAGCACATGGCACATGATTATCACAAGAGAGCAGTCGAAAATCCGATCTAACCTAATTATATTTTTTTCTAGTTGAAGCCGAAAATTAGCCAACTTTTTCATATTTATTCTGTGGCTTTTCCATTATTTATAAACAAAATTATAATTGTCGCAACATTCTATTGTTTGAAAATCAAGAGGAAATAAAAGGAAAATCTTCCGAATAAATGGTTGACATAATGGTGATCCGAAGGACTGGCAGTTCGAAAGTCCCTTACTCATATCATAGTAGTACACAGCGGTTTTGCATGTCTCAAAAATCTATCTCCGACACCATTTTCACACAGTATGTGATTCTATCAAGACGTCGTCATTATGCGTGAAAATAATTCACGCGATGTGTAAATGACTTTTAGCGTATTCTTGAAAATTAATTTGAAAGACATGGGAAATATGCACTCTAAGCTTGGCCGACTCAAAATTGCGCCGAAACCAACTAATTTTCGTTAAAAACACAAAAATTGAGTAAAAGATCACTTCAAAAAACTATATTGGGACAGTCCTATGATTGGCTGTACGAACTGTAGACGTATGGCTACGTAGATAAATAGAATCCGTTAAAAATGTATTCAACAACATAATTTTCGACACTGCCTTCATTATTAATACCTATTCTATTCAAAACAAATAGTTCTAAAAATATAGTTAAAACAAATATATGACAGATGTATGTGTTGAGACATTTTGCTCTGCAAGTACATTAAAGATCATTATTCCTCACCCATCAGTTCCGTAATTGAACATATGATAAAGGAACTGAATAAATCGGTGTAAGCTGATAGAGATTAGTGAAATCATGTGATTATTGACTGATTGGGGGAGCAAATAGTATTTGAGAACAGAGCACAAATCGATAGTTTATTATTATTTTTTTTCGGCTAGGATACTGAATCTGCAATCGATAGATGTTAGATCATGTAAATCCGTTGAGAAATGACCAACTTATGAACCTACGAAACCTATCATTATTTTCGTGACGGTCGCATTTTCCAAATTTTGAAATGTATTGAAAACAAAGACGTAGTCCTACGTCAAAAATATGATCGCACCAAGATTATGGATTCGTTGCACCTTGGTTTGCACTCATGTGGATAGATAAACTTGTTTTCCACCAGTCGTATAAAAAAAATAATGGAAGATCGTTCTCAACCTTCACGAAATGATCATTTCACTCAATGTTTATATTGTTCCATTCTTAACGCAAATGTGTCGGATGCATCGCAATTTGAAGTATGTCAGGCTTAGCTCTAATAGAAATATAAAAGTTATGTGAGTCGTTCAGAGAAACACATACCTTACAATAATATAATATTTACAAAAAGAATGATCCCGCCCGATAAGGGACTTGAACCCTTGACCGTTGGATTAAAAGTCCAACGCTCTACCGACTGAGCTAACCGGGCTACGAAACTCGATCGCTTAAGCAGAAAACACATCACCTAACCTGCTACTCATCACTAATCGATCGTAAGTTGCAGGGTGAGTAATCAATACACACGTAATTAGTAATGACGCATGAAAGTTGCTTCGCCAAAATTATTCATACTATTTCTAGCCGACATGGAAAATTCGAACAGCCATTTGGTTGAGCCAATATAAGTAAATCTTCGCAGGTGATCATACATGTTGGATCAATAAATCACAATCATTGGCTGGTTTCCTACTCATCACTGCCAGCGCCAACGTATGTATATGCGCGATAAGCAGCATTAAATTAACAGCCAGAAAGTTATAGGCGAACGACAACTAACGCGGGATTTCTCAAAAGCTGGACCAATATGCGGAACCAGTTATGCAGTAAGGTGTTAGCTACTTTACGTCTACTTTGTTTTCGAATGAAGAGTTGAATTTGAAAATTGAACACACTGGTTCTAAAAAGTTCACTCCTAGTGTGCGTGACTCGTAACGTTCGCAATAATCAAGCACCTCATCTTGACATCAGTTATCTGTGGCAAGTGGTTCGATAATGACGTCATCAATAATGAACCTCTCATGTTTCACTCAATCGAATGTGATTGGATTTCGGCACACCCCCCTCAACATGTCAGGATGGCCGAGCGGTCTAAGGCGCCAGACTCAAGAGTAATCTTACCCGCCCTAGGTGGGTTCAATTCCCGGTTTCGAGCGTTCTGGTCCTCTCTGAGGGCGTGGGTTCGAATCCCACTTCTGACAAAATCCTTTTTATTTTGGGATCAAGAAGTAACAGGCGCACATGATGGCATGGAGGTGTTTCAAATTAATGAATCCACTATGTGGCAAAAAATATAATGCGCCCGAATAGGGACTTGAACCCTAGACCGTTGGATTAAAAGTCCAACGCTCTACCGACTGAGCTATCCGGGCAGCGGTGGCCCAAATGGTGCCTAAAGCCCTAACAGTGATAAAACGCATATAGGGGAACTGTTCCGATCTCCATCTCCATCTCGCTAAACAAAGAAATACGACACCAAATTCTTCGATTCTTTTTGTCAACATGCATGCTCACTGCTGAAAAAAATCAGAAAAATAATAAACGAACCAAATTCTTCTCCATTGCTTTGTTTTTGATAGGATGGAAATAGGAGCGATGAGATGAAGTGACGAACCGTTCCCCTAAATAAATAACAAAACTAAATAAATTGGTTTGTGTATCGATTGTTTTTTCCTTCTGGTTACAAGTTTTGTAAAAAGTTATCAATCATGGACAAAAAAATCACAAAATTAAGTAAAAAATATTTTAAAGCTTGTTTACTGTAATGTCTTTACTTGCTAGAGAATGATTTAGTACTATTCCATTCAATTCCACCACTTTATAACTTTGTGAGGCTCGAGTGTTGATTTTTTCCAACGTCGCCGTACGAGGGATACGTTGATTTTACTTGGCTATGGTGCCAGCATTTTAACAAACGGTACCCACAAAGACTGAACAATGTTTTCCAGAAGTTAACGTGTAATGTGTGTTGTAGGTATAAGATGATCTTCACGTTACGTAAACCAGATAGCATGTATTAGCAAATTTATTGACTATTGAGTGAGTCAATGCATTGAATTCATGGTCGAATAAAAGACGTGAAACGAATTTTGCTTTCAGTTCAATCGTACTTTAAGTATTGTGTTCATTACTTACAAATGTTTTCGTATCTATATCGCCCCAAATTCACGTCAAATGCTTACCTGCAAATAGAAAATGAGAAGCGATTATTTAGCGTGTTTATTCACTGAAGAAAAATAAACAATACTAAAGTGGAAAACATTTCAATCTCGTTAAGCCATCAAACAGGTGAGATCAATACAAATATACGATTGTGGGCAGAATAATAGGCTTACACGTTTATTTGACGTTGTCACGCATCACACAAGAGAGATGGAATTGAAGGTAGATGTCCTTAACAAACGAGCATTCCGTAAATCTGTTATTATTTTATTTGTCTTTACAATGTGTTTGACAGCATATGAAGGTAACGCAATGTTTTGCGAATAAAAATAGTCATAAAAATATTGTCAATAACCATCTTGCCAATTTTTAATAACAAACAATGGGACAGGATTCCCCATCGAATGCAACTTGTTCCGAGTAATCCGGCCAAGGCGAAGTTCCAAAAAGTGTGTCTACAAAAATGTGTACACATACACACATACAGACATCACCTCAATTCGTACAGCCGAGTCGATTGGTATATAACACTATGGGTCTCCGAGCATTCCATCAAAAGTTTGGTTTTGGAGTGATCATATAACCTTTACGTATACTTAGCATACTAGAAAGGGACAAAACGAGACAGACTAAGCAGCTGTGATATGGGAGAGGAATTTATTAATGGGACAAATACGCTTACACCACAATCCGACTGTTTGAAGACAAAACCAACAAAACAACGATTTAGAAAACGATTTTAGCCTCAAACTTTTTTTTTTCTTGATAATTATTTTCTATTAGTTAAAAAGAACGAAGGGGACACGAATATCGAACTATGGACGAGTCGATTATCAAGCGTGAACTCTAACCACTAGACTATCAATAGATAAATTAATCTGTTATCGAATGGCATATAAGAGGCAATGATAACGCATCAACATAGTGGGCACCGCTACCAATTTCTAGTTTTCAAAAATCTGTTCTATTTGTACAGAAATTTTCAAAAATCTTTTATAGACTGGATTCATTTTTTGTGTGAATATTTAAAAATTTAAATGCATTGCATATTGAAAGATTGTTATCTTATAGGTAGATAAGAAGTTTGTTTGGCAGGGTTTTTTTTTATTAATTTAGGAGACCGATGCTACTGCAGTAATGCAGTAACCCGCACTCGCAGAATGTGTCGTCACGGCCGGTTACGGGAAAGCTCCCGCTGTTGGGAAACTTCTCGTCGGAGTATGATCGATTCGCCGTCGGGGACTATCCGAGTCGATTATGATTGCGACCGAGGCGGGAGCTTGATTGCTCAAAGACTACGTTGGATTAATGGCTCAAGGACATTGAAAATCGATTATCGGAGTAGGCATCTATTCGCCCTTCTATTCGGTTCTATTTGATGCCCTGATGCTCTGGACAAAATTTCAGGCAAATCGGTCAACGTATGGGCGGTGCTAAACTCGTTGGAAGTTTATATGGAAAAATGTATGCAGGAACATCCAAAAACAGTGATTATCCAGTTCTCGTAGAATTAAATACAGAATGTTATGCTGAAAACCGCGAGAAGATTAGAGTTTATTAGGCAAAGATATTAGCATTTTACTGGTGTGTTGTAGGGGTGAATTTATTTCTTTTCAAAGGTAAAAGAAACGAAATTTGCTCAAACCCCACTTCAGAGAAATGCTAATAACTTAGCCGGGAAAACTCTAATCTTCTCGCGGTTTTCTGCATAACATTCTGTATTAAATTCTTCAAGATCTGAATGACTATCATAGTTCTTCATCGTAAGTTGTGCCGTCCAACTGCAATTCACTGTTTTGGGATGTTTCTGCATACATTTTTGCATATAAACTTCCAACAAGTTTAGCACCGCCCAAACGTTGACCGATTTGGCTGAAATTTTGTCCAGAGCATCAGGGCATCAAATAGAACTGAATAAGAGAACGGCCCATCAAAAAAAATTAAAAAAGTTTTTTTCATACTAATTTGAGCCACCCTAATGTACATAAATCGGGTTTTAGACATAGGTAATTAAGATTGAATTTTGGTTCAAGTGTTCAAAATATGTAACAGACATAGAATCCTCAATTCGTCAACTAGTAACTAATTCTTTTAGAGCGGAGAGTCAACGCATCTTCTCTACCATAAAGTTTGGACCATTGTCTAAGTATAAAGTAAATCAAAATATTTCTTGAGAATTCCATTTATTTTAGAAAATCAGAACTACCTTTGAACTTTTCTACCAGCTTTACCCTCCAGGCTCCAGAGAATAAAACCAACCTGTTGAGCCGGTGTGGATTGGAAGGATGCGCGTCGCTATTGGGGATTTTTCCGACGGTTCATCCACACTAATGCAAGGGGTTCGTATAGGTTTTCAGCTCTTCTTGATCGACTCTCTCGAAACCTAGCTTATTTAACGCTCGAATGGTTGAAGCTGACCACGAGGGCTCAGATAATAAATAAATATTCCCTTAATTAGGTAATTGAGAAAGAGGATGATGTTATAGCTAACCGGTCTATCTTTTTCATTCCTGACTCTTGCTTATTCTCAATGCAAGCGAAATTTCAACACTAGCTTATATGGAGAGCTATAACACGGTTACACTATTATTTTATCTCATTTAGGTTGATAACCACTGACTTTCATATTCTTCCAAAAAGCACTCTAAATTGTTTTCTGATTCCCAGATCCCAGATTTTTTAATATGACCGTTTCATTAGAGTGGAGCTGTTCAACTTTTTTGTATCTACGAGACTCCTTGGGCTGAAAGTCTCGCTAATAAAGACAAAAAACCCAAATTAATCCACCTAGCGTTGGTGGTGCCTTTCTCGCGCATTATAAAATTGAAAAAAACATATAAGAGAGGTCAAAATAGCACTTTAGGGGGATAGATTTTACTATTTCCATCCATTCATATCTATCTGCGGTCATTTGAATGCATTGCAGCAGTTTTTGGAATTTTTTTTTCGATTTTGATTTTTTTTTTCCAAGGGGGGACCCTTGGCAAAAAACAATGTTTTGTCAATAACTCTGGAACGCAATGACCGATTGGGCCAATTTTCAATGGGAAACAACGCATTATGCGTAGATTGCAACCTATTGTGAGCAAATCGGATAATGCTAAGTATCAAAAAGTGTGTCTCACATTTTTGTACACACACACATACAGACATCACAATGGCAATTATTGCTGAGGCGTACCGGATTCCTTCTGACAACGGAAACTGGGTGGCGGATGCTACGGGGATCGCGGCTATCCAAGTGATGGGCAGATTCCCTATCCAAGAAGTGGTAGACAGTTCAAGCGAGGGTTTCGTAAAAGAGATGTCGCAAATTAATCGATTACTTCGATTAATCGATTCATCGTTGTGATAATCGATTAATTTTGAATCGATTATTACCCAACGATTAATCGATTCAATAATCGAGAGGAATCGTGAGTAATCGATTAGTTACTAATCGATTAATCAGAATTTTACGACATCATAAGGATGTCGAAAATTAATTGATTATTTCGATTAATCGATTCATCGTTGTGATAATCGATTAATTTTGAATCGATTACTATACAATGATTAATCGATTCAATAATCGACATTTTACGACATCTCTATTCGTAATCGTTAAAATTAACGGGATCTTTGTGTGTAGCTGTTACGCACCCCCAAGGTGGACTTTGGAGCAGTATAACCGGATGCTGGACTCACTCACGGAGAAGCTGATCGGCCGAAAACCGATCGGAGGCGATTTCAATGCTTGGGCAGTGGATTGGGGAAGCAGACTGACTAACGCCAGAGGTTACAGTTTGCTGGAGGCGCTGGCTAAGCTGAAAGTAAGATTGGGCAACGAAGGTACCGTTAGTACATTTCGCAGAGATGGCAGGGAGTCCATCATCGATGTCACGTTCTGCAGTCCGTCGATGACGAGGAACATGAACTGGAGAGTTTGTGAAGAATATAACCATAGCGATCACCAGGCGATCCGATACAGTGTTGGAACACGAACGCCGACGGTACGACGGGAGATAAGGTCTAGTTGGCGAAGATGGAAGACGAAGGACTTCGATAATGATCTTTTTATCGAAGCACTTCGAGCGGACAGCGACGCTACAAACCTTGACGCAGATCAGCTGACGGAAACGCTAGCAAGGGCTTGCGATGCGACGATGCCGAGAAAAAGTGGAGCCAACGAATAGCCGGCGGCCAAGTTACTGGTGGAACGAAAATCTGGCCAACCTTCGCGCTGCCTGCCTCAGAGCTAGGAGACACTTTCAGAGGGCACGGTCTGAAATGGTCAGAGAGGAGCGAAAGATAGTTTTTCGTGAAGCTAGAGCGGCTTTCAAACGGGCGATCCAAATCAGTAAGTCCAACTGCTTCAAGGAGTTGTGCCGGGAAGCTGACGCTGATCCTTGGGGTAACGCTTATCGAGTCGTGACAAAGAAAATCAGGGGTCCAGAAAATCAGATTACCATCGGAAGGAACGACATCCCGTCGGTGCGGACTCTGAGACATCTAGGTGTGATGATTGATGACCGGTTGAACTTCAACACCCACGTGGACTATTCCTGTGAAAAGGCGGCTAAAATGATCAGTGCGTTAGCAAGGATCATGCCGAACGTCGGCGGTCCGAAAGGCAGCAGTAGGCGTCTTCTTGCGACAGTATCATCCTCGATACTAAGGTACGGAGTTCCAGCCTGGGGAGCTGTGCTCAAGACGAAACGTAACCGGAGGAAGCTGAATAGCGTGTTTCGTCTAATGGCCATTCGAGTCGCGAGTGCGTACCGAACTATTTCGTCGGAGGCAGTTTGCGTTATCGCAGGGATGATTCCAGTCTGCATAACCCTAGCAGAGGACATCGAGTGCTACCAACGGAGGGATACCCGAAATGGCAGGAAGGCGGTGAGACTGGACTCTATGATGAAGTGGCAGCAGGAGTGGGACAATGCGGATAATGGAAGGTGGACCCATCAGCTCATCCCCAATGTGTTGACGTGGGTGAACAGGGAGCATGGTGAGGTGAACTTTTACCTTACACAGTTCCTGTCCGGACACGGTTGTTTCCGCCAATATTTGCACCGGTGTGGCCATGCGTCATCGCCATTCTGCCCGGCGTGTATCAACGTGGAGGAGACTCCAGAGCACGTGATATTCGACTGCCCGAGGTTTGCGGAGGCACGTAGAAGAATGCCTGCCATAAGGGCGGACAACATCGCAGAGCGAATGTGTCGCGATGAAGGTACGTGGCATGCGGTAACCAGAGTCGTGACGCAAATAATGTCAGAGCTGCAGCGTCGATGGAGAAGGGACCAGCAAGTAAGCGTCGGTTTGGAGGGAAATCCAGCACAGTGAGCAGTGTTTGGTCTCGAGTCGTCGGGGCGCCAGCGAACCGGAAGTCTTCTGCCAACCGGAATCGTCGGACCGACCTCGGCACTCGAACCGTCAACCTGCTGAAGAAAGAAGAAAGAAGAAGGAAGTGCTTCGGGTATGTAGAGCACCGCCAGTGCGGACGTTATCCACCACCGGAACTGTCGGACCACCTCTGCAACCCGAAGACGAAGTCGGCGCAATGCGCGAAAGCGTCCCCTGCGATAGCCACCGGTAGTTGGGGCACCATCAGTGCGGAAGTTTCCTTCACCGGAACTGGTGGACCACCCTCGACGCCGGGGGAAGTCAGGAGGATTCGAGTGAGGAAGTTTGTGACACAACCACCGAGGGATCGAGACAACGTAGCTGTGCCAGCTACGCCAGTCGGCGAACTAGCCTAAGCTAGGGGCCGAAATTTTAGAAGAAGTGCATGAGCACAAACACAAAAATGTTTGGATTTTTTGTTGCCCAAACATAAAACTTTGAGAAGGCAACGAAAAAATTCGAAAAAATTTGAGAAGTTTTAAAACATTCTTTCACAAATCCAAATCCAAATCCATTAAATCGATACGCATAACGTACGATCTTTTTGTTTCCTTAAGGATTTCAGCTTTTTGTAATCATTTAAACTAAATATGTTTTGATTTTTTATTCAATGCTTCTCCAATGGCACGGCAATATACCTGAAGGAATAAAATATACCCCATTTCGCGGTCCTTAGCATCTTATCCAGCAACACCTATCCCTACCTCCTTGTGGCGCTGGCCGGGATACGAGCAACCTTAGGGAAAATCGGGTAGCCAACCCCGGTGACTATGGTCGTATGATGACAGGGAAGGGGGATTTGCTCCTCTCCGGAGGTACAAATCCGATCAAACGTATCACCCTTCTGAATTCGGTGCGTACAAAATCCTGTCGCGATCCTGTTACTGAGACCGCTTGAAGAGTCCTCCGTCGGCGAATACCAGGCAGGTTTTCGTGAGGGCCGATCAACGACGGATCAGATGTTTGGCCTGCGGATGATCCTTGATAATTTCCGGGAGTACAACTTGCAGACTCACCATCTGTTCATTGATTTCAAAGCAGCGTACGATTCAGTGAAAAGAAATGAGCTGTGGCAGATAATGTCCGAACATGGTTTTCCGGCGAAACTGATTAGACTGATACGTGCAACGCTGGATGGCTCGAAATCAAGTATTCGGATTGCAGACGAAGTGGGGTGATGCACTTTCGAATTTATTATTCAACATTGCAGTCGAGGGCGCTATTTGGAGATCTGGCTATCATCACACGGTCGCATATGCTCCTAGGCTTTGCGGACGACATCGACCTCATTGGAATCGATCGCAGAGCAGTCGTGGAGGCTTTTGTCCCACTGAAGAGGGAGACGGCGAGAATAGGCTTCGCTTAACCATTAACTCTATCAAGACAAAGTACATGGTGGCAGGTAGAGATAGAGGAAGACCAAGTGGTGTTGGTGCTTGATGGGGATGTGTTTGAAGTTGTTGAAGAATTTGTTTACCTTGGAACGCTTGTGATATGTGACAATGGCGATTCCTGTGAAGTGAAAAGACGTGCTGCTGCAAATAGGTCATTTTACGGATTACGTAACCAGCTTAGGTCCCGCAGCATGCAGACGGAAACGAAATTTGGTCTGTACAAAACTCTGATTCTACCTGATTCTGGCCCTTTATGGACATGAAGCATGGACGTTACTAGAGGCCGACCGGAAAGCTTTCGGGGTTTTCGAGCGAAAAGTGCTGCCTACAATACTCGTAGGGAAACTAGAAAATGGTGTGTGTCGCAGACGCATGAATCATGAGCTGTATCAAGTATACAGAGAAGTAAATATTGTGAATCGTATAAAATACGGCGGATTTCAGAAGGCTGGTCACTTAGTGCGAAGGTCGGTAGAAAGAATAGCAAAAACAATATTCAACAGAGAACCAGATAGGGGCCGGCGACTTCGTGGAAAACCATGCCCTAGTAACAATTTGGTTTTACGCTGGTTTTATAACTCTCTTGAAGAGTAAATTATGGTCTTCAAGAACTTTATGAAACTTAAAATGTTACTTGGGTGAACACGCTGGCTGCACGCGGTGGAATCGGACCTGGGAACCCTGAACGTTTGGGGAAACTGGAAGAACATCGCCCAAGATCGACGATTATGGAGCTCTACAATACGCCAGGCATAGATGTAACGACGCTGTAGCCAACCAGGTACCAGGTAGGTGCTTTTCCAATTTGGTTCAATGAATTACAACGGGCATAGACCATTTACAAAAGAAACAGCCTTTTGGGTACGCGTGACAACCTCAAGACAGTATTTTTGATATACTTTTTTTTGTTTTAGATTTCTCGAAAAAGTCGTCTTCAGGTGACTTTTAGAGCTCAAAAAATGCAACTTTTCATGGGTAAATATGCTCAATATCTTCTACCGATCAAAAGTTATAATCGTTTTTCTGTCAAAATTACATTTTTTTCATTAGTTGATTAGGGCAGACCAAAAAACTATGTTTACACGTCATTTGAAAGAGAAATTCATATTCCTTATTATGTCATAAAATTGGAGAAATGTTATTTTTTTATCTCAAGTTTTACCAATTTAACTAAAATCATGTTTTTCAAATAAATTGATATAACTTGATAATGGAAGAAGATACAGACGATTTTATTATAGCAAAACACGCGTTTTGAAAAGCTCCAAAAGTCTTCAGAAGGTGACATCTGTGAGAATCCCCAATTTTTGGACATAATAAGGAATATAAATTTCTTTTTCAAATGCCGTGTAAACATATTTTTTTGGTCTGCCCTAGCCGGAGATATCAACTTATGAAAAAAAATGTAATTTTGACAGAAAAACGATCATAACTTTTAATCGGTAGAAGATATTGAGCATATTTACCCATCAAAAGTTGCATTTTTTTAGCTCTAAAAGTCACCTGAAGACGACTTTTTCGAGAAATCCAAAACAAAAAAAGTATATCAAAAATACTGTTTTTTTGAGGTACACCCTAATCCAATTAGGTAAAATTGCTCTAAATCAGCCAACTTAAGAGCTACAGAAAAAGTTTTTTTAGCAAAATTGATTGGAATAAGCTGCGCTACAACTTTGTAGAACATAACATGTCAATATTCCAAAAAATAAAAAAATATTTCATAATTTTTTTGGGCCACCCTATTTTTTGGTTGCACCATAATGATGTCCTTACTATTTCGAACAATTTTGTAGAACAACAGTTTTTTCTAAAAAATATAGTTTTGGCGTAAAATTCGTCTTTCCGCGTAATTCTGCAATCTGCATCCATGACCATAGTGCACTGATCAGTATCAGATAGTCCGTGGAAACCACTATCAACGTCTTCAACGCCAATAATCAATGAATATTTATCAATACATACAAATATTTTTAGAAGGCTCTGTAGAAGAGTTGACGCTTCCTTGATCGAATTGTAAAATTTAACAAAAGAAATTTCTCGAGCAATGGATAAGATATTAACGTTCAAAGTTCATCTTATTTTCGTGACGCTTCTCGATTTACACCATCGCAAAGTGTACCCCGGCATAGAAAACACAGACGTAGTCTTACGTAAAAATACCGGATACTCAAGTATGGGTAAAACGTAATTTTTCTTGCGGAATGGCAGGAAAAATGGCAGCTCCATTTAATTTTTATTGCATGCGTAGTTTGTACTATGAGATCAGATCCCGCTACTTGTGAGCTCCACAGCTTAAGGAATACCAGAAGAGGAATAATTCCTTGTTCTTTATTTTTGTACAGTAAGACAAGAAGTGCATACTTCACATAAACCGTTACAACTTCTTAGGACAAATATCAATTTATGTCTAAACACTAAGTTTGTAAGATTGGTTACAAAATGCATTAAAAAGGCCACTTCCCCGCAGAAGGAGAAGCAGACTCCCAGAATGCCGTGGTACATGTCCAAAACATTCCAAGTGTCTCGCAATATGCTCTGTTGGGCAAGTTTTGTGTAATCCTGAAGGCCCATTTTTCAAAACGTAGACTGTATCGAATGCGGACCAATTCAGGTCACAGCAAACTTGTCTTCTGCTTTGAGTGCGCGAAAGCAAATAATTCAAATTGAACATAAATTCCAACCTAATGACCTTGACGATAAACAAGTATACCATAACAGAGACTAGATACACATGTGAGACTATGCTTAGAGTAGTTTTTCGGGATTCCAGCCACTACTATAAGCAACAACGTCTGCATAGGCTTAGAAAGTCGAGACTTCATGCGCAACAGGAAACAGGTTCATAATGGAATTTGTTATATGTTTGAACTGGTTTTACGTCCGTTTGTGTCAACCGAGTGCCATCAAGGCAAACTGAGAAGCTACTTTTGATGTTTGCATTTCTACCAACCACTGACAGTGGTTTTAGCAGTGGATAATTAATTAAAAGTGCTATCATGATAATCGTTCACCGACATTTACCGATGGCATTGTGTCGCTACACAACCAGCGGTAGTTATTTTGATTAATTTGAAAACCTGTTTTCGAATCGGCTCAACGGCTTTTGTATTTGAACAACTTTTTACTCCTACGACAAACCGCATCCCCTATATGAAGATAAAATATTGTTTTTCTTGGAGCGTCAATCCTATTTCTAATCCAAATATAGTTGCTACTCGTGATAACGAATCGAGCTTCGCGGTTACCGTGTGCAATGGAAGAATTCGGAAGGTATGAATGTCAGGATGGCCGAGCGGTCTAAGGCGCCAGACTCAAGAGCAATCTTACTCGTGACGCACGCAAAAAGCACGGGGTGGTGAAGAGCGTTCTGGTCCTCTCTGAGGGCGTGGGTTCGAATCCCACTTCTGACAAGAGTCTTTTTTAATTGGCGTAGGAAAATCGGAATTATTACATCACCGGATTTCTTGCAAAATCTGATTGTGACTAATAGTTTTATACTTGTTTAAACGTTGAAGCAACTGCTTTCTGATGACTACACAAAGCCTTATTAACAGAAATAATTTACAAGGGCAGTTAGGGCTATATTGAAAATTAAATTCGAATATAATCTTAAATAATCCAAAAATTTATCTGAAGCTCAAAATTTGTTTAGGATTATCTTCATCTCTATGAAGAACATTTTTGAATTGTGATTTCGACAACGCATTTTTTTTTCAAATTTTACATTTCTAAGTAAAGCATTGTTGCTGTTACGTACTTCCATTGAATTGAATACATCAAGGAATTTCTCGAGCAAAAACAATAATATGTACCTACTTAGAACAAAGGCCATCTGGATTCCGCATTTATTACAGCATTTTACTGCTTTCAATAAAGTGCTGCTCTTTGTTTCCATTCGATACTGTGACACGCTATTTCAGTAGTTTATGTTTTCTCAAGTGTACATGCCAGTAAGTATAGTGCTCAAACGATGATTGATTGCAGCTTGAAGACGAAACAATCACGACGGAAGAGCACAAACCCCACTATTGCCGACCGAATGCTGAATTTATGAGTCACGATCCGTCGCAAGACATTAAACCGGTACCGAACACGTCACCCTCTCGTAGTGGATGAGGAGCAATATTTAAATATTTGACAAGTTTTCCTATTTGCTAGGTATTTACATTTCCGAATTGGCGAGGCGAACACTTCTGAGGTGTCGGTTCATGAATTTGGAAAAAGCTTCGTCACTATGTCTACACACGGTAAATATTTATCATTCAGTTCGCCTAAATTAAGTCACACTGCGGGTGTGCGTACCACACGAGGGCACGAGGCGCATGACGTGTGTCAATGATGCATTCAATGTCACCTGTAGTCGATATGCGGCGATCGATTATCAACAACAGTTGACTAAGGTTTCCAATTAAAATTCGAAAGGAATCGGCGACGCAACGCTCCTTATCAGTCATCCTTTGAAGCAGCGAAACAAGTGGAGTTGTGCGTGACATCATCTCACATTACAGTTCGGAGTTTTCTGTGCCAGGTCATCCGCAGACTTCACACGCCCAGAAATGTCTCATAGGTTATTGGTTATCTATAATGATCTTACTTACGGAATATCCCAAACAGAAAAACCAACCTATATGAATCATCATATTGAACAGGTTAAACTGAATGATTTGTCATTTCGAACATTCAATTTCAAAAGAAGGTGCAAAGTATTTCAGAATGTCTCGTTTCATTTTTGAAAATATATTTATTTACTTAATTATTGATGGCACGCTCCCATATTCGGAAACGGATGATAATTTTAGATAACATTGAACGAAACCCAAACAACATCTTTTTCTACTCTACTCTTTCTAATAGACTTTTTTTGGAATAAATTTAAAATATTTTTTGGGAGAAATCATCCCCTTTCCTGCTTACCCTCCCTCTGCCTGTCTGTGCCCACACACGCAACGAACATATTTTCATTTCTAATTTGTAAGTCCAAAAAAATTTGTTGATGATGACCCCGACGTGATTTGAACACGCAACCTTCTGATCTGGAGTCAGACGCGCTACCGTTGCGCCACGGAGTCATGCTTATTTACCTGTGGCTAATACAATACAATGGCGATTTAATGTATCTCAATACAGCATATGAAAAAAGCTCCTCAATTTATAAAGCCATCCATTATGAAACGGCAACTTTATTACCGTTTGTTTTTTTTTTCCTACATTAATAAAGCTTAAAAAAAAGCGTTTGTTTTTATTATCGGCAGGTTCGTTGGTCACTCCTAAGTCCTAACCTTTCTGAAACGTTTAGGCCAAATTTCAACATAATTGGTCACAGAAAACTCCATATCAATAATAGGCCATACCGTAATATAATAATTGCGTGTGAATAAACTGACATGGTATGCGCAACTAAATAATCGAAGCTCAAATCATATTTGGATATATGGAATAAGCCAAGTAAATAGGTGTTAACAAAATATTACCATTAATAACTACTAAATTTGCAACGGAGGAGCAGATTCTTCAGAGGAGAACAATACTAATAGGTATGTATGAACAATCAATTAGCAGTTATTGAATCATGCAATTTAATTTTCACTTCAAATAGGGAAGAATGGATCAAAATGCAGTCCCTTAGAAAACATTTGGTTTTAACGAATTAGATTTGAAGAAAAATCTTATTTAATTATAGAATATAGTTGACGTAACGATGTTATAATAAGAAATCGAAATAATCCATTTAGCTATGGTGTTGACTTTCTTACTTCAGAATACGTTTAAAAGAACATAGATTTGTCTGCAGTTCTGCACAGATGAGTCTCCAGACTTCCAATCAAAGACCTTGGTTAAAAAAAGGGGGTTCGATTCAGAATCGTATGATAAAAGAAGACAAGAAGCATAACCGAGAGAGGAGCAAAGTGGCCAACAAGTGGTAACAAGTCAAGTATTGTGGCGTATTATCATTAATGATTCAGTGTTATTTGTATAGATGTTATTAATAAATGGATAATTAATAAAATAAAGAATTAGATATTTCAATTATAAATTTTGTTTTAATTATTGGCACATTTTGCAACCAACTCCCTTCCAATGGATAAAGGTGTCATCATTCTTTATAAGGAAAACCAGTATATACGAACAAGTTTGTTCAGTGGAGAATTAAACACGAGACGTTAAACACAGAACAGTTGCAGTGGAGCTAAGCAGCAATAAGACACAAACAAGCATCCAACCTCTTTGAACTTGTTTAACATATACGGGGTTGACTTGAGAGCTGCAGTTGGATGTCAGATAGCTATGTTGCCGGTAACTGCAATTCGCGCACTAAAGATTGGTTTAGGAAGGGGGAGGGGGTTGGGTAAAACTCTTTCATCTGTCTATTTTCTTTAATTTGAACATTTTATTGTAAATTGTACACAAGTTAATCATCTAGAAAATCGCCGCATCAAGCGGTGATCGATTCGGGTATACCCCTTCAGGTTCAAGGGACGTTGGAACATAAAATGCCCATCACATAATACTTGCCGCTAGCAGACACGCGAATTCATTCCAGTTCAAGACAGCAACACGTACGGACGTGTTTTTTGCTCGCGCATTTTTTCGAAGTGTTTTTTCTCGTTCTTTCGCTGTTTACGTTTTCGCTTGTCGCGTTGGCGTTATTTTCTCCCGGACCCGTCATGGGAGACTCGGTGGCCGATTCGGTCGCTGGAAAAGTGCCTAAGCGCACTGCTCTTGGAGGCGCGGGTAACCCCTCCAAGCAGCTTTTGCAGAGCAACGTGTTCTCGCCGTTGCCGCTTGATGACGCCGGCAATCCGCCGAAAAGAGGAAGAAGCAGCAATCGCAGCTGCCGCAGGTGCAACCGGAGCGGAAGGAGAAGTGCCCGCCCGTGTTTGTGAAGGGCGATCCGCCGGATTTACGCCCAAAATTCGCCAGCTGATCGCTAAGGGGCTGAAATGTACTTTTCGGCTCTGCAGCGAAGGCGTGAAAGTAATGCCGGCAAACAGGGACCTTCATTAATCCGTCGTGGAGTTCCTCGAGGTCCACAAGTATGAGTACTACACTCATGACCACCCCGGTACGAAGCCGCTCAAGGCTTTGCTGCGAGGACTTCACGACATGAAGGAGGAAGAGCTCCAAGCAGAGCTTGAAAGTTGCGGACTGAAGCCAGTAGTCGTCCACAAGATCGCTCGTCACGACAAGGCGAGGAAATATCGCGACCAGCTTTACCTGATCCATCTGGAGCACGGCTCCACTACCTGGAAGGACCTGAAGCTGGTTGGCGTTATAAATTACACCGTCGTTGACTGGGAGCGATATCGGCCAGTGCACCGCGATGTCACGCAATGCACCAACTGCTTCAATTTCGGGCACGGCACCAGGAACTGCCGCATAAAGCCGCGCTGCAACAAGTGTGGCGAACCCCATCCGACTGACGAGTGCGACAAAATGGAGGTGGCCGATCCCAAGTGCGCCAACTGTGGCGACAAACATCGGGCCACCACAAAGGGCTGCCCAAAGCGAGCCGAGTTCCTGGAAATCCGGAAGAAGGCTTCCACCAGGACCATTCCGAAGAAGAACCGTGTTCCTGTAATCAACGAGGTGAACTTTCCAGCTATCCCGGCTCCCCGTCGTGTGATTCCAATACTCCAACCGCTACAGCCGCACAAGCGACTGGCAGCGGCAGCTGCATCGGTCCAAGCTCCAGCATCGTCGGCACCATCAACCAGCGAATGGCCCCCGCTTCCTCCTCCTGGGTTCCGTCGGCAGTCGGAGAACGAAGCCGTCCCACCGGAAGAATCTGCCCCGCTGTACACTCCGGAGCAACTGATGCCGATCTTCGCGCAGCTCGCCACTCGACTGCGCGGCTGCAAAACCCGATTCGACCAGGTCTTCACACTTGGCATGTTCATCATTGAAAATGGCTGCTAGGGTGGGCCTGGTCAACTGGAACGCTTGCTCGCTAAAGAGCAAAACAATCGAGCTGAAGGATTTCCTTGAGGAGAAGGAAATAGACGTGGCGCTCATCACCGAAACGCACCTAAAACCGGAGGTGAACATCAACATCCCGGACTTCCGCATCGTGCGACTCGACCGGCCGACCAGGGGAGGTGGTGTGGCCATCGCTCTTCGCTACAACATCAACTGTCGTCTGCTTCCAAGCTTCCAGCTCAGTGTCATCGAGGCCATCGGTGTCGAAATCACCACTTCGGTCGGCACAATCGCGCTCATCGCGGCGTACTGTCCAACGCAAGCCAAAGCCGGCGATGGATCATCGGCTGCCCTTCGGAGGGACATCGTCAAGCTGACGCGGAGGCAAGGCCAGTATATCATTGCCGGCGACTTGAATGCCAAACAGAATGCAACAGTCGCGGCAATCGAAACGGCACCTTCTGGAGCAACGACATGGAGGAAGGCCACTACACGATCCTGAGCCCGGATTCCCCCACTCGGCTGAGTCGGTCCGGTGCCCACGCAACGCTCGACCTCTACGTAACAAACCTGAGTGACCACGTCTCGCAGCCGGTTGTATACCAGGAGCTCAGTTCGGATCACTATCCAGTGGTGGCGGAACTGGGCTCCTCGGTCAATCGGCACCAGCAGTTACGGCGGAACTACCACCGAGTGAACTGGCAGCGTTTCCAGCAGTGCGTCGATAACACCGTCGACTACGAGGTGCGTCCGGAGACGCCGGAAAGTATCGACCGCCAGCTGTGCGCTATCGAGGAGGCGATCACGGCGGCCCGAGAGCAACACGTACCGACGGCTCAGCAGGTAAGCAACTCCTTAAACATCGATACACTCACCAAAGATTTGATTCGATTGCGGAATGTCATTCGCAGGCAGTTTCAGCGTACTGGACTGCCTGAGCTTAAGGCACGCTGCAATCGAATCACAAAAATTATCAAGGCCAGAATGGTGGACCTCAAAAATAACGACTTCTCGAATAAGATCCGCACTCTCCCAGATTATGCTAAGCCGTTCTGGAAAATGACCAAAATTCTAAAATCCAAGCCTCGGCCCATTCCACCTTTGATCCCACTAGACAATAATGGCTCTAAGGATCGCTTGATAACTCCTGCAGAGAAGGTAGCTGAAATAGGTCGTCACTTCGTCAGCTCACACAATCTTGGGCAGAACATCGTCAGTCCACACGAAGCAGCCGTCAACGAGCATGCTAACAACATCCATTTGATTCCCAACGACTTCTCGGAGGAGTTGGAGATCTCAGCTGACGAATTGACGGCCTATATCAAATCGTCGAAGAACATGAAGGCCCCAGGCTTCGACAGCATCCTGAATCTCGAGCTCAAACACATGAGTGCTCCGTTCTTTGAGCACCTCTCGCTGATCTTTAATCAGTGTCTCCGGCTTAGCTACTTCCCATCGTCCTGGAAGTCAGCGAAAGTCATCCCCATCCGGAAGCCTGGGAAGGATCCTTCCTCCCCTAAAAATTATCGACCCATCAGCCTTCTCTCAGGGTTATCCAAGCTATTCGAAAAAGCTATTCACCATCGGTTACTTGAGTCTGCCGAAAATCTCAACATCTTACTCGAGGAACAGTTTGGTTTCCGACGCGGTCGGTCAACTGTACACCAACTGACTCGAGTTACCAACGTCCTCAGACGGAACAAGTTTGTCTCAAAAACATCCGCCATGGCCTTACTCGATGTCGAGAAGGCATTTGACAACGTATGGCATGATGGCCTGGTGTACAAACTACAACGCTACAATCTTCCCAGCTACCTGGTGAAAATCATCAACAATTACCTGTCGGCAAGGACATTCCGGGTCTCAATCAGCGGAGCGAGTTCCAATGCGTACAACATCGTCGCAGGCGTCTCCCAGTGCAGTATCCTCGGGCCTCTGCTTTTCAATCTGTTCACCTCCGACATGCCAGAGCCTCTGGAAGGCAGCATTCTGTCTCTGTTCGCAGATGGCACCTCCATCGTCTACAACGATAGAGTGATCAGAGCGCTAGTGGCAAAACTCCAACGAGGCCTGGATGCCCTGACAGAGTACCTCACCAGCTGGAAGATCTGTATCAACACGGCGAAGACCCAGGTCATCATTCTCCCCCACTCTAAATCCCCTAAGCATGTTCCGCCTTGGGACTGTAAAATCATCCTCAATGGCACGACTGTGGAATGGGCCAATGAGGCCGACTATCTTGGCTTGACCCTCGACAGCAAGCTTATTTTCAGGCAGCAGGTTGACAAAACGGTGACAAAGTGTAACGTCTTGTTGAAACTACTGTACCCTTTGATCAACCGCCGGTCGTCATTGTCCCTGAAAAATAAGCTTGCTGTCTACAAGCAAATCATCCTCCCTGTGATCGAATATGGCATGCCGGTCTGGGAGAGCTGCGCTAAAACCCACCACCTTAAACTTCAACGGGTCCAAAACAAATTCCTGAGGATGATCCTCAACACCCCTCCCAGGATAAGAACATCCGAGGTCCACCGTCTGGCCGGAATAAAAACCTTACATGAACGCTTTGGTGAGTGTAAAGAAAAGTTTAGGGTCCGTTGCTTGCACTCGGACCAAGAAGCGCTTAGGGCGCTAGTTCCAATCTAGGTTATCAAATTTTTATTGTAAATATTAGTGTACATAGTAGTTAGGTTATCAAATTTAAAAGAAACACACTAGCGCCTCCTGAAGGCCGTCATGATACAATATATTTCAAAAATCAAGTAGAAACATAAAAATAATAATAATAATAATAATTAAAATTGAAGTTGGAGGGCCAAGCCGGCCGATCACTGTACATGTCAAAAATAATTGTAGAACAAAAAATGTGTAAATAAAGAAGAATTTTACTACTACTTACTACATAATACTTGTGACACATATATGATACCAATATCACTGTACAGCATAAAATCATATATCTGTCACCCAAAATCACGCTGGTATCACGATAGCACGATGATTTCCGTACCCTGCCCTTCGACCGTTGTATTGTACGAAACAGAACATAATTTGTTGTTTGAAATGTCAAATACGCCGTTTGATATATGAAATAAAAACAAACATTTGCAAGCTGACTGAGTAAAAATCGGTTTTTCTGCAATTCCAGATGAAATTTTTCACAACATTGCCAAAATAATTATTCGTAAGTCCATTATTTACTACAATTATGCTCTGAAGATGACTTCCTATTGAATTTGCAAGTTCTCACACTTAAAATAAATCGCCGAATTCGGTAAAATTTTACCGAAATCTCAACAGCAGAACTGTTCGGTAAATAATTTAACTGATTTTCGGTGATTTTGACAGTTGAGCAATGGAAAAAATTACAAAAAATCTGTAAAATAAATTACCGAACAGTTCTGCTGTTGAGATTTCGGTAAAATTTACCGAATACGGTGAAATGAGTTAAGTGTGTAGGGTTGTTACCGGGAAGATCTTTTGCATGATATTCAATGGTTTGCGTCACTTTTGCATGATATTCAATGGTTTGAGTTCTGTATCGTGTGATTTCGAACATGTTGTGCAAGGGTTCCATGGGTTTTAATTGGAATGAGTTCTAGGGATTGGAAAGGATGCTGGATCTTTGATTTACCATTAGTCAGCATTAGAAATACTACAATAAGAGATCGTCGAAGACGCCATCTTGTTTCTAATCGAACCGTCAAAAGCGGTTCCAATTCGACTTGTTTACTTTTTGCATCCATAAGAAGCAAGCAAAAAGTTCAAGTGATGCCAGTATTATTTTCACGATTTCATGCATTTTCATACGTTGCCATTTCGACAGTTTTTCACTCCGCCGGTCTCTGGTTATAGGGTGGCTAGTCAGCATCTACTTTTTAAATGGGAAGAATGTTTTGTACCGTTGTTTTGGACAAATTCAAAATTGTATCTATGACCCAATTGGACGGTGCTGGCTTTATCCTTCAAAATGTCTAAATGAATTAAACGATCAGTGCCGTTTGCACTGAAATCACCCCAAACCATACACACTCAGTTTTTATTTCAGCAGCTCGGCAAAAATCCGCTCAGCCGTGCGCCAGCAAAATAAATAACTGATATTCCGCACGGTTAGAAAAAAGTACCTAATTTTAGGTACTTTTTTTCTCTTGCATCTCCCTCCCTCTTCCCTTTGTTGTCATAAAATGAAGAGCAAAACCACTCACCAAGGGAATTAAAGTGTGGGAACCCAACGTTGAGTAATCTCATGTTTACAAAAGTTGAGTGAAATTCACCTAACTTTTGGTTAGTTTCTATTTAAAATTAAATATATTTTATTTAATATTAAGTGAATTTTACTTAATTTCGAGAAAAAATTACTTAATTTTGGGTTCCCACACTGAACCCCCGATTTGAATTAAAAGTACCTAATATTAGGTACTTTTTTCTAACCGTGCGGCAAAAATAGCGTTTGTTAGCTGATTTTCGGCAAATTATTTGCTGATTATCAGCAATTTTGACAGAAATCTCGGCAAAAAACATGTTTGCTGGGGCACGGCTGTGCGATTCTCGGTAAAAGTTCAACATTTTGCTGAGATCCCGGTAAAAAAAATTAACTGTGTAGAATAGAGTGATTAACGTCCGCAGAAATAATCGTCCTGCGGAATATTTGCAAGAACTCGCATATTTCTGCTAAAATACCAATACGAAGAATTGGAAAACTTTGACGTTTTCATATCGATGAATGAACTGCTGACGCGAATTCACAATTTATTTTAAAAAATATGGGTAAATATTGTGTAATACTCATAAAAAACTATAGTGACAGTTTATGATTTCTATACATTTTGATGAAAAATATAGTTTTGGAAAGCGGTAGAATCAGTTTCAAAACAAGCTGCCAAATAGTGGTGGAAAGAAAAGATGTGTGTCATCTTGTCACTGTACGCTTACAGCGTGGTATGAAAATCATTGTGCGGATATCATATATCTGTCGATAGTATAAAGAAGGCAGAATTATGCCTAACGTCGCGAACCCAGATTGGCCAAAAAATAGCAACTAAATATTTTGAAATGAGTGACCAAAAGTGACTATTTTACTCTTGCATCTGCCCACCGCCGCTTCACAGTTAGTGGTCATAAAAGTGCTTCACAATTATTAAACGTAATGAGGTAGGATTGAGAATGAATGAGGATTAGATTAGAATGAGGATTAGAATTTGGGATCAGATCGACAATAATGTAACATGTAAGTGAATAGGAACAAGACAATTGGTTAAAAATTAAAATTTCTTAAATTTCAGTTCAACATTTTTCATTGAATTTTCAAATAGCTTATATCAAATAGCAATATCTTCTTTCGTTTGGAAAGAGCTACTTCTGAAGAATTGTTCATGAGATTCCGGAAAAGACTCAATAACGTAACATGAGATGCGTTGCGTAACAAACAAATCATACACATGAGATGGGTTCACACATTTATTTACAGGAATGTTTAAGATAGATGAAGAACATTCGGAAATCTTATAAAGGGATTATTGTGGAGGGGTATGCCTCAAACGTCGAGCATGATGATACTGGTTGACTAACCCGAGCAGACAGCTAAATCGTGATGTGGTAGCAAAGTTTCATATGGACTTAATTAGAATTAAAGAGATACTTTTTAAATTAGTATTATCCATCTCGACTAGGTGTTCAGTGTGACAAAGGTCGAGAGGACAGATGGTCGAAAAGGATAAAGAGTAGAAAGTGACAAAACAAATCGAAAAGAACAAAAGGTCAAAAGGTCGATCAAGTATATGTTAATAACAAGTTGGATATATCCAAATTTGGTATATTAACAAGCAGGCAGCAGGAACTATGTCCAAGTGCTTGACGATCCCTCCCCAGGCCATCTGCGAGTTGTGGCGCCTGCCTAGGATGTGGTGGGGTTTGACAGTGGGCCCTGTTAAACCTCTATAAAAAGCTGCATGAATCCGCAAGTAGGCTCCGCCAAAGCGACCGTGTGCCGCTCAAAGCGCACAAGCCCAAGTCCTGGTGCTAGGTGGGACGCTTAACAGCCCTGACACGACGGCCCTCCGACGAGACAGGAGGCCGCAGGCCCAATTAGCCGCCTTTAAAAACAACCATTACGAACGACATAGAAGATAATACGACTCGATACAATCGGCAACGACATAGGCGGCGAATAAAGGATCACGATTGGAAGCTTGGAATATGGAACTGCAAGTCGCTAGGCTTCGCAGGTTGCGACAGGATAATCTACGATAAAACACATCCCCGCAACTTCGACGTCGTAGCGCTGCAGGAAATCTGCTGGACAGGACAGAAAGTGGAAGGAAGGAAGTGTATAGACCGGGCATCGAACCGGATAGTCTGCATACCGTATCGAACGACAACGGCCAACGATGCATTAACTTTGCAGCCTCCCGCGGATTGGTAGTCCGAAGTACTTTCTCCCCCCGCAAGAATATCCACAAGGCCACATTGAAATCACCTAATCAACTAACGAAAAACCAAATCGACCACGTTCTAATCGACGGTAAATTCTTCTCTGACATCACGAACGTGCGCACTTTCCGCAGTGCGAATGCCGAATATTGAATCCGACCACTACCTCGTTGCAGTATGTCTGCGCTCAAAACTCTCGACGGTGTACAACACGCGTCGGAGTCGTCCGCCGCGGCTAAACATTGCATTGGGCGGCTGCAAGACGGTAGATTAGCCCAAGACTACACGCAGCAGGTGGGAGTGGCACTCCCAACGAAAGAGCAGCTAGGCGCAGCATCTCTTGAAGATGGCTGGAGGGATATTCGATCCGCCATTGGAAGCACCGCAACCGCTGCACTAGGCACTGTGGCTCCGGATCAGAGAAACGACTGGTATGACGGCGAATGTGAGCAGTTAGTTGAGGAGATAAATGCAGCATGGCCGAGATTGCTGCAACACCGCACGAGAGCCAACGAGGCACGATACAAACGGGCGCGGAACAGACAAAACTCGATTTTCCGGAGGAAAAAGCGCCAGCAGGAAGATCGAGACCGTGAAGAGACAGAGGAACTGTACCGCGCTAATAACTCACGAAAGTTCTATGGGAAGTTGAACCGTTCGCGTAAGGGCCACGTACCACAGCCCGATATGTGTAAGGACATAAACGGGAACCTTCTTACAAACGAGCGTGAGGTGATCCAAAGGTGGTGGCAGCACTACGAAGAACACCTGAATGGCGATATGGCAGACAACGGTGGCAGTATGGTAATGAACCTAGGAGCACGCGCGCAGGACATGCGACTTTCGGCTCCGAATCTCCAGGAAATCCAGGAGGAGATCGGCCAGCTGAAAACAACAAAGCCCCTGGAGTTGACCAACTACCAGGAGAGCTGTTTAAACACGGTGGTGAGGCACTGGCTAGAGCGCTGCACTGGGTCATTACCAAGATTTGGGAGGAGGAAGTTTTGCCGCAGGAGTGGATGGAAGGTGTCGTGTGTCCCATCTACTTAAAAAAAGGGCGATAAGCTGGATTGTAGCAACTACCGCGCAATCACATTGCTGAACGCAGCCTACAAGGTACTCTCCCAAATTTTATGCCGCCGACTAACACAAATTGCAAGAGAGTTCGTGGGGCAGTACCAGGCGGGATTTATGGGTGAACGCTCTACCGCAGAACAGGTGTTCGCCATACGTCAGGTATTGCAGAAATGCCGCGACTACAACGTGCACGCACACACATCATCTGTTTATCGACTTCAAAGCCGCATATGATACAATCGATCGGGACCAGCTAATGCACGAAAACGGATTTCCGGATAAACTGATACGGTTCATCAAGGCGACGATGGATCGGGTGATGTGCGTAGTTCGAGTTTCAGGGGCATTCTCGATTCCCTTCGAAACGCGTAGAGGGTTACGGCAAGGTGATGGTCTTTCGTGTCTGCTATTCAACATCGCTTTGGAGGGAGTAATATGAAGGGCAGGGATTGACACGAGTGGTACGATTTTGAAGTCCGTCCAGTTATTTGGTTTCGCCGACGACATTGATATCATGGCATGTAACTTTGAGAGGATGGAGGAAGCCTACATCAGACTGAAAAGCGAAGTTAAACGGATTGGACTAGTCATCAACACGTCGAAGACGAAGTACATGATGGGATGAAGCTCAAGAGAGGACAACGTAAGCCACCCACCACGACGAAATCGAGGTGGTTGAAGAATTCGAGTACTTGGGCTCTCTCTCTCTGATAACGATACCAGCAGGAAATTTCGGAGACGCATCAAGGCAGGCAATTGTACGTACTTTGGACTCCGCGAAACGCTCCGATCGAATAGAGCTCGCCGCCGTACCAAACTGACTATCTACAAAAGGCTTATTAAACTACGGACACGAGACCTGGACGATGCTCGTAGAGGACCAACACGCACTGGGAGTTTTCCAAAGGAAATTTCTGCATACCATCTAAGGTGGGGGTGCAGATGGCGGACGGTGCGTGGAGGAGGCGAATAAACCACGAGTTGCATCAGCTGTTGGGAGAACCATCCATCGCTCACACCGCGAAAATCGGAAGACTGCAGTGGGCCGAGCATGTAGCCAGAATGTTTGACAGTTATCCGGTGAAAATGGTTCTCGATAACGATCTGACGGGAACAAGAAGGCGAGGTACACAGCGAGCAAGGTGGATCGATCAGGTGGAGGACGATTTGCGGACCCTCCGCAGACTGCGTGGTTGGCGACGTGCAGCCATGGGCCGAGCTGAATGGAGAAGACTATTCTGTACAGCACAGGCTACTTCGGCCTTAGTCTGATAA
Organism: Armigeres subalbatus; assembly: GCF_024139115.2. Lineage (NCBI taxonomy): Eukaryota > Metazoa > Arthropoda > Insecta > Diptera > Culicidae > Armigeres > Armigeres subalbatus. The sequence continues at coordinate 1,769,526 of NW_026943741.1, forward strand.
TAAATAAAAAATGTATATGCCAGTGTTTTATAAAGTATTTGTTAGATTTGTTTTGACGTAGAACTACGTCTGTCTTTTCTATATTAGGGTTCACTTTACGATTGCAAAAAATCGAAAAACGTCACGAAAATATAATAGACTTTGATCGTTAATATCTCAGCCATTTCTCGATGGACTTTCTATTTTCTTTGACCATTAGATCAAGGAAGTCAACGCTATTGCATTAATATGCACTATTGATTATTTTGGCATCATTTGATTTTCTCAACATAAACGTTCCAAACTTGTTGCCAAAATCGAATGGGCTCTGTATGTATAGATGTACGCTGATTGCTTCTACCGATTCAATCAAATTTCGTACTGGTATGAGAGTATGGACGGAGTGGAACTCTTGAGAAAACAAGAAATTCAGTGTCATAGGTGGTACAAGCCTAGTATATTGTATTAGTAGAGCATCACTTTCATCCCTTATTAATATATCCCATCCTATTATTAGATTTGTTTTGACGTAGAACTACGTCTGTCTTTTCTATATTGGGGTACACTTTATGATTGCAACGAATCGAAAAACGTCAAAAAAAATCCGAAAAAATGGTGGGCTTCTAGTGCGAAGGATTTTCTTTAACGCTGCCTAAAAGATCGATGTTTAAATTCCATTATTGAAGATGATACAGCGCTAGTTGCAGTAACTTATACTAAATGATAACAACATTTCAATCATTTAGTTTAAGCTATTGATACTAGCTATATAGCTCCATTATTATTAAAATTCAAAAATCGTATTGTGAGGCAGAGTTGTAGATAAACCTTTGCACTAGAAGTCCACCATACAACAGATTTTGAAATTTAGCCTCTGGATCTGGAATGAGTTATTGACAAACTGAGTTCAGTGCGTGTTGGCTCTTGTTTCGGACGGCAGAACGATCGCGCGATTTGCCGAAATTTTGTGTTCTGCATTGCGCGGCCGGTAATAAAGTTAATTAGTTCAGTGCGTGTTGGCTATTGTTTCGGACGCAGATAGATCGCGCGATTTGCCGAAATATTGTTTTTTGTTTTGTTTTTCCTTAGGACGGTTCGTAAGTAAATTGATGACTATATTTTATTATTTTTACGGCATATACTGTTATTGACAAACGCTCTATATTGTCGAATAGAGCTCCCTATTATTCACCTTTCCCATTAACACAAATTTTCCTTCCCGAGACATCTATGAAGGTAGTATGGGTTCCCTGCATCTTCACTAGTAGATGTTGAACTAACATTCCTTCCCTTCCTTCTGTGGTTGTAAGGACGTGGCCAGGTATACAACTGCTACTGTATAGGAAAAGGTACTAATCCCAAGTACCAATTTGCGACAATATACAGTAGATTGCTCAATTGAGCATTGTACAGCCACCCACGATTTGTACAATCACATATGCTATGCTATGGAATGAGTTATTGACAAACTATTAAATGATCGAACGTAGATTACTAAATGATCGAAAACATCCCTGATTCTAACTATTTGGGAACAAATTGTAAGTCATAGGTATGCCATCCACAAGGTTAAGAACAAATATCATTCTTCAGACGATTCGTCTTTAGAATTTTGGTCTTCCAATTTATAGGTACTTCCTCAAACGAACGTAGTTCTTTATATCTGCGGCCCCAGCAATATGAGGAAAACAACTCGTCCAAGCTGGCGTCATGAATCGATCGTCATAAATAATTCATAAAGTCCCATTACCCGAGCTCGCCTTAGTCCCAATTGGAGAGGAAATTACGTTTCGCGGATTCTTTATTCCACTTTAAGATGACGTTGATTGTTATTTACATATTTAACGAAACAAAACTCATGTTCTGCGAGTGGTAGCAAATTGTGGAGATTCATTCGGATTCTATCTGATTGGTCCTATTGAAAAACACAATAATCCCATTACAGGCATCTAATTTATTATTTAATGGAAGGAAGCCCAATGTAAAGCTGAACTGACATAGGTACGTTGTTTCTATTATAATTGACAGAGGTTCCATCAGCACTAATTAGTAATCTCACACGATTCTAGAGCTTAACATTACAAAAAGGAATACATACATTGCATACACTTTGTTCTGAAGTTTCTAATCTACATTTCGGGACCGATTTGCGATTTGGGCGATACGTAGAATGGAAGTGATTTTCTCTAAAACTGATTCCCTAACCTGACAGAGGAAAGCTTTTTTTGTCGGTACAGACCGTGTTTTTTTTCAGGAAATGTTTGTTTTAGCATGAATTCTTTAGCATGAAACCTAAATAAAAATAAATAATAAATAAATAAATAATAATAATAAATAAATGAAAAATTTAGCATGAAACCTGCAAACTTTTCTTCTTTTTTATTTGTATTTCACAGTCTTTCAAAGTTACGCAAGATGTCATATCGTTTAACAATTAATGGAGATTTAATATGAAGCAAATCTATCGACCGGCAAAACTCGGTCTGCGGTTTAATCAACCAAGGCGTATCTAGTCATATCCCATTTCATAAGTGGGTAAATTGCGTAACCAGTTTCATTCTCAACTGGCGCGGAGCCAGCTTTGTGTGCCAATAAATAAATACAAAGTATCGATTGCAGCATGTAGGGTCCTCTCCATGTATCCAACCCCACCAACAAAACATCTTCCACCTTGTTAACTCAATCAGCAAGTGCTCCAACGTCAACCCGCGAGCGACAGTAGACCTAAGAACCGTTCCGCCCAATTCGCTCCACGGAAGTGAACCGCAAGTACGCACGCATCGAACTCGTGATTCGCTTTGCAAAAGCTCCTTCGAATGGCTATTTTTATCACTGTTCCAACAAGATTGTAGGCACTAATTGGAAACATTTTCCGGTGGTAGAGTCACATTGCATCCCAGCTCGCCAACCGGAGAAGGGGCCATGCGATAAGAGCATCGAGTGTGTGTCGCAATATGTCACCAACCAGATACAAGTTCTTCGAAATTGGAACGAACAAGCCAAATGAATGACCGTCAATCATCAATTGAGATGTGTCGTTACCCTTTTCTTTTAGAGAGGAGCAGTGGTACAAAAATCTAATGTTTCTTGTCATAGTCGTGCCAATTCGATGAAGTGAGTTCAACAACGGAACGATGAAGACAAATTGATTTTGAACGAGGGCCCACCATTATTGGGAGTGATAAATTATGACCAAATGTTGTTTGTACATATATACAAAGAAGATTAGAAAATATTAAAGTTTAGTACGGGACATCCTTCAATTTATCCATGTTTGATACAGCATATGAAGTTTTTCGAAATCATGAAGCATCTTCGAATTCTGAGGTTTTGCTTAGATGTATACAACATAATACGAATCAAACGATTTATTAAAGAACGCGTATTGAAACCTCTAAGCCAACATTTTTTCCATACATAGCCGAAAAAACATTTTGTAAACTTACTAGTCAAATTTGAAAAGCCTTTCAGCTATTTTTGGATTCGCTTTAATTTTATCAATGGATTGTTTGTGTTCAATGTAGAGCGTTTCTTCCACAGTACGTCGAAATATCTCGTTGGCCATACTGAGTCACAATAATTGTTAACAACTTATGCAATCGACACAAAATATCAGCCACATATTAAACAAAACATGTAATCGCAATATGTCAGGATGGCCGAGCGGTCTAAGGCGCCAGACTCAAGAGCAATCTTGCCCACGAATTATAAACGGAGGGTGTGAAGCGAGCGTTCTGGTCCTCTCTGAGGGCGTGGGTTCGAATCCCACTTCTGACAGGAGCCTTTTTGGATTAGCGACGTAATGGAAAAAGATGTTCCAAATTATAACTGGTCTTATAGGTTTTCGGGAGTTTTGATCCCATTGATCAAATTGATTGGTGTTACGAGAAAATCAAATAATAAAAATGCCTCACATATATTATTTAATCCTATTTTTGTCATACAAGAACTTCTATTTTGTTTCGTATTATCAGTTTTTTTAGCTTCTCGGACGCTGCAAAACGTTTATGCAGATTACAGCCTTTTGTTAATTTTGTTTCATTGTCATATTCCCAGGATGCGATCACACCGCATGACCGTTATTTTAATGATCTCAAATGGATGGGTACTATTGCATATAACTTTACGCGGACTGAGAAAAACGCGTCGTCACGCTTCAAAATAATGTTGTTTACCTAAAATAATCAAACGGAGCGCAAAGGGGGAGGTGCATCGTGTTTAAAAGACTAGATGCCGCGTAATTTTTCATCAAATTAGCCAATAATTATTTGCTAACATGCGTGCTCACTGCTGAAAATCACAAAAATAAATAACAAATCAAATACCTTTTCATTGCTTTGTTTTTGATGGGATGGAAATGGGAGCTATGAGATGTAGTGCTGAACCCTTCCTCTATATGTAATATATTATAATATATTGTAATATTCTATATTGTTACCACTACTATGCGTTTATAATCATGCAAAACTAGTAGTAGCACAGTTGGCCATTAATTTTTGCCTTTCTATTACAACAAAGTTGTACTGAAAGGCTATAGGATTACTCCAAAAAAGAACTTTTTATAGAAGGCCCGGAGACCCATAATGTTATATGCCGATCGACTCAGCTCGAGGAACTGAGGTGATGTCTGTATGTGTGTATGTACAAATTTTGTGGACACACTTTTTGGAACTTAGCATTACCCGTTCTACTAGCAACAAGCTGCACTCGATTGGGTATGCGGTTCCATTATTTGTTATGAAAAATTAGGAGATTCCATTTCGGAATTATTGAAAAATCATTGCTTTTTTAGTTAAGTTCAAACAAAATTCAAACCCGAATGCAAAAACATGCAAAGTGATAGAAAATATGCGATCTAAGTGCCCTAAAGTGCTTTTTACACCTTTCTAATTTGATCGGGATTTGCAGAAATCGCTCTCAATAGATAACGAACAACGATGAAAGAAAGGCAAAAACTGTTCCGAATTATAACAAGCCATGATAACAAATTTATCAAACTTGTACACAAGTGCGGCAAAACAAAATCAGATAGGCAGCCCCCACAGAGAAGTGATGATTTTCGCTCATTTTGTGTTGAGGACCGAACAGCTGTGTAGTTGGAATGCATCCCCGCGTTTGGAGCTTTTTAAAGAAATTTATCATGGCGTATAGGCCTCCGAATCAGGGCTTTATCATGGCAGCTTGCGAAAAATCTCTCTCACGGTATGCTACATATCGTATATGTATACAGAGATTTTTTCATTCTGTTTCGAAATCAATCCTTGAATTTGGTTATCTCAATACATTCTATGATGCACGAGAAAGGCATCATCGCCGTTATGTGGATTTATCTGTTTGTTTTTTTTTTTAATTTGGAATACGTATTTGATTGTAAAAAAATAAGCAGTAAAAATTTAGTATGAAATTAAAAATTTAATTAAACATGAAAAATAAACTGAAAATCAATTTAAAGTAAGCTACATTTCTTCGCATGTTGATACTGTTTGGCAAATATTTTCATTAAAATAAACTTAAATCATATGTATTAAATACTTTGAGTAACCGCACTCACGCTTGAAATCACAAATAACAATATGTCAGGATGGCCGAGCGGTCTAAGGCGCCAGACTCAAGAGCAATCTTGCCCCCATACGCAAACCGGCGCGATTTAGTGTGGGCTTACATCCCGAGAGCGTTCTGGTCCTCTCTGAGGGCGTGGGTTCGAATCCCACTTCTGACAAGATCTTTTGCAGCGTGTCATTCATGATTCAATGGAGAAATGTTTATTTAATTATAGATAATGAATATTCATAACTATTGTAGTAAAAAAATCCCACGCCCGAATAGGGACTTGAACCCTAGACCGTTGGATTAAAAGTCCAACGCTCTACCGACTGAGCTATCCGGGCCATATACTCAGATTTATTCCGAAGGATGGTACTGACATTAATTCGACGTAATATGCAATTGAATCATTTGTTTGAGAAACTGCATAAGTCCATTTTACACAATTTCAAGAAAACAACAAAAAACTGTTTTTGAACAAATTGGCACCGAACCTTTCGATTTCTTCGATACAGATCAATAGTTTTTGGCAAAACTCAACACCCTGGGGCACTTCCAGTGCAAAACTGTAAGCGGTACTCCATAATTGCTCTTCAAAGTGCGTGGACATATGTAGTTTCTCAAACAAACGAAAAAAAAAATCATACATTCCAGAACAAAATTTTTTTTCGTATCTTTTGCCAGAATACGTATTTGCAATTATATTAAATAAACATTCGATCTATAAGTATTGTATCTGCGAGTAGGATTAAGCTGAGATCAAATAAATTTTGGTAGCGATTTACAGACTCATAAGAAATTTAAAAAGATATTTGTGTTCAGCCTTGCCAATTCGCATGATCACGAACAGTCACTAACAACATGTGATGGTAATTTTATGTGTTATCATTTTTTGGAGCGGATGCAGTATTATAAAACCAGATCATTTGAATTTCGAATCATTCTTCTTTTTGGAGGTTCATGGACCGGTCAAACTACGGACTGATATTCGGTATGGGGAAATGTCATCAAGATAGCCCACGGATTCAAAATTCTATTGAAAAAATTACCCATTAAAAGTTAAACTGTTTCCTAGGATTTAATAAGCTTTTTTTTGCTAGCTGATTGAAACTGATCAATCATTATTGGAAAATCTGTGTTCCCATGGTTGACCGAATTTGGCACCAAAGTATAGCTAAACCCTTTCAGATAACTAAAATTCGCTTTTAGGTAGAGAAAGATTTGCTGCTTTCATATTTTTTGTTATAGGATTTTTTTTTTCAAAAGTTTTCACGAAGGAGCTTCGGAAAAATCCAGGAGGAATGCATGAAAGAATTCCGGGTTGATTTGCCAATAGTGTTCTGGGGGGGGGAGAGATTCCCGATGCAATTCGGGAGAGTATTACCTATAAAGCACAGACAAACAGACATAACACATTGAACATTCTCTCAACAAAATCATCGTCGTGAAACACCAACGACATCTGTTGTTTTCACTTAGTTGGGCAAAGCACGAACTAGATGGCGGTAGTGCACATACGTCAAACTCGAGCGAATTTGATGTGCGCGCCACGAGTGAGTGATTGGCCAACTAATGATTATTTAAATTGACCAGTAAATCAGAGAACGATGAAAGTTTCATGAGTGTTATGTCTGTTTGTCTGTGAATGAAGCGTCGGAGAAATTTCCCGTTGTAACTTCGGAGGAGTCCCTATTTGATCTAGAAGAGGAATCCTCGATGGAATTCTGGGGGAAATATTCGCGAAAAATACTCAAGGGTATTCTAGGGGGATTCTCAAAGGATTTCTAAGGGGAATACCGGAAAAGGTTTCGGAATTTCGAAGGGAAGATTTCTTGAAGAAATTCTGGGGGTTAAATTCCCAAAGTAATTCCAAGGGGAATTCCCGAAGGAATTCCGGGGGAGATGAATTCCAGAAGGAAGGAAGGATTTGCAGATGAACTTCCGCGGGATTCTCGAGTAAGTGCCGGAGGTATTACAGAATGAATCCCGGAGTAAACTCGTGATTGAAAACCGGGAAATTTCTCGAATAAATGCCGAGAGGATTCCCGAATAAAATCTGGAGAAAATTCCCAAAAAAAATTAGGGGTGAATTCGAGAATAAATTACGGGGGGTCCGTAATGAATTCTGAGGAAAATTATTCCTGAAGGAAGTATGGCGGAAATCCTTTAGGAATCATGAGGAAAATCCCCCGAGAAATTCCGGGAAATCCCCGTAGGAATTCAGTGCGGAATTCCCGAAAGAGATCCGGGGGAAATTATGAAGGAGCTCCAGGAGAAGTTCCCCAAAGATTCCGAAGGGAATTCTCAAAAGAATTACGGGGGGAATCCTCGAAAGAATTCCGTGCGGGATTCCCGAAAGACATTCCGGGAGAATTCTGAAGAAGCTCCGGGGAAGTGCTTCCTAAGGAGCTCCGGAGAGAATTCTCAAATGAAGGCTACTCCAAAATTCTCAAAAGATTTCCGGAGTGAATTCTCAAAGGTATTCCGGAGGGAAATCTCAAAGGAATTACGAGGGGAGTCTCCGAAAGACATCTGAGGAAATTCTGAAGGAGCTCCGTGGGAAATTCTCGAAACAATACTGGAGAGAGTTGTATGGAATTCCGAGAAAGCTCCCGAAGGAACTCATGAGGAAATTTCCGAAGGAATAGGAATTCCGGGGGAGGAGGGTGGGCGTTTAAAGGAAATTTGGGGGTATTCCCGAATTAAATCCGTGGGAAATTCCGGAAGGCGGGTGGCATTCCCAAAGGAATGTTGACGGGGGTTTTGGTGGTGATTCTAGAAGGAATTCCCGAAAGAAACCAAAGGAATTCCCAAAATAAATCCTGGGAAATTTAGAAAAGAATTCCGTGGAGAATTCCCGAATGAATCCCGGGGAAATACGCGAATAAATCTCTGGGGATTTCACGAAGGGATTTAAGGAGGAAAAAATCCACAAAGAAAGGGGGGATATCTCGAAGGAATTCCAGAAATAATTTCTGGTACTAACCTGTCGGAATTTTATTTCGTATTTTCGAAGAAGTTCCAGGTGGAGTTCCTTAATGAAATTATATGGAAAAGTTCTAGGAGAAACTCAGAGGGAGTATCCAAAAGGATTTCAGGAGGAAAATTAAGACAACTTCCAGTGTTTCGGAGCCTCACCTTTTTACGTGTTCAACGACATTTTTTTTAATTGTTTACACCTAAAACTATAAGAGTCGATCTAACTGAAATCTACTCAAGGAAAAATATCAATTCTTCAACCACTCAGTGGGTTGAGCTGGTTTACCCAATGCAAATGTTGAGTATTTCATGAAAACTGCATTATTACATGTCGAAGATTATTTTTCAGAATAAAGTGATGTATGGACGAAACCTCCGCAACACTCGAAGGAAATGAACGGAAAAATTGAATTGGGCACATATTGACCAGAAGCACTTAAAATAATTTTTCTGGATTTTAGGCAATTCTGCCTTTCGCGTTCACCAAGGTGCAACGAAAAGGCTATATATTCACTTTCAAGACGATTTTGTGATAGAAGGTCTGGAGACCCATAGTGTTATATACCAATCGACCCAGCTCGACGAATTGAGATGATGTCTGTCTGTGTGTATGTGTGTGCGTGTGTGTATGTATATGCGCATCTTTTAGGCTTGATTAGTTTAATTGTATTGCTATGGTCACCTGTGAATCAAATTCTCCGGAAAAAGGGACAATATGTAAGGATTGATTTTATGAATGCAAAAATTAACTTCTCGTGAAACCTAAAATGACAATTCCTTTTCTACCTCCCCCAAGTATACCTTATTTGCAATGACATTCCAAAAATTAAAGTTTATTTCTGGTAATGTATAGGTGCCATTTTCTGTTTCATTATAATTATGACTGGAAAAACTCACTTACATTAAACGGCCACATGCTTTGACACAACTCAAATTCGGGTTAGTTTTCTTAATCAGAAAATCAGGCACAGGATAAACATTTAATTTGTGACCTGCTTATAAACGTTGGGTCATGCGTACAGATAGTCGAAACAACATTTTTAAGAAAAAATATTTTAAGCTCTTTTAGTGGAATGCATTCAACCATCTTAGACGAGTTTAGTACTTCCCATTTAATTCCACTACATTTTGTTGTCTTTGCAGATACGTATTTAGACCTCAACTGTGAGGCCGTCTTCAGTGTCTCGTACTTGACTCGACTTTATTTTAACATTTTGCAAACCAAATTCAAAACAGGTAGAAGATTAGTTCGATGCGGCTTTCATGTTTAAACCAATTCGTAATCAGCGTAAGAGCCGAATAAAAACTATTGTATTTTAAATAATTTTACAAAATTTGACGCCAATTGCCAACGCCAGCAATCTTGTTCGTAGTTTCTACTATTAGATCAAATCGTGAAGCTTGTGCTTTATATTTTCACAAATACATTCTCACGCTCTTTTCCGGAGTGTGTTGCTGCCAATGAAATCGATAGTTATTTTCATTTCACGATTTCATTTTTCCAAAATTTAAGCAAATATTCAATACATTTATTCTTTTAGTGAAGTAGTCAAGTAGTCAACAAGTTCTACATTGGTAGGGAAAGCACCTGTCTAGCGTACTGGGGTCGTGGGATCAAAGCCCACCGAAGGGGCGGTCACCCTCCAATACCTTTTCCGAACTAAATCTATCACATGTTGTACATATGCATAATCGAGTTTCAGACATAGTAATTTAAAATGTGTTGTGTCATACACCATATAGAAGAGATGAACGATCAAAAACAGTAAGTACAAGTTTGATATTCGTGTGCTGTTTTCTTCGGCAACGCAATATTTTTTTATTTCCAGTTTTTCAATTCATTTCACAGGCGTGAGCGATGTCCGTTATTTCTTGAGAAAAATTCTTGTAGAATCCTTCACAGGTGTTAAGAAGTCATTCATAAGCCACAGGAGAGGAAAGTTATTCTATAAAAATCATTGTTGTTTGCGGTATTATTGGCAAACATAAAAAGACCAACTAAAATTTTCAAATTTTTGTGACATAATCGGGTCGAAAACGTGTATAAATCGGGGGGTAGACAAAATCGGGGTCAATACTGTACATTAGATTACGGGCTGTCCATATACCACGTGGACAGTTTAGGGGGGAGAGGGATATGGCAAATGTCCACGGTCCATATAATTTTTTGAAAATTTATATGAGCGAATGTCCACGCTGGGGGAGGGGGGTATCAAAAACTGACCAAAACCTGTCCACGTGGTATATGGACAGCCCCACTGCTCTTGATTTAAATGGTCTTTAGAGACCTATGATTCCTCTCTTAAAGATTTGAATCGATGTTCAACAAAATCTCAGAAGAAAATAAAATGTCAGTTGTAAGTTGGCTTAAAAAAAGTTTAATAGAATCTAAAAAAATGTTTCCTATGTTTCAAACTAAAAGCTTATTCGTATTACTAAATTAAAAATAAATGTTGGGCAATCAATTTTGAAAACCTAGATAGAGATACTTTATCATCCACTCAACTCGATGTTGTTTTTGCTTACCTGAAAATAAAGAAAAAAAATAGAACACATTAGAATACAATAAAGACATTCCAGGATTCATGTATATTAAAAAAATCACATCTTCATTGAAAGGTTTGACGGTTAAAAAGTCCGTATTTGAAGAAATCTACTACTTAATAAGCACCTTGTCCAACGAGATTCATTGGCTCTTACAAGCAACAAAAATGAGAAACGATTTGTTATTGTTTCTCTCTATCTGTAGAAGCTCTAGAAAATATTATATTTAATATTAGGAGTCGTACATTAATTACGTAACATATTATGGAATTTTTATATTCTTACGCTCTACATAAAAAAATTTAAAAAAATGCATGGTTGTACGGTTGTAAGACACAGAAAAATCGCTTACAAAATTAGTGTACGTCCTTTACCTATAAGTAATCAGGGATCCTGTTTGCTTTGTATTTCTCTGATTTCTTGAGACCAAAAATATAAAAGCTATGGAGTACGATTGCGATTGCAGGTGATGCACTTTCGTGCCTGTTGTTCGAGCCGGGGTACGATTTTTAACAGACCCAGTCAGTTTACAGTCACTCTCAAAATTGAGCGTACAGTATGGATTAGTTGACTACATTCGAAAATTTTAAAGGAAATTAAATGGTTAGCTCGGTTGTTTTTAATGCATCTCAATATTCATCCCTTCCTTTAATGTATGTGTACATAAAATTGTTTAAATTTTTTCTCTAAAGTTCATTTATTTGAAAATAATCTCAAAATACGCCTATTAGATGTGACAAAATTGAGCGTACAGCTAAAGTTTTTCTATAAAATTTCTTATTATAAACACGATTGATGTATTTTAATATTGTTTTTTCATGATTATATTTATAATAATAAACATCCGCTACTTAAACATTCATTGTTTTGAAATTAAACCATGTTTCAATCAAAATGGCGAACAAGTAAGATGTATAAACAATTTTATTTAACAATTCAATGCTGCTGGGCAAAATAGATGCTTTAATTTGTATGTTTCACCGGCATCGTATCTTATATATGATAGATAATCGAAATCAGGCGAGACCTTCGATAAATTTGGGAAAAATCAGTCCGTAAATGATGAAAACAGATGTAAACATCTCTGTTTACGACAAATGTTGGGAATGACATAATTCAAATTTAGTATGTCTTTAACATAAATTTGTTTTAAAGCTCGGTTATTGTCTCAGGTCTATCATTAAATGTAATATTATTGAATCCAATCATTCACAGTCAAATTCTAAAAGTACAAGGTGCATGTTAAGGTACCGAACATAAAAACAGCTCTTCAATCCCGTAGAGCACTTCTGATTGAATATTGAAAAGTTAGCTTTTCGTAATTTCGTAATTAAATTTGGATTAAACTCCACGATCTGTTACCATAAGGGATACAATTGGATGATTACCATGTGGCGAGTAAAAATAAACTTTTTTAAGAGTTCGGCAGCTTATTTAATGATATCTTTGTGAATTGAAATGATTCAACCAAATTTGTTCCTACGGTGACTGAGTCTTCAAATATAAAATGACATCTTATAATGTATCCGTGTGCTGCTCTTTTATTAATATTATTATTAATGAGTGTCCTGAGCTTATAAGCTACCTATACATCGACTTTTAAATAAAGTTATACTTAATTTGAAATATGCCGTTCCCAACATTTGTCGTTTTCTTTATATGTTTACATCTGTTTTCATCATTTACCGACTGAATTTTCCCAAATTTATCGTATGTCTCGCTCGATTTCGATTATCTATCATATATAAGACACGATGCCGGTGAAATCCATATCTTAAAGTATCTATTTTGCCCAGCAGCTGTTCACCATTTTGATTAAAACATGGTTTAATTTCAAAACATTGAATTTTTAAGAAGCGGATGTTTATTATTGTAAATATAATCATGAAAAATCAATATTAAAATACATTAATCGTGTTAATACGAAATTTTATAGAAAAACATTAGCTGTACGCTCAATTTTGTCACATCTAATAGGCGTATTTTGAGATTATTTTCAAATAAATGAACTTTAGCGAAAAAATTTCAACAATTTTATGTACGCATACATTGAAGGAAGGGATAAATATTGAAATGCATTAAAAACAATCGAGCCAACAATTAAATTTCCTTTGGAATTTTCGAATATATTCATCTAACCCATGCTGTACGCTCAATTTTGAGAGTGACTGTATTTGTTTCGCTGATGACATGGACATTGTCGGCCGAACATTCGAAAAGGTGGCAGAACTGTACACCCTCCTGAAACGTGAAGTAATAAAAGTTAGACTGGTGGTGAATGCGTCGAATATATGCTAGTGGGCGGAACGGGTGTTTGGAAACATATTTGGTGGTGTGCAAGAAGACGGTGTGTGGTGGCGAAGGATGAACCGCCTAGCACTACGCCGAACCCCAGAAGGTAGCTGAAGCCGGAAGAGAACGATGGGCAGGGCATGTTGCAAGTATGCCGGACAGCAACCCTTGCAGGTACAAGAAGGCGTGGGGCGCAACAAGTGAGAGGTACATAACGGCTTGGCGAGCGTGGGGCGCAACCGAGCATGCAGAGATGTGGCCTCGAACCGTGTATTATGGTATTAGAGCATCATTATTGGGCGCGAGTATTTTGATCACCTTCGCAGCGCTGTTATTTTAGTTAGTCTCTCTTTTTCATATCGGTCACTGTTTTCGACTATCAATTTGGTTGGTGTATTGCCAAACGACTAATACTCGCGCTCGTTAATCTGGCTCTTATGGCGTCAAGTTGTTGATTCAATGTAAACTGTTTAGATGTAAATAAGATAAATAAATAAAATGTATTATTTTTATTATTCCACGCATGCTGCGACGCAGCAAAGCTGGAATAATAAAAATGACAGTTGTGCGTGGCTTCCGTTTTGAATGGGGTGCCCTTGAAAACGCAAGTGCATTTAGTTTTGGATTCCGGGAGTCTTATACTTAATTAGTATCGGTTAATCAATCATTCGATTACGAACCATTATTTAGACCCCAATTGATCAGCCTTTTTTTATTTGCTCAATTCGTCCATTCACTCATTATGTATTTAGATTTAAATTATGTCAACTACTTAGAACACGCTAATGGTATGTCCTTTGATCTTTTGAGCAAAATTGTCAGATCAGAACTGAGTCCACTTTTGACATAAAAAAAGAAAACAACTGACATTAAATCCGAGAACCAAAACAATGAATGAGGACAGACACAAACCGCTTTTGTCTGGTCTGGGTATTCATCATAGTTTCTAGACGCTTTCCAGACAATGGCGCACTGACGCTGAATGGTGCTTTTCCCATGAATAAAGCCAATGAAACATCACCATTTTTTCTGTTTTGATTAGAAAAGCAAATGGCCACATTCCTGTGTCGCGCGTTCCATCCACATAACACATGGCAGCTGCGGCTAGCCTCGGCCTTCATAGATATACGAACTTGTATCACATTAGAAAACGTTTGCAAGCCACATTCTTCGGAATGTGTACATATTTAAATGCACTGGGTCTTCAGTGTTATTATAACTTTAAACCTACTGTTTGGCATAATCAACGGTTCGCGGCTTGGGGCACTTAATTAAGACTTTGCTGCGGTTTGCGTTCTCTACGAGAGCATCCGTTGAATCAAGAAAGTCAAACAAACGAACACGTGACCTTGTTGTGATCAGATTCTCAGTACGGGGCTGCGGTGGTGGTCGCCTCATTTCGAGTACCTGCAGCAGTGCTTACTGATAGGCTCTAGGCCAGTTAGGTGGGCGCACTTCAGTTGATGTTTTTTAACAAGTTGGCGTTTTCCAATTGTTCATTTTCATATTGCGTTTAAAAAATCCAAAGATGTTCGAAGACTTCAAAGAATTGTACACAAGACACACAATTACAGATTTCTTGAATTAACAAAATTCAATAAATTCACCAGTCTACGACTTAAAGAGAAGACCAATAAACAAACTCGCAGCTTATCAGTTTTCCGAGAGCAAAAACAAATCGCGATCGTGGGACGCAGGCAGCCTGTCCGTTCACGTTAGTCATACTCATTTGTTTACCAACAATGGCGTGACAAGACGCCGCTAGCTGCCTAGTTTGAGATAAGTTTCCCATTCCGACGCCGCTCGCTGCTTATATATGGGCTGGTTGTTTTAGTTCGCTGCGCTCGATTAGGTACTCACGTTTTTCATCTTTCGAGGAATGATTGCTGCACAAGCTCTCCATTCCATACTTCTGCACTTTAGACGGCGAGATGTAGATATTTCATGGTTTCAAAATGGTATTGAAGGCTTTTACATGGGCAGTTAATTTCAAGTTTACCGACTCAGTTCGCTGTCGTCGGCGGCGGTATTGTTCAAGAGGAAGCAAATCCCAAAAGAGCAAAGCCACGCGAAGCTTTACTTGAGAAGATCGACGGGCGCTATTTCGGACATCACAATTGCACTGTTTTGGTTGTATGGGAAAAGGAGGGGGAATGAATTATTCTGACAACAAATTTAAAGGCTGCGCTGTATATTTGTGGTTTCGGATTTGGAGTACCAGTACTGTTCGTGTACTAAGAGCTGCTGTTTTTACTAGCGTGGGACGATGGAAGCCGTTCAGATTCGGTTATATATTCAATTGTGGTGTCACTGGTGTCGCTCCTCGCTCGCTGGTGGGTTGATGACCTTCAACTGCTAAAATTTGTTCGTTTAAGCAGACAAAATAATTAGTTGCACCACTTCCAGCTCTGTCACTACAATAAGAATATAGTCATACTACCAGAGTAGCAACTCCCTTAAATGCACACTGTTTGGAAAGATTCAAGTTTGAAAATGTGAGAGGTCAACCTTCCAGAATTTATTATATTTATACTCGGATTGGAAGGAATTATTTCAGCATTTGTTCTTTTTGTAATATAGAAAAATGTTGCCTTCCTATTAAAAAGAAAACGAGGAAAATATGTTCAATATTCAGACAAAAGTGTCACGTTCGAATTCTCAAGACACGCGATTCTACCTACCAAATTAAACGCAATAAATGTGTAGGTTGCTATTTTATCGTGACACTCTTTATCTGTTCCATATTCCAAACTAACTCGTTGTCAAGTCAAGACACTAAAGATGATCATACGGTTGGCAGAAAAGAAATACAAAGAAACCTGTGGATAGTAAATGGAATCACACAAAATCTTGTTCTTAACTTGTAAAGATAGTCCAACAAACGATCATACAACTTTTGTATTGCCCACAAATATCAGCGTATGAATAATGATTAATGACGCTATAGAATGGGCGGACCGCAAACGACGCAAATAGCGCAGCCAGCACTGTAATGCGATGGTAATTTGCATAGCTTATCGTGAATTACAACACTTTCGGTTTGTCAGTCGATTTGCAAGCCAGGAATAACACGTCTGTACTTTTCCAAACGCAAAACACAAACAATCGCCTACATTCCAATGGGAAGGGAATATGGGTACCCATTAGACTAGAGCAAAAGTGATGGCGAAACACTTCTGCTGCGGGTTTTCTTCTGCTGTGGCTGGCAATTAAACGTGCGCGACCTGGATATTGGGAAACATGTGCCTTGTGATTGTATGCCACACGGCCAGTCACCCATCGTCGTACTTGTACTTAGGTTAGGTTGCTGTTGCTGTTGTAGGCAGCTGGCGGTAACGAATTATTACCAGAAACATAACTTCGGCACGAGCCCAGCCAGCGCGCTGAAGTGCTGACACACGATTGATGATAATAGCAGTTGGAACATATTTGTAAGTTCATAACGTTGCATACCTCAGGGGCCCTATAGTTAGTTTGCAATAGAGAGACACGAAATTGGAATGTAGGTTGCATAATTACACAAATAGCGTGGACCCTAATTAGCATTATGGGCTCACTATCAGCAAAGAATTCGAGGTCTCGACTATCGTCCTGGTCGGTACGGTAAACACGCCTTGAGTGAAGTTATTCACGGAACGGTGAAATACTTATTGTCAGCAGGTTTTTCTTTATCTAACTTCAATACTGTAAATATATTGATATCTGAATATTGTTAACATTGGAGTTTTTCGCTTATGTTCAGGAAGTACTACCTCAAACGTTTTAATGGTGTTTCTGAATATTTCCACTTTTTCAATGTTCCTTGTTTCATTGAACTATTGTTCACGACAACAACAAATCACCGAAAAAAGTGATAAATAGTTGAGTTTTTCGATTTTCTTGTATTTCGTCGACACTACCCAGTATCCAACATATGCTAGTCACCACCAGTAGTATATGATGTCCATTGGCTATGATATTTTTTTATGTTTCCCTTATGTTTATAATTCGGTCATTTTCAAACTGCTACTTTTAAGCGCGATTCGAAAAACAACAAAAGCGCATTTCTGTCTTGCTTGGCTTTGTGTACTCTCGTTCATGATCAGTCTATTAATCCCTTTCTCTGCCCCTCCTTTCTAAGCAGTCTCTGTGCGGTTATTTTCCAACAAAGTGAAAACGTAAACTTCCAATTAGCAGTCTTATTTTGCCTCGGTGATTAATCAGCCGGTTAGGTACATTGCATTGCGACGGACCATGTTTGGCGAATCCATAACCGGTCGTTTTATTGCTTCTTAATAACTCCGTGTCTGTTTATGATCCTACTACTTTGTTATGCGGTTTCTTACATGATTCTTAACTTGTTTTTAATAACACGTTAAAATTAATGACACATATAATTGAATAATCGTAATTTTAATAGAATATTAATAAAATTTATAAAGTTAGTTGGTTACTATAGGTCTAGCGTATAACTCGCGCATTTGTTATTTTCTGAGATAAAGTGAGAAGAAGAAGAAGAAATTAAATCATAGATCTTAAATTTATCATTAAATCATAGATCGGAAATTAGCAAGAAGCCATTAGAATGTACACCGTTATGAATATTGACTAACTCTAGATAATGGCCCATATGAAATACTAGCATTTGAGGCAGTGGCGTCTGGGTGAATATAATTCTGGAAGTTATGTCATATTATTTTTCAAGGAATTCCGTCAGCCAGTTCTCTGGACTCTAGGAGTTGTTCCAGGAACTCCTTCAAAGATCAATTAAATGCAGCTATTGGAATTATTCTAGGAATGCCTACAGGGTATGAGTTAATAAAGAAATTTTGCCAGAAGCTTTTACATATATTCTTAAAAGTTCGTTCAAAATTTCAATTTATTTCCAAAAATCCTTCCGATTTTTACTTACACACTCGTTTACATATTATGTACACACTCCATCAATCGTTTAGGGAAAGCATCGACAATGGATGCTAGCACAGCTTAGCTTTAGTCATTCAGATTTTTAAATTAGGCTGTGGCTTAGTGCAGACTTTGGACCCAAGACAGGACCAGGCAGATTAATCCATTGGATTTGGGTTTATGAGAGTTTGCAGGCCATTTGGTTAAATACGTCTGGAAAAGCCGTGGCAAGGCTCCGGGGTACTTTTTGTTCCATGTGATGGCTGAAACGCCCATTTTTTTGACGTAAGCTACGCCTAAGGGAAACCATCGGATACAGGGTGCAAAACGAAAATTAAAAAATTGGGTAATTTTATATGTCAATCAATTCAATGTCAATGGCGCGCGACATAAGACTGTGCCAGTGCCCGCCATTTGCAATGACCGAGAGGGGAATTTGCTGACAGAACATGGAAATGAGCAGCTGCATCAATCTATCCACCACATTATCCAGAAAATATGGGTGGATGAAGAACTGCCTGCCGGCTGGTTGGATGGCCTTATATGCCTAATCTATAAGAAAGTGCACAGACTAGAGTGAGCCAATTACAGAGGGATCACCATTCTGAACTCGGCGTACAAAATCCTGTCGCGAATCCTGTTTAACAGACTGAAACCACATGAGGAGTCCTTCGTCGGCGAATACCAGGCAGGTTTTCGTGAGAGCCGATCAACGGCGAATCAGATGTTTAGGCTGCAGATGATCCTTGATAAATTCCGGGAGTACAACTTGCAGACTCACCATCTGTTCATTGATTTCAAAGCAGCGTACGATTCAGTTAAAAGAAATGAGCTGTGGCAGATAATGTCCGAACGTGGTTTTCCGGCAAAACTGATTAGACTGATACGTGCAACGCTCGAAATCAACTGACTGATACGTGGATGGCTCGAAATCTATTCAGATTGCAGACGAAGTGTCAACCTCGTTTGTGACCTTAGACGGATTGAAGGAGGGTGATGCACTTTCGAATTTATTGTTCAACATTGCACTCGAGGGCGCTATTAGGAGATCTGGCGTGCAGAGGAACGGCACTATCATCACACGGTTGTACATGCTCATAGGCTTTGCGGACGACATCAACCTCAATGGAATCGATCGTAGAGCAGTAGTGGAGGATTTTGTCCCACTGAAGAGGGAGATGGCGAAGATAGGTTTAACCATTAACTCTACCAAGACAAAGTACATGGTGGCAGGTAGAGATAGGGGAAGACCTAGTGGTGTTGGTGCAGAGGTAGTGCTTGATGGGGATGTGTTTGAAGTTGTTGAAGAATTTGTTTATCTTGAAACGCTTGTGACATGTGACAATGACGTTTCCGGTGAAGTGAAAAGACGTATTGCTGCTGCGAATAGGGCCTTTTACGGATTACGTAACCAGCTTAGGTCCCGCAACATGCAGACGGAAACAAAATTTGCTCTATACAGAACTCTAATTTTACCAGTGGCCCTTTATGGACATTAAGCATGGACATTAAAAGAGGCGGACCGAAGAATTTTCGGGGTTCTCGAGCGAAAAGTGCTGCGTACAATACTCGGATGGAAACTAGAAAATAGTGTGTGGCGCAGACGCATGAATCATGAGCTGTATCAAGTATAGAACGAAAAAAATATTGTGACTCGTATAAGATACGACTGACTTCAGTGGGCTTCAGTCGCTTAGTGCGAATGTCGGAAGAAAGAATAGCAAAAACAATATTCAACAGAGAACCAGATAGGGGCCGGCGACTTCGTGGAAGGCCACGAACACGCTGGCTGCACGCGGTGGAATCGGACCTGGAGACCCTGAACGTTCGGGGAAACTGGAGGAACATCGCCCAAGACCGAAGATTATGGAGCTCTACAATACGCCAGGCATAGGTGTATCGACGCTGTAGCCAACCAGGTATCCAGGTAGGTAGGCTTCCTCCATCCTCTCAAAGTTACGTGCCATGATATCAATGTCGTCGGCGAAACCAAAGAACTGGACGGACTTCGTGAAAATCGTACCACTCGGGTCAATCCCTGCCCTTCGTATGACTCCCTCCACAGCGATGTTGAATAGCAGACACGAAAGACTATCACCTTGCAGTAACCCTCTGCACGTTTCGAAAGGACTCGAGAATGCCCCTGAAACTCGAACTACGCACATCACCCAATCCATCGTCGCCTTCATCAATCGTATCAGTTTATCCGGAAATACGTTTTCGTGCATTAGCTGCCATAGCTGGTCCCGATCGATTGTATCATATGCGGCTTTGAAGTCGATGAATAGATGATGTTTGGGCACGTTGTATTCGCGGCACTTCTGCAATACCTGACGTATGGCGAACACCTGGTCTGTGGTAGAGCGTTCACCCATAAATCCCTCCCGGTACTGCCTCACGAACTCCCTTGCAATTGGTGTTAGTCGGCGGTATAACATTTGGAAGAGTACCTTGTAGGAGGCGTTCAGCAATGTGATTGCGCGGTAGTTGCTACAATCCAGTTTATCCCTTTTTGTAGATGAAACACACGACACCCTCCATCCAATCCTGCGGCAGAACCTCCTAAACCTTGGTAACTACCCAGCGCAGCGCTCTAGTTAGTGCCTCACCAGCGTCTTTAAACAACTCTCCTGGTAGTTGGTCAATTCCAGGATTTGTTGTTTTCAGCCGGTCGATCTCCTCCAGAATTCCCTGGAGATTCGGAGCCGGAAGTCGCATGTCCTGCGTGCGTGCTCCTAGGTTCATTACCATACCGCCACCGTTGTCTGCCTTATCGCCATTCAGGTGTTCTTCGTAGTGCTGCCGCCACCTTTGGATCACCTCACGCTCGTTTGTAAGAAGGTTCCCGTTTATATCCTTACACATATCGGGCTGTGGCCCTTACGTGAACGGTTCAACTTCTCATAGAACTTTCGTGCGTTATTAGCTCGGTACAGTTCCTACGGCTCTTCACGGTCTCGATCTTCCTGCTGGCGCTTTTTCCTCCGAAAAAATGAGTTTTGTCTGTACCGCACCCGTTTGTATCGTGCCTCGTTCGCCCTCGTGCGGTGTTGCAGCAATCGCGCCCATGCTGCATTCTTCTCCTCAACTAACTGCTCACAATCGCCGTCATACCAGTCGTTCCTCTGATCCAAGACCACCGTGCCTAGTGCAGCGGTTGCGGTGCTCCCAATGGCGGATCGAATATCTCTCCAGAGATGCTGCGCCTAGCTGCTCTTCCGTTGGGAGTGGCACTTCAAGCTGCTGCGCGTAGTCTTGGGCTAGTCGAATGCAACTTGTTGTGAGCAAATCGGTTAAGAATAAGTGCCCGAAAAACGAGTGAGTTTTTTTTGTCCACAGACATACACATTAGGGTGGCTCAAATTACTATGGGAAAAACTTTTTTCAATTTTTTTTTTGATGAGTCGCCTTCTTATTCGGTTCAATTTGATGCCCTGATGCTGTGCTGGGCGGTGCTAAACTCGTTGGAAGTTTATATGCAAAAATGTATGCAGAAACATTCAAAAACAGTGAATTGCAGTTGGACGGCACAACTTACGATAAAGAGCTATGATACACAGCTCCGGTCCTCACAAGTTCCAATCTCACGCTTCCACGGGTCTTCCGATGACAATCGACTGCCAGCTAAGGGTTTTGTAGTTAGCTGGTAGTGCAACCTGGGCACTGTTGTCCTTCTGACATCAGCTAGAGTGAGTGGGTGCGACCAAGGGGACCATCGTCCCTAACCCCTAATCCCAAGGCGTTAAGGCTCTATAAACCGTAATCAATCCGATAATGACGATGATTTTATTCGAATCCGCACTAATACTAATAAAGTTTTGAACTAAATTCAATATTTTGAGGCTATTTACGGACTTACTCTTCATCATAATATATTCATGGCATTTCCATATTAATTTTTCACTTATTAAAACTAGCAATTACTGATAAATTGCTGGAAAAACGCTGAAAACTGCGTTTTTCCGAGGCCGATATTCGTATGTTCATTGAACGCATACTAACATTCGAACGTTCGGATCAAACACATACACACTCACTTGATTTTTTACTGGATCTTTTCCCATTGTTTCCTAGATTTAATCACTCCTAAAACATATTCACTTACTGAGTTTCACATTTTTCTTCAATCTTGACTACCAATTAATTCACTTCACGCCCAAAAACTGTCGAAAACTGCTTTCCAAAAATCGAAGTGAGAGACAAATTTGACGACCGTATTGTGAATGCAATAAAATGCGGAAGACTCAAATTCACTAGCGCAATAAGTGAAATGGTGAGTACAAAATCTACGCGATGCAACTTCATTCAATCCGAACAATACAACGTATACGCCAGCCAACATGCAAACAAAGATGTGCATACACAAGAAAATAATCATCTTTTCACCGTTGCCAGATTTATTTATTGGAAAAAATCATTGCTGTTTGTCGGATTGAACAATAAAACCAAAAATAAATATTTAAATATGTTATGTAAGCTTCTATTACATTCCAAGTGGTGTATACACATTTTTAAATCGATAAATACCCATATATTTGATACACCATGAACATGTCTAATGACATAAAATAAACAATTCGTCAAGTCTGGCAACATTATGCATCAGCTGGCATATTTTTATCACCCCGTTTCCACCCACCCCAGATGTAAACAACATTTATTTCTCGTTGCTGCACTTTCGCGTACCAATTGCATCACTATTACAAACAAGTGATACAGTCATCAATTTTCAAAACATTGTGATGGAGTCTTGAGCCTTAAGCGACCCGTGCCGAGGGGATGCATGGCCAGGGGGTGAAATAATGAGCTAGACCTTTAACGCAGCCTGTGGGGTGCCTGGGCACCCTCCCCTCTAGTAATTGTGCCTTACCGCGTCATGCTGGGCTCTGGCGTGGAGCAGACACAAAAACGGGGGAGACAGTCTCCAGGGGATGAGCTCCCTGGGGGCCGCTCCAAAACGCGGAGGGTTACTACCCCGAACAAGGGGAGTGGGGCTGGGAAGCTGAACTCCGGCCAGGTACCTCCAAAACCGGGGGAGGAAGGACCTGGAAAGGTCCGTCCACCCAGGAAAGACGGTGGTAAGGGGTTACGGCAGGCTGAGAGCTCTCAGCCGCACCAGACCAGGGAAATAGAGTGGGATGACGCCTCCTGGACCCTGGTCAAGAACAAGAGGAAACCGAAGACGTCAAGGGCCGAAAAGAAGGCCCAGGCGAATGAGGGTAGCAAGAAGTCTAGAGTAGGCGCCAATCGCTCCAGGGCGATGCCCTAGTCATCAAGACGGACGAGGCTAAGGCCGATGACATACTCACGCGTGTACGTGCGCGAACGCGTCCAAGACAAAAGAATTTCTCTTGCTGATATTCTGCTTTACGAGTGCTTGGACGCGCGCCGCATCGCATGACGCGTCAGTATGTCATCGCCCTAAGTACTCGGACGTCTTGAAGGCGATGAGGAGTGACGTTAAGTTCGGTGAACTCGGCGTTGATGTACGTCGAATAAGACGTACCCGGACGGGCGAGATGATCCTCGAGCTGAAGCGGGGCGTCTCGCAAAAGGGCGCCGCCTACAAGAAGTTGGCGGAGGAAGTCCTAGGCGAGACGGTCAAGGTGAGGGCACTCACGACGGAGGTGAATCTAAGACCTGGACAAGATCACCGAAGTCGAAGAGCTCGTCACGGCACTGTGGCGACAGTGTGAAGTGGAGACGCCCACCGCAGCCGTTCGGCTACGGAAAGGTCCGGCAGGGACGCAGGTAGCATTGGTCCGGCTATCTGCAGCGGACGTCTTCAAGGTAGTCAAGTTAGGGAGCGTCAAGGTGGGATGGTCGGTGTGCCCTGTGGGCATATACGAGCAACCCGAAGTTTGCTTCAAGTGCCTGGAACCGGGGCACAAGCAATGGGGCTGCAAAGGCCCTGACAGAAGCAAGTTCGGCCGACACTTCGGATTGGAGGGACATAAGGCACAATGCTGCACGAACCCTCCCAATTGTTTGATTTGTTCCAGCAAAGCTGTGGACAGCAAGCACCCCATGGGGGGTTTGGAGTGCCCGGCGTTTAAGCGTGCTGCAAAATCACAGTGCAGGTAACGCAGCTGGCTTGCTCGGCCTCGCCCGATTGTTTGGTGTGCACAGGTTTAGAGGAAACGGCGGAATACGTGTTGTTCGTGTGCCCACGTTTTCTCACAATGCGTTGCCACATGTGGTCTGGACACTACCCCGACAAATAGATTTTATAGCTTGATAGTAAAGGTGGTTATCGACTGTAATTGCCCCGGAGTACTGTTTATCAGCTATGCAGTCAGATGATCAGCTAAAACGCTATATTAATTTTGATCCGACGTTTCAGTACCTTTAGATCGAGAAATGTTGAGATATCTCAATGAAATTATTTTTATTAATTTTGACGTATTATTATTACGTACCTAGTGTACGTAATTTTCAAAAAATCACCTAAGGACCCTTGACCCTTACGAAACAATAGAAATGCATCAAAGAAGGCCTTGTGGCTTCATACTATAAATTACGGAAATCATTGGACTATACTAAACAAGGGAACAAGAAAAACTTCAAAATATTTGCACATCCCAAGTAACGCTCACCGATCTCAAACATTTAGCACTTATTCGATTAGCAATGATTAGCGACAGTTAAACCTTTTGCACTCGCTTCACCTCCCAATCGCAATCGTGTCCAGCAGATGTTCTTCGTTTGCTAACGAACCTGCAAGCAAGCTTGGCCCAAGACAATGAATAGCGTTCATTCATCGTGATTCCCTTAGTTTGACATGATTGGAGAAGCAACTCACTTTTTGTTCGATGATGCAAATCAAATCCCGTTGCTGATCGCCGTTTCGCCGAGATCGCTAGGCTAGGCTATAGAGCTAGACCCAATATGGATTGTAAATCGTGCGAATAGTTTATGTCTGACATCATTTCAGTATATCAGTCGTTGCCGCTGCTGGCTGTGTGTTCAGCACTGACGCCGTAATAGCCTTCACTCCAACCGCCATCCAATCGGTACTAATAGTTTACATTTCTCAACGCTTACTGTGTTTGTCGAGGATCATTTTTATCAGACATTCCGCTGTCGTGCAGCGCAGTAATTGCGATCGTGGAGAGAGTGTTGACCATGAGGAGCGCAGTATTATTATCTAGCTTCTTACTTCCGTGCTGAACGTGTCTAGCACTATTCTATGACAACGATGGCGAACGACGACGACGACGACCACGTTGGTCAACAAAAGCATTTTATCAAAACAATCAACAACCAGTGACTCCTCCGCTCATTGCCATCGCGGGGCCTACACGGAACTACGAAGCAACCCATTCTTGAATATATTTCATTCAAGTTATAGGAACTTTTGCTCATTTTTGCTATTCGTCGCTCTCCTAATTTTAGTTTTTTTTTAAAGAATCTCCCTTTTTTGGGTCGATGCAGCTCATTATTTTGACAAAAAAATCTCACTACTGGATCAGAAGCTCATGCTATTTATAGAAGCTCCTAACCGATGTTTAGGTCCTTTATTTTTTTCTGTGTAAGGCGGCAGATATGGGTGCCGCCATCAGCTTGTTTTCTGTGCCTCAAGGTTAGAACGCCGGGGATTAGTCATTGGTCAGCGGTAAACGATCGCGGGTTGGAAGCGCACCTTTTGCGCAAACGAACTGAATGTTAGCCCGAATTAAAATTCATACTCACAAGTCACAAGCTTGAGCTTTGAAATTTGTATCAGTATGCTATAAATAAATTTGACATGAAAGCTGTTAATAATACAATCAACACGAATGATATTCCCGGCAAGGTCCTTTTCCAGAAAAAGGCTCAAAAATCAAACTCTTGTTGAGAAAAAGGAAAAGTGATTCGATTTATTTTCTTTAATAATATATTTATACTCGGGTCAGGATATCTAAGTGGGTGGATGCAAAACAACTTGAACTTCTAAATACAAATAAATCAGCATCATACTGGTGGATCGAAATGTTTTGTGTGGGTTTCAAATGCGGTCTGAGCTCTGCAATTGGACTCCGTTGAGAGGATTGGACATGCAAGAAAAATCCCAGATTAATGCACCCAGTGGTGATGGTGCGTTTAAAGGTTAGGAAAAAAGCTCATAAGAAAGGTATAATTTGCTTTTAAGAGAGGTAGGTCCCTTTGTTCTTGAATGATTTACATGATTGGCAATATATATTATATATTATCACTTTTTATAGATTTTTTTTGTTTATCCATGGGACATTTTTGTTTCAGCAATAGCTCCGGAACGCAATAGCTGAATGATTAAGGTTCAATGCTCACGTAGCGTCATTTCAAAGCTGCGTGCAGGTGGCGTCGGAAAGACGCAGGTGTGCACCCGAAATAGCGTGCACGTGCAAGTCCCGGGAGAATTACGAGAGGAAATTCGGAGGTATTCCGAGGAGAATCACGGGGGGATTCCGACGGTAATCTTGGAGGCATTCGGATGGGAATACCGGGAGAATTCCAAGGAGAACATCGAAGCAAATTTTGAAGGAAGTTTGAAAAGAATTTCGAGAGGAATCCTTAGTAAATTGGGACAAGAATCTCAATTAGAATGCCAGAAGAATTGCGAGAGAAATCCCGGGAGAATTCTGAGCGGCATCCCAGGTAAATTCCGAGCGGAACCCCGGGGGAATTCCGAGAGGAATCTCTGGGATATTGCGAGGGGAACACAGATAGAGAATTCTGCGAGGTATCGCAGGAAAACAGCATCTCGGGGATATTTTAAGGGTAATATCGAAAATATTTTCGAGGTGAATCCCTAAGTTACTACGATACGAGGAGAATCTCGAGAGAATTCAGAAGTGAATCCTAGGGGAATTCCAAAGAAATCCCGGTAGAATTCAGAGGAGAATCTTAGGAGAATTACGAAGAAAACCTGAAGGGACATCCCAGGGAAATTCCGAGTGGAATCTAGGGAAGATTTCGAGTGGAATCTAGGGAAGATTCCGAGGGTAATCCCGGAAGAACTTCGAGTGAAATCTTGGTGGAATTCCAAAAGGAATACAGGGGTAATTCCGAGGGGATTCCTGCAGAGAACCAAGTGGAATCCGATGACAAATCCGACGGGATTCCGAGTGGAGCTCGAGAGTTTAACTATTTCGAGTGGAATCCGAGGGGACCCGAGTGAAATCCGAGGGTGTTCTGACTGGAATCCGAGAGGACTCCGAGTGGCATTCGAGAGGATTCTGAGTGGAATCATAGGAGATTCCGAGTGGACTCCAAGGGGATTGCTAGTGGAATCCGAGGGGATTTCGAGTGAAATCAGAGTAGATTCCGAGTGGAATCAGAAGGGATGTGAATCCGAGTGGAATTCGTGGGGTATCCGAGTGGAATCAGAGGGAATTCCGAGTGGAATCAGAAGAGATTCCGTGTGGATTTCGAGGGGATTTCGAGTAGGAATCCGGTGGGGATGTGAATCATAGTGGAATTCGAGGAGATTTCGATGTGAAACCTAGTGGAATCCGATAATAATCTGAGTGGAATCCGAGTGGAGTCCGAGTGCAATTCGAAAGGATTCCGAGTGAAATCTAAGTGGATTCCTAGTGGAATCCGAGGGGATTTCGAGTAAAATCAGAGGAGATTCCGAGTGGAATCAGAAGGGATTCTGAGTGGAATCTGAGGGGATTTTAAGTAGGAATCCGAAGGGATGTGAATCCAAGTGGCATTCGAGAGGATTCTGAGTGGAATAAAAATTTGCACACTTAGTCTTTATTTCTGCAGCTCGGCAAAAATCCGCAAAACCGTGCGCCAGCAAAATGAAAAACTGATATTTCGGTAAAATTATGCTGGTTAACTGATTTTCGGTAAATTATTTGCTAATTTCCAGCAATTTTGACAGAAATCTCGGCAAAAAACATGTTTGCTGGGGCACGGCTGTGCAAATCTCGGTAAAAGTTGACCATTTTGCTGAGATCCCGGTAAAAAAATTAAGTGTGTCGGTGGAATCCGAGGGGATTCCGAATGGAGTCCGAGTGCAATTCGAAGGGATTCTGAGTGGAATCCAAGGAGACTCCTAGTGGAATCCGAGGGGATTTCGAGTAAAATCAGAGGAGATTCCGAGTGGAATCAGAAGGGATTCCGGGTGGAATCTGAGGGGATTCCGATGTGAAACCTAGTGGAATCCGATAATAATCTGAGTGGAATCCGAGGGAATTCCGAGTGGAATTCGAGTGGAATTCGAGCGGATTCCGAGTGACATCCGAGAAGATTCCGAGTGAAATTCGGAAGGAATTCCGAGTGGAATCCAAGGGGACTCCTAGTGGAATCCGAGGGGATTTCGAGTAGAATCAAAGGAGATTCCGAGTGATATCGGAGGGGATGCGAATCCTAGTGGAATTCGAGGAGATTCCGAGTGGAATTCGTGGGGATTCCGAGCGGAATCCGAGCACATTTCGAGTAGAATTCGAGCGGATTCCGAGAGGAACCAGAGAAGATTCCGAGTGGAATCCAAGGAAATGCGAATCCTAGTTGAATTCGAGGAGATTCCGAGTGGAATCAGAGGGGACTCCGATGTGAATCCGAGGGGATTTCGAA
This sequence comes from Armigeres subalbatus, assembly GCF_024139115.2. Lineage (NCBI taxonomy): Eukaryota > Metazoa > Arthropoda > Insecta > Diptera > Culicidae > Armigeres > Armigeres subalbatus. Next base: position 1,798,293 of record NW_026943741.1, read on the forward strand.
TGGATTCCGAGTGTAATCAGAAAGGAATTTCGAGTAGTATTAGAGGAGATTCCGAGTGGAATCCAAGGAAACTCCGATTGGAATCAAAGGTGACTCCGAGTGGTATCTCTGAGAATTTCGAGTGGAATCAGAGGGGACTCCGAGTGGAATCAAAGGGGATTCCGAGTGAAAAACAAGATTCTGAGTGGAATCCGACGGAATCCGAGGGTATTCGAGTGGAATCCGAGGGGATTTCGAGTAGGAATTTGAGGGAATGTGAATCCGATTGGAATTCGATGGGATTCCGAGTGGAATCCGAGGGGACTGCGATTGGATTCAGAGGTTATTCCGAGTGGAATCCGTGCACCCAACCGGCGGTTGTTACATTTTCTAACAATTCTGTATAAGAATATACCAAAACCTGTATAAGAACTGGGCCTGTGCGAAATTGTTAGATTCTTATACAAAAAGTGTAAGACAAGCTTACAAAATTATTAGATTTTTATACAATACTAGTCGACCCTGCAGACGTTGTTCTGCAAAGTAGGCGAAAATGCGCGCTCTGCCCATGCGAAATTTCCATACGATTCAGAATTTCAGTTTTCCACGATTTACTCAACTTTATTCGTGATTTTCGTATAAATAAATACCATATAAACCCATCGGAAATGATAACAAACATATTTACTGAAGAAATGGAGAAAATCCATCTAGCCGTTTTCGAGTTATGCGGATACGAACACAGACCATTTTATTTTTATTATATAGATTTGTATTTCGCATATGCCCAGTTCTTATACAGGTTTTGGTAGATTCTTGACGAATTTCGCGCCAACCCTTCTATGGGGCTGGCAGCACCATTTCAGAATCGAATGAAACTTGGTGGGCATAAAGATATGGTATTTCTAAGCCACTCTGCATACTTAGTTTTTCAAAAATTGTCAAGAGTAACATTTGATGAGGGCCTAATTTTTTTTCATGGATTTTTTATAAATCGATATAACTCTAAAATGACAAGACCTACAAAAAAGTGTTGTATGGCGGACTGTCGTGAAATTCCCAGAAGTTTTTTGGAAAAATATCCAAAAAATAAAATACCGATTTCTACACTGAAAAAAATTAGTTTTAAAAATTAAAATCGATATTACAAAAAAACCTCATCTCAGAAATCGATGAAATTTTTTCTGCAGATAGGTATTTTAATTATCTAACTTTTCTGGGAATAATGTTCCTGTGACATATTTAAGGAAAAAAGTTTTTCTAACAAAAACTTGTTTCATGTTCATATTGAGTGAAAATTTATCAGCGTGTTTTATGCCTACAGCGCCAGTTATAGGTTCAGCAGCCTATCATCAACCAACGACACATTTTGGACGTATAAAAACTTGTTTGGAAGCAGTTTAGCATAATCAAACATAATTGTGGACCAACATTTGAAAAGGGTTTATGTTTAATTTGATTTTTTGTATCGAAGTAACTTAAAAACAATTACAAACAAATAATTACTTTGAAAAAAAAACGGGCTATGTTGTCGAAACGAAACTTAAGTAATATTTAATTGTAATAGTGGAAAAGAAGATGTTGTTTTTCAGCAAAGGCTAACCACTGAACGGTGTAATTTAGAAACTGGTATAACGCCTGTAGATGGATTGGTATCGTATTTTATTGAAAAATTGATAAAATTAGAACTTATGACATTATTTGCAAACAGCAATACACTTGTGTTGTTAGATCACTCTGAAAATTATTCATTTATTATCCACAATGCTGCTAAAGGTTGGAATAATTCCCAGGCAACAATACATCCATTTGAAGTTTACTTTAAAAGAAACAGTTAATTAGAAAACGTTAGCTTTATTAATCAGAAGTAATGACACATGACACAAAAGATGATCACTTATTCATTTCAAAATTAATTGTCTTTTGAAACAGTCGATCGATTTTACAAAAATTACTTTTGTGTCTGGGTGAGCTGCAGCACATTATAAAAATAAAAGGAACTTTTCAAGTCTGTGCAATTTAAATTTAAAACATGGCTTAGAAGCAGAATGGCACTTTTTTACAACATCGCACGGAAAAAAGCCCTTGCGAAGCTATTGGTGGCACTCTCAAACGAATGGCAAAACGAGCAACTCTTGCCAAAGATTATGGAAATACTATCAAGACTCCTCGAGAGTTGTACGAGTGGGCGAATGGGAAGGTTTTCAATCACTATATATCACAATTCACTATATCACATTTCTGTTATATCACGAATGAGCGAAACCGCCATCGGGGGTGGAAATGGGTCTGGGGGTGAGAATGGGTCATCGCTCTCACCGCGAGCATGGAGGGCGTAGAGCAAAATCGTTCAAAAAGGTCTTCTATATTTTTGTCTTCTTTTCCTCAGATACATCCATTCTACAAGCATTCTAAGTAGTTGAAACAGTGACCCATTCTCACCCCCATTTGACCCATTGCATTGTCACCCCCGACGACGGTACTCAACAAGAGTTTGATGAACTTTTCAAAAAAGCAAAAAACTATAATTGGCACACAAAAGCTTCATTCTTTTATACCAATCGCTCATAATAAAATCCTGGCTAAAAAATATTCCAACTCAGATGAAGACCCAAAAGTCTTTGAATTGTTCGACTAAGTTTACAATATAATGAGTATTCAAGTAGAAATAAGAATTAAATGTAGTAACAAATAAAATTGAAGAAATTTTTAAAAGTGCGGAAAATTAATTATTCTTTAAATGTGCGTTTACTGGAAATCCCCCTAATGAAATTACCTACCGAGCTTCATCGTTTGGAATCAAAAAGTTTATCTGATAAAAAAAATCGACCTCCCATTTTTTTTTGTTAGACCAATTTTAATCTTTACATTCATTAATTTATTTTCTCGGTGAACGAAACGCTCTTTTATGTTTCAGACAAATTTACAATAGTCCATCAAACATCACAATTTTGTAAATCTGGTCATTTGTGTGTAACATTGATATAAGCAATCTAGGAAAATATACGCCCTTTTCAAATGTTGGTCCACAATTATGTTAGATTATGCTAAATTGCTTCCTAAACAAATTTTTATACGTCCAAAATGTGTCGTTGGTTGATGATAGGCTGCTGAACCTATAATTGGCGCTGTAGGCATAAAACACGCTGATAAATTTTCACTCAATATGGACATGAAAAAAGTTTTTGTTAGAAAAACATTTTTTCCTTAAATATGTTAAAGAAACATTATTCCCAGAAAAGTTAGATAATTAAAATGCCTATCTGCAGAAACAATTTCATCGATTTCTAAGATGAGTTTTTTTTTGTAATATCTATTTTAACTCTCAAAACTTTTTTTTTCAGTGTAGAAATCGATTTTGTATTTTTTGGATATTTTTCCAAAAAACTTCTGGGAATTTCACGACAGTCCGCCATACAACACTTTTTTGTAGGTCTTGTCATTTTAGAGTTACATCGATTTTAAAAAAATCAATGAAAAAAAATTAGGCCCTCATCAAATGTTACTCTTGACAATTTTTGAAAAACTAAGTATGCAGAGTGGCTTAGAAATACCATATCTTTATGCCCACCAAGTTTTATTCGATTCTGAGATGGTGCTGCCAACCGCTGGTCGAGTTGGCGCGAAATTCGTCTATACATAATTATTGGAAAATCTAACAACCTCCGGTTGGATGTGGGAATCCCGAGTGGAGTGGGAGATTCCTATTGGAATTTGAAGGGGATTTCGAGTAAAATTCGAAGGGATTCCGATGTGAATTCGAGTGGAGTTCGAGGGGATTTCGAGTGTAATCTTAATGGAGTCCGAGTGAAATCCGAGGGGATTCCAAGTGAAATCTAAGTGGATTCCGAGTGGAATCCAAGGGGTTTCCGAGCGGAATCAGATGGGATTCCGAGTGGAATCCGAGGGGATTCCGAGTGGAATCTGAGTGGAATCGGAAGAATTTCGAGTGGAGTTCGAGGAGATTCCGATTGGATGGTCCCCAACTCAAAAATTCAATGGGTTTTATCATCACCTCTCGGTGGGGACTGTAATAATTCCAAACAGTTTTTACCTCTCTTATATCGTTAATTGTTATCTATAGAGAGCGTCTGCCCCTATTCGCATAAGCGTTTCATGTTAGTTTTCATCAACTTGAGTAATATGCCGTTAAATTTTTCGTTTTACATGGAGAGATACAAATTCTAATAATCTAATTCTAATAAATTGAGAAAACCTGCTATCTTTATGAAAATTTAGTATTATGTTCTTTATCTGTATATATTGCTATGGTACTATTAAATGGACCATAATTATAGTCATTTTTTGTGCAAAAGTGTATCAAAATCTGAAATGACGGGACGACAAAAGTGGGTTTTGATTTTCAAATTTCTAGAAGAAATCCCATTATTTTATCAGTTTTTAACAATTAATTTTTCAAAGATTTAATTTTTGGAAATAATCTGGAAGAATATCAAAAATGACTAAATTCGACTCGGGACTCTTATACGAATCGCGGCAGAGTATGTGTTCCTATTTTTTAGAAGGCAAGTTTCGTATAACAATAATATTAATAATAATAATACACATATATGATAATATATACATACATAATATGCTGACTCCAGAAGACGTAGAGTATATCAAGCGGGAAGTGCAGAGGAAACTAGTAGAGGAGGAGGCAAGATCGAGAGATACGTCGATAAGGAGTTCTGTTGGATTGGATGCATCAATCGCAAGTATCCGGCGTGATTCGATTGCACCCGCTGCTCCATGACCAACAGTGGAATTGCAACGACAGCAATTGAAGGACGAACTAGCCAATCATATGGGCACAGCAGTTACACAGTTCCGTGGGACAGACCCCATGTCCCGACACCGGATACCCAAGTTGCAGTACTCCTATCGGTTGACGAGTGCAGTAAGCATCCTTAACCAGGATATTTTGCCACAGTACTTGGAAACCGCGGAGAATCTTGAGGAGCTGCAATTCATCGTGTATTCGGCTGCAGTAGCTGTTGCTGTTGCAAGGACGTTGGGTTTGCGAACGCGCCCGCAAGGTGAGAGTAATGGACGCGCACGCCCCAAAGTGAAAAAATCCGCGTGGATGCAACGTCGGGAGACCCGCATCGCCACACTGCGGTCAATGGTTGGTCGATTAACACAGTACAAGCAGGGGAATCGATCAACCAGGCTAGTTCGGAATGTTGCTGAAATTGTGAAACCCACAGAACTCCGTGATCTCACCGAGGCGAACATAACTGAGATCCTCGACACCCATGTACAGCGGTTGAGTGCTCTTGCTAAACGATTGCGACGTTATGGAGAATGTTCGAAGAGGAAGGAGCAAAATCGAATGTTCAACATCAACGAAAGGGAGTTCTACAACCACATCCGAAACGACAAAGCCGACTTTGGCAAGGGCCTTCCGGAGATTGGAGAAGTCACGCAGTTTTGGTCCAATCTATGGGAGAACCCGTCATACACAACGGCGATGGGGTGTGGATGACAGAAGAAGAGCAATATTGTGGTGGAATTGGAGACATGACCGCTATCAACGTGACCGCCCAAGACATACGTGAGGCTACCCGGTATACCAGGAATTGGGCTGCACCAGAACCCGATTTTGTGCATAATTTCTGGTATAAAAACTCACAACAGTCCACGGGCGGATGGCGGAAGCTTCAACACGGTACTAGATAACCCCGGGCAGCTACCGGAATTCATCACTAGGTGTCACTTATCTTCTGCCGAAGGATCGGAACACTTTGAACCCAGCCAAGTACAGACCAATAACGTGCCTTTCGAGTCTGTACAAAGTGCTGTCATCGGTAATAGCGAGGAGGGTGCAGAACCATTGCGACGTCAACAACCTGATGACCGAGGAACAAAAAGGTTGTCGACGTAACACACGAGGCTGCAAGGATCAGGTCATCATTGATGCAGTCGTTGTTGGGCAGGCCACCCACAAGCAAAGAAACCTGAGCATGGCGTATATCGACTATAAAAGGCATACGACTCAGTACCTCACTCGTACCTTCTTAAGGTACTGCAGTTGTATAAGATAGACGGTAACGTCATCAGGCTAATGCAGCACGCTATGGGGATGTGGAGCACATCCCTACACATTACCGACGGAGAAAAGGTGTTACGGTCCAGGACTCTCAGCATCAGAAGGGGCATATTCCAAGGCGATACCTTTAGTCCTCTATGGTTTTGCCTTGCCATGAACCCTCTTAGCAGAGCACTCAACCAACACAACTATGACTATCATTTGAAGAGTGGGGAAAGGAGTACAAACATTACCCACACCTTCTTTATGGACGACTTGAAGCTGTTTGCGGAATCTGTGGAGAAGCTGCACCAATTTCTGGCGCTTGTAACGGTATTCAGCAACGACATCCGGATGGAGTTTGGTATCGATAAATGTCGATCCATACATCTACACCGGGGTCACCTGGTGGATGCTGACAGTTTCCGCGTCAACGAACGTACAAATTCCTAGGTTCCCTGCAACTGAAAGGAATTCGCCATACGATGATCATATAAATCAAATAAATAAATAAAGAGCCTCTTGTCGACCGGCAACATTTTCAAGAAGAGCAGTGTCGACAAGCGGTGGAAAACCACAACAACCCTGAAATCCATCACTGCGGACAATCTGTGCTGTTTCGAATTCTTCCTGTTGTGCTCCATGGTCCTACAAAATCCGTGAAAGTATATGTATTCCTTGACGAGGGTTCTTCATCAACACTGATCGAGCACGACCTAGCTGGGGAATTGGGAGCTCAAGGGAAAAGCGCACCGTTGTGTCAAAGAACATGTCTAGATTGGAACCTGAGTCAAATATGATATCCTTGGATGTTTCTGGAGTTGGTCAACAAAATTGTTACCACCTTCTAAACGTTAGAACCGTTGAATCTCTCAATCTCCCCCGTCAGACACTGCGTTTTGGCGAGCTGCAGAATAACTTCCGACACCTATCGGGACTCGCTGTAGAACGTTACGAAAATACTGTACCATGTCTTCTGCTAGGACTTCGGAATCTCGCGCGCCTGGGTTGGTGTGTCTACGGGAGTCTGGATTTTCAAAATAAGCCAGAACACGTTAGCCTTCATATCTGTGAATGCGATACCAACAATAAATTCGAGGCAATGATGAAAGAATATTTCAACGCAGATTACGTGGGAGCTGAACCAGCTAAACCATTGATGTCCGATGAGAACAAACGAGCTCAAAAAATATTAGAAGAAACAACGATTAGAGTTGGAGATCGCTTCCAGACTGGCTTGATATGGCGCTACGACGAAATAGAACTACCAGATAGTTTTCCGATGGCTCTACAGCGTTTAAAATGCTTGGAACGGCGAATGCTACGGGATGAATGCCTGAAGGAAAATCTACATAATCAGATTGACGAATACCAGAAAAAGGATACGCTCATGGTCTCACTGAAGCTGAAATACTATAGAACGAATCAAAACGAGTACCCGAAGGCAGCGAATGACATAGTAATGTGCCATTATGTGGACGATTACCTTGGTAGCTACGAAAGCGTCGAAGAGGTTAAGGAGGTTTCTGAAAGTGTGAAGTTTATACATGCGAAAGAATGATACGAAACTGGGGATCAAACAGTGCTGCTGTTTTAGACCATCTGGGTGGAACACAGGCGGAAGGAGTTAAAGAGTTGATTTCGAAAGGAAACGACAACGCAGAGCGGGTGCTAGGAATGCTTTGGCAGTCAGAATCAGACGAATTGCACTTTTCAACAACGTTTCGCAACGAAATCGTTCAACTTATTGTTAATGGAACCAGGCCAACAAAAAGACAGATCCTAAAATGTGTCATGAGTTTATTTGACCCGCTTGGCTTACTAGCTTCGTTTTTGGTACACGGCAAGATCATGATGCAGGAGGTCTGGAGGACAAAAATTCAGTGTGATGAACGCGGAAACGATTATGTCTTCGGACGCTGGAAGAAATGGATTGCTTTATTCGACACCATTGAAGAACTTCAAGTTGCTATTTTCACAATGCAAGCACTAGATTGTACTCGACACTTAAGCTGCACATCTTTTTTGACGCAAGCGAGGACGCATACTCTGCTGTGGCTTATTTTCGAGTAGAGGACGATTTGGGAATTGTTCATTGCGCATTCGTGTCAGCGAAATCGTGGCGAAAAAGTGGCGCCTATTCAGCACGTTACTATCCCCAGATTAGAGTTGATGGCTTGTGTATTGGGAGTACGACTGGCCACATTCGTAGGCGACGGCCATTCATTCCCAATCAAACGAAAGGTGTTCTGGTCTGACTCAAAACTGCGTTGGCGTGGATTGGGTCTGAACACCGACGCTATAGACAGTTTGTGGCATGCTGAATTGGTGAAATACTATCATCGACGGATGCAAGTGAGTGGAGTTGGGTGCCAAGTAAACTCAACGTAGCAGATGAAGCCACAAAATGGGGTAAAGGCCCCTGTTTGACGCTTCCAGTCGCTGGTATAAAGGGCCAGAGTTTTTGTATGAGCCTGATCAGTGCTGGCCACAACTTGTTGAGCGAATTACTACTACTGAAGAGGAACTACGTCAATGCTATATTCATGGTATATGCACTGCACTCAGAGGCGACTCGTCCATATGTTCTACCTGTTCATGGAACAGGCAGTGTTGGTAAAAACTCAAAATCTCAAAAGTCATGGAGGATTCAAATCAAGCGTGAGTTGAAACGCCCCAACTCAGCACCTAAAAACTCATGGATGAGTTGAATCATCCATTTGAATCATCGCAGGTTTTCTTTTGTTCTCCTTCGTTAAAAACAGTGAAATGACGTTTGACGCATGAAATATTAGACACTCTTTTATGTATAAGCAATAAATTTCCCCCAAATGGATTTCAAATGCGTTTTGAGCCAAAATGATTTTTTGGCAAATGAGTGAAATGATGCGTTTTAGCATGAAAAATTCAAGCGTGATGCATTCCTTTAAAATCGCAGACGATTTCATTCGCACGGGAGCGCTCGTTGATTGAGATTTATGAGTGATTTTACCAACACTGGGAACAGGTAACCATTTTCAGTTGAGAAGTAGGAAACTTAATGTCCTTACAATTAATTTCTTTGCAATTATTTATTAGGGCAAATAATTACTCAGTGAAATTTTTAAACAAAGTTTCACGTAATGTTTCCAATGATGGTTTAATATCTAACGAAACAAAATATTGCGTAGACAGATAAACTCAGACAAGATCAGCTAAATATGTGTTTCTCCGACGAATAACAGCACACCACATCACATAGAAAGCTTTTGCCAGTCGTAAGATTCATAAAGAACCAACAGCAGCGCTGTCAGAAGTAAAATTTAAAATTTCCTCCTTGGTATAAGGGTTGCTGACGTTTAATCACCTTTCTCTTTCAAGCGCATACGAAGTATAGGGTTTGTTTTCATCGCGAAACGTTTCCCGATGAAAACAAATCCTATCCTTCCTGGGCGCTTGAAAGAGAAAGATGATTAAACGTCAGCAACCTCTATGCTCACTCGTTCTCCGCGCGCGTAGAACCAGCGTGAGCGTTGCCAGCTTTCTTCGTTTCCTCACATCATCCTCTTTCGCATGCAACGCAGGCACGTTTAGATGAATGTTGTGCGTGCTATGTGCGCAGGAGTCCAACCCGTTCGACGCGCTGCGAGAACAATCAACGACGCGACGTATCTTCGGTTAGACTCGGTCGGAGTGTCGGGCTGTGCTTTGCCGAAAGGCGCACCGCGACCGCACACGCTTTCGTTGATGATTATGCATCATAAACAATTCAGCATCAAGAACAATATTAAATTAATGTTTGAGTTTTTAAAAAGAGACATTAAAACTTGATTATTATGAAACATTATAAAATTGAATTATTTAATGTTTTTTTCCAAATAATCAAAATCAATCAACATAGAAAAAAAGGCATAGTTTTCACTAAATTTAAAAAAACTAAATAACTCTAAAACATTTCAGTGAACTCAATCTGGGGTCGCATCAAATGATGATACTAATAATGGTTAATTACATTTCCTTCAAAATAAAAAAAAAGTGAGTTTTTAAATGCTAGGGGCGATAGGTCCTGCGTACCCGAATGGTAGAAAGAGCCGATTTGAAAGATCTCTATTCTGAGCAATATCCAGTTATCGCCAACTGTTACCAAGTTAGTTAATTTGAAACATTTTTAGAACATAAGAGATTAATTTAGTAGGGAGATTAAGAAGCTATTTATTGTTTTATAAATCCTTTCTGTTTAAATTGTTTTTTTTTTCTAATGTTTGGTTACGTTGTACAAGAAAAGGTTATAATATTAGATCAAATACACAACTTTCATTCGAAACCTCAGCTTGATGTATATTTTTTTAGCAGGCCGGTAGAACAGGTGTACCAAAAGTTCACGAGACGCCCCTGACTGCACAGCTACTACAGATAGACCGTTTCTCCAATTGGAATCGGTTGCTACGGACCGTAGCTTACGTGAAACGTTTTGTAAACGCATGCAGGCGAAATTTGCAGAGACACCTTGTTGGAGATATCCTAACGCAAGCAGAATTAGAAGATGCTGAGACTGTGTTATGGAGAATCGTACAGTCGGACGGATATTCAGAAGAGCTGGCTATCATAAGAAAGAACGGAAGGTTGCCTATCGAGCAACAAATTACGCTGGACAAAAACAGTGTTCTGTACAAACTTACGCCGATGTTGGACGAACAAGGTGTTCTTCGTGTTGATGGCCGTATCGGTTCTCTTGAAGTAGCAGCAACGGATACAAAGTACCCTATTATTCTTCATAGGAACCATCGTGTAAGTTTTCAACAACTACCACCGCAAGTATCTCCATGCCAACTCGGAGACAATAGTTAATGAAGTGCGACAACGATTTTACGTGCCACGGTTACGTGTGCTTGTCAAAATGGTAGCCAATTGCTGTCAAAAATGTAAAGTTAAGAGAGCTAGGCCGTCTATCCCAAGAATGGGACCTTTGCCTGCAGCGAGATTATCACCATTCTTTAGGCCCTTCAGCTATGTTGGATTAGACTATTTTGGTCCGATAATTGTAAAGGTTGGCCGCTCAAATGCTAAACGATGGATTGCACTATTTACGTGCCTAACGATTCGCGCTGTGCACATAGAAGTAGCCTTCGATTTGTCTACGCACAGTTGCATTGCTTGTATTCGAAGGTTCGTCGCGAGAAGGGAATCCCCAATCGAAATACATTCCGATAACGGGAGAAATTTTGTTAGTGCTGAACGCGCTTTAAAGGAGCAAGTTAGTTACACGTATCTATGAGGACGCATCAGTAACTTTTACAAACGCTCGTACCAAATGGGTATTTATACCACCTTATGCTCCACACATGGGAGGCTCATGGGATGGGAGCATTTAGTTCGATCCATCAAAATTGCTATGACAAGTTTACCACAGGAGCGCAAATTGGACGACGACGCATTACATACCACAGCGCTAGAGGCAGAGGCAATCGTCAACATGCGACCGCTGACTTATTTGCCTCTAGATTCAGCAGAACAGGAAGCCTTGACCCCAAACCATTTTTTGTTGAGATGGTGTGTGGTGTGAAGCAGCCAGCAATCGAAATGGATGATTCCAGGAATGCCATTCGTAGTACAGTACTGATACAGTACAACCTCGACCATATCTGGAGACGCTGGGTCAGAGAATATCTGCCCACATTAACGAAGAGAACCAAGTGGTTTGGTGAAACAAAAACCCAGATTAATCCACCTAGCGTTGGTGGTGCCTTTCTCGCATTTAGTTAAGACACCAACCTTATATGGGGTTTATATGGTCCGATGTACCATTTTCTTCATAACTTTTAAACGCAATGACCGATTGTTTTAAAATTCAATAGTGATCAACAAGACTTTGTCCCCTGTCGAATGAAACTTGTTGCGAGAAAATCGGTTAAGGATTTCTATACGAAAAATTGTCTAATGTTTTTTATAGCTTTTGTGCACACACATACACACACACACATACACACACACACATACACACACACACATACACACGGACAGACAGACATGTGCTCAGCTCATCGAGCTGAGTCGATTGGTATATAATACTATGGGTCTCAGAGGCTTCTATAAGAGTTCGTTTTCGAAGTGAAATGATAGCCTTTCGGTACAACTTAGTTGTACGAGAAAGGCAAAACGATACCGGTTGGTGATTTGGTTGTAGTTATTGATGATGTCAAGCGAAATGGATGGATGCGAGGAAAGATATTGGAGGTGAATCCGGGAAAAGATGGTAGAGTGAGACAGGCTGTAGTCCAGACTTCTGATGGAGTGTTTCGAAGACCAGTGTCCAAACTGGCCATTCTTGAGGTAAAGCAGTGATATAGCTGAGGCAGATACCCATCTTTACGAGGAGGGGGATGTTCAGGCTGGCAACCATTCCGTAGTCAACGAACTGAAGTCTGCTGCGATAGAACAGCCCTGTCATCTCATCAGATAGCATTAATGCCAAAACATCACATGCGTTTGTTATCCAGGCACAAATCTATTTCAATAATTTAGTTTATTTTTTAAATTTCTACAGTGCCACATTGAATTAAATTCGAAAATACGTTAGATGTGAGAAATAACAACTTATTTATAAAAAGCTCAACATTATTGAGAATTATCTTACAGTACAAAAATTGTAAAATTATAACCTAATTGTTCGTGGAATCGAAAAACTACTAAGCCACCGAATTTGTAAGCAATCTCTAAATTAAAATCTAAAAAAAACTTATCACTACATATATCCTAAATATTGCAGCTTAAAGCACTACGCTAACGAGAATCGTGCGTTCTTAGTTCGTTCCCGAACAATATGTCTTTTTATTGATTGTATGTAAATATGTAGTTGTGCTTAGTTTTCATAAGCAATTTCATCAGAGATGAAATTACTTTATAGATCTCAACACTTCTTTCCAACACATTCGTGTAATATGAAAATCATTCCCTTCGTGAATTGCATTACGTTTCCAATTTCCAGTTTTCATTTCCGTCCTTCAACTGGATCGACATTCCATCACCGAAGTAGGCACCAACGCCAGGCCGTCGTTATGCTACGAGAAGAGGCCCTTCTTGGTGAGTAATGCCCATGTTTTATCACGCTTTCGAATAATGATACGATGGACTGCGCCCCGACAGGATGCGAATGTATCACACACTCGCCTCCTCGTGTCGCACTCTTGTTGTGTCTTGTGTTGTAAAGCCGGTCCCGGTCTACCTACGGTCCTTCCGCGGACGGGGTTGGGTTGGGTCCCCCGAACACGGGCATGGCAGGGCGTGTACCGGCGACCGATGTAAACAACTCGCAAGCTACGGCATGCGTACTACGATGCTTCCGTTTTCGGTTCGCATCCGTTTTCTTCAGATTCCATTCTACCGTTGGCTGTATTGGTGGCAACCACAACCCGGTCCCCGGTCCGTCTTTTTAGTCAGTGTGTATTTTATTATCATTGTCAACGGCACACTGTCGCCCGCCGCCAATGATGGATGATTGCTACAGACGCGACGACGACGACGACGGTGGACGAAGGCGCGTGGTGGCAAAACGTGACGAAATGGGGTCAACTGCATTGATTTGATTCTGCGTTCTGCTGTGTCCGTTGTTCGCTTGTCCGTGCGCCGGTCCCGGTCCCGGTCTTGGGTTGCCGCCGTAGTCAACAATGACAATCAATCGATATAACGGTGGGTGTCACAATCAATTGAGAGGAATTTGGCGCAAAAGACAATGTCAAGCTGTAAACAAGGGGAACATTAGCGGCGCGCGCCACAAGGGTCACACCACCACTGACTGGGATGAGGAATGAAGACTGCACAACAAAAAAGTAAACTCTGAGTGTGGCTTGCAGGGGGCGATAACAGTAAAGACACATTGAACATGTGGAATTCAGATTGAAGTCTGCTGCCGCAGAAGAAAGGAGGACGCTGTGGGAAGAAAGTAATCTTTTTGCCTCTCTCGTACTAAGTTTTTAGTTTCTCTTTTAAACCCATCCGTCGTTTGCTCGAGAGTAAATCTGTGTCTGCAGATTTTAAGTAACGAATGTCGCAAACATAGTAGGTACTAATATCGTAATATTTAAATCATCGTTTGTAACAAAATATTGAACTAATTGTTAGTGCTATGTGCTTATTTGTTTTTGTATTTATTCGAAATAATATCCCAAGCTGCTGTAATCAATTAATTGTTGGCTTCGTTGTAATAAAATCCGATCCGATCTTTCCGTTTCATTCACATCGTATTTATTTGAGTTGGATGGCATATATGTACGATCAACACTGTCGTTCGAAAGTGCATGCAAACATAAACAAGCCTTCGGATTATTTGTTGAAATTATTGCACTCTCTTGATTCTTATCGTCTTCACATTCTAGTGGATTCTAGTGTAATGCTTATAAAAAAATAATATTTAATAGAGAACCCGCAAGAGGTCGCAGGCTTCGTAGAAGGCCGCGTACACGATGGCTTTTTGCAGTTAAAGAGGACTTAAGGGCGCCCTGAACGGCGACTGGAAGCGATTGGCCCAGGATCGAGGACAGTGGAGAACATTCGGCGTAGGTTCATCGAAGAGCTGTAGCCCATCAAGTCAAGTAAGTAATAAAAGCACATTTACAGGAAAGGAAAACACGTTTCATTTGTTTAAGAAATTCTCTAGAAAATCCAGTTGTTGGTCATAACTACAGAACGCAATAACCAATTGCAGTTTGATCAATTTTCAAAAACATTTCGTTGCAAACGAATTGGCAAATGCTTAGCTCTAAAAAGTATGTCTACACAAACTTAGACATCAATACTGTTCGACATCCTGGTTCGATTAATATTTATATTCAATACTGGAGCCTTCCGTAGCTCCAATCGAAAGGTCGGCTTTGAAGTAATCGTGCGTATACTCTTGAAATGAGTTGAAGGTCTATCTGTGAAATTTGAAGTCCTATATTGTTTATATATAAAGCCTAATGAAAGAAAATAATAGTGCTAGTGACAAAAACTTGGTTTCAAGAAAACGATCAACAAGGATTTTCAATTTATTTAAATAATTGTGTTTGAATTGATATTGAGATAGAAGATACCAATATTTTGGCGCAAAGCTTGTAATACCAAAAATTTGTTTGCCATGCCTAACTCGAGATTAACCAAATTGTTGCCCACAACCTTCGATTAAAATCCTAAATCACTATCCAGACTCCAAAGTCCAGACTCATACTTCATTTCAAACGGACCCAGACACATAATGTTTCGCTGCGTATAAGTCCCACCGAGTCAAGAACCCTTACTGCCTGAGCACGGAACTAGAACCAGTCGTTGTCGTCGTCATTATCCTCTTTATTACCACCCACCCACTCTGCTCCTCTGTCTTCCTGGAGTTTTTTTTTCTTTGAATGTTTATCATCATCATGGTACGACGTTTGTAGTAACTGTAACTTGCTGAGTGTACGTGAGGCGTCGATACACAACGAACGAACGAACAACGCTTGGAACGTGTATTCAAATCATTTTACAGAAATGCGACGGCAAGGAGACTGGAATTGCTTGAACCCATACGCGATTCGTTGTGATGAGATCAGCCCCCTAAACGGCGTATTGCTGTTTTTTATGTTCTGGACTTTTGCTAAAGCGTAGAGGAGGATAACTCAATCGTCACCTTCACCAATACCAGCGAGTACTGCCGATGCAGGGCTGTTACTGTCGAACATGATGCATAAATAATTCGTAAAAATCTAGTTATAACGAAAACTTGGTTGTTATAACTTTTCTTTAAGATCAGTGAAAAAAGATACTATGAAGTGGTACAATCGGTAAACTGCTAAATAAAAATTCATGGACCTTTCCCATCAATTTTATTTTTTTCGTTTAATTCATATCTTTATTTCTTTATTTATATTGTTTAACATCAGTAGATATCCGTAAACTTCTTTGTTACTCTAAATACAAATCCGAGAGCTCTTTATGCTTTGTCAATTACATAAGTTAGATGATTTCTATAGGTTAATTGCGAATCCAGTAGAACACAAAAATTTTTCACGCAGTATACTCGCTCGATAATCGTATTATGGAGATTGTAGTCAAAAATAATCGGTTGTTTCTTTCTAGAGAAGGTAGGTATCGAGCATTTGGCCGGATTGACCACCATTCGATTGAGGGAACATCAGTTGGAAAAGGCATGAATTTGCTCCTGAAGAAAGGAGCAATCGTCAATGGAGCAAACACGTAGAAATATTTTAAGGTCATCCGCGAACGATAATCGTGGTATTTTGATAATGTAGTGAACGCCGTTTTATTAATGTCTTTATTAATGAGATTTTTAGCCCGTGGCTGGCTCATCTCAGAAATGAACGTCGTTAAAATACAGGAGAAATATCAACGGTCCAAGTGACTGCCTTGCGGAATACCTGATGTAGCCCAAAAGCCGGCCGATCGGAAGTCGCCTAGGTTAACCATCAATTGACGATCCGAGAGATATAAACGGAACCAATTAAGAAGGCTACCAGAGAGATCCGTATATATTACGTCCGTCTGAGCCCTTTGTATTCATACTTTCAGTTACGTAAGATGTGAAACAAAGCAGGTTAGTGGCCGTTGAGCGTCCTGCTGTGAAACCATGCTGATCGACACTTACAATTTGCTTACAAAGTACGTTAAGCGACTCCATGACATCTCGAATATTTCGAATAGCTTGGAAATAGCACATAGCTAAGTTATACCCCGATAGTTATTGATGTCTCGTTTGCTTCCTTTCTTGTGCCAGGAAACATGTCAGCCAATTTCCAACAAGATGGAAAAATTCCACTACAAAGGGAGAGTTGATAGATCGAGTGGAGCGGATCTAGAAGCAAAGCGATGTTTTTCTTGATAAACGCAATTGGAACACCATCGGGTCCATGTTTATACGATGTCTTGATCTTAGATGCGGCAGATGTTATTGACTCCACGCCAACGTCGACGATGCCGAGCGTCTGCATGGCCAAAAGAAAGTCTCTCGTCTTCGAATACGCTGGCAAATTTCGTAGCAAATAAATTGCAAATCTCCTGAGGTGTGTTAGCACATGCCTCATTAAGTGTCATCGATGATGGCCAGCCTACTTCATTACGTTTCTCATTCATATAGCTCCAGAACGATTTTAGATTGGTTTTTTAGTTGTCGCTGTATGTCTTTTCGATAGCGTTGAAAAAGAAAACGACTCAGCCGTTTGTACTCATAGTTGAGTCGAACATAGTGACGGCCCCACGATTTTCTTCGGAACGTGTCTATCGTTGACGTACGCCAGGATATTGGATAAGGTTTGTGCGGAAATATTGACGTCAGTGGCATATAAAACGTCCTCCCAGTTCAAACTGGAAAGTACTCCAATTATACTGATGCAGTCGGCTTTTTGAAAATTGTACGATACAGCAGTCGGTGGATTGAAGTGATGCCGATCCACAGAACCGGGACGACTACTGATCGCTGGCGGCATTGGCTCGGCCGTGTTAAGGGGATTCGGGGCTTTCTCAGGGCAGTCGGCAAATATGCGTCCCGGTGATAATCTTGAGCATGAGGCAGCTGAAGGTTGATTCAAAGTCTGGCGAGAATGATTGACAGTAGTAAAAGCTAACCGCAACGAAAGTTCGCTGATCACAGCCATTAGTTGCGGAAGAGAAGAAACCTGTATGGTTTCGCTAAAAACTGCAGAATTTTCAGATAGGTAAACGTTCATAGATGGTTGATACTTGCCGGAAAAAAATAGTGCGGAAGCCCCTGTCTCCAAACCCAAAAACAGGACCAGGACGGCTGATGATCGAAGGCAGGAAGGGCGCGACTGTGTGGAGTAGATTAGGGGCTTACTCTGGGCTTGTGCTTGTTTTTCGTCCTGGTAGGAAGCTAGAGGCGTTAGCAGGGCTGGTAGCGACCAATGCTGCTCAAAATAGTGACTTTAGTGACCAAAGCTGACGAAAAAGGGACCAAATAGTGACTTTCAGTTGCAGAAAAGTGACCAAATAGTGACTTTTAGTTTCAGTTCCAAGTTTGGTGAGACGAATTCAAGCGTTTTTGGGTCGAAGGAGAATCTTTTTTCGTAATTTGTGGCGGAGAATAACTTTCACTCACCACAATTTCATAACGAACTCAGAAGAGAAACGAAAACCGTGTAAGCTAACTTTTATCTACCTCAGTTACTAAGTAAAATTGTATTGGCCGCTCTTTTTTTTTAACCCACGGAAACTAAAAATCAGTCAGCCAGTCAGTCAAAAAACAGGATTACTCAAAATGATTAGTAGTCCTGCTAGCAAATCAAATGTTAACTCCACTGGAAGTGAACGAAACAATGCTTGAAATGATTTCTCGGCAAAATCTGCGTGAAGGAATATTCTCTTCTCGTGAGAATGAGTGAAAATCACGATCATTGGATTAGCTGAACACCTACTTAAGATGCAGATTTGTCATAATGTGCCATGATTTTTTGGAATTGTTAGTGTGAAAGAAACAGTACGGATCTTTTTGGTGGAAAACGAAACAACGAGCCTGGGATTAAACGCTCGACCTCCTGATTATAATGCAGGACCATCGGGCTCGACTTCAGTTTCAAAAGTTATCAAATGCTAACAAATCTAACAAAATCAAAAAAATTTTTTTTTTTTCATATTGGAATCTTTTACATTTGTGCAATTTAAAATGTATAAATTATCATCACAATATATTTTGAAAAATTCTAAAATATTGATCGAAGTGGATGTTGGGAGGAAAATACGGCTTTTTCTCATGTTTTTGCAGCAAAACTACTTTGGGGATCCCTTACATATTTAATGTACCTCCCCTCAATTCGATTGCAGTACAATCTACCGCAATTCGCTACATTGATAAAAATAAAAGAGAACATCGACGAAGAACAACGAATTAATGCAGTTATGGCCCTATGATTTTAAGCACGAGGTTTGTGATGAAACATTTTTCTTTCTTTTTCTCTCCATGAAATGTATAATTTAACTTCACGGATGTATGATAGCCTGTAAGTTACAGGCTGTAACTGTTGTTGTTATTGATACATAATTGATTTTTTGGAGTGCTGTCAAAAGTCGAATTTGAAAATATTCGGAGGGTATTGTTCCTTCTCCAAGAACTTGCTTTCATGAAAGTAGAAAAGTGCTCCCTGAACTTTTAAATATTTTTCCTCCAAAAAACGCAGATTTTTCGACTTGCTGTGCATATTCATGAATGATTTTTGCTATGGAATTCGACAGCGCATGCAATCTTCAAAATTGGGGAGTCTTAATCCCCTTTAAATGATATCTACTCAATAAATATTTTTTCGAGCGAACCCTTCATTACATCTATATCTACAAAAAAATTATCCGCTTTAGCACAATTTATATTTTCTTGAATTTTCTCGCCAATTTTATGTGTGACTAATGAGAGATCAAGTCTCCTCATATTGGGGCAACAATTAAAAATCCAAATATTCTGAAATTATAATGGAATGTAGGAATTTTTATCAGTAAAAACAATTTAGCATACTGATGGCTTTGTGCTGTGAAAAAAATGATAGCATTTGGTCATTCTTGGGAGGAGTTGTTAAAAATTTTCGTGGCCGCTGAAACAATCTTCAAGAGGGACAAAACACAGCAAATAATAAAATAAATAAGATTGTCAATCCAAAAAATAACTCGCCACATAACGATCATTTGTCTAGAGGATTTATTAGAAAAATACGCTCTAATCTCCCAAGGGGTCAAGTCTCTCAAGGAATCAAGTCTCTCCACCTTCCCTTTCTGTAGAAAGTCTGATAGTTAAAAACATCCAAATAGGCAGGTCTCCTGCTTGCATGATCATATACCAATTTATAAATTCTGACGTAAAACACCTTCAATTAGCTACTGGTGAAATGCCAATAAGAGCAGCGAGTAAATGGCTAGTAAAAAGTTTCAGAGCAATCATTTTCCCAAGATCCGTAATTTCATTTCCGCCATGAACAAAGCATCATCCGACGGATACATAAAGCTTTATTCAAAAATCTTAGCCAATAGTTTCAAAATAGTTGAAAATAGTGACTTTTGCGAGAAAAAGTGCTTTAGTAACTTGAGGTCGAAAAAGAGACTTTTTAGTAACTTGCCCGAAAAAGTGACCAAGTCACTAAAAAGTTACCCGCTACCAGGCCTGCGTTAGTGAAGGAAATCTTCTTACGACTGAGGCAGACTGAAAGCGGTGAATGGATCAGGAAACGAAGTGCTTGGAAGAAAACGATACTTGCCTGTAACGGGGGCTTGGAAGATCCCGTCTCCCAACTCAACCGTAGGGCCGGGATGACTGAAGTACGCTGGCTGGGGAGGCTCAACTACGATGAGAGAGATAGGGACTTCCTCGATGCTTGTGGCAGGTATACATCCCGGGGAATGAAGCCGAGATTGAAGACTGGTTACTCCATCAGCAAAACTTCGTCCGACGAAATATCCAGCGGATCGTCGGATTCCGCAGCAGGCTTCGGGCGCCAAAAATTTTCTTCAATCCTGTCGTCAACGAACTCTCTGAATAGAACCCCTTTAGGCCATGTATATGGGGACAGGGCTTTCGCTTTCAATTCGAAATCCACGTCAATTTTGAAGGAAACAAATGACAGTTAACTAATGTCTTTTCCTTTGGCAACTTTGCTTAATTTCTCAAAGAGTTCTTATTTTTACGTCTCTAACTACTTTTAAAATTTAAAATAAAAATAACAAAAGAGTGCTGCGGCTTAACATTTACCGGATTTTTGACCTACATCATTCCGGTTCACTCAGAAGCACTTTTAACGTAGGACTACTTTTATATTGGGGCACTTTTTAGAATAGCAAGGATCGGAGACCGTCACGAAAATATGATAGACTTTAAATTCTAATATTTCAGCCGTTTCTTGATGGATTTCCAATTTGGACCATTTAATAAAGGAAGATGCGTATGTTTGTATTTTTCTGAAAACACTAATTTTCAACTATTTATTACCGATAATTGAATAAAAGTTCAGAATTAGGTAAACCAACCAATCCCGTACATGCATCGCAAGAACAGACATCAAAATAAAGCTGCTTGCGGGTTTAGGTCTAATCCTAATTTTAAACAAGATTTCACGCAGAACGGACGCAGCGGAGCGGACACAGCATCACGAAGGCGCTGATAGCAGACTCATCGGAAAGCCATCGTCGATGGTAGTCGGGATGGTTACTGCACATCATTCAACCTCAGTGATGGAATCGATAGCTCTTTGGTCAGCAGAAGCGTAATCAATCAGCAGCAGCGACGAGTGGCCGTCATCGGCAGTAGCACTCATCTCTCGCTTACCAGCAGAAAGCAAGTCATCGAGTGATCGTCGGCGACAGCAGCAACACAAAGTGAAATTTCAACGCAGGGTTCGAAATAATATGTGGTTACTGTTAATGATTAGAAAGGCGCATTGTGAATAGAAAATCAGTTCTTTTCAGAACTAGAATTGTATGTGAAGAAAAGGTTAAAACCTAAAATATCGTCTGTTGCGATCCAGTGGCGATGCTGAAAATTCATTCTAAATAGTGGCGTCTTAACGAAAAATGATCGAGTGGCCGTCGGACAATAATATGTAGCACAAAGTAAAATTCCAACGCAAGTTGCTGTGATAGTTATAAGAAGCGCATTTGGGGAAAGAAAATCGGTTCTTCTCAGGACGAGCATTTTCTGGAGAAAAAGAGTTGATTGCAAAAAATGAATTTCGGTGGCATCAGTGTTTGCTTGGGTGTTGTTAGTGATTGGAGTGAGGAAAAAGATGGACCGATGTGAATTTGCTGAAGATAATGAAACACAACCTCAAGGTAGCTAATGAAAATTATATGAAATCAGTGGTCTTTCCCAGTCTTACTTTTGTTTTCTGCTTTGAAGCGAATTTATCTCGAATCAACTCTCTCTCAGTCTCATGCAAACAGAGATCCTTGAAAGATCCGATTTATGTATTTTCAATAATGCGTGTTTTGAATCACTAATAGCAACAAAACCAAAGTTAGAATCTAGCGAGAAAATTTCTCTTTACGCCGACGACAGCATCGCGATGATTTACCGTCAAATGGCTTTCCACTTGTCGACGGTTGCTGCTCGGATCGATACTGATATCATCGAATTTTCTTCAGCCAATATGCGAATAAATTAAATGCTACCTCTCTCTCCGACGCGCGCTAGTGATTCCTCTATTGACGCCAAGTTTCCTCCGTCGTCAAGCGATTATGTTTTGTACATTGAAGAACGTTCGTCTAGGATCAACTTTATCTTGTATGAAACTGTGATTCTGAAAAGAACCCAACAATGCTAATTTTCAATCAATAATAGCAACAAATCAAAGGTCAGAATGTAGGGTAAAAATTTTACTTTCTATCGCTGATTCACTTTAGAAGCTTTTGCGGTGAATGCATTTTCTGCAGCAACCATTAGAACCGCTACTGACGCCATCATAGCCATTATATTTTCTGTCACTTTGAAGAAGATTCTTCAGGAATCCACACTCTTACGTTAAAAATCCGCCTTTACATCGATTGTTCGAGTAAGATTTACTTACTGTTGAGGATGGCCACCACGACGGCTATCCTTCGGAATGAGTTCTCAGCAGTAACCACGCCGGCGACCTTCATCATCGCCGATACTGAGACCTCTTTCTGACGGAATGTCGAAACTCGTGCGCGCTTTTATGTTTCCAATAAAGTAAGCCCATTGGCCCTGCCTCTTCATTAACCGGAGCACATAATATTTTCGCCCATAACAATGAACAAAGGGGCGGAGCTAATGAGATACATAAAAGCTGCTTTCCTGTCTACGCGAATCGTTTCGAGATTCCGTGGAGAGCGGTCCCAGCATCGGCATCGGTGGAGACATTCGGTGCTGTGTTGATGCTGCAGAACATGTATTTACGCTGTGGACGGCGTGCGCGCCGAATTTCACATCAGCTATGGCGTCTGCTGCAGTTTTGCGATACATCATCGTGCGGTCGGCCAGCAGCTCAAGAGAACTTTTCTTGCGTGTTTCAAACTGCTTTTGAGTTTGTAATTGGCGGCATTATTGAAAGTAAATCAGTCCTCATCAGGACCAAAAAAATGTACTTTAGAAAAGGAGAGCGTGAGACTAAATCGGACAAGAAAAATCTTTACAGAATCAGAATAGGAGTGGACGCTATGATGGCGACTGCGAAGTGGCATTTCTCGCTGTTGGTCATCGCCGGTGGTTACTGCAGGAAGGCTTTCCGCCGCGATATTTTCTCGCAAGATTCAGACAATCGTTTTGTTGGTATTAGTGGTTGTAAAAGCGTATCAAGAGACGTAAATCGGTTCCTGTCAGGATCACCGTATTTAACAGAAGAAAGTTGACTTTATGAGGATGAATTTTCTTCAAATCGACAGAAATTCAATAACAGTGATATCGTAGGTAGTGGTGATGGTCGTCAGCGATAGTTGCGGCAGAAAAGTTATTCGCTGCAATAGCTTCTGCAACCATTTTCGAGTAGGAAGTGAAATTTTCTTACAAGATTTAGTCATTTGGTTGTTATTAATGTTTGGAAAGGCGCATTATGAAAAAAATCAAACTTACCCAAGTAATATTTTACGTTTTATAATGCTCTTGAAGACCATCATTTACTCTTCAAGAGTGTTTTAAAACCAGCATAAACCAAAATGTTACAAGGGCTAGTTTATTAGAATCGTCACGACAAACTCGGAAAAGGCGCAAGAAGCAAAATTTTGATTGCAAGGAAAGAATAATTTTCATTTTTCTGGTAGTCCGAATTAATTTTTAATTGTGTGAACCCACTCAAACCTCAAAAGGTTTTCAGTTTGCTAAAATGACTTTTTTTCTTTATTAAAGAGGCTTCCAGCCCTTGGCTGGTTCTTTTCTCTGGAAAACAATGACTTATTTTCAATAATGAAAATTTCCAATCAACAAACCCAAAGTCGGAATCTTCTGAGAGAATTTCATTCTATGTTTCAGTCATTTGGATAGAGAATGTGTAAACTCAACATATAGAAATCAATTTCAAGTTCCGCGATGCAAACAATAGACAAACCGTAACACTTACTGCCAGCCTCTAAACAATAAATGGGGGCAGCAGGGACTTTGTCCAAGGGCTTGACGACCCCTCCCCATGGCCACTGCGAGTTAGATCGGGACCATCGTCCCTAACCCCTAATCCCAAGGCGTCAAGCGACCCGTACCGAGGGGATGCATGGCCAGGGGGGTGAAATAATAAGCTAGGCCTTTAACGGAGCCTGTGGGGTACCTGGGCACCCTCCACAGT
This sequence comes from Armigeres subalbatus, assembly GCF_024139115.2. Taxonomy (NCBI): domain Eukaryota; kingdom Metazoa; phylum Arthropoda; class Insecta; order Diptera; family Culicidae; genus Armigeres; species Armigeres subalbatus. The sequence continues at coordinate 1,822,527 of NW_026943741.1, forward strand.
AATTGTCCCTTACCGCGTCATGCTGGGCTCTGGCGTGGTGGACCTCTTTCCCGAGCAACTCGTGGGACCAAAATGGAAAACCAAGTCAATTCTTCAATTAGTGGTAGTAGTGTAGGCGACAACCCCTTCGCAAGAGGTGGGTTGTTCAGGTCTCCGCCTAGGAGGCCAGAGGCAATAGTCGGCAGCTCAGTGCGCAGCGCCAGCGTGGGTCACTCAACCTTCCTCTCGGCTATAAAAACGCCGGTAGGGGTTATTGACGGCCCATGGCTTGTGGAGGCGATGAACCGCAAACGCGATGGGCTTTCGGCCTTCGAGGTGGCGACGGAACAGCTGGATGCCATCATCGACTTTGCGTCATCGAAGCATAATATCAGCAAGGACCTCAAGAGGAGCTTGCAGAAACTTCGAAAGTCGATGCTGGACGCCAAGCTGGAGAGGGCGGTCGGGACGGCCAAGTGTAAACCCGTGAAATCGGTGGAGTCGAGGTCTACCCAGACTGAGGCCCAAGGATTCGCGGACTCGGGCAAGGTCGAATCGACCGAAGGCGTGCCAGCGAAGACGGTGGTGCCAAAGTCTACCCAGACTGAGGCTCAAGTATTTGCGGGTACGTCGGGGGTGACTGCTCCAACGGAGCAGACACAAAAACGGGGGAGACAGTTTCCAGGGGATGAGCTCCCTGGGGGCCGCTCCAAAACGCGGAGGGTTACTACCCCGAACAAGGGTAGTGGGGCTGGGAAGCTGAGCCCCGGTCAGGTACCTCCAAAACCGGGGGAGGAAGGACCTGGAAAGGTCCGTCCACTCAGGAAAGACGGTGATAAGGGGTTACGGCAGGCTGAAAGTTCTCAGCCGCACCAGACCAGGGAAATAGAGGGGGGTGACGCCTCCTGGACCCTGGTCAAGAACAAGAGGAAACCGAAGACGTCAAGGGCCGAAAAGAAGGCCCAGGCGAATGAGGGTAGCAAGAAGTCTAGGGTAGGCGCCAATCGCTCCAGGGGCGATGCCCTAGTCATCACGGCGGACGAGGCCAAGTACTCGGATGTTTTGAAGGCGATGAGGAGTGACGTCAAGCTCGGTGAACTCGGCGCCGACGTACGTCGAATAAGACGTACCCGGATGGGCGAGATGATACTCGAGCTGAAGCGGGGCGTCTCGCAAAAGGGCGCCGCCTACAAGAAGTTGGCGAAGGAGGTCCTAGGCGAGACGGTCAAGGTGAGGGCACTCACAACGGAGGTGAATCTAAGGGTTAAAGACCTGGACGAGATCACTGAAGTCGAAGAGCTCGTCACGGCACTGCGGCGACAGTGTGAAGTGGAGACGACCACCGCAGCCGTTCGGCTACGGAAAGGTCCGGCAGGGACGCAGGTAGCATTGGTTCGGCTATCTGCAGCGGACGCCTCCAAGGTAGTCAAGTTAGGGAGCGTCAAGGTGGGATGGCCGGTATGCCCTGTGCGCATATACGAGCAACCCGAAGTTTGCTTCAAGTGCCTGGAACCGGGGCACAAGCAATGGGACTGCAAAGGCCCTGACAGAAGCAATCTCTGCCGACGCTGGAGGGACAATAATTGTTTGATTTGTTCCAGCAAAGCTGTGAACAGCAAGCACCCCATGGGGGGTTCGATGTGCCCGGCGTTTAAGCGTGCTGCAAAATCAAAGTGCAGGTAACGCAGCTGGCTTGCTCGGCCTCGCCCGAGTGTTTGGTGTGCGCAGGTTTAGAGGAAACGGCGGAACACGTGTTGTTCGTGTGCTCACGTTTTCGCGCAATGCGTGACCACATGCTTGCCACATATGGTCTGGACACTACCCCGGACAACCTAGTTCGGAGGATGTGTAAAGATGAAGTTGGCTGGAACGCCGTTTTATCGGCTATCGCCCAAATCGTCTCGGAGCTACACAGAAGGTGGCGCGTGGACTCAAGGATGGCTAGTTCAGGCGCAAATAAGAGGTTGTCCAAGGGATCGGATATACGATACACGGCTCTTGAGAAGGAAGTAAAACGCTCATGTCGACGGGACAAGCGAGCGTGGGCAGACTCTCTGGCCGACGAAGGAGAGAGAGCTGCCGCAACCGGGGACATTCGCCTCCTCTACGATATCTCACGACGCTTAAGCGGGGCGAAGATGAATGCAACGATGCCTGTGAAAGACGCGAATGATCAGTTATTGACCGACCCAACTGACCAGCTGAAACGCTGGTTCGAGCACTTCGAACAACTTTTTCAAGTGCCAACCAGGCCATCACCACCTCGGCATGATCTGCCTAGGATCCGACGTATAACACGTGTCAATACCGAAGCTCCATCACTGCTAGAGATTCAAACAGCCATCCAAAGCATGAAATCGAATAAAGCCCCAGGGGTCGACCGCATATCAGCCGAGATGCTCAAAGCTGACCCCATGACATCCGCTCAACTACTGCATCGTTTATTTCGTAATATCTGGGACACCGCAACTTTCCCGGTCGACTGGATGCAAGGTATCTTAGTGAAGGTGCCCAAAAGGGTGACCTGACTGTATGCGATAACTGGCGAGGCATTATGTTGCTGTGTACCGTTCTCAAAGTTCTGTGCAAAATTATCCTAGCCCGGATTCAGGAGAAGATCGATGCGACTCTCCGGCGGCAGCAAGCCGGATTCCGTGCCGGAAGATCCTGTGTGGACCATATTGTCACGCTCCGCATAATTTTGGAGCAGGTCAACGAATTCCAAGAGTCCCTTTACTTGGTATTCATTGACTACGAAAAAGCTTTCGACCGTCTCAATCACGAGAATATGTGGGGCGCCCTGAGACGCAAGGGAGTTCCTGAGAAAATCATCGGCCTCATCGAAGCACAGTACGAGGCCTTTTCGTGTAGAGTGCTGCACAATGGGGTCCTGTCCGACCCTATCCGGGTCGTAGCTGGTGTGAGGCAAGGATGTATTCTATCACCGTTACTGTTCCTCATCGTAATCGATGAGATTCTGGTAGATGCGATTGACCGTGAACCAAACCGCGGGCTGTTATGGCAGCCTATAACCATGGAGCACCTAAACGACTTCGAATTGGCGGATGACGTTGCACTACTCGCGCAACGGCGCTCTGATATGCAGAGTAAGCTCAACGACCTTGCCGATCGCTCCTCCTCGGCAGGTTTAGTCATCAACGTCAACAAAACCAAATCGTTGGATGTAAACACGGTGACTCCTTCCAGTTTCACAGTAGCCGGGCAACCAGTGGAGAATGTTGAAAGCTTCCAATATCTTGGTAGCCAAATGGCGTCAGACGGCGGTACCAAGATCGACATAGGCGCACGGATCAAGAAAGCAAGGGCTGCCTTTGCGAGTTTAAGAAATATCTGGAAAAACAGGCAGATAAGTGAACGCACCAAAATACGAATTTTCAACTCTAACGTGAAATCTGTGCTGTTATACGCTAGCGAAACATGGTGTGTATCAGTGGAGAACACTCAACGGCTGCAGGTGTTCATTAACAGATGCCTGCGGTATATAATTCGGGCCTGGTGGCCTCACAACTGGATCTCAAACAACGAGCTCCATCGTCGTTGTCACCAGAGGCCGATAACAACAGAAATTCGGGATCGGAAGTGGGGCTGGGTCGGCCACACTCTACGTAGGGGCGGAAACGAAATTTGTAAGCAAGCATTAGACTGGAACCCAGCGGGACATCGCAGCAGAGGCAGACCCAGAGGCTCATGGCGGAGAAGCCTCAATAAAGAAATAAAAGAAGTCGACCGAAATCTAACCTGGCAACAGGTTAAAGCGATAGCCGGGCGTCGCTCAGGATGGAGATCTTTCAAGTCGGCCCTTTGCACCACCGGAGGTGTACAGGATCCATAAGTAAGTAAGTAAGTAAGGGATCGGAGTCGGCTTCATGGGTCATACCGGTGGTCATGCTCTGTGGTCGAACTCGATCCTTTTATCGAACAAGTGGCCGCGCGAAGAACAACATGGTATCGTCGCTTTCGCGGCGTCGGTCAACCGGGCGGGTTCCGAGCCCGAGGACGGAAAGGGGTCCTCGTCAAGCCTGGGGCAGGCGTAGGCCTCGCGTCGGCAAGTCCCTCTGTATGCTGGCGAATAGGCCCTATCGCAGAAAGGTCAATTTGGGGTGCACGCGGCATCATCATTTATGATACCAGTCGTGCAGAGGGAAGCAGGCGCGAAGTCGACCCTTCCCACCTTCCGAGGACATAGGGCGTGGTAAGGCCATCTGGAAAGCCGGCAACGCGCTGGCACGATACCATGGTGTTCTTCTAGAAAAGCGAGTTACGATGTTCGGTGCTGCAAGGACACGCAGCTAACCTCGAGGGTGCGTTGTGCACTGGCCCCCCTTTGAAGCATTACTTTCTGGTTGTACCGAAGGGACTATGGGCTTGGCGGCAATGGAAACGGTTTAGCGGGTCGGGGATGTAGTCTTGCCTCCGCACTTCCTGGACAACCCAGGATGTCTGTTGAGCAGATTCCCCGTCCATTGTTTAGGAAGAAAAAAAAAAACAATGAAGGTTCCGTACTGCTACTACATATAAAATCCATTACATGAGGCTGCGTAGTCACCTACGTCACCTTTGCGTACAACCCGATTGGGCTAAGTTCTTCAATTTTGTTTTCTATTTATAAAAATATTAAAATTGTTGACGAGAAACGTATATTAGGCACCAGATAATCAGATGTCGTCCAGTGCTTTTTTGAAGGATTCGACTGTTGATATGATCTGAACCTCCATTTCGGAGTACATTCCAGCTTAACACTTCGTAGATTTGCATACTTCTGCTGCTGATGGTGTTTCTTGTAACGTGCATCGAGCTGTATCCAAGGAACAATTTATAAAAGGTCTTCCCGCATGACATAATAGATGCAATACTGGAAGTGTTAGACGTCTCAAGATGGTTTCACGGCCAATGGCCGTTAGGTTTCTTCTCTGGATGTTGTACACGAAATGAACACTGGCTTTGAAGATTTCCTTCTCAATTACTCAAGACAGAATTAATCTCAAATAATCTTCTAAAAATAACTTTAGAATATCTTGGAATTTTGTTTTTCAAGATTGTTTATTAATGCCAATTTTTCATCACATTCAAAGTTTAAAAATTTACATGCAATATTAGAATTGAAAAATGTGATAATGTAAAATATCCTGGATTAAAAAAAATCTCAAAATAATTGAAATTTTCTTATTGCCAAGAATTCTTTCTGATTTTTTTTTTGAAAACAATTTTCATGAAAAAATCATCTAAAATTATTTTATCATAATTTGAAACTTTGGAAGATATTCATCAATAAGTTCCATTAAAATCTTTTGAAAATGCCTTGCTCTTCGAATTCTGCGAGAAATTATTACTCATTAATTTCTAGCAACTGGTTCAGGCCCAGGATGAAGATTTTTCAATTTATGGTGTGATACACTTGTGTGTAAATAGTTGACTGGGCGTTCAAAAATTGACGACAAACAGCTCAAAGGAAAATAAAATTTACATAGGCTGGGGGGTCGGACCCACCACTTTGGGAAACTATGTTTTATACAATTTGTATCGTTATTACCGAAAGGTGAAACAAGTTTTTGAGTGACTCACACTTTTGCCAGACATATTATTTTCAAATGATAGTTATTTAAAACATTACTAAAAAATAGCTTTGGTAAATGAATGTTTATGATAAATAGTTCAATTAATTCGTTGATTGGTCATATGAGGATGTAAGTCTTAAGTCAGTTCTTCAAACTAAATCATTCAATACGTTCAGTCACAGAAGCTGAATTATATATGACACATGGTTAAAATTAATCACAACAAAAGGTGTCCTACTAAACAGCCCTGTTCCAAGCTGGTCGTTACGTCGCGGTCGAACATTCTTTCCGAACCGGACCACCAGCGAGCCCAAGCAGTGAAGTAATTGAGCTGAATGAAATTTATTGAAGAAAAGCGTTCGTCTCTTTAACGGCGGTTCAAATTCTCCTCTTCCCAAATAATGATAGATAAACAAAACACATAGCAGGCCAAGCAAACGGGACTCAGCGGGCCGACGAAATCGATTTTCCCTGTGCTTGTTTGGATGGGTTTATTTTTAATACTCCACTAGTAGAAGTATGTATTTAACTCACTACACAAATCTAGGCAAGCGCTGCTGTTGGTCTCATCATTAGAGGCAGTGCAGTGCGCCGCATGATGTATAGAAACCACTAAAAGGAAGATGTTGTTTGATGACTTTTGGAAGATAGGAGGCACATTTCGGTACTTACTTCTTCAAATTTTTCCCTCATCTCGGCTCGTTCCTCCGCCGATAGTTGCTTCACGCCACCACCGCCACGCATGGAAGCCATTTTCGTTATCTTTTTTGCTTGCTAGCTGCTGCTTATCCCCTGCTGATGCGCGACGTTTCGCCGTCTGCCTACTTTGATTGGGGGAGCTGTTTTGTTGTGATGATGATGAGGACGGTGATGGCAATGCCTCCCGAAACTACAAACACTCTTGATTTCTATTCCGGTGCCGACCGACGTCGTCTTCACTTGAACCCAGGAAAACACTCCACTTCTCGTGGCTTAATTTGCAACCAATTATTATCAATTTCCCTGAATCACTTGGATCATCCCTCGTGCGCTAGCGTCGTCGAAGACGAGACCTGCGAGGTTTTTTTACACTCGAAGCAGATGAAACCTTTCGTTGCCCCACACTTTTGCTGTAACTCCAGCCGCTTAATTATACTCCTCCTCTTGGCACTTACTATACTTGCTGGAAGCAGATCCACGGAATTTGTGTCACACTCACACAACACGCGATTGGCACGAAGTAGCAAGCCAAGCACTTGGTCGCAATTTGGTATGGAAATTTTTCACCAAAAATGCTTTGATATTTGATCGGATATTGGTTTCTTTCCTTAGAGCGGTAAACTGCTAGTTGTAGGAGCTCACTGAAGCAATTTCTTGGAATTGATTTCGGGTATATTTAGCACCACCGGAGCACAAAAACATCGACGAAAAATTTAGTTAGGTACAGTGGTATATATTGCAAAACTATTGAATAAAAAAACTACACTTGAATTTTGCACTCAAACACACCACACCTTTCTGGATCCTTAGAGGAAGGTGCGGACTTTAAGTCGCGACGGAGTAGTCGGGAATTTTTCTGGGATGAACAATAATTTCGGATGAGCCGAGTCAATTTCAAGACCTTCTGCGACTGGAAATTACTTCGCACTGAATTGATTTCGAAAACGTTTGGAGGAATTTAAAACACCCGACAGGACAGTTTCTGCGCTAGAAGACTTCAGTTTGGTGAACAGAGTTACAAGGCGTTGAAGCACTAAACGAACGGGGTGCCACAATTTACAACTTCAACTAGACTCGGCCACGAATAAACGTAAACTGAACACTGTGCGATCCAACGCTTTGCGAAACGATCGCTTTTGCTGTTTGGTTTGGCATGACACACATACACATGCACAGTCACACCGATACGAGCGCTGTTGAGCCGATGAGGTTATACTTTGTATTGATGAGCTGTCAAAGCTTCATTGTTTGGCCGTTGATGCTGATCACAGGGATGCCAGTTAGTCGTTTATCCTTCACTGGGCCACTTTTTGCGATCAATGTGATAGGGTACAGGAAACGTTCGCTATTGTTTTTTTTTTTTCTAGTTGGGGGCTCGCTAATTGGGGCGAAACCCAATTAAAAAGCAGCTGAACGTCAGAATGTCATGTCAAAAACACGTTGACGTTTTGTTTCCATGTTTGGCGGGATCGATATTTTCTGGCGCGTAAAATTTTCCTTTGTTCAATGCAAAAAGTAAACAACATTGACGCTTGTCAAAATGCCCCAATTAACGAAAGGCATTCGCTAGTTGGGGTGAGGTTGTACCCCAATTAGCGAACGATCACTGCACACTCAACATAATCTAAACATTGTTTTTTCACCTGAATTTTCAGGTACATTTTACGTGCACACGTAACTGCAAATGCTTCTTAAAATTCAGGTGAAACTTACGTGTCCGGTAAATTCTATCCAAAACTCGTGTGGAGCATATCTGATTTTCACGTAGAATGAAAATTCTATCGAAAAATCAGGTAAAGATTACGTGGAAAAAACCTACGTACTTTTTCAGGTGGAAACACGCGCGTGAAGGTTTCCGCTACCTGTTGTTGGTGTTGGTTTGCGTGAGAGAGTTATCAAATTCGTCAAATCGTCGTTTGAATCTTTGTTTACAAAAGCATATAAGTCATTTTGAAAATTTTGTCTTGAGTTATTCTTTGCATATAATATATATCTATGTTGTCCCGCATTATTTCGAACCATAACCATAACATTTGTCAGATCATTCATGACAACAAATAACATTACATACCCCACTAGGTGTTCCAATCTGCCAAATTCACGATTCAGCCATCATGGATTTTAGTATGGGAGAGCCAGCCGGTTTGTTTTCGTTTTGCACTGGAAATGAATTTTTCACCCCCGCCCCCTCTTCCACAAACTTGGCAGATTGGAGCACCTAGTACTGTATTCATCTTGACGCAAGGCATATCTTACGAATCTTCTTTGGACAGATTGGACTTAGGAATGCTGTGCCATCATATTCCATGGAAGATTCCAAGAAAGTTCTGTAGTATGCTTGCGGTCCTTGCCTTAAATGTCAAGGAAATAGATGATCTCACTCGGTGTAGCAAATCCTCAGCCAGAATGGCTGCCCGTCGGCGTCCGAGTCACGAATGTGTCGGTTTGCCTGCGGTCCTTAAATGGCAAGGGAATAGAATATTTCGCCCGCCGGACAGGCTGTTGCTGGTGGTCTTTACGGCTTCCCTTCTTTTTATATCCGATCATTGCAGGCTGCTGTTCGCTGATTGGCTTATGGGTAATATTTTTTCAACCAATCAAAACAGATTGGAGATTGGAGTACCAATTGTACTCCAATATGAATCAGCGATCATAAAAGGTTTGAACGACATTTGCTGCGTGCTATGAGACAAGAAGATAGCGAAGGTTTCGAGGAATACGTATTTCGACTTCAAGATCAAGCCAACCGTTGTATGTACACGGATACCGATGACGTTATCGTAGATCAAGTGATCGAAGGCTGCCGATCATCTGAGCTCAGGAAGAAATTGCTTGCAGACGGTTTAACGCTTACCGAAACTATTATGCTGGGAAACTATGGATTTTCCAGGGATTTGCATCAGGAGGTGCAAAAACAAACGAGAATGTACGACAAACCTTCATCGTCGTACACTGGAGGTATCGTACAACGGGTGGACGGAAAGTACATTCCAAGGAACCGACCTGAATCCTCTCGACGGTGTTATAACTGTAGCAAAACTGAGACACATCGCAAAGACGTGGATAAATGTGCAGCAAAGAATTCTAGGGTAAAATGCCCAATAGTGGACCCTCAACCAATAGTGGACCCTCCAGGCATTTTTTCATTATTACAGCACAATGGAAACATTTTGCTATGAAATTCCATCGGGAGAACCTACCTTACAATCCTACGATTTGATTACATGCATTGAAAATGCTATGGAAAGTAAAATTAGATGATTTTTTACAATTCTATAAAAAATAAACACGAGAGTGTCCATTATAGGAATATTTTGGGGGGTCCATAATAGGGAAGAAGAACGTCCCGAAACGAAACATGAAAATCAAATGAAGTGTCGACTATAGGGAAGCAATTTCCTATTATGAACCCCCAGGGCACAGACAAACAGACGTAACTCTTCATACAAACTGTTCGAAAAAATATCGTCATTCACTTTTCAGAAAACACTACTGCCATCTGTTATCAGAATCGCGAGAAACAGAGTCGGCCATGATTATTTCCCATTTGACGTTTGTTCCTAACGCATACATCTATATCAATCATCATCATCATCGTCATCAACACAGAAAACATTCAGCAGCATATACACTAATCAAATGTCAAAGCGATTGAACACTAGCGCCTCTCTTGGCACAATCGCGTAGCACAGATGTATTTCAAATCAACCGTTGAACACGTGAACGATGTTGAAATGGGAAGTGTTACGTCTGTTTGTCTGTGCCCAGGGGGTCTACTATAGGGCAAATTTAGTCCAACTCTACAATGTTAATTTCAAAGAATAACGTCGAGTATTTGAGTGTTTTATGTATGTATCGTGAAGAGGAGATGCAGAGCTTGATATTAGATATCACGCAAAATTAATATTTTGAAAATTTCCACTCCTTATGCCAGGAAGAGCAAAATTTCGCTACTAGGGGGTTCACTATTGGGCATTTTACCCTATTTGTCATGGATGCAAATCGAAAAACCATTTTGTTGTATGTTGCCGAAAACGTAAAAGGGAAGTCACAAGTGATTCAAATCAAAGTAGACCGAGTCTGAAAAGGATACTTCATAACATCTCAGGAATCAAAGGACAAGACTGTATTTTTCGTTGCATTGGATCAGGATCAAGATGAAGTGTTGGCTTTGAGCGTTGGTAGAGTCACGATCAAACTGTTGGTGGATTCAGGATCGCCGGCGAACATTATAAACAACGCTACATTTGAACATAAAAACAAAAGGCTATCATAATAAATGAAAAAAAAAAAAAAAAACGCCGGGGAATGACGTGCAGCTCCATTACTTAGCATCTGATCAGAAAATCGATTTTAAAATTGCATTCGAAACTGAAGTCACAATATTTAACTGGAGAAGAATCGGGAGTATGGACCCATTTTTCGGTAGCTCCAAAAGGACAGACGAATCTACTGAGCAAAAGCACAGCTTTTGACTTGGGGATATTAAAGATCAGATACGTCATTTATCGCCGGAACTACCAGCTAAGGACCGAATCAACTTCCCGAAGGTTCCTGAATTTCAGTTGAAGATCCAAATTGACGATTCTGTCCAACCTGTCGTTCAAACAGCAAGGAGTTCAAACAGCAATCACGATGGAAGCGGACGTAGAAGAGACAATCACGGAGTTACTTGAGAAGAAGATCATCGAGAGATTTGAAGGACCCTTAACCTGGGGTGGCATTGTGCATCTCGATTCGAACGTAATTCTATCGAGTCGAACATGTTTGGCATTACGGGTTTCGATTCGATCTCGAAAACGACTCATCGTTCGAGTATGATCGAGGAGGTACAAGAATAACGAGATGTTTTGGCATTATGGATGCTCGATAGCACACTGAAAAACGACTCAAGTCGAATGAAAAACACTCGTCACCTTTTAGCTTTCGAATGATGTTCGAGAGTCGTTTCTTGCTGAAAGTTTTTCATTATAATTTGTTCTTATTTCTCTACGAGAAGAGAATAAATGTTTTATTATTGTTTCTTGAGAAAAACAGTGTCTTAAGTATACCTACTTTTACAGTTCCCTGACAATATGCAATCTCTAATTATCCCGAAATCCGCGTAAAAACGACTTCAACTAAAATCGGTTTTTCGAAGTTTTCACGTATTTCTTGACGATTTCGATAAACCGCGTGAAAAATCGAATCCAACAATTTAACTAATACACATAGAAACATCAAAGTAATTTATTATCGAATCCTTCTTTAGCTTTAAATTATTTAGCTCAAAATTTGATCTGTGGCATAAATTCGAATAAACATAAAACTTATAATTTGTGTGGTAACAATATCTCAATTTACAAAACGTGTCATATCGGCATAATGTTTTAATCGGTTGCAACTGCTCAATAAATAATATTGCTTTTTAAAGTCATCGAGCACAATTTGCTTGTTTATAAATTAACTGTCAATTCATGCCATGAAGGATGCCTTTCCAACAGACAACATACTACACGCAGATGAAATTACTCTTTTTCTCTCTGTTTACTCACATTCGCCATGCGCTGAAGGTTGTCTCTCCAGCAGGCGGCATACTAAACACGAAGACAGCTATCTCTTATTCTCTCTGTTTACATTCCGTTTGACAGAACATACTCGATTGAACTAGTACAACACCATTCGAAATCTTGTACTGCGACTGAATGAAGTCGAACGAAATACATAATGCCGCAATTTTTTCGAAACGAATCGAAAAACTTACGAATCGAGTGATTCGATTCGAGATGCGCAATGTCACCCCTGGATATCTCCATTAGTTCCAGTGCGGAAATCCGATGGAAGAATTCGACTCTGCGTCGATATGGGGGCAGCCAATAAAGCGGTGAGAAGCGAAAATTATCCGATGCCAAATATCGATAATGCTATGTTATTAATAACAAAGGTAAAGTGATGCTTATAACTTATATTATTATTGAAAAATAAATAAATAACTTGTTTAAAGGTTGCAAAAGTTTCAAAAATCGATTTGGAGTCTGCTTATTTTCATTTCGAATTAGAACCTGCCAGCTGGAACATCACTACTTTCGTAGCAAGAAGTGGTGTTTATAGGTTTCGCCAGTTCATGTTCGCCGGTTCGGAATTAAATCGGCACCTGAACTATTTCAGAGAGAAATGGAACATTTGCTGTTGTGTACATGGATGATTTTATGATATACGGTGCCAACGAAGCAGAGCACGACGAATCCCTAAACGAAGTTCTCAAACGACTAGAATCTCTCAACATGAAAATCAATGAAAAGAAGTCATTGTTATCAGTCGAAGAAGTTACATTTCTAGGCTATTTTGTTGGCATCAATGGTATCCGTCCAACCAACGAAAACGTTCAAGCGATTCTAAACCTGAATCCTCCAGCGAACGTTCCGGAACTGAGGTCACTGTTGGGATTGGTCAACTTCCTTGGGAAGTTCTACCAAATTTATCAGCAGTGACATACAACATGCGAAAACTTCTGAATAAGGAATGTGTGTTCATGTGGGAAGCTCGCGACTCAGCTGAGCTTTATACTTTGAAAAAAAAAAAAGCTCTCAAATATTGATTCATTGGGTTTCTTCGATCCTCAAGACGAGACGATATTGATTACTGATGCTAGTCCGTACGGGTTAGGAGCTGTTTTAATTCAGGTCAGTAGTTAGGTTAAGGACCTAGTTAAGGTGTTATTATTGTGTATTTATTATACCAATGACACACTGGTGGTACAAGTACCATGGTACAAGAATCTTGAAATGAATGCCATACCAATTATTGTCTTTATTAAAGACAGTCTTGGAATAATTTTCTTGTTCTCTTGTACCATGGTACAAGTACCACAGGTGTGTCCTGAAGGTCTGTCTCATTTGGAGAATTAAACTTAAAAGTGACAGTTCGAAAATTAAAAAATCACCCCGTTATAAGAATGGCTGGTGCTACCCAGCAATTCCAATAGGACATCGATGGAAAATGATTCGATATCTGTCAAAATTAGTCTTGCTCTGCGAGCAGGGTTATTTGGCAATTAATGATATGTCACTTTTAAGTTTAATTTCAGTTTAATTATCCAATTGAGACAGACCCTTAGTATTAGATTGTGTTTTTTATGACAGGTTAAAGATGGACTATAACGTATAATTTGTTGCATTTCAAAAAGTTTGGCAAATTACGAGCAAAAATATTTCCAAACAGAGAAAGAATGCTACGCAATTGTCTGGGCTATGGATAAGTTATTTATGCATTTGTATGGTTTACATTACACTTTGGTAACGGATTGTAAGCCACTCGAACACCAAGTCTCGAACATGCGATCTTTGGATTTGCAGACGGATACTCTACCACTGCACCATACTGCACATCTTGAAGTATTACGGATTTTTGTCCAACATAAGCTACACATTTTATATCTTTACAACCGCTTGAAACTTCTACAAGCCATTTGGACTGAATTGGTTTCGATTGTATTACGATTCACATAGACATTCATTCGCACTGATATAGGATAGTGCAAGGAGTATACGATGCATTCAATACAACATCCTTTGACAATAATCTGACAAGGTTGATATACAATGCGATTCAGATTTTTGATGGACGCAAATGCGACTTTATTTGCTGTTTGTTATACGATATGTGGTTTACTGGGTATGATTGCCTGGATATGGCAAGAAAGGCTCCCGAGCCTCTTGAAAGAAGGCTTCCGAGCTTCTTGAAAGGAGGCTTTCGAGCCTCTTGAAAGAAGGCTTCAGAGCCACTTGAAAGGATGCTTCCGGGTCTCTTGAAAGGAGGCTTCCGGGTCTCTTGAAAGGAGGATTCCGAGCCTCTAGAAAGGAGGTTTCCGAGCTTCTTGAAAGGAGGCTTTCGAACTACTTGAAAGGAGGCTTCCGAGCCTCTTGAAAGGAGGCTTCCGACCCTAGCAAAGTCTTAAATCATAATGAGGGCAAATTGAAAACATATATATATATATATATATATATATATATATATATATATATATATATATATATATATATATATATATATATATATATATATATATATATATATATTTTGGTACCAACCCAACAAACATTGGAAGCTGATAGAGTGCTTATTGGATTGGCCCAGGAAACAAAAAGCTGTCGAATTCCTCCAGGATTGGAAATTGTTGGAAATTGTCTCGACGTCCCTGGGCATAAAAGTCCCTGCCCTTTGGTTCAGAAAGGGTAAGGGCGCGTTCTGCCAACTTGGTCGAGGCAGATTTCAAGTGTGAACAAGTTACTACATGGACGTTCTAAAGTGCCTGAATGAAATGTGTAGCTTGTGAGGAGCCCTTGAAGATGTGATGTTGGATCAGTATCTTGATATTAATCAGAATTTATAATGTAAATTATTATAATTTTTTTAAATAACACTACTTTATTCCGTTACGTATTTAGTATACTAGATGTTTTAACTAAAAACACAATGTCAGTTTTGATCACAAATAAAATGTCGGTAGTAATTACAAACTTATACTTATCAGTATTTTTAATTGATTCGCGATCCTAATTAAAAACTCCGATATAATAATATTCATAGTTTATCGCGTGTAGTCATAACGTTTTGTTTAAAATTACAAGACCTAATAATGATCCATAATTTGCATCCGCTGAACCATTCTGAACGGCCGTATTAGAATATCACCTATTATTTCTTCTCTGCTTAAATAACAGACGCGAGACGCCTGATGCTGGATTATCTGATTTTCCTCAATCTCTGGTGCTTGGCTTCCCGGTGGAACTTATATTGAGTATCCTTCGGAAAGAATCTGTGCCCGGGATGGGGGAGTCAATTAAGGCAACATTCGTTTGAACAGTGACTTGTCTTTGTGGGCGGGGACTCGAGCTCGAGGTAGCAGAGACCCTCGCGTGCATGTTGATGGTGTTGGTTTGCATGGGAGAGCTGTTGGATTCGTCGGGTCGTCGTTTGGGTCTTTGTTTGCAGCAGCGTATGGGTAGTTTTGAGACTTTGCTGCCGTAGTCTGGAGGGATGACTTGTGCGCCATTTTACAACATGCATGTTTTTCATTTTTCTGTTAAAGAGTTCGATGAGTACTACTCGTTAACACCATTTTTGGAAAATGGTGAATACGTCACTTTTTCAGATTGCTGCAGTTTGGTCTTGAAATGATATTCTCAAGCATTTTTCTTACATTATTTCTCCCTCCCCTCGAATATGTTATCTTGCCGCAATGGGTGGGCTTACGCCATTAGCACTGATATGGAAACCAAAGACATATCCTGTCGTGGTGATATCACATGTTGACTATTTTTTGTTTAATGCCGCGTCACATATAATCTGGCATTGATGCACTGATTTTACGCATGTGCATGTGATTCAACGAACATCATATCTTGGAGCCTTGAATGGTGGTGCAGACAGGTAGAGGTCCTTTTCATCAGTGATAATGATCTCTGCTATGCGGCAATACTTTTCTGAGGCGGTCCCTGATGACGATGAGTCGTAGCCACGCTTAAACATAGCTAGGTAGGAATTAACCAGTAGAAAATATCATCAAGACATTAATAGGGAATTGACTCTTGGATTCACTGAGTAGAAGTTTTATCAAAACTAGGAACGTGGCACCTTTTTATTTTGTTATGTCTCACTTTAACGAACCATAATTAAAAATACCACAAATTAAAACGATGGTATGCAAACAATCTTACATTGGCTTCAATCTCGATTTTTTTTTTTTTTTTTCAAATAGATATGGAATAGGCGTGATGAAGCTGTACTTTGCCACCGAAAAGTGAATCCTATAGCTGACCACGACCCATAAAATTACAGTAATGCTACGCTTGTATGTAAGGCTTTGAGACTATTAGACAACTTAAAGACCATTTCTTCACGTTTGCTTAACTCTTAAGCGGTTCTTACTTATACGCTTGAACTAGGATACTCGCCTGAGAGGAGGTGACCTTTAACAATAAAGACAATGAACTGACATCAAAACGTAACATAATCTACAATGAGTATAGAATTGAACTGAATAACGTAGGAAACATAAGATAACTAAGGCAGACAGAGTAATAATGACACAGTGCGAAACATTCGACATAATTATGACTAGATTAACAGTAGATCCATAGACATAAAGATCTACCATAATACTTCCTAAGCCTACCAAAAATTTGAAGCTTAAGAAATGTCTGTAAAATTATTACCTGTTGAATCTTATTCGGAGGCGATTTCGAAGCTTTTGAAACCCAATAGGCCCATAGCAACAGTATTCGGTGTTGTTAAGTTGAGAATTTTTGATGATTGCTGGGCGCACGGTACTGAAGTGTTGCCTGGTAATTAGACCAGATAGATTCCAAAATAAATTTTAAACGAGTCATATTTATCAAAATCTAGTGCGTTATTATTGTTTCAAAATGCACTTCTATTCAAGTTTTCTCTCTTTGTCATCTTATCTACAATAAGACTGACTCTCGCGATAGATTATAAGCTTATTATTTTTTGAGCTTCATTTGTTTGATGGAAACTGCAAATTTAGAAAAAAAAAAATGACTGACTAGTTTTTGTTTTCGTTAACATTGTAGTAGGGATAGTAGTGATGATGGCTGATCTCGATGAAATTGTGAAAAAAATGGTTGTTGATATGAAAATGGTGATTGTGTGGTTATGCAAGTGTTAGTGAAAAGGTTAATATACAAGTTGGTATTGGTGGTGTAGACATAGTGACAGAAGAAGCTAGGTAAAAGATAGAGTTGATTTAAACGGGATGGGAACATGTTCGCAGTGAGTATGAAGAATGAAATGCAATATTGAGTTGAGGTGCTAGAAGTGGGAATTATTTTTTTTTGTTTGGTATCCAGCTGGAGCTACCTGGTAGCTAAAATTGTCAAGACTGGACCCGAACAGAAGTTTTGCTTCTACTAGGACCAATACTTAGAAGAACTAGTCTATGTTGACCATTTGAACACTATTATTTTTAGTATTGTGAAAGCTAGCAAAATCTCAAAATTTCTGTTGTAGTATAGATTTCCCTTTTACCCTTTCCATTGTCGTTTTCCCGTCAGTCTGTCAAGCAAATAATGGAAGTTCTAATTTAAAACGTTTTAAACACACAACGAAGGTTATCTGGCGAAATGTAAAATTTGAGCAGAATTTAAATGTAAAGTTTAGTTTATAGTTTCTTGGAGCCGACAATCAGTACCTAAAAGCAGTCTATGTTGACAACGGGTGATACCGTTGCCACCTCCAAGTAACACTTCTTGAAATAGGGATATAATTAGATGTTATGTTATTGATTATACCAACATTATTTAAAGGGCGAAATACAAGTCTAGACCTTAACATAAGTGTTACCGTTACTAGTACCAATATTTAGTACAATTAGTTTATCTTCATGCGGTGAACACTGTTTGTATTGAGTATCGCGTAGTAGCATATTGTCAAAATTTCTGTTATTGTTTATAAGTTGTATTTCGTAGTAATTTTACAGTCTTTCTGTCAATTGTTAATCCGGATCAATAAATAGTTACAACGAAAGTGAATTAGTTTAACGTGAAGTGAAAATAGGGTTTCTTGGATATGACATTAGATACCTAAAAGCAGTCTATGTTGACAACGGGAGGTAATATTGTCACCTCCAAGTAACCAATCTTGAATAAAAATGTAACGATATTTTCATATTGTGAACAAATCAGCGAAATTCTGCAAATTTTGTTATGGTAATAAGATATATTCGCCCAAGAGTTGTCTTCATATTTCACACATAGAAAAAAGGTTTTGAATAATTGTGTATTTCGTTAAGTCATCCTAATATCTGAGTTCTAAGTAACGTTCGATGCTAAAGTTATATGAGTTAAATAGTCAGTATTTTTTCAATATAATCTGTTGTCGTTGCGTCGTCGAGCCATATGAATTCAATCTATTGTAGCAAAGCCAGGGGATACAAGTGTTAGTAGGTTTGAAAAGTTCATTTCCCAATAAGTCAAACGTTTCACACGATGTCACTTCATCTCACCCTGTTCAATTCACCCATCACCTATCTGTCTCAGTCATTTTCTGTACCTCACGTTATTCAGTTTAAGTCTATAATATTTGCAAATCATGTTGCGTCAACTGTTAGTTCACTAAACTTCCATTCTTCCCATCTAATACCATTGGTATTATACCAATCTCCGAAGGGTTACCTACGCTGTACCTTGCCTTCGGAAATAAAAGTCCAACTTTAGCTTTTCATACACAACACAATACATAAACACATTTTTGGCTCAATAAATAGTTCAATGATAATATAAATATAAACAATGTTATTTCAAGTTACCTAGAGTTTAAAATTTTTATTAATTTTAAAGTGTTTGTAGAATGAATTTAAAAATCTCAACGATAATACCAGAGCGTTAATGAATAAAGTTTCCAATGAATGATTAAATTTGTTATGATTAAATTATTTAACTCTATGATTAAAGATTATGAATAATGATTTATACGTTTTTCACCATGATTAATGATTATGATTAAAGATTAAATTATTTTTTGACAATGATTAACGATTATGATTAATGAATAAAACGTTTGGAGTGTGATTAACGATTACCAATCATGATTAAATGTTGGCACAATATGTGTATGATTAATGATTAACGATCGATATGATTAATGATTAATGATTATGAATAATCAAATTAAATGATTTACATAGTGATCAAATAGCAAGTAACCTTTCTTCCAAATTGGATATAAAAGTTATATGATTATGATTAAAGACTCATGAATAAAAGCGATGTATAGAATGATTAGAATCGATGATTAAAGAATAAACTCAAAACAATTATGAATATGATTAGTGATTAATGATTAAATGTAAAATTCTATGATTAACGATTAGTGATTAATGATTAAATCGTATTTTTTGTATGATTATGATTAATGAATAATGATTGAATAACCCATTATTCATTAATCATGATTAAATCTATGATTAATCACTAATGCTCTGGATCAGAGCTTCCCAAACCTTTGAGTATGCGACCCACCTAGCAAAATTGTATATGTCTCGCGACCCACCTATGAAAAAATGCATTTTACCAAGTAATATTAAGCATAAATTGAATCAGAATGTAATCTGTTTCGGCTTCTTCCACATAAAAAATATTCACGTTACCTTACATGTACAAATACAAAAAATGACGAACATGGTATTAATTGTCAAAATGTTTGCGTTTTTATTTTACTTCATTAAGGGGACAGCTTTTAGGCATAAATGTTTAAATAAAATAGCGTTGTGATGGATATTTAAAATAAAATGCGGTTTGAACATGAAATAATGTTCCTGAAAAAAATTATCAAAAGGTTCGGCATTCGAGCTGCAATTAATATTTGTTCTGCGCGACCCACCAACAATCCGCTCGCGACCCCCCTGGGGGTCGGGACCCACAGTTTGGGAAACCATGCTCTGGATAATACACTCTACTAAAAGAAAATCGGAGATCATTACGCTAATAGAGGCAGCAAATCTACTTAGTTTTTTGCTACAAGTTACTGGTAATACTACTACAGCTACTGCTATTACTACGAAAAATATATTAACTATTAAGACAACTATTACTACTCCTAAGAGCTACAGCGGATGATCGTTGGCTTCCGAAGTCTTTCTTATTTGTGTATAAGGTTAGTAAAGACTCGTACTGGGCCCTGCCGGCTCCTCCAATCTTACGCATAGTCTGCTGACGATAAAGGATGTGCCAGTGTTCAATGCGCATATTAGGGGCGTGGAGCGTCAAGTTTCAAACGATTTTGTTTAGGTAGTTAAGAATTGTTAATTAGTCAACAATTGTATGTATGTTTCACAATATTAAAATATGCATGTAATTGGAAAATTGTTATGGATCTAAAAAATAAAAAATAATGCGAACGCAATACAAAGAACAACATTTATTGAGAGTGAATTTAGTTTAACTCCATTAATTCATGTTATACCGAGATACTTGACGAACCACCGTCGATCCCATCATCCATGGACAGGGAGGTGCTAGAAGTGGGAATTATTTTATAATTATACTAGAAATAATGTAAAATATTCGGTACATGTCCAATGAAAGCTAGTAGAAGCAAATTTAATTACCGTGGGGAATAACAGGGATGGACCCGGAGTAGAGTTTGAGTCGAGAGACTGCCAACGGGTTACATGAAAAAAAAAAAAGACTTCCCTGGGCATAAAAGTATCATCGTGTTAGCCTCATGATATACGAATGCAAAAATGGTAGCCTGGCTTACAAACCTCGCAGTTAATAACTGTGGAAGTGCTTAATGAACACTAAGCTGCAAGGCGGCTCTGTCCCATTGTGGGGATGTAATGCCAATAAGAAGAAGAAGAAGAATGGGAATTTCATCCAAAATATATAGGAAAATACACCTCCGTCATTCATTCGATCTGGAAATTGGTTCCGATTGCTCGATTGAGCTCAGAATCGCAAAAAGGGCAGTTAGTATGTTACAGAACAAGAAGAAGATTGTATGATGATTGAATGAATATTTATATAGTTTTCGGCTGATTTGATTCGATCAAATCCAAAAATCCTAATAAATCAGCCGAAAGCTAAGTAGAAGATTATTTAACCCGTCTCGGCCCGGGTTACGATTTCAAATTGTAAAATCCATCGTTCTCTTGTTTTTCAACCGATTTGCTTGAAATTTGGAAGAAAGATGCATTAAACCCTATTTTTTTGTGTAGATATATTGCTTAAACCAAATTTTGGTGATTGGGTTCTTGGGGACGGTTTTATCGAGCGGGTCCCTTGGGTCAAATGGGGTAAAAAATAGGTCAACTTCCTTTTAATTGTAGATAACTAGTAGTAAATGCTCTCAATAATGATGCAATCGTTTTTATTCATCATTTTGCAATAGTGGGAATGGAAACTGCACGTTTGGACCTCCAAAATCCGGTTACAGATGTTCCGGGAACCTGGTTCCCCCAGGGAAGTGGTCACTTTTTGAGTTGTTCTGAAACCCAGCTTGCGACACATCGAACTTCATGATTTTGCCACACAAATATAATAGAAGTCATTTGTAGAGCATCTGTGCACATCGGCCACTTCCGGGGGTTCCCTGGAAACCTTATGACCCCAGCAAAGTGGCCGTTTTTAATTGGTTCTGAAAAACAGCTTGCGACACATCGAAATTGAACTGTAACATAGCAACTGCGATTCTGAGCTCAATCGAGCAACCAGAACCAATTTCCAGATGGAATTACTACGAAACTACGAAGCTACTAAGCTTTTTGGAAGAAGCCTTCATAACTCTATAATGGAGCCGTCCTAGCCTTTAGATTCTAAATTTTAGTCACTCGATGATTTGTCTTTTCGATCTTTTATATCAGAGCCTCTCCTACAGAGCCCGCAGGATTTAATAGGCTTTGATATACTGATCGCCTTGCATATTATGTATAATACAAAGCTTTAAAATAAAAAAAACTTCAAACTATCAATTTTTTTTCAATTAGTTTATATTTGAATTGTAATACTTCCGCCATTACGCATTTCTGTCCGAGGTACCCACTGGAGCCAACGAAGGTACCCCCAGGGGTACCCCAGGTTGAGAACCGCTGATGTAGAGTATGGATGGAATGTAGAACATTATTCAAAACTGGTAAATTCAGATTGATTGTGTAAGAAATATTCGGAATTCCACAATAATTTGCTTTGCAATCCCAGAACCCAGAAGGATTTGCTTAAAAATTTCAAAAGGATCCCCTTTGTGTGCAAGAAGGATTCTGTTTTGAATCCCAGGAGAATTCGCTACGAAATCTCAGAAGCATTTGCATTGAAATCTCAGAATTCTTTTTTGAATCTCAAAAGGATTCGCTTTTAAATTGCAGAGAGATTCACCGTGGAATCACAGCAAGTTTTAAATTGGAATACCAGAGGAATTTGCTTTGGAATCCCAGTAAGATTTCAAGGAAAATAAAAAAAACTGTCACACGTCACACGAGTAGCACTGAAGCAGATTACTTTCCCGTTGTATTTGATTTATTTTTGGTCCAATCTATGGCCATACAAACTTTTCCCTTCATATGAAACAGCTTTACTCACGTACGGGATGTGATATACCACGAATATGAAGCTGTCCTCGGGTTGTATATCCACATAAAATTGGCTTTGATTTATATTTTCTAATTCTACTTGAAAATCTCGAACTTACCCTACTCATCAGAAACTTCTTCGACCTTGTCATCACTGAGCGAGGCAATCATCTGTTTGACTGCTTCGGCTGCGGTCAGCATTTCCAGTCCCTCCAGAATATAAGCCAGTTGATCTAAGCTGGCATCCATGTCGTCTTCGAACCACACTTGCAACAAGTGCCGACACTGATCCCCGACGGTTGCATTCTCCGACTCAAAGTACTGAATTTCATCGCTATTGTATCCGAGTTTGGTGGCAAGCTTTTTCCAATCCTTCCCAATGCTAGGCGCTAGCTCAACCATCTGCGCCTTTGTCACGGTGATGGTTTTATGGGTGTTCTTGTCCTCCGGAGTGAGCTGTTCCGTTTTGAGCAGCTCCGAGTCCATCTGGAGAATAAGTTTAGAATTGAAAACCACTGGAAGTGGATTAACAATAGTATAACAGCTTACCTGATCTGTTTCTTCTTCGCCGACGAATGCCTCACCTTCTGCTTCATTCTGGTCGTTATCGTTCTGTGACGGAATGTCATCCTGTACCACCTGCTGCTTAACGTCCACTTTGTCCTTCTGAATCTTCTTCCTGACACTTTCCAGATAGTCAGCCACCTTGTACGAAGGGCTGTTGAATAGTGTGAAAAAATGCGGTGACTGTCGAGCAAGCAATCTCAGGGCTCTCCATTCGAATGAAGGATCCTGTTTTGCCTTGGAACCATCCAGATAGGCTTCCAAAGAAGGTAGAAAGTTGCGATCTTCCCCTTTACAGGCCTGCAAATTATCCGGACATGTGTTCCACAAACGGGTTAGCTCGGGATTGCCCATGAAAAATTTACCCTGCTTGGTAGAATCTCGTATCAGGTCGCCGAGAGGCTTGCGATGGCGCTTCTGGGGTAGCCGAACCGGCGGAGAAGGATCTTCGACGGAGGCATTTGCTGTGACAGCAGCCCCCGAAGCGGAAGCCGCTTCTGGGCGTTTAAATTCTTTGCAGCCTTCGTTTTTCCAGCTGTTCCATAGTTCTTCGCGAGCCAACATGTGGCGCACTGAATCAGCAAACTTCTTCCCATTTGGTGGCGATTCCTCGATTAGCTTGTAAACAGTTATCTCCGTGTCCCGCAGCCAGTCGATTTGGACTTGCGTGAGCAAATGATTGTCGGCTTTGAACTTGACGGTAGAATTAAGATACTGGAACAGAATCAGCAATTGTACTAGCACTGATCGACGAAAGTTTGAATCCGACAGCTGCAGCGAAAGCAGCTTTGGATTAGTAAGAAATTTAGCGAAAAAGTGGCCAGAATCACGGATCTGCTCTTCTGGTGGAATATCCATTGGTGTGGGGCTTGACTTGCTGCCGGATGCATTAGTATTGGAAGACGAACGATGTTCTTCCAATTTGAAACTGCTGAAAGCGGACAGAACACTTCCGGCATGCTGAAGTGAAACAAACACATTGTAGGGTATTTAAAAATAGGAAACCAAAAAACTTCTACTTACCGCTGCAAACATCTTCCACTGCACCTTGTTATAGCACTGATTCGGATTCCGGAAGAAGTCTTGCAGAGCCCAAAACTTGCAATATAAGTTATAATCAATCTTCAACTGGCTTCCCGAACCATTTTCCTCCAATCCATCCAATTGGTCGCCCATCTCACTTCCATCCACACCGTACTCCGTCACATTTTCCAGATTAAACTCCGAAATGATGTTCAGCCCAGACCTCTCGCTAAATGGGAAGAATTTGGCCAAAAACAGTAGAATCCTTCCGCAGAAAACCGTATTCTGCGAACGAGACAACCGCCGCAACAGATCGTTGCACATACGCAGCAAATTGTGCTTACAAGCGGTAAAGAACAGGTCCTCCTTCCACGTGGCCACGTTGTTCTCCACGTAGGTGAAAATTTGTTCGCATTTGTCCAGCGTTACGGCATCGAAAATGTCGCCCAACAGAACAACCGGAATCGTCGCCGAAGTCATTTCCAAGCGACATGCTCCAACTGCAAAGTTGATGAAACCTTCGATCGCCGGAATGTCATCCGTCTTCGTTAGCAGCAGATTTCGGAATGCTTGATGCAGGGCCGCTTTCTTATCGTTATCGCTGCAACCCTTCTGTCCGTCGTATTCCGCTTTGAGCTGGTCGATTTCGTTCACTTTGTACGCCTTGTTTAGGGTGTCCTTTGGGTGGGAAATTCATGCGGGATTATTATTCGAGATACACCAATCAGACTGTGATCCTTACCGTGAATAGATTGAGAAGGAATTCAAAATTAGGCGTAGCCATTGTTAAGCGCTTATTTATCTTATTTTAAAGTGTAAAATATTTAACTTTCAAGGGAAACGCAAGAAAATGTTGGACGCCGCGAGCAGATCACTCTCTCGAATTGTAAACAATAATAAACAGCTGTCAAAACACATCAAGGAAGTGAAACACGAATTACACGTTTATTTGAAATGACAGATTATTCATGTTACAAAATAACCTACACGGAGATGCGAAACAAGTCAAAATTAAGTCTTTTTCAATTAACTTGACAGCAAAGTGCAACCACTCAAAATTGAGTTTTTCAGCAAGAACTCAATTTTGAGTTATTTTGAAAAACCTTTGGTTGAATGAATTTTACTTTTTAAGGTTGGTATCGTGTTCAAAAGAAATTTCTTTTTCTATCTCAATCACATGTTAAATTTCGTTAACTGAATCGGAAAAGTAAAGAATCGAAACAAAATTCTTACAACAGTATCCACATGAAAAGAACAAAAAACAAAATTGGCATTTGTAAGGTTCCCACACAAAGTAATGGGAGCTGTCACTTTACTTTCGGAAAAATATTCTGCTCGATTATTCCGTAAGTAAAAGTGACAATTTGCTCCATGCAGATCAGTTGTCAAAATTCCTCTTGGTAATAAATATTGAACAAAATTCCGTAACCTCTCTACTTTTTAAGTCGATACTGGCCTTTATCAAGAAGTCGACTTTGAGTGAAAAGTACTAAAAAAGCTGCCCGGATAAAAATTTACAGTAACTTGTATGACATAACCCATTGAAATACAATAGATTGTGTGGCAAACAATACAAACTATTGTATGCTTATTGTAAAATGTTCACGGTTGTAAAAGATCTTTATTGTACGTACATTAAAATCACAATATATTTAAATGTTTCCGATATATTCTATTATATTTTTATTGTTCGCTTATGTTTAGTATTGCTCATCCAAAAACTAAACAATTTTTAAAAGTATTCGGTTTGGATGATCTGGAAATCCGTCTAATGTTATTGAATTATGTAATATAATTTTGGAATATTTCATAGATTTATTATATTGATGAAATAACAATTGAAAACAATAAAATTACAATAGCTTTGTTTGTTAAATGAATAAAAATGTTATACCGGTTCTCAAGTATATATTTTTATATTGCAGGTCTTGTTGCAGGTCTAGAAATGTTTTGCAATAAAAATTTGATTTCAAAAAAATGAAAGGGAACAAAAACTTTTGCTTATAATTTACTCGGAGAATGGCTGGATTCATTTGACCGTGTACAGTTTTGTTTATAATTAGTGAAGAGATAAAAATAATGAAACTGTATGGTGCAGAAAGTGTTTTTTTCATTGCAGTTTCTGCTGCTGGGAAAGCGGTAGATAACTATGGCTTCTGTACCGTGGTGAGTATCTCAAGTGTTGAAGCGCGTTAGATTAGTCACTCTTTTTCGCATCGGTCACTATTTTCGGTATTTTCGGTTATCATTTCGGTGGCTGCATTCCGTATCGGTGACGTTCGACGTTTGATAGTTCATCAAATAGTAGCGCTGTTATTTGGTCAATTTGGTCACCTGTCAGCTGCGCTACTGTTTTAGCAGCGCGTTTAGTAGCAACTGGTAAAGCGTCAAGTAATGATACTGCGCTGACAAACGGTTTATACTCACCACCGGTAATCGTAATCTTATACTACAAAAGTTCAATGTACATAATGAACGCAGTGGTTCATCCCGAACAAAAAATAAATGAAAATTTTATCATCATAGTACCTGATGACATACCTGGTAACATGTATCTATCCTTGTTCCTTTACAGAAATGAAGCTTATGATAAATAAAATACTCCTGCTTGCTGGTCACTGATTGAAGATCGTTCAGTGACTACCATTGGCCAATCTCACCAACGGGATATAATAAGAACTGATGGAGGTAATTTTTTATTTTCTTCTCGACGTATTTTTTCTAATAAAACTGACATTCTTTTATAATTTATATTTTTCACAGGTTTATATCTATTCGGAACAAAGTTAGTACAATTTTTAAACCGATGTTGGATTTTTTTCCAGATACAGGCAACCCACCTAACTTTGGAAGTAGTGCGCTGGATTCGTCTAAAGATATGCTAAACAACCGGAGGAAAATAAAATGATATGTAAAACAATTAATTGTATTGTATTTTTATTGTAATATTGGAGTATAATGTATACTAAATCCTGTTGTATTCCTATTGTAAAACAATAGAAACAGTAATTGAAAACATTTAAAACACAATGTTTTCTATTGTTTTGTCGCTCGAAATCATCCCATTGAAGAACCGTATAATCAATTGTTTTGCTCCGAATTTTGTATGGAAAATTTTCGATTTTTTTATTGTAAAGATACATAACAACCCCCCTTTTTAATTGTAAAAGTCCCATTTACCATTCATTTTATCGTGGAAAACCATTATTTCTCATGTGATTTTATTGTCAAAATTCCATTATATTCAATGGTAAAAAATATGTTTTAAATGGTGTTGTAACAATAAAATTTATGATATTTTAATGATATTTTTTATCCGGGTGGTTTCCATTCATTTCAATTTATTTAGTCTACATTAGGCCGGTCCCAATGCTGAAGTTGCAGTTTCAGTTTGGTACTGCTTGAAGTTATAATATTTATAGCTGTCAAAATAAAACTACAACTTGGTGCCCGCAACGCACAGTTGTAAACAAAATAAAACTTGGTTTTATTTTTTCAAAACGCAAAAACAAAACAAACTAACATTTTCCGTGGTAGTTTTTCTCTCGCAAACCAACAACATTGAGTTTGTCTATCATCTGAGACACACAAACACTATTAATTAAATTTAAAACTCAGTTTCATTTCAGTTTCAAATCAGGTCATATTTACAACAAACCAGTCGAGCAGTTGCAAATCAGTTTCAAAAAGTGCTCGAAAAATAAAACTACAACTCTGCGTTGCGAACTGGTAGTTTCAGTTTCAGTTTGATTTCCAAACACGCCATACAAAACCCAACAGCATTGCGACCGGCCTTACACAGTATAGGGATCGTTCAGAAATTACGTCCATCGTTTTTCGGCATTTTCAACCCCCCTCCCCCCTCCTGTCACAAACTGTCACAAATCATTGACTCCCCCCTCCCCCTGTACGTACATGTGTCATTTTTATTTTGGAGATTATTTTGGTTTTTCTTTTTCGTACAATATTTTTACAATAACATAATGAGTTATGTCCCTTACTAACAGTTTGAATGTTTTTAAAATGCAAGTTGTTCCTAAAATGCTTTCAGTATTTTTTTCTTGTGGATGGACGTCACATAAGACGAACCCCCTGCCTCCCTCTGTCACAAACTGTCACAAAACTCTGACCCCCCTCCCCCCCTCAAACCTTTGACGTAATTTTTGAACGGCCCCATACCCCCTGTTCCCGAAGGGAACCACAATTTTTAAAGCAGCCAATTATTTTTTGACAACGCTTAAACTAGAATTTTATTTCATGTTAATTATCAGTTCATCTACACATTACAATTATTACTTACAAGAAGTGGTTTCCTTTTTCCCACTAGCTCAATCAATTCTCCTATGACAAACTATGGTTCAACTACCCTACCTTTAAATTACAGATTCGGTGGCGATGTTGCTGTGTATCGAAACATAATTTTCATTGTACATTTATCGTCTCACATATTTTAGTTGTACTTACGACTACACCAAATGCCCGCGTTTTAATAATCGTCCGAATTCAACCACGGAGGAATAAGTATATCGCCGGTCCTACAGGTAAGTATTTTTGGTTTAAATTTGTAATTAACTACACTTTTTCTTTTCAGGTTTTAGTACTCACTGATCTTGAACCCGTTTGCTACACTTTTTCAGTCAACTATTATTGCTTATTAATACTAATTGCACTATGATTCTAGATGGAAATCAATAATTATTTCTCCCTTATCTTTGTTGTTATACTTTCTTGTTTACCTTCTGTATGTGCCTACCACAACTAACGCACATTCTCTCGTCTTTCGTTACTATCACAGTTGTACATGAGCTGTCAAATTGATCGCTGCTGCTCAACCAGGGGTTCACAAGCGGCTTCGCAACACCCCAGCCCGTAACATCCGTCATTCTCGGATTTACTGTAACTCCAGTGCCGCTTATTTCACGTGTACTTTGACAGCAACCACGATTGATACCGTTGACAACTCCGTCTATATTGCACTTCCTGCGGAGCTTACGCTTCTTGTTGAAAATATTCGATCTGAACGCTGGATCTTCGTTTGCGCAACCGATTGTTCCTACTTTAGAAACTCTTGCCTCAATGTTACCTGTATCCTCGATCGTTTCACTCTTTTTATTCCCCGACTTCTTTGACAACGGCGGTTTGTTAAAGTTTATCGTTACAGCAGCTTTCTTCACCATAACTTTATCGTTTTCTAGTTGATGATGCCCTAGGTAATGACCAGCTGTTGCCCTTATTGATTGTTTAGGCCCATAAATCGTCCATCCAAGATTGGTACGCACAGCGATAGGTTCTAATAATTCACCTGCCCTTGCATCAGTTGGTACAAACGTATGAATATTGTTAGCTCCGATTAATAATTGCGGTTGTCCATTGTAGGATTCAATGTGAAGCCCTCGCAAGTGTTTATACTGTGCGGCAAGCTCCTTATAGTCCAGTTTTTGGTGAGGAAGTTTCAACTTTTCAACCGTGTGGACAGTATGCAGTAACATCTTGGCGTTGGTTCCGGAATTTGTGTTGGATACACATAGCCTAATCCTTTGAGATTCCTCCACTCTAGACACATCGCCTGTCCAATGAATAGTTAGCCGCTCTGGCTCTCCCACGGCACCTAGATGATCAGCTAGCTTTTTATCGATAAGAGTGACGGAAGCACCTTCGTCTAGGAACGCTAGCACCGTAGCCGATTTTTGTCCACAGTGTATCTTTACCGGTACGATCCGGAATAAGACATCACATTTTGTGTTCATGTGTGCGCTCAACCCTGTCGCATTCTCAACTGGATGCATTAGCGGATTGTGGCGCTCTCTACAATCACCTACGTTACAGTGAATTCTGAACTTACACTGTCCAACGTGCTCATTCAGGCATATAAGACACAGCTTTTCGCGTGTTGTTACTTTCAAACGCTCGCCATACTGCAGCTTCTTAAAGCTTGCACATTGCCTTATATGATGGTTTGTGGATTGACAAAGTCTACACGAGGCCATCCTTTCATGTTCAGATACTCTACTGAAACTGCTGACTTTGCAGTGGCGGCATGACGCATCATCTTCCTCTGAGTCATTCATCTCATCCTCTATGCTACATTGCGTCGAATACGACTTGTTGAAGTCGAAGTCAACATTCGCTTCGCAAGCGTCGTCCACAATCTCCATCAGGAAGTCAGTAAGTGTTCGCAACGTCGTTTCTCCACGACCCCTGCGATAGTGGATCCACTCTCGTTTTTCTCGATCCGGCAACTTAGCGACCAATGATTTTATTAGCAGCGGATTTACAAGGTGTTGCCGCAGATCGGCGGCCTCCAGATGGCCGCAGAGTTGTTCCACCGTATTCCCGAAAGGAATAAAGCTCCGGAGGTTGTCCGGCTTAGGGGAGTCCAACCTGTTGACCTTGTCCAGCAGACTCTCAAGTAGCTGCTCCGGGCGACCGAAGTGCCGACGCAGCTTCTCGATAACCCTCGGGATCGACTCCGGCAGTAGTAGTTGACCAGATACCAGCTCAAGGGCGTCACCCAAGTAACCATGAAGCTATATATGCATGTAAAAAACACAGCACTAAAAGTTGACTTAAAGTGGAAAAGGGCAATTATAAGATCGAATTAATGGTTCATTACTTTGGCATGTTGAAATAAAGCACCAGTAATGCATCGCTGCATTCGTACTGCTGATTTAGAGTATCGTTGTCTGACAGTTGATAAATAAATGCAACAACACATCGTTAAAACAGATCTAATGCAATTAGCATTTAGCATGCCGATTTGTGATTGATATATGTGCAATATTGTAATGCTTGGTGTTACTTGGGCACCTTCGAGCGCTTCCTGTAGCCTCATCAGGTTCTCGTGATTCATGTAGCCACAGTCATCATTTGATGCTTTATAGGCCGCGTAAAACAATGGCCACTGCGCTGGTTTTCCCGAAAACTTCGGAAGCTTGCACGTTAGACCATTCCTTGCGGCCAACTGAGCCTTTGTAGGTCGAGTCTGCTGCAGCCCCAGCCCGTCTTGGCTTACTTTCACCAACAGCTTCCTGATCTTCCGCGAATTGTGCGATTTGGCTCCCTTCTCGGAGCTCCGGCTCGAAGATTCCGTTTCTCCTTCCTTATCAGCATCCTCGTCCTCCTCTTCGTTGTCTTCGTCGTCTCCTTCCAGCATTTTGACGTGCTTCTGGGTCAGCTTCCACACATTTTGTTGGATTTTGCTGGAATTTCCCGCTCGCGAATCGTCAGCTTTAAGTTTCGACAACTTGGGCGCATTGGAAGTCGAAAGATCCGCCATCTTCTTGTCCATGGCTGACATTTGCTCCTCGAAAGTCTTCTGGCTCGCCTTCATTCGATCCATCTGCTCCTTCTTCTTCTGAAGCATCTCGGCTTGCCAGGCCCTCTGCTCTTCTTCTTCTTCGGCACGCATTTGCAACTCTATTTCAACCTTCTTCCGCTCTAGAGCACGCTGCATCTCCTTCTCCTTCTTCCGCAGCTGCATTTCAACCTCCAGCTTCTCCATCTGCCGCTTTTGTCGCTCCTCAAGTGCACGCACCTTTGCTTCCACACTAGAAGCGACCAGGTGGGCATTCGTGCTGGATTTGTCAGAGTCATCAGCTTCCTTTTGACTACGGGTCTGATGCTTCTTAACGGTCTTCTTCTTTTGGGACTCCTTGGCCATCTCCTGGCAGGCTTCGCTTAAACAAAACCACCTTTTCGGCAAATTACCCTCAACGATACCCAGGCAACGAGAATGGAACCATCCCGAACAACCGTCACACCTTACCATTTCTTCATCCTGTGTTGACGGACCACAGATGCTGCACGCTGTTTCTGTATAATCCAGGCTTGTTTGCTCAACATTCACTGAATCCGAAGCCATTTTGTGGACAGGTCCGATTTCTTAATTGGACACTTGGTTTGTGTCACTTCTTTTTAAGAATGTTCCCGAAGGGAACCACAATTTTTAAAGCAGCCAATTAATTTTTGACAACGCTTAAACTAGAATTTTATTTCATGTTAATTATCAGTTCATCTACACATTACAATTATTACTTACAAGAAGTGGTTTCCTTTTGCCCACTAGCTCAATCAATTCTCCTATGACAAACTATGGTTCAACTACCCTACCTTTAAATTACAGATTCGGTGGCGATGTTGCTGTGTATCGAAACATCATTTTCATTGTACATTTATTGTCTCACATATTTTAGTTGTACTTACGACTACACCAAATGCCCGCGTTTTAATAATCGTCCGAATTCAACCACGGAGGAATAAGTATATCGCCGGTCCTACAGGTAAGTATTTTGGTTTAAATTTGTAATTAACTACACTTTTCGTTTCAGGTTTTAGTACTCACTGATCTTGAACCCGTTTGCTACACTTTTTCAGTCAACTATTATTGCTTATTAATACTAATTGCACTATGATTCTAGATGGAAATCAATAATTATTTCTCCCGTATCTTTGTTGTTATACTTTCTTGTTTACCTTCTGTATGTGCCTACCACAACTAACGCACCTTCTCTCGTCTTTCGTTACTATCACAGTTGTACATGAGCTGTCAAATTGATCGCTGCTGCTCAACCAGGGGTTCACAAGCGGCTTCGCAACACACCCGATGATCCGACAAATGTATGGCCGGACTACCGGGGTTTCTCTCGTTAATCCGACTGTCAAATCCATACAAATGAATCAAAATAAAATCACAGCACAAATATGAAAACTGACAGCATAATGTGTTTAAATGGGTGTTGATACTTTTTAATCCGGAAAAATCCGAATTAGCGAGATCCGGAATAACGAGTCGTCGGATTAGCGAGGTCCGGATAAGCGGGGGGATACTGTAGATAGTGGAATATATCCAGCTTACCACGCTCGGTAATGGCGGCTTATCGGTGTGTAAAAATCAATTGGTCACTGTACTGTTTGACACTAGCTGGAGGAAAGCCCACTGGCGTTCCTGGGTGAGGGGAAGGGAAAAGAATGCCTTTTCGACAGTAAGTTTTTCCTCCAGCTAGTGTCAAACAGTACAGCGACCGATTGATTTTTACACACCGACAAGCCGCCATTGCCGAGCGTGGAAAGCTGGATAGTCTACATCTAAACAGATAACACTGAATCAACAATTTGACGCCACAATACACGGTTCGAGGCCGCATCTCTCCATCCTCGAATACGCCCCACGCTCGCCAAGTCGTTTTGCACCTGGTCTTCCCATCTCGCTCGCTGCGCTCCACGCCGTCTCGTACCTGCCGGCTCGGAAGCGAACTCCATCTTTGCAGGGTTGTCCGGCATTCTTGCAACATGTCCTGCCCATCGTACCCTTCCGGCTTTAGCTACCTTCTGGATACTGGATTCGCCGTAGAGTTGGGCGAGCTCGTGTTTCATTCTTCGCCGCCACACACCGTCTTCTTGCACACCAACAAATACCCCTTGCATACCGAATACCCCGAGTGCTTGCAAGTCCTCTTCGAGGATTGTCCATGTTTCATGTCCGTAGAGGACAACCGGTCTTATTAACGTCTTGTACACGACACATTTGGTGCGCTGGCAAATCTTTTTTGATCGCAGTTTCTTCTGGAGCCCGTAATAGGCCCGACTTCCACAGATGATGTGCCCTCGTATTTCACGACTAACCTCGACCACCTCGAAGGTATCCCCGTCTATCGTAACACTCTTGGTAACACTGCTTCCCAGGCAGGCCCTGTCGCGCTCGGTTCCCACAAGCATGTATTGCTTTTTGCATTGAAACTTTTCGTTTCGTCACTGAAACCATTGACACTTGTCTTCAGCGACTGCTTCCGCGATAGAGCATTTGCACATTTTATTCACTCATACATCTATATTGCTGTCAAAATGTGCATTTGACAATTAAATTTTCAGCAATTAAATTTTCACGTATCCGCAAATAGGCTCCGCCAAAGCGACCGTGTGCCGCTCAAAGCGCACAAGCCCAAGTCCTGGTGTTAGGTGGGACGCTAAACAGCCCTGACACGACGGCCCTCTGGCGAGACAGGAGGTTTGCGCAGGCCCAATAAGCCGCCTGGAAAACCAATAATTACGAACAATATAAGAGATAATGCGACTCGATATAATCGGCAAAGACCTAGGCGACGAATAAAGGATCACGATTGGAAGCTTGGAACATGGAACTGCAAGTCGCTAGGTTTCGCAGGTTGCGACAGGATTATCTACGATGAATTACATCCCCGCAACTTCGACGTCATGGCGCTGAAGGAGATTTGCTGGACAGGACAGAAGGTGTGGAAAAGCGGGCATCGGGCGGCTACCTTCTACCAAAGCTGTGGCACCACCAACGAGCTGGGAACCGGCTTCATAGTGCTTCATACTGCCCCACGAACAAGGATGTGCAAGCTGAGGATTAAAGGCCGTTTCTTCAACTATAGCATCATCAACGTGCACTGCCCACACGAAGGGAGACCCGACGACGAGAAAGAAGCGTTCTACGCACAGCTGGAGCAGACATACGATGGATGCCCAATGCGGGACGTCAAAATCGTCATCGGTGACATGAACGCGCAGGTAGGAAGTGAGGAAATGTATAGACCGGTCATCGGACCGGATAGTCTGCACACCGTATCGAATGACAACGGCCAACGATGCATAAACTTCGCAGCCTCCCGCGGAATGGTAGTCCGAAGCACCTTCTTTCCCCGCAAAAATATCCACAAGGCCACATGGAAATCACCTAACCAAGAAACGGAAAATCAAATCGACCACGTTCTAATCGACGGTAAATTCTTCTCCGACATCACGAACGTCCGCACATACCGTAGTGCGAATATTGAATCCGACCACTACCTCGTTGCAGTATGCCTGCGCTCAAAACTCTCGACGGTGTACAACACGCGTCGAAGTCGGACGCCGCGGCTTAATATTGGGCGGCTACAAGACGGTAGACTAGCCCAAGAATACGCGCAGCAGCTGGAAGTGGCACTCCCAACGGAAGCGCAGCTAGGCGCAGCGTCTCTTGAAGATGGCTGGAGAGATATTCGATCCGCCATTGGTAGCACCGCAACCGCTGCACTTGGCACGGTGCCCCCGGATCAGAGAAACGACTGGTATGACGGCGAATGTGAGCAGTTAGTAGAAGAGAAGAATGCAGCATGGGCGAGATTGCTGCAACACCGCACGAGGGCGAACGAGGCACGATATAAACAGGCGCGGAACAGACAAAACTCGATTTTCCGGAGGAAAAAGCGTCAGTAGGAAGATCGAGACCGTGAAGAGACGGAGGAACTGTACCGCACTAATAACACACGAAAGTTCTATGAGAAGTTGAACCGTTCACGTAAGGGCCACGTACCACAGCCTGATATGTGTAAGGACATAAACGAGAGCGTGAGGTGATCCAAAGGTGGCACTACGAAGAGCACCTGAATGGCGATGTGGCAGACGAAGATGGCGGTATGGTGATGGACCTGGGAGAACGCGCGCAGGACATAATTCTACTGGCCCCGGATCTCCAGGAAATCCAGGAGGAGATTGGCCGGCTGAAGAACAACAAAGCCCCTGGGGTTGACCAACTACCAGGAGAGCTATTTAAACACGGTGGTGAGGCACTAGCTAGAGCGCTGCACTGGGTCATTACCAAGATTTGGGTGGAGGAAGTTTTGCCGCAGGAGTGGATGGAAGGTGTCGTGTGTCCCATCTACAAAAAGGGCGATAAGCTGGATTGTAGCAACTACCGCGCAATCACATTGCTGAACGCCGCCTACAAGGTACTCTCCCAAATTTTATGCCGTCGACTAGCACCAATTGCAAGGGAGTTCGTGGGGCAGTAGCAGGCGGGTATTATGGGCGAACGCTCCACCACGGACCAGGTGTTCGCCATTCGCCAAGTACTGCAGAAGTGCCGCGAATACAACGTGCCCACACATCATCTATTCATCGACTTCAAAGCCGCATATGATACAATCGATCGGGACCAGCTATGGCAGCTAATGCACGAAAACGGATTTCCGGATAAACTGACACGGTTGATCAAAGCGACGATGGATCGGGTGATGTGCGTAGTTCGAGTTTCAGGGGCATTCTCGAGTCCCTTAGAAACCCGCAGAGGGTTACGGCAAGGTGATGGTCTTTCGTGTCTGCTATTCAACATCGCTTTGGAAGGGGTAATACGAATAGCAGGGATTAACACGAGTGGTACAATTTTCAATAAGTCCGTCCAGCTATTTGGTTTCGCCGACGACATAGATATTATGGCACGTAACTTTGAGAAGATGGAGGAAGCCTACATCAGACTGAAGAGGGAAGCCAAGCGGATCGGACTAGTCATCAACACGTCGAAGACGAAGTACATGATAGGAAGAGGTTCAAGAGAAGACATTGTGGGCCACCTACCGCGAGTTTGCATCGGTGGTGACGAAATCGAGGTGGTAGAAGAATTTGTGTACTTGGGCTCACTGGTGACTGCCGAAAATGATACCAGCAGAGAAATTCGGAGACGCATAGTGGCTGGAAATCGTACGTACTTTGGGCTCCGCAAGACACTCCGCGATCGAATAGAGTTCGCCGTACCAAACTGATAATCTACAAAACGCTGATTAGACCGGTAGTCCTCTACGGACACGAGACCTGGACGATGCTCGGGGAGGACCAACGCGCACTTGGAGTTTTCGAAAGGAAAGTGCTGCGTACCATCTACGGTGGGGTGCAGATGGCGGACGGTACGTGGAGGGCCCTCCTTAGCCATGCGGTAAGACGCGTGGCTACAAAGCAATACCATGCTGAGGGTGGCTGGGTTCGGCAATATTCGGATTGGAAATTGTCTCGACTTCCCTGGGCATAAAAGTATCATCGTGTTAGCCTCATGATATACGAATGCAAAAATGGTAACCTGGCTTAGAAACCTCGCAATTAATAACTGTGGAAGTGCTTAATGAACACTAAGCTGCGAGGCGGCTCTGTCCCAGTGTGTGGGGATGTAATGCCAAGAAGAAGAAGAAGACGTGGAGGAGGCGAATAAACCACGAGTTGCATCAGCTGTTGGAAGAACCATCTAACGTTCACACCGCGAAAATTGGGCGACTGCGGTAGGCCGGACAGTAACCAGGTGAAAATTGTTCTCGAGAATGATCCGACGGGCACAAGAAGGCGAGGTGCGCAGCGGGCAAGGTGGATCGATCAGGTGGAACATGTCTTGTGGACCCTCCGTAGACTGCGTGGTTGGCGACGTGTAGCCATGAACCGAGCCAAATCATAGGCCAGTTCGGCCGTAGTCTGAATAAATGCATAAATAATGACCACAAAGCACAGACAAAGTAAGGTTTTTTTTTGCATAGACAGAAGGTTAAATTCGTGAATTTCGGATATCTGATCTAACGGGTAATTCCGCTATGAATACTAGGGCAGTGAATTCCAAAATAAACTTCAAGATATTATATTTTGCCTTCCAAACAAGTTTGTAGCATACGATAGTTTTCCATATCTCTCAGATTTCGTTAGAGCTAGCTTAACTGGTAGTCTCATGTACATTAAAGCCGTCAAGTGTATAAATTTCAAAATAAAATTATTTTAACTTTTTGAGACTTACCTTGGGATTTTTTAGATCGTCATCCCTTTTCTCAGCAGTCTCCCATTCGCGCCTCGTTGTATTCAAAACCACAAATCATGCTCAATCGGCCTTCCAGGCGCGCTTTTTGATTTTCCAAACCACAAACCATTTTCCAGCACTCTTCAAAGGCGCGCTTTGTGGCAATACAAACCAACTTACCCACTTGAATTCAACTCATTTTTTGAAATTAGCGTCAGGACCCAAAAAACGACCCAGCAGGATCGCCAAAATGTATGGAGATCTGACGACAAGAGTCATGGCTTGCTGCTCACCGCTCACTTACTCAAACCCCACAACAGATGAATAAAACCGCACGAGTTGCATCAGCTGTTGGGAGAACCATCCATCGTTCACACCGCGAAAATTGGACGGCTGCGGTGGGCCTTGCACGTAGCCAGAATGTCGGACAGGAATCCGGTGAAAATGCTGTTTCGACGGCGAACCGATGGGAACAAAAAGAAGAGGTGCGCAGCGAGCAATGTAGATCTATCAAGTGGAGGACGATTTGGTGACCCTCGACGGACTGCGTGGTTGGCAACGTGCAGCCATGGACTAAGCTGAATGGAGAAGAGTTTTATGCATTGCTGGGCCACTCCGGCCTTAGTTTGAAAAAAAAAAACAATAATGGTACCTATCGCCTTAAAGTGCTCCTTAGACCTTTCTAATACGATTTTGTCAATACATTTTTAATGCACGATAATCGCCGCTAGGTCGATTAAACAGGGCTTTTTTTAGTATTAAGTATTATTTTAGTATTAGTATTAACATAAAGTCTTTCTAATTAAACGGAACTTCAGTGCCGCTTTTAGGAAGGCAGCTGTCTTTCCCCTTGGAAAATATTTCCTGGCACGAGGCGCTTCTGCGCATGTCCGTGGAAAATCGACCAAGAAAATTTTCCTGACATTTAACTACCATGTAAAGGATAATCGCTGCATTGTTTACAATATCCTTTGTGGTATCCTGTAAAAAGTTGAATCCCGTTCTCAAAGTCCGTAAAGCTGACTTCATCTCCGCCAGTGATCACGGAAGGCTCTATTTCCTCTTCCAGCGGTGACAGCAAACGCCGCGTCCACTACCATTACTATCGCAAGATGAATTCGATGACGAATCATGCGGACTTCATGGAGCTGGGTACGATTCACCAGCACCAGTCCACCTGCAAACAGCACTGCTTCGTATTCACCGAGATAGCAGATATCGATCTACCGCCCGAGATCACAAAGTACCCGGAGAAGATAAAAAATGGCAGTATTCACTCGTACAAGAAGGACAGCATGTCACCACCGCCCCCGAAGGTACCCAAAAGCAGACGGTCGAGGAAAATAATTGCAGTGGTTTCGGCGCTGTTGGTGTGCATAGCATTGGCAGCTGGTATCCCGCTGGGACTTCAGCTCCGATCGTCATCGTTGTTGGAAGCTCGATTGGCTTTTATTAGGCGCCTGTTGGCGGAATCTCCGCTGGTCGAGGGCTATTGGGCCCCTCAGATGGGTGCAAATTTCAGCAAAAGCTACGCCGAAGTTAAGAACAGCATGGTTGGAGCGTTGCTGTGGCCTATCTCGGTTCCGTGTGCCGCGCAATATCTGGACGCGGTGCAACTCACGCTGGAAGGCATAGACGATGCGCGAAGAATGGTGAAAAAGAATGCGGATATGATGATTGTGGAAAGTGCTGATGCGATGGAGCAGGCACACACCGATGGGAAGCTGGCGATTCTGTTCGGTTTGGAAGGCGGCCATACGTTGGGTTCCAGTTTGGCTGTTCTGCGGTCCATGTATTCGCTGGGGGCCAGGTTCGTGTCGTTAACTGGGCTGGGTTGCACCACTCCGTGGGCTAGTTCCTCCATCAGGACGGACTTTTTCGACGAGAATCTTCCTTCTACTTTGACGAATTTTGGAGAGGTTGGTCGTTTTTGTTGGAATTTTATGGAATGCAATTTAGATTACCTACGTGTTTGCAGATCGTTATCCAGGAGATGAATCGCCTTGGTATGCTGGTTGAAATATCGCGACTTTCCGAACCGGCAATGATGGTAGCTTTGAATGTTGCCAAAGCCCCTCTGTTACTGTCGAATGCTCTTCCCTCCGCGATGGCTTGTAATGGATCAAATGCAGCTGTTCCAGATCACATAATGAGGTAACGATTTCAGTGAATATACGTTGTGCTTTTCTCGGCACAAAAATATTTTTTTAAATAAGGTCCGGAGACCGATAGTGTCATATACCAATCGACTCAGTTCGACGAATTGAGTTTTTTTTAATTCTGCTGAAACTTCTTGCAGTGCTCTTTCGCAAAACGGAGGCGTCATTATGTTAAATGTGGAACGATGTGGGGATAAACCCATGAATCTGAAAGATGCAATCGTTGCCATCAACTACGTTCGTGCCATTGCCGGAGTCGACCACTTGGGACTTAGTGGTTCCCCGAAGAACTACCCTCTGCTGCTGGCTGAGTTGGCAAGGGATCGGTTGTGGGGATCAGCGGCAATCAAAAAACTAGTTGGAGGCAACATCGTTCGTGTGCTGAGAGAGGCATGCTCATGAGGTCTTAAAGTGTTAACAACAATTCACAGCTATGATTTATTTCAGGTTGAAGTTAATAAAAATCGCCTACCTCTATCGGAAGACTGGATACCACTTGAGGCGGTGGAAGGAAATGCATACTGTCGCTATCCGGAAACATAAATTCAATCGCATTTTTACGCATTCATTTGTATTGAATGAAATTGTTTTACGACGAAGTATTAGAATTAATCTTCCAACGAAATAACGTAATTAGAGCAATGTGGAAGTTGTTCCAAAAGAGAGATCTATTTAACTTGACAAAAAAAAACTAGATTTGAATGCAGAAGACAGAAAAAATATTTGAATTTAGAAAACTATTTAGTAATTAGTAATTTGAATCAAACATGAAATTGTCAACACTGGAACAGAACAAAAGAGCGCATATCAACATCGGTTCTAATAAATTTTCATCGCAATTGACCTTTCCAATTGACAAATTTGAATGACCCTTTCGCTTGATTGACTCAGTCAAATTTAATGTTTAATGGAAAAGGACAATTGTTCCGCACAAAATAGCACAGATTTCGGGAGTCAAAATTGTCCCCAATACTTTCACTAACTCCTAGCCAAGCGTTGTCCAGACCCAAATATATATCGTGTAGTTAATAAATGCTTATGTAGGGGAAATAACTAATATTTGAGTAAAGTGTGATGTCTACTGAATGCACGCACAATGACCTTCAACCCATTTAATGTTAGAGTGACTATATGTAAAATTCTGTTATAAAAGTATGTATTTATGAATAAATATTAACTTGAACAAGCTGGGTTGCGCATAATCCCTACGAGTCAGAAACTTCGAATCTGTTTTTACCTTTTCCAAAAAACATGTTCAAATATATGGTGGACTAAGTCGATGTTTAAAGATTCGATTTCGAATCATGGAAGCAAACGTACCATATTAAAATATTTATTGTGTTGTTTAGTCCCTTCGAGCGGTTTTCCAAGCATTTTCTGTGTGACATATTGATATTTGAGCATTTTACGCGAGTCGATGGCCCCTTCAATATCGACTCATGGGAGGTTGGCGCTGGTTCAAAAATCGTTAGCTGCGGCGTTCAAATTTTCGATTTTTTTTCGGGAAAATGTTTTTTTATTTTCGTAAGGAAAATCTGAATTTTTGAAAGAAAAAGAAGTTCTCATATTCCCACGACAAACGACAAGTTTTTTTTTAATTAGCATGAGCTATTTAGAGCCACTACATTTCGCTCCGGACATTTGGGATCACACATTTTGGCAATCCGGCCTTTTTTTTTTATTGAATTGTGTACCATGATACACAATTATTCTTTAGCTGATTTTATAAGGCGAGTTGTAAAGTTTAAAAAGTTTAAATACTTAATATGTGAAGAATAAAATATTGTGCTGTTTCTTAGTTGAGTGCTAGCGGGATTAGCAGTATGATCCTTAGATGGGAATAACCTTTTTTTTTTTCAAATAATAGAGGATGACCAATGGACCGCCATCAAAAACGACTTCATCACCACTAGCGAGAATACACTAAAGAGCGCCTCCACGGGAGTCATAAATCAACATCCATCTAATACAATTTCATTATTTCGCTTCAGTGCTTTGTTCGCTAAGTCCTTTCTAACACCAAATTACTTCATCTTATCCTTAAATCTTGTGATAATTTTCGATTTCTGTCCTTTTTTTCTTAGTTGTGGATCTTTGGGAGTAGTCTTATCTCGGCCGGAGGTACGGGGTTGTAATCAGAACTTTAAGATTCACATGCGTACTCTTGCCCCACCCGTTCTTGCGTACTTTTACCCCACAGTCCCAAAATTTATTCAAGTAATGGTTTTGATCTCTTGGAAAACCAACCGGATTGGTGTTCTGCACCATAAAGTACTCTATACAATAGGTTATGGAAGTGGTATAATGTTCACATGATTGAACGTATATAAGTTAGAGATGGGCAAAACAGCTCATTGCAGTGAGCGGATCTGATCCGTTCAGTTCATTGAAAAGAGTCAGCTCCCTAGATCAGCTCTTCAGTTCTTTAATGATACATATTCTCGGGTACTTATTCAAAAGGACGTATGTGATTTTGTAAACAAAGATTCAAACGTCGATTTGTCCAATCTGATAGCCCTCCCACGCAAACCATCACCATAGACAGAAAGGTGGAGGCTTCGTCTACTAGTTGGTGGTGTTGGTTTGCGTGTGAGTGCCATCAGATTGGACAAATCGACATTTGAATCTTTGTTTACAATATCACATACGTCCTTTTGAATAAGTACCCGAGATACATTAAAAAATAATTGTAAATATTATTATTATTTTAATTTTAATTATTGTTCAAAAATTTGAAAAATTTGTGTCATTCATTTATTTATTCATTCATCTATTTACCTCACTTCGAAATTTTTAAAATGTTAAGCTATAGTGAGGTAATAATTTCTTTTGAAAAACTGACAATTTTAAACTAATAACATTTATTACGCTTTTTCTGACCGTCTAGGAGTTCATTCAGAATCATCACATTTATTTCTATACAAAAACTAACTCAACATTATTTTCTATTCATAATTCTAAGTTACATTTTGTTGATAAAGT
The DNA here is from genome assembly GCF_024139115.2 of Armigeres subalbatus. Lineage (NCBI taxonomy): Eukaryota > Metazoa > Arthropoda > Insecta > Diptera > Culicidae > Armigeres > Armigeres subalbatus. The sequence continues at coordinate 1,865,115 of NW_026943741.1, forward strand.
TTCTCAATCCGTTAATTTGAATAGTTCAGTCCCTAGTCTCTGATATGTATATGAACCATATCACGTGTCATAAGTTTTCTCTTCACAGTGCAGTAAATCAATGCCTTGTTTGCGCGCGCTTCTAGCCATGCGTAGTTCACATTTTCATACAAGCGAGCCCATTCATCTATATTGGTTCCCGCAATGCTAAACTAAAACTAAAAGAGAGAACTAAAAACAAGAGAGTAAAAAATACAGAGCACGGTGCTACAAACAAATAGAGTGCACATGTAGCAGTATGCTGGCGGGAAACCCCATCGCAAGCAAAAGATCCGCTCCGTGAAAGACACAGCTCCCAGTTCGGTTCGTTCGAACCACACGGTTCGCTAGAAACCGTCACGACTGATCCGAATCGAGATCCGTGTCACACGGATCTGAGCTGGTAGCGCAGCTCTCGCTTCCATGTCACAGCAATTTCGAGCTGGACGACGACATGAGCGGAATGAATCGCCTGCTTTGAGCGTGCTTACAGCGGCACATTAGGAGTTAACTTTCTGAAATCAGTATGGCGAAAGGCATCTAAGGTTCGATTTCTCAAAATTAAGCACCTTCATCAAAAAAATATTTGGTAGGCGTAGTAGCGGACACTAAGGGTATGCGATAACACACTTTTTCCTAACGAAACGAAACGAAACGAAATTTAAAATGTCTATGTTGATTCGGATCGAAACGAAACGAAATATAGATTTACTTTCGAGACTTCGAAACGATACGAAATCAAGGTTCACTTATTTCGAAATTTTTCGAAACGAAACGAAATTTAAATTTTTTTCCGCGGATTTTTTATTAAATTAGTTTTACATTATGTACGCAATTCTGATTTCACTTTTTCGGAGTCAAATAACTGTTTTGCGACCAATAAAGTTATAATAACAGAAGAGGCAGTCTGTCATAAGTCGCCGCATTCTCGCCGCATGTGGTAAATCGGCGATAATACCCCAGCATTTGTGCCGCTTTCAAAGGAATTCATCGTGGAGCGTGTGCTCCCGAATCTGACCAATTTTATACCAGTTTTATATCAGTAAGCATATAAAAATATAGAAATTGTGGAATTTTTTAAATACGGATTCAAATTTCGTTAAACTTAAGAATTCATTCGTTCACTTAAGAATTATGTAATTATGCTGAAGAATACTACATATTGTCTTGTCAGCGTGGTTTTATAGTATTGAGCTAAGTCAAAATTAGAAAATGAATGCAAAGATCTATTTTTTTTATTCAGTGGGATACTCAATATGTATCCACATCTGCCAGGCGTATACGCCGATAGAGAATTGATACTACTAGACCAACATTTTAAAAGGGCGTAACAGCCAAAACTTATTCCTTCTTATTCGTCCACATATATATATATATATATATAGCATACTTTTGGTCATAAAAAGAATCCTGTGCACCTTTCTAAAATGCATAAAGATATGTATTTCAGATTGAATTTCACAGACCCATAGTCTTATATACAATCAGCTCGAAGCATTGAGCTATTGTCTGTGTGTCGACACACAGGATCCTTGGCATATGGGAAGAGCTGTTATGATCAGTATGAGTTGAAAGCTTTCAGCAATTTTAATGATCTTTCAACCCGTTCTGGATTTTTTTTTTTGCAAATTTTATGCGACGATATAGAAATGCCCACAAATCTGCAATGTTCCTTACATATTGTGCAAATAGTTAAATAGCTTGATTAACTGTACACATCGTAGTTGCTAATCATGATTGGCCGAGAAACAGCAAATATGCACAGCTCACCAATTAAATAATATTCTTGGTAAATGAAATTAAATGATTAATTTATTAATTATCAATTAAAAAAGTTATTCTTATTGTATACTTTCTTCAGAGTTTCCAATTTATGACGAATACCTAACGATGCTCCTTACTGTCAATTTAGGATTAGGAGCGGAAAATTAGTTTAACACTCATTGTTATAAGAGACCGAGGAATGCTCTGCATCTCCGTGAGCGCTACGGGAAAGGAATCGTTGGTTAGTTGAGAAGGTAATTCATGTGAAGCCCCTTGGTAAGCGACTAAACGAGGTGGAGGAACTCTCATCGCAGTTAAATGCTCTCTGACAAGTTTGTCGGTTCATCTATCGGAGAGTGAAACACTTGAGCAGGTTGTTGTGAAGGTTATGCTCACCCATAAATCCGTTTACATCTGTGGCATTTGCTTGAGGCCGAACAGTGATCCCGATAAATTTGTTGCGCATTCCGACTGTGTAAATCAAATCATCAACATAGCTACCCCATGTGACACCGTAATCGTAGTTGGGGATGACAACCTTTCTAGGCTCAAATGGTATATGATGACGAAGTGGAAGGATATATGCCAACCAACGCTTCTTCCGAGCAGGAGTTAACTTAACTGCTAGTGGCTTGAAGCAAATCTGCATTGTATCAAATTCGAACGGAAGACTTCTTGACTTGGCATTTGTAAGCGACAGTAACGAAGCTGTGCTTATTGAAGCACCATATTCAATCTTAAGCCCTGACCGCCACCACAAACCGTTCGTTCTACGTCTGGACTTTCGTAACCCGGTTTATCATCTCCAATCTGCAGTAGAAGAAATGGATTTAGATTTTGACTTCTCTCGCTGTGACTGCGAGGCTGTGAAGAACGAGCTAAAATAATTCACTAGATTGTTTCCAGATAGTCAGTACATAGAGACGATATTAACACCTCGATTACATCATTCTACAACGCGGTCTTCGACACGATAAGCAGATATGTGGAACGCTGAGCTACAGCAGCGACGTAACATACTTCGTAACACGCGTCACAGGTTTTTCCGTAACCGGACTGCGACAAACAGAGCTCTTCTGCAAACCGTTGAACCAGAGTACGAAAATCTCGTGTCGTCTACCTTTCGTGATTATGTTCACCGTGTACAAAATGAAGTTAAAGCGAACCCGTCAGCTTTCAGGCGCTTCATCGAAACCAGGAAAAAAATTCGCAGTTTTTTCAAGTCGGTGTACAATACGAACCCTCCTCCAGATACGACAGACTTTCTTAACTCTCTTCCATCATACAACATGAACTTTCCGCGCCCCACATTCTCCTTAACTGAAATTTCAAAAATATTAGAAGCTGGCGATCCATCGAAAGGTCCATGTCCAGATAGACCACCCCCTGTTTTCATTTAACGATGTGCAGACGTATTACGATTGCCAGTTTGCATTTTGTTCAACATGTCGCTTGCGCTACACGCAAAAAAAGCGTTCATGAATGCGTGAACTAATGAGTTCATGGTGTATTTATTCGGGAACAACAGTCACGGATTCGGGAATATAGTCACGTTTTCTGGAACGTTCTGGAAAACGTGACTGGTGTTCCCGAATCCATGAATTAATCACGGTGTATTTTTGCTGGTTCACGAATTCGGGAACGCTTTTTTTGCGTGTAGGAGTCTTCCCAGATGAGTGGAAAATATCAGCAGTTACTCCAATTCATAAGGCGGATAGCTCCCATAATGTTGAGAACTATCGTCCAATCTCGATTCTTAGTTGTCTGGCCAAAACACTCGAACTGCTGATTTATGAACGTATGTATGTGGCTGCTAAACCTGTTATCTCTGAGTACCAACATGGCTTTGTACGAAATCGCTCAAACCTACACTGATGCCCTACACAAGCATGCTGAATTCTAACCTGGAGAAGAGATGTCAAGTTGACAGCATTTACATCTACTTTTTGGAGGTTTTCGATAAAGTTCCTCACGAATTAACTTTAAATAAATTTGAACGTTTGGGTTTTCCGTACTGGATTGTCCCTTGGCTGCGTTCTTACCTGATTGGTAGGTCATCCTTCGTTAAATTAGGCACTCCCAAGTAACATTTTTAGTTTTATAACGCTCTTTAAGACCATAATTTACTCTTCAAGAGTGTTATACAACCATCATAAAACCAAAATGTTACTAGGGACTGTCTCATCCAATACATATCCTACGCCATCCGGAGTGCCACAAGGCAGTCAGCTATGGCCGCTGATTTTCATCATCTTCGTGAACGACTTATGCTGTAAACTTCGATCTCATCAACGCGTGTACGTCGATGATTTGAAAATATTTCGAATTATTCGATCATTGACCGATTGTCTTGCGCTGCAACAAAATCTAGATGTCATAGCCAACTGGTGTTGTTTAAATGGTACGGAGATAAATGCGACGAAATGCAACTCAATAAGTTTTACCAGATGCAGAACGCAGATAAACTTTCGTTATTCGTCATGCGTTACTCGTTACTCGTCATGCGGAATATGCTGTGCAGGTGTGGGCGCCCTATCACGAAATCCAGATGACGCGAATTGAAAGGGTCCAACGCAGTTTAGTTCGTTTTGCCCTCAGGCGATTGCCGTGGAATAATCCTTTGAGGTTACCGCACTACGAAAAGCGATGTCAACTGATTCGACTCGAAACCCTTCGACAACACGTGGAGATTTGCAGAGAGCTTTTGTATTTGACATTATAAACAACCACGTGGACTGCTCTGAGCTCTTGCTTCTTGCTGAGCTTCTGCTACGCGAGGTAGATTTTTTTCACTTCGCGTTCTCATATTGTGCATGTACATTCATATTGTGCAAATAGTAAACAACACGGCGTGTGTATGGGGGACCTTTATGACAAAAAAATGAGCATCGCCAAAACTTTCACTACGTGAAAATATGGAAAATATAGGGCATTGCACGGACTGCTTCATCTCTTTCTCGTTGCAAAGAAATTTGAAAACAACAAGGCCAGTAAACGTCAAAATATATGAGGAACGAAAGAGAAAGATATGTTTCCGTGCAGTGCCCTATAGCTCTTAAGCTTTCATTTCGTGACTATTTGAAAAAAATCTACCGAGGGGTCTCGAACAACTTTTTTTTTCTCCCTGAAACGGATCTTTGTAGTTGGAAGACCAACGATTATTATTTATCGCGTCCCATTTAAAATGAGATTCCTGGATTTTTTATTCCAATAATCGTATATAAACTCAGGGGTACCGAAATTACCAAGTTATAGTCTAAATTAATAGTTTGTTGGAGCTCAAGCGTCAAAGTGCATGACGAAGCCGAACTCGATATATTTATGTTATCTTCTGCAAACAGCTAAGAAAGACTTGGATGGAGATTATGCTCTGCATCGTCATCTTATGCACATATACACCCAATTCTTTCCCAAATATATACCAAAATTGAAACTTTGGTGGTAAATTTGATGGTAAAAAAATGGTAACTTGGCTTAGAAACCTCGCAGTTAATAACTGTGGAAGTGCTGATTGAACACTCAACTGTGAGGCGGCAATGTCTTAGTGGGGAATGTAATGCCAAAACAAAGAAGGAGAAGTAATATAGATACACATAATTCACTTTTAACACTATTTTTTTGTCGTATTTTTGATTGTGTAACTTCAATTTATCACTAAAAACTATCCAACATGCTCATAGAAATCCTTAATACCTCATTCAAATAGAAATCAGATTTCATTTGATATACGGTAAACAGATGAGCGCAAAAATGAGTCATGCTAAGTGCACAAAAAAGGCAAAATTGTAAGTAAATATCTAGCTTTTAGTTTAAAATAAAATCTCTTCTGATTTCAACAAAAAGTGACATGGGTATAAAAAAAACTTAAAAATATGTACTGTATTTTGTCCTAGAGATCATATCGCTGCGATGCATAGTTGATGAGAACGAGTGATTCATCCAGACAAGCAAATTCATTTTACTACAAATGTTGTGGCAAACATGCAACTTTCTATGATATTGCACTGCGTGAGCTTGAAGAAATACTCATTCGAAACGATAATTCGAAATTCATTACCAATTTATAAATTAGTCCACTTTTCATTGTGTTGTCGCATTATCCAGTATTTTGCGCTCGATAATGGCGGCCTGGTGAGTTCCTTTTTGACATTCAAGAGGTAGAAAATATTTACATATTTTGATCAATGTAGGCTTTGATTCATTGACAAAAATTGGCACTCACCGGGATTGTTAAAAACAAACATAACGTCAAAATATTTTACTCAAGAATTTCATTGCTTAGGTTCCACTCTTCCAATATTTAAATTTTATTATCTAGGAATGTAAACCCCATAATAAATTGATAAAGCCAGGACATGGGTCAAGCTATGGAAATATTGATAGTAAATAAGTGTGCATCTCAAACTCAAACTCGCAATTTCAACCAGAGTTTCTGATCTGACTATGGACTGATGTCAATTTTATTGTAGAATCCTGCAAAACAAAGGTAATTTGGAAACCGATGAACAACCAGAGGGAAAAGATGTTTACCTTTGTTGACTATAGACTGTTGCAAATTGATAGTGATATTATGCACTGGGAAACAAATCCTATGCCCCCCTAGGCGCTTATTCTGGTAAATCACGGAGCAACTACTAAATTACGGCTAGCATGCTCATCTTCATAAGACCCTCCAATAATTATCAGCATTTCTATTAACATTCACCACATGCCCAGCTCAGAATATCATTTTATTGTGCACTATGCTGACGTCAGAAGCATGGCGGTTTCGACTACAAGTAATTTTGCCATGTAGGTATTCCAAATGAAGGATTTAACAATTTAGGAAGACTCGTTCAATTAAGGGATCTGGTGGTGTCATAAGCTACACAAAAAAAAATGAATTGTCTTATTTGGAAAACTTTTTTATTTTTCCGTTATCGATAACTGTTCTTTAATGCGTGGCTTCAACTTGAAAACGTAGAGTGTAAAAAAGTATTCCTTCGAGAGTGAATACATATTGAGGATAATGTTTCTGATGATTCCTCCCATCATAATCAATTCTTGAAATCCATTGATGAGATCGCATGATGCCTTCAATGAACCAAAATATGTATTTGAATTAAAGCAATTTGAATTTGAAAATATTTCAAGCCTTGCGTGTTCTTTGACATCTGTTTATTTACGAATAGTTTTCATTATAGATAGTAGAATCTATAGATGAGCGAAAGCATGGCTGAGTCGATTTTTTCGACCGTGCACGCGCGCATATGACGTCACAGCTCTTAACATTTCCATTGAAATCGTGACGTCATGCTCGTTTGGAGACACGTTTGACAGTTCGTTTGGAGACAGAGGATTTATCTTCGCTCATCTATATATTCCACTATCTATAGTTTTCATGCAATTCAAGGCAATTTCATGCAATGTCAAACTGGGAGGAACTCACGCTGCCATTACCGTGCGCAAAATACTGGATTGCTATTTTGTTTTTGGCAATCACTTTCAATAACGTTCAATTATTTGGTCAAGCCGAATACCACCAACATAGAACGCAAACACAAAACTTGGACGATCAGAACCAGGGTAGTTTTAGAAGTTTTTGGAGAAGAGTTTGAATTTTTAGACACAAAAATCGTGCTGAAGGGATGACTCTAATAAAATCTAAATTGCCTAAGAGTTCAGAAAAGTTAACCAGTAAACGAAAATCAATCTCCTGCATCTTCTTCTAAAAAGACACTTATTTTCATGACTCTTGGTACAACCACCAGACTTTGAAGTAATCGATGAGCTTTACTTTTATTCATCTATCTAGTGGAAAAAATCTAGCTCAACAATGATCAGAAGCGTAATTTAGAAAAGCTTTACTAATTATTAAGCCCCGTTAATATTTATAAAAACTCCATAGAATAAAATGTATTCCTTATTTTCAAAACCAAAAATATCTTTATAAAACCATCCCACATAGAAATGCCGAGGAAATGTCCAACCTAAACATTTCCTAGACCGAACCGGGAATACAACTCAGCCACCTGCAGCATGGTCTTGGCATGCTTATCTCGGTAGGTTAAAATAGTTTTATATTATCTTGGAAATGTTATAAAAAATCATTAGGTTTTCAGAAATCGTTAAGTCTTGAATGTCGGAATCCTGTCGTTTTTTGAGCTCAAACAATCAATTTGAAATTTCTTAATAATCTGGAATAATTTCTACGAATTTCGCTAATTTTCATTTAAATCCAAAAAGTAAAAAATTGAAACTAAACAAACACTGTTAAAAATATTAGTGGGTTCAACCCTTTCGAAGCAGTACACTGGTAGAAAATACATTTTGATTTTCATAAGTCTTGCCTTATGAAACCCAATGAATTCATTTTATTTTCATTTCATAAGGTACCAATGGGAATCATAAGTTTGAATTATGAAATTCATACGAATTTCTTGTGTAAACTTTTCATAAGGTATTCTTATGAACAGACCTTGTTCATTACAGTGTTCATCCTGATCGTCTTGACAGCTAACCAAAAAAATGGCTCACTTCTGCAGCATTTTTTCTACGCCATCAATGTGAGTCTGTTTCGACCGAAATAATCACGAATTTTTACAATAACTTTATTTCCTTCCATTTCAGCAACATTACAACAACCGCCATGTCAGAAAGATGTCCGAAAATATAAAAGCAACTGCATGTGTCGGTTTTTCAGTCGATTCGACCAAGACACTCCCCCGAAGTCTTCCAAAGTCGGAAACAACTCCATAAGTCCTTCAGTTTTGCCTCCCCCAACGATTAGTGCCCTCTACTATGCAAATTGTGTACACGGTTTGAGGAATGATGCTGTTCCTGTGAAATAACATTTTCCGGTTTCCTCCGACTTTGGAACGATCACTGACATCAGTACGGCCACTGACAGAAGTAGCCAAACGGACGAATGATGTGGGAAAGCGACAAGTTTCGGTTAAAACAATCAAGGTAATATTCGGCCACAAGGTTTAGAATTACTTATAGAAAGAACTATATACAGCATTTTCATTTTTCAGTTCAGGAAGACAACGATGAATTGACTCATCGTCTGAAACAGCAACTCGTGAACTCGTCATTGAGAAGAAAGCTCCGGTACATAAATAGACTTCTAGCTTCGGACTGCAGTACGTAATACTCGAGTATTATAGCATTATAATCATAATCAATGACTGACTGATTTTTCTTATCAATTTCAGGAATTATATGGACGATCTGGAACTGCTTGGCGTAGCTTGACCACCAGCTAAGAACGGCAAAGCTTAGCCAAAACATCAAAGTATGCGTACGGCTAGACTAAACGGTGTTACCGATGGCTCTCACGCTGGAAAACAACTATTCGGGCATCTGTAGTAGCCGTTGAGCTTAATGCGGGATAGAGTGATCGGTGCAATTCTTTAGGTAGATGCTGAGGAGATTCAGCCAATGCTTCAACTTCAGAACCATACTGGTCAGCACTCAACACACAGTCCCGGTGCCAGTTGCCAGTCATGCCCTCACTCATTTTTTAACAGCACATCGGTTTCAGCATCTCATGCAGTTTGGACACCATTCAGAAAGTTCTGCTTGGAATAGCTCCTTTTGATTATTATGTAGTGGCGTGTTGATCAACAGTTCGTGAGCTAATGCTAATGTTGGGACCTTTCCTTAGCCATGCGGTGAGATGCGCGGCTACAAAACGAGATCATGCTGAAGGTGACTGGGTTCAATTTTTTGTCCCGTCATAGGAAATTAACATTTTTGACTAAGTTTGCAAGGCAGAAGGAAATCGAAGTTGGGAAATGTTTTGAAGAAATTGTTCTTGTACGACTTCATGCGACAACTTTCCGAGCAGCATACTAAATTTGTTCTACGTAGGCCGATTTGAACGACACCTTTTCATAGTTTATCAGCAAGAAACTGAGCTTGGATGTTTCATGCTTACGACACATCTGTTGCTTGCGCTCGCAGTTTATGGTAATATCGAAGCAGCAACCAAAAAACGTCCTCGGCAATAACTAAAGCCCCAAACGCAATTCAACGGAACGGCGACGGAAACGGCAAATTTGACAGAAAATATATGGGCTAACTGTCAAATTTTCCGTTTCCGTCGCCGTTCCGTTGTATTGCGTTTGGGGCCTTAATTTGGATGCTTTCAACTTGGAAATTGCAAGACCTATTTCGTTCGTAATATCGGTGTCGGTATCACTGGACCAAGGCTGCATATTTGATACATTCTTTGATACATTACAGTAGTAATATGTACTAGTTATTTGGTTATAGTGTTGCTACTTAACAGCTGATTAGGGATGCAATTCCTTGTCGGTGTAGTCTGATTAGAAAGAGCAATTGGTTGTCTTTCCGTATCGGATCGTAATTAGTTTCTCCAGAGGCAATTTTAAACGGTTGCACATGCTTATCAAATTCCTTAATATGTATTCGGATAATTGTAGTTCATTGCGTTACCCAAGTTAATTGCCTTCACGCCTTAAAACGAAGTCGACCATTTGCATTGTTATGAGACATATCTTCTTCTTCTTCATCGGCATTACATCCCCCACTGGCACTTGGATTTTGAATCAATTGAGTTATTAACAAAATATAAAATCGATTTGGAGAAATCGATCAATACAGTTACGCCCCTATGAAACTAAGAGAATGATACTTATATGCCCAGGGAAGTCGAGACAATTTCCAACCCGAAAATTTCATAGACCCGACCGAGAAACGAACCCAGCCACCCTTAGCATGGTCTTGCTTTGTAGCCGCGAATCTTACCGTACGGCTAAGGACATATATCCTGTAGCAATAGAATCTGAATATAGTGGGAGTGAGTTTTTATTTAATAAAGACATAATTATTAAAAAACGTTTTATCAGCTTGGTTTTAATTCATAATTTGTTTTAAGTTGAAATAAATTTAAAAAAATCATACCATCTATATAAGCACTTCATAACACTGCCTTATGAAATTTCATAAGGTCAATCAATGAAAATTTTAAGGCAAACTTTATGAGGAACATATGTCTCATTATGGGCAAAATTCATCCAAGGTTCATTCTGTTCCATAAGGTAACCTTATGATTTTCAATTGATTTTCTTGTGGCTAAACTTCATAAGGTAAGTTAATGAACTTCGAAAGGTTTTTTCCGGCAGTGTACGTTTGCTAGCCAAATGTTGAACTTAATAATTTTGGCTCCGTCATGCTTTTCCATATTTGAGCCTTTTAAATTAGGTTCAAAATAAAAAAAACATGAAGAATATTCATTCCTTGCATTTAATTCATGACGAGTCAACTCGTGAGGGACTCGTGACTGGCAGCTGGTATTAGATTAGAATGCAGGTTCCATTTGGAAAGGAAAAAAAAAGTTGTTCGGGACCCCCCGGTAGATTTTTTTAAAATACCTAGGAAATGAAAGATAAGAAGCTATATTTTCACGTAGTTGAAATTTTAGCCATGCTCATTTTTTTGTGATAATATTGTTCTACTGAACACGCCGTGAAATATCACCAAATTTAAATTTGAATCAGTTTTTCACTGAAGACGTTTTATAGAGGAAAACTACATATATATGTATATGTATATATGTATATATATGTTACGTATACGTATTTGTCAACTGAGAATGGAATTATGTAGTTATCGTTAATAGAAAAATTTGTATAATCTAAAGTTTTGAAAACAACTTTAGGATTTGGTTCAGCGGCGCAGCCAAAATTTTTGATAATATGAAGTCTAGTTTAAGTTCAAATTTGTTTCGAAATTCCGCGGAATTCCGTTAAATTTCGTTAGAAGCTAGTTTTTTCTAGCGAAATTTTTGCAATTTTACGAAACGAAACGAAATCAAGGAATCAGATTTCGCCATGCTCAAATTCCGCGAAATTCCGCGGAATTTCGTTTCGAACCACCTGAAACGAAATTTTTCGAAATACCGCATATGCTTAGCGGACACCTTCCTACATAACCGGTACCAAATAGTTTTTCATAAAACGTTTCTAATTTTGAGAAAACCCGCGTTAGATGTCTTTCGCCATACAAATTTCTGGTGGTTAACTCTTGCTGGCTATTTTGCGCATTTACTATAGCGCCTGGATGTGACAGCGGCGGGTAGAAAATCAGCCACTGCCAATAATTTATTGAGAGTTGTTCGGATCTTCGGATCTTTTGCTTGCTACGGTTCGTTCTACCGCACTACTAGGTCTCGTGTGTCCGTTGTCTCGCTTGTGTTGTGTACCGCGAGCGTGGTATTTTCGTTTGTGTTGTACAAATTACAACAGCGCGCGTACTCGAGTGCGTACACTCGAGGGAGTTTCTCTAGGCGCGTGTTTGACAATGATTTCATCAATTTAAAGTGAGCTGCTGAACTGGGGTTCCTTACAAAAGATCCATGGCTCTCCAGCTCAATATAAGGAAGCGAATCTTTCGAACAGCTCCTGAGCGGAGCGCCCATCTCTAATATAAGTTAACGAACAGGACACACGGACTCCAACACCCTTTCCCACGGGACGAAGCTGCAGACGATAGCAGTAACGGAACACGACAACACGACACCATGGATGCATCGTGAAGCACCCAGACAGCTGACGCAGCACGGACAGCAACGACGACCAACGGACTTCGGACCCCGATCATCTGATCTGGGCCACAGGGCAAATTGCTGAGTAGGTATTTTAAGGTTTGATAGGTTTCTTTAAATTGAATTCAGGAAAATAAAGTCTGTCTTATCGTAACCTTTTTTAAAAAGGTCTTTTATTGAGAAAGCCCTTAATTTATATGGTAATGAAATACTAGTTGAGGAAACACAATTTTTTTTAGCAAAATGACCAAAAAATTATCTAACTCCATATCTCCCTTGTTGTTTATTCAAATCGTTCATATTTTTTTATTTCATTTATTTGATAGGCTCAACCGCCATTCTAGCATTACAGAGCCGATTTGCTTATATTAATAACCCTTTTTGTCGTTTTTAAAAATATTTTTTCTAGTTGGTAAAACTACATTTTCTCCTGATAGAGTGGAAAACTCATCAATTTCAGTGCAGCTGCCGTCAGCAGAATGGGCCGCGTTCGAGAAACACTGCTCCGAGCATATTTTCTTCTTCTCATTTGCCTTACGAGTTGACAGCCGTCGCTTTGTTCCTGGTTCATTTGTGTTAAGAGATACCGAGCTGGATGAGTCGTCAAATGATACGTTGTTTTGATCGGATTCGCTTTCACCTTGTATGGCAATGGAATGATGCACACTAGCCAATATTTCTCCAAACTCTTCAGTAGGAGAAGGAGAATTTGCACTGATTAGCGGCGGGAAGTTTTCGAGGTTTTTTGCTGTTGTTTGGTTGTTTCGGTTGAGGATGAAGTAGATGTTGCTGTTGTTTTCGGAACTGTTGCAGCAACTGTTTCCGAGCACTTGAACTTCGGATGCGCTAATTTGCCACATATACGGCATGAGGGTTTTTGGCCGTTATAAGTATACAAGCTCTGGAATCCACTAATTGTGATGTACGAAGGAATAGATTGACGTAATCGCATGTGCAGGACACGCACACCGTTATATACACCGGGGAAGTAATGCTTCCATCGCTCCCTCGACACTGAAGTTACTGCACCATACTGCTTCATATGCTCTTGGACGACAGCGTTGGTCATGGAAGTAGGGAGATCATGTATACGAACTGTTGTTATTTCTGCGTCCACGTAGACGTGAATGGAAAATTTCTTATCTCCACAATGAAAGTGATGTTTTAGATTGTGCCGGGTTTCATACCGGCATGCAGCTTCAAAACTCGTTATTTCAATGAACACGCACCGTCGGATGTTATGAAATTGAATTTGTTTCACCTCCGAAAGATCTAATTTCAATTCATTTTCCAAAAACTTATGTACTTTCCCCGCATCAGGTCGCACTGGGAGTACATTAAAATCCACAACAACGGTATTCTGACGAGATAAATTAATTGTCGCCATTGTCACAGATTACTCAAAAATATATGTAGTTCTCTCGTGAAACAAAGAAACGAATGAAAATGCGTCCGACGCGTAGGAGCTCTGGCTGTCAACTCTTCGTTCATAATTACACATGATAATAGTTGGCCAGAATACCTGTCAAACTGATACAGTGCTGCCAGTTTATCTATTTTTATTACTTAAAAAAAACGAAAACGTACTCTTACCCCACGCGCACTCTTGCCCCACTCTACACTACTGTTCAGCAAATCCTTCAACTGACAATCGTTGGATATTGAAACGCATCGTTCTGTTGTTTCGTGAATTCGTGACGCTGGAAAGTCGCGTCCGAATTTTTGCAACTTCAAGGTAGTGATCCAAGTCAATGTTTGGACCTCTGAAGGACCTTACATCTATGACATCCGAAAAATGTCGTCCGTCGACCAGCACGTGTTCTTTTTTTTTTCTTCCTAAGCAATGGAGGGGGAATCTCAACAGACATCCTGGGTTGCCCAGGAAGTGCGGGGTTAGGGACCACCTCCAACAGCAAACGAGGGAGGCAGGACTACATCCCCGACCCGCTAAACCATTTCCATTGCCACTAAGCCCATAGTCCCTTCCTTACAACCAGAATATAATGCTTCAAAGGGGGGCTAGTGCACGACGCGTCCTCGAGGTTAGCTGCGTGTCCTTGCAGCACCGAACATCGTGACTCGCTTTTTTAGAAGAACACCATGGTATCGTGCCAGCGCATTGCCGGCTTTCCAGGTGGCCTTACCACGCCCTATGTCCTTGGAAGGTGGGAAGGGTCGACTTTTTTGCGCCTGAACTAGCCATCCTTGATTCCAAGCGCCACCTTCTGTGTAACTCCGATTTGGCGATAGCCGATAAAACGGCGTTCCAGCCAACTTCATCTTTACACGTCCTCCGAATTAGGTTGTCCGGGGTAGTGTCCAGACCACATGTGGCAAGCATGTGGTCACGCATTGTGCGAAAACGTGGGCACACGAACAACACGTGTTCCGCCGTTTCCTCTAAACCTGCGCACACCAAGCACTCGGACGAGGACGAGCAAGCCAGCTGCGTTATCTGCACTGTGATTTTGCAGCACGCTTAAACGCCGGGCACATTGAACCCCCCATGGGGTGCTTGCTGTTCACAGCTTTGCTGGAACAAATCAAACAATTGGGAGGGTTCGTGCAGCATTGTGCCTTCATTTCATTTATTTAGTTAACATCTAAACAGATAACACTGAATCAACAATTTGACGCCACAATGCACGGTTCGAGGCCGCATCTCTCCATCCTCGGATACGCCCCACGCTCGCCAAGTCGTTCTGCACCTGGTCTGCCCATCTCGCTCGCTGCGCTCCACGCCGTCTCGTACCTGCCGGATCGGAAGCGAACACCATCTTTGCAGGGTTGCTGTCCGGTATTCTTGCAACATGTCCTGCCCATCGTACCCTTCCGGCTTTAGCTACCTTCTGGATACTGGGTTCGCCGTAGAGTTGGGCGAGCTCATGGTTCATTCTTCGCCGCCCCACACCGTCTTCTTGCACACCGCCAAAGATGGTCCTAAGTACCCGTCTCTCGAATACTCCGAGTGCTTGCAAGTCCTCCTCGAGCATTGTCCATGTTTCATGTCCGTAGAGGACTACCGGTCTTATTAACGTCTTGTACATGACACATTTGGTGCGGTGGCGAATCTTTTTCGACCGCAGTTTCTTCTGGAGCCCGTAGTAGGCCCGACTTCCACAGATGATTCGCCTTCGTATTTCACGACTAACGTTGTTGTCAGCCGTTAGCAAGGATCCGAGGTAGACGAATTCCTCGACCACCTCGAAGATATCCCCGTCTATCGTAACACTGCTTCCCAGGCGGGCCCTGTCGCGCTCGGTTCCGCCCACAAGCATGTACTTTGTCTTTGACGCATTCACCACCAGTCCAACTTTTGTTGCTTCACGTTTCAGGCGGGTGTACAGTTCTGCCACCTTTGCAAATGTTCGGCCGACAATGTCCATGTCATCCGCGAAGCAAATAAATTGGCTGGATCTGTTGAAAATCGTACCCCGGCTGTTACACCCGGCTCTCCGCATGACACCTTCTAGCGCAATGTTGAACAACAGGCACGAAAGTCCATCACCTTGTCTTAGTCCCCGGCGCGATTCGAACGAACTGGAGTGTTCGCCCGAAATCTTCACACAGTTTTGCACACCATCCACCGTTGCTTTGATCAGTCTGGTAAGCTTCCCAGGGAAGCTGTTCTCGTCCATAATTTTCCATAGCTCTACGCGGTCTATACTGTCGTATGCCGCCTTGAAATCAACGAACAGATGGTGCGTTGGGACCTGGTATTCACGGCATTTTTGAAGGATTTGCCGTACAGTAAAGATCTGGTCCGTTGTCGAGCGGCCGTCAACGAAGCCGGCTTGATAACTTCCCACGAACTCGTTCACTAATGGTGACAGACGACGGAAGATGATCTGGGATATCACTTTGTAGGCGGCATTAAGGATGGTGATCGCTCGAAAGTTCTCTCACTCCAGTTTGTCGCCTTTCTTGTAGATGGGGCATATAACCCCTTCCTTCCACTCCTCTGGTAGCTGTTCGGTTTCCCAGATTCTGACTATCAGTTTGTGCAGGCAAGTGGCCAGCTTTTCCGGGCCCATCTTGATGAGCTCAGCTCCGATACCATCCTTACCAGCTGCTTTATTGGTCTTTAGCTGTTGAATGGCATTCTTAACTTCCCTCAAGCTGGGTGCTGGTTGGCTTCCATCGTCCGCTGAACTGACGTAGTCATCTCCTCCGCTGCCTTGACTTTCACTGCCTGTACTCTCAGCGCCATTCAGATGTTCCTCGTAGTGCTGCTTCCACCTTTCGATCACCACACGTTCGTCCGTCAGGATGCTCCCATCCTTATCCCGGCACATTTCGGCTCGCGGCACGAAGCCTTTGCGGGATGCGTTGAGCTTCTGATAGAACTTGCGTGTATCTTGAGAACGGCACAGCTGTTCCATCTCCTCGCACTCCGCTTCTTCCAGGCGGCGTTTCTTCTCCTGAAAAAGGCGGGTCTGCTGTCTCCGCTTCCGTCTATAACGTTCCCCGTTCTGCCGGGTACCTTGCTGCAGCGCGACCGCCCGCGCTGCGTCCTTCTCCTCCAGAATCTGTCTGCACTCTTCGTCGAACCAATCGTTCCGTCGACTTCGACCCATATACCCGACGTTGTTCTCCGCTGCGTCGTTAATGGCTGCTTTAACTGTACTCCAGCAGTCCTCAAGAGGGGCCCCATCGAGCTCACCCTCTTCCGGCAACGCTGCCTCGAGATGCTGCGCGTATGCAGTGGCGACATCAGGTTGCTTCAGTCGCTCTAGGTCGTACCGCGGCGGTCGTCGGTACCGAACATTGTTGATGACGGATAGTTTTGGGCGCAGTTTAACCATCACCAGATAGTGGTCCGAGTCGATGTTAGCGCCACGATATGTCCTGACGTCGATAATGTCGGAGAAGTGCCGTCCATCAATCAGAACATGGTCGATTTGTGATTCTGTCTGCAGTGGTGATCTCCAGGTGTACCGATACGGGAGGCTGTGTTGGAAATAGGTGCTGCGAATGGCCATATTCTTGGAGGCGGCGAAATCAATTGGTCGTAGGCCGTTTTCGTTCGTCAGCTGGTGAGCGCTGAGCTTTCCAATGGTCGGTCTAAACTCCTCCTCTTGGCCAACCTGAGCGTTAAAATCTCCTATGATGATTTTGACGTCGTGGCTTGGGCATGCGTCCTTATCATCATAAGTGCTTCCGGAGTGTGGGCTATGGACGTTGATTATGCTGAAGTTGAAGAACCGGACTTTGATCCTCAACCTGCACATTCTTTCATTGATCGGCCACCACCCGATCACGCGCCTTTGCATATCGCCCATCACTATGAAAGCTGTTCCCAGCTCGTGTGTGTTGCCGCAGCTCTGGTAGATGGTATGATTACCTCTAAACGTTCGCACCATTGATCCCTTCCAACAAACCTCCTGCAGCGCTACGATGCCGAATCCACGGTCTTTGAGCACATCGGCGAGTATGCGTGTGCTCCCGATGAAGTTGAGAGATTTGCAGTTCCACGAACCGAGTTTCCAATCGCTAGTCCCTTTTCGTCGCAGTGGTCTTCGCCGATGGTTCCGGTCCGTACTCTCTTGTTGATTGTTCGTTGCTTATGATTTTTTAAAGGCTGGCTTGCAGGGCCTGACACCAAACCCCTAAATTTCCGGAGGACCATTCCTCCTTATTTCCGGTGGACCATGGTGCACAGTTTCACTTGGAGTCCCTCGCTGGCACTCGGACGATGATCAGCCGCCCCTAACATGGAGAACAGACGCTGTTGTGAGCCGATCCTGACATGGAGAACAGACGCTCAATAAGATTCGCACCTCCGGAGAGGAGCAAACCCCCCCTTCCCTGTCAGCATACGACCATAGTTCCCACCGGGGTTGGTTACCCGATCTTCCCTAAGGTTGCTCGTATCCCGGCCAGCACCGCGGGGAGGTAGGGATAGGAGTTGCTGGGTAAGAGGCTAAGGACCGCGAGATGGGTCTATTTTATTCCTTCAGGTACGCGAAGTACCAATGGTACGCTTTACCCAGCATTTGCCGTGCCAGCATTGTGCCTTATGTCCCTCCAATCCGCAGCGTCGGCAGAGATTGCTTCTGTCAGGGCCTTTGCAGTCCCATTGCTTGTGCCCCGGTTCCAGGCACTTGAAGCAAACTTCGGGTTGCTCGTATATGCCCACAGGGCACACCGACTACCTTGGAGGCGTCCGCTGCAGATAGCCGAACCAATGCTACCTGCGTCCCTGCCGGACCTTTCCGTAGCCGAACGGCTGCGGTGGGCGTCTCCACTTCACACTGTCGCCACAGTGCCGTGACGAGCTCTTCGACTTCGGTGATCTCGTCCAGGTCTTTAACCCTTAGATTTACCTCCGTCGTGAGTGTCCTCACCTTGACCGTCTCGCCTAGGACTTCCTCCGCCAACTTCTTGTAGGCGGCGCCCTTTTGCGAGACGCCCCGCTTCAGCTCGAGGATCATCTCGCCCATCCGGGTACGTCTTATTCGACGTACGTCGGCGCCGAGTTCACCGAGCTTGACGTCACTCTTCATCGCCTTAAAGACGTCCGAGTACTTAGCCTCGTCCGTTTTGAGGACTAGGGCATCGCCCCTGGAGCGATTGGCGCCTACCCTAGACTTCTTGCTACCCTCATTCGCCTGGGCCTTCTTTTCGGCCCTTGACGTCTTCGGTTTCCTCTTGTTCTTGACCAGGGTCCAGGTGGCTATTTCCCTGGTCTGGTGCGGCTGAAAGCTCTCAGCCTGCCATAACCCCTTACCACCGTCTTTCCTGGGTAGACGGACCTTTCCAGGTCCTTCCTCCCCCGGTTTTGGAGGTACCTGGCCGGGGTTCAGCTTCCCAGCCCAACTACCCTTGTTCGGGGTAGTAACCCTCCGCGTTTTGGAGCGGCCCCCAGGGAGCTCATCCCCTGGAGACTGTCTCCCCCGTTTTTGTGTCTGCTCCGTTGGAGCAGTCACCCCCGACGTGCCCACAAATATTTTAGCCTCAGTCTGGGTAGACTTTGGCACCGCCGTCTTCGCTGGTACGCCCTCGGTCGATTCGACCTTGCCCGAGTCCACGAATCCTTGGGCCTCAGTCTGGGTAGACCTCGACTCCACCGATTTCACGGGTTTACACTTGGCCGTCCCGACCGCCCTCTCCAGCTTGGCGTCCAGCATCGACTTTCGAAGTTTCACCAAGCTCCTCTTGAGGTCCTTACTGATATTATGCTTCGATGACGCAAAGTCGATGATGGCGTCCAGCTGTTCCGTCGCCACCTCGAAGGCCGAACGCCCATCGTGTTTGCGGTTCATCGCCTTCACAAGCCATGGGCCGTGTATAACCTCTACCGGCGTAGCCTGGGAGAAGGTTAAGTGACCCACGCTGGCGCTGCGCACTGAGCTGCCGCCTATTGCCTCTGGCCTCCTAGGCGACCTGAACAATCCATACCTCTTGCGAAGGGGTTGTCACCTACACTACTACCACTAATTGAAGAATGACTTGGTTTTCCATTTTGGTCCCACGAGTTGCTCGGGAAAAGAGGTCCACCACGCCAGAGTCCAGCATGACGCGGTAAGGGACAATTACTGTGGAGGGTGCCCAGGTACCCCAAAAGCTCTGTTAAAGGCCCAGCTCATTATTTCACCCCCCTGGCCTTGCATCCCCTCTGCACGGGTCGCTTAACGCCTTGGGATTAGGGGTTAGGGACGATGGTCCCCTTGATCGCACCCACTCACTCTAGCTGATGTCAGAAGGACAACAGTGCCCAGAGCTGTGTAGGTCGCTCCTTCCTAGATGTCAACTCACCATTTCGCAGCCCACCAGCACGTGGTCTATCTGTGAGCAAGTGTCTCCACTCAGATGTTGTCAGGTGTGTTTGCGGATATTCGATGACAATCTTTACATCGTGTGTTGGGAACTCTCCGTAGGCCTTATCAAGGCTCTCATAGAACTCATCCTTCACATCATCAGGCTTATCGTGCGTTGGGGAATAGATGCTGATCAGGCTATAGTTGAAGAATTTGCCCTTCATTCTCAACACGCAAATGCGATCGCTTAGCGGCTCCCACCGGATAACACCCTTCATCTGTTTCCCGATCACTATGAAGCCAACTCCTCGTTCTGCTCTGTCACTGCCGCTATAGTAGATGTGGTACTTGCATGAAGTGTTCGCTATGGGATCCATCGCCGGAAATCACGTTCTCCAGTTCTGGCCCACCGTATTCCCTGGATTGCTGCCACACTCACGCCGACCTTCTGCAGCTCACGAGCCAGGAGCCCAACACGTGCTGGTTCATTCAAAGTTCTTACGTTCCAAGATCCAACTTTCCAGTCGTTATCCTTTATTCGTAGCCGGGTCTGTTGCCGTTGAATCAATCCGTTTGCACTACTTTTGCTTTTCTTGGTAACTGTGGAATCTTCGGTAGACTACCTTACCAGGGTTGCGCTACCTAACATCGCGTTGAAGGGGCTGCCTTCTCGATGATGACACGATGCAGCTTGATGTGCTCAGTTAAGTGTAGAGTCCCTCGCTGGCACTCGGACGATGATCAGTCGCCCCTAACATGGAGAACAGACGCTCGATCAGATTTGCACCTCCGGAGAGGAGCAAACCCCCCCTTCCTGTCAGCATACGACCATAGTTCCCACCGGGGTTGGTTACCCGATCTTCCCTAAGGTTGCTCGTATCCCAGCCGAATCTATGACAAAAGGTCGAAAGACAAAAGGTCGAAAGGACAAAAGGTCGAAAGACAAAAGGTCGAAAGACAAAAGGTCGAAAAGACAAAAGGTCGAAAGGACTAAACGTCGAAAGGTCGAAAGGACAAAAGGTCGAAAGGTATAGAAGGTCGAATGGGACAAAAGGTCGAAAAGGACAGAAGGTCGAAAAGGACAAAAGGTCGAAAAGGACAAAAGGTCGAAAGTGATAAATGGTTGATCAAGAACAAGTTAATAACAAGTTTTGTGTATACCAAAGGAATTTGTGAAATGCATTTAACTTCAAGCAGAAATAACACACTTATCTCATTAATCAAAGTTGAAGAATGAGCAATTTTCAAAGAAGGAGTTATTACTATGAAACAATATTATGAATATCTAAATAGTTCTGTTAGAGATAAAATAGATTGTTGAATTTGGAAATGAATAAAACTTGTATAGATCGAGACAGAGTTGTTCTATACAGTTGGCAAAAAATTGCCCTTTTATTTTTCACTATTTTTAACAAATAAATAAAATCCATTCAATGAGTGAAAATAATAGATGGATATCTACGTTTTCTAAATGTCATTTAAATCGGTTAAAACAGTGCACGCAGACAAGTGTATTTAATATACATCTGCGTGTAATACACGCCGGTGTATTTGATGTGCGGCGTGCGCCATTTTGACGAAACAAAGTGACATTTAGAAAACTAAAACATCCATCTATTAATTGTACTTACTGAATGAATTTCATTTAATTGTTAAACATTGTGAAAATAAAAAAGCAGAGTTTTTGCCAACTGTATAGGCCAACTCTGATGCGAGATTGATTCTCTCCGTTTCAGTTTCTCTTTCTATTTCGACCTTTTGTCCCTTTCGCCTTCTTGTTTTTTTGTTTCTTTCGACCTTTTGTCCCATTCGACGTTTTGTCCCATTCGACGTTTTGTCCCGTTCGACGTTTTGTCCTTTCGACCTTTTGTCCCTTTCGACCTTTTGTCCTTTTCGACCTTTTGTCCCTTCGACCTTTTGTCTTTCGACGTTTTGTCTTTCGACCTTTTGTCCTTTCGACCTTTTGTCTTTCGACCTTTTGTCCCTAACCCATCCCAGCCAGCGCCACGAGGAGGTAGAGATAGGAATTGCTGTGTAATAGGCTAAGGACCGCAAAATGGGGTCTTTTTTATTTCTTCAGATACGCGAAGTACCAATAATACGTGTCGTAGTCGGATGTCAGCATGTTGCTGTTGCCTCTGTGCTCGTTTCCTCTCAGTGGCCCTAACAAAGGGCCTTTGTTGTTTTTTGTTGCTGCCAGCAGACAGAACGTAAAGCCGTTTCCTCGGTGGCCCTAATAAGGGCCGTTGTTTCGATGCTTTTTTCCCAGCGGTAACGCCGCCGCCGCGCGCTGAAGCTTGACAGAAGACCGTCGGGCTGGTATAACGAAGCTGCCGCTGCCTCACTTCAACGAATGCGACACAATGACAATCACCCCCAACGCCACTGCCGTCTCGGGCTCGTCTCCGCTTTTTGCTCCCACGATACTGCTAGTCCTCCAATGCCAACACACAAGCAGGGGTTGGACGTGTATGGCCGCTCAACGTCGCTATCCTCTCGGGCTCGACTTCAGCAAGGCAGCCGCTTTTCGTTCCCGCGCTACTGCCAGACCTCCAATGTCAACACACGAACAGGGGTCGAATGTGTACGTTTTCCTTCCTTCGGGGGTTCCGCTTCCTGCGATGCTTTGTCATTCGCTTTAGACTGATGAATGAGCTTGACAACGGAACGGCTCGCTTTATATAGTTGCGGGCTGACACGATTGACCAATCAGCATCAACGGAGGGGAAACAGCAAATGGAAACAAATTATTTTTCTTCTTGTTTTTGTTTGTTGTTTTTTTTAGTTTTCAGCAGAACTGCACAGCCCTTCTACGCATAGTTGTCCCATGTTAGTTTTTGTTGATTTTGACTTTTCACCACAGAGCAGTCTATTTTGATGTATACTTTTAGAAAACTCTAACAGATTTCGAACAACATCAAGTCAATTGGTCCCATTGCTTAATTTCTACGCATAATTGTCACGCGGTGATTTAATTCATCGTTATGGCGGTTTCTGTTATTTTATGAAGCAACACGCATTGAAATAGCATTTTCTGTTTAGATCTTGCAATCTTAGCCTGTTGCACTGATTTAATGGGGGCAATTTGTACAATACTCATTCTAAGCGACATAATCACTTCAACCACGTGGCAGGTTCACTTCCATAGATAATGCATGTGGAGACGTAAGTCAATCGCAGTAGTCATTCACGAAATCATGCATTGAACGGGGCTAATATGCGTAGAAACCATAAAACAAGTGCTCTATTTCTCGGCATAACTGTCCCGCCAAACTATTTTCATGATCGTTGTCGCAAATTCTAATTGTGAGTGGAAAATAAGAATGATTACAATAAAATTAAGGCTTCTGAATGGTTCTGTGATGTAATAATCTTATATTGCATTATGGTTATACGCCAGCAATGAAAATTAGTGTTCAATTTAAAATGCCATTTTCTCATTTGTCGTTTTTTGAATTTGGTACAAGCATGCGTAGAACGGGCAGCAGGGACTATGTCCAAGGGCTTGACGATCCCTCCCCAGGCCATCTGCGAGTTGTGGGGCTTGCCTAGGATGTGGTGGGGTTTGACAGTGGGCCCTGTTAAACCTCTATAAAAAGCTGCATGTATCCGCAAGTAGGCCCCACCAAAGCGACCGTGTGCCGCTCAAAGCGCACAAGCCCAAGTCCTGGTGTTAGGTGGGACGCTGAACAGCCCTGACACGGCGGCCCTCCGACGAGACAGGAGGTTTGCGCAGGCCCAATAAGCCGCCTAGAAAACCAATCATTACGAACAATATAAGAGATAATGCGACTCGATATAATCGGCAAAGACCTAGGCGACGAATACAGGATCACGATTGGAAGCTTGGAACATGGAATTGCAAGTCGCTAGGTTTCGCAGGTTGCGACAGGATGATCTACGATGAATTACATCCCCGCAACTTCGACGTCGTGGCGCTGCAGGAGATTTGCTGGACAGGACAGAAAGTGTGGAAAAGCGGGCATCGAGCGGCTACCTTCTACCAAAGCTGTGGCACCACCAACGAGCTGGGAACCGGCTTCATAGTGCTGGGTAAGATGCGCCAACGCGTGATTGAGTGGCAGCCAATCAACGCAAGGATGTGCAAGCTGAGGATTAAAGGCCGTTTCTTCAACTATAGCATCATCAACGTGCACTGCCCACCCGAAGGGAGACC
This sequence comes from Armigeres subalbatus, assembly GCF_024139115.2. NCBI lineage: Eukaryota > Metazoa > Arthropoda > Insecta > Diptera > Culicidae > Armigeres > Armigeres subalbatus. The sequence goes on from NW_026943741.1 coordinate 1,889,386, forward strand.
CGACGTCGAGAAAGAAGCGTTCTACGCACAGCTGGAGCAGACATACGATGGATGCCCACTGCGGGACGTCAAAATCGTCATCGGTGACATGAACGCACAGGTAGGAAGGGAGGAAATGTATAGACCGGTCATCGGACCGGATAGTCTGCACACCGTATCGAATGACAACGGCCAACGATGCATAAACTTCGCAGCCTCCCGCGGAATGGTAGTCCGAAGCACCTTCTTTCCCCGCAAAAATATCCACAAGGCCACATGGAGATCACCTAACCAAGAAACGGAAAACCAAATCGACCACGTTCTAATCGACGGTAAATTCTTCTCCGACATCACGAACGTCCGCACTTACCGCAGTGCGAATATTGAATCCGACCACTACCTCGTTGCAGTATGCCTGCGCTCAAAACTCTTGACGGTGTACAACACGCGTCGAAGTCGGACGCCGCGGCTTAACATTGGGCGGCTACAAGACGGTAGACTAGCCCAAGGATACGCGCAGCAGCTGGAAGTGGCACTTCCAATGGAAGAGCAACTAGGCGAATGTGAGCAGTTAGTGGAAGAGAAGAATGCAGCATGGGCGAGATTGCTGCAACACCGCACGAGGGCGAACGAGGCACGATATAAACGGGCGCGGAACAGACAAAACTCGATTTTCCGGAGGAAAAAGCGCCAGCAGGAAGATCGAGACCGTGAAGAGACGGAGCAACTGTACCGCGCTAATAACACACGAAAGTTCTATGAGAAGTTAAACCGTTCACGTAAGAACCACGTGCCACAGCCTGATATGTGTAAGGACATAAACGGGAACCTTCTTACGAACGAGCGTGAGGTGATCCAAAGGTGGCGGCAGCACTACGAAGAACACCTGAATGGCGATGTGGCAGACGAAGATGGCGGTATGGTGATGGACCTGGGAGAACGCGCGCAGGACATAATCTTACCGGCTCCGAATCTCCAGGAAATCCAGGAGAAGATTGGCCGGCTGAAGAACAACAAAGCCCCTGGGGTTGACCAACTACCAGGAGAGCTATTTAAACACGGTGGTGAGGCACTGGCTAGAGCGCTGCACTGGGTCATTACCAAGATTTGGGAGGAGGAAGTTTTGCCGCAGGAGTGGATGGAAGGTGTCGTGTGTCCCATCTACAAAAAGGGCGATAAGCTGGATTGTAACAACTACCGCGCAATCACATTGCTGAACGCCGCCTACAAGGTACTCTCCCAAATTTTATGCCGTCGACTAGCACCAACTGCAAGGGAGTTCGTGGGGCAGTACCAGGCGGGTTTTATGGGCGAACGCTCCACCACGGACCAGGTGTTCGCCATTCGCCAAGTACTGCAGAAATGCCGCGAATACAACGTGCCCACACATCATCTATTCATCGACTTCAAAGCCGCATATGATACAATCGATCGGGACCAGCTATGGCAGCTAATGCACGAACACGGTTTTCCGGATAAACTGACACGGTTGATCAAAGCGACGTTGGATCGGGTGATGTGCGTAGTTCGAGTTTCAGGGGCATTCTCGAGCCCCTTCGAAACCCGCAGAGGGTTACGGCAAGGTGATGGTCTTTCGTGTCTGCTATTCAACATCGCTTTGGAAGGGGTAATACGAAGAGCAGGGATTAACACGAGTGGTACAATTTTCAATAAGTCCGTCCAGCTATTTGGTTTCGCCGACGACATAGATATTATGGCACGTAACTTTGAGAAGATGGAGGAAGCCTACATCAGACTGAAGAGGGAAGCTAAGCGGATCGGACTAGCCATCAACACGTCGAAGACGAAGTACATGATAGGAAGAGGTTCAAGAGAAGACAATGTGAGCCACCCACCGCGAGTTTGCATCGGTGGTGACGAAATCGAGGTGGTAGAAGAATTTGTGTACTTGGGCTCACTGGTGACTGCCGAAAATGACACCAGCAGACAAATTCGGAGGCGCATAGTGGCTGGAAATCGTACGTACTTTGGACTCCGCGAGACGCTCCGATCGAATAGAGTTCGCCGCCGTACCAAACTGACAATCTACAAAACGCTCATTAGACCGGTAGTCCTCTACGGACACGAGACCTGGACGATGCTCGTGGAGGATCAACGCGCACTGGGAGTTTTTGAAAGGAAAGTGCTGCGTACCATCTATGGTGGGGTGCAGATGGCGGACGGTACGTGGAGGAGGCGAATGAACCACGAGTTGCATGAACTGCTGGGAGAACCATCCATCGTTCACACCGCGAAAATCGGACGACTGCGGTGGGCCGGGCACGTAGCCAGAATGTCGGACAGTAACCCGGTGAAAATGGTTCTCGACAACGATCCGACGGGCACAAGAAGGCGAGGTGCGCAGCGGGCAAGGTGGATCGATCAGGTGGAAGATGACTTGCGGACCCTCCGTAGACTGCGTGGTTGGTGACGTGTAGCCATGGACCGAGCCGAATGGAGAAGACTCTTATATACCGCATAGGCCACTTCGGCCTTAGTCTGAATAAATAATAATAATAATGCGTAGAACGGCAGTGCATGCAATAGAGTGACCAAGAAACCAAATTATAATTTTCTTTCGTTGTTAAATAAATTTAAAAAACAATTAAATTTAGTTCAACAATTCTATTCTCCATGTCGCTCATTAACTCTACAGTACGCTTTACCCAGCATTTGCCGTGCCCCTTCAAAGGGACGCGGTCAAAACACGAAGGAACAAAAAAATACGCATGTTCGATATTAAAACAATGTGGAATTTGGAAATGTAATTTTAAGTCACTCATAGGAAAGAAACTTTTCCAATTCTGAACAAGTGAAATTAACAAAAAAATAGTCAAAGTACCCTGTCTAAAGCCGGTTTGGTGAATTAGAATGCTAAGAAAAAATGCGGGAACTGTTCCGTTTTCCATCTCACTGAACATATATTCATCTCATCGCAAAACAAAGAAACACCGCACAAATCTCGACGCTTCTTTTTGCTAACACGCGTGTTTACTAGTGAAAAAAAAATCACAAAAATAAGAAACAAACCAAATTCCTTTTTATTGCTTTGTTTTTGATTAGATGGAAATAGGAGCTATGGGATAAAGTACCGAACCGTTTCCCTAATTTTAGGAAAAAAATTAAGAAAGACAAAATTTAATACAAAAAGTGTAATATAGTGGGTAAATGATTTCTCGTGTTCCTATTAGTTCATAATGTGCACTTTGCCATTATAACTGAAACATATTTAAAACCTGGACTCTACATTAAAAGAGATCCAAATTACTATATTTTTCAAAATGATCGTCTTGGCAGCGCTTGTGGCGGGATCGTCATTGTCATTAATAGACGTATCAAACATAAATTATATTCTTCGTTTGAAACCAAAGTTTTCGAAACCTTGGGTGTTTCTGTTGAAACAAATATTGGACAATCTTCTTTGATTACGCCTACCTGTCTTTCTAGTGCAATGGGCAGCAAAGGAATTTGTTGAGAGCTGATCTTCAAATTCTAACTCGCAACAAATCCAAATTTTTCATAATTGGTGACTTCAATGCATCTACCATTTTTCTCAAAGATGATTCCTTCCTATTAAAATCCTTGAAAAAGCCATGGGCTGGAAAGGGTTAACAACGAACTAAGATTCATCCAAGTAGAGAAAAATCAGTAAATGGATTTGGTAATGTTAAGGCTCAAGAAGTTTTCTGATTGATTTACCAACGGCGGTGTATTATCTGTCTCTTTCCGTCCTTCTAAAAATTGTGATTGTGTAGTGCAACACCGAGAAATACCACAAACACTCATTCACAAAATAAGGATTTATATACAATTTTTAGTCCCCCTTCAACATCATGGAATAATTTTCTCAATAAGTTTGTTTAATAGGCCTGTTGGTGTTTTATTCTTACAATTTTTTTTTTTTTTGTGAAGGTTTACTGGCGGGACTCTGAATAGAGTAGAAACCTCTGCACCAGGCCTGTGATGATACCGTTGCATAATTCCGTTCGAAGCAGTTTGCCAGCCGTACACGGAACATGTCGTCCAAGAAGACGCTGTTGCAACTGAATCAGAGGGTATTACGTTCATAGATAGTAAGAGAGGTCTCATGCTAACTAACATCGTAATCGTTTAAAGTCATTTTTGTCATTTTCTTGTCAGAGTCACATTATTTAGCCAGTTTTTATGCTATTTAGACGTCTATTGTCATTGTACGCGTTCAAAATCAACCGAAGCAGTTTATCCGACTCACATGGAACATGCTGCCCAATGCTTCATCGTAGAAACTGAGACGGAAGTTTTTATCAGATATAAGAAAGTGTTCAATTCTGATTTATAAAAATGACAAGCTAATAACTTTTGAAGCAGCTTTCCAGCCGTACAAGGATCATGTCGTCCATTAAGACACTGTTGAACTGGCTCAAAAGACATTTTATTTACAACTTCAATAGATATTCTCTCCCATTATCTCATTCTTAATTATATAAATTGATGTGTACGATGTAATTTTTGTCTTTATGGTCAGAAGGTATGGGTTCCTCGAATTACTTTGTTTACCTAAGTTATTGGTTCTTCATGGTTTTTGTTCCGTTTCAATACTACCAAACACAATGTAAGTTACGTCTTGTAAAAAGTGGAAACTGTTCGTGCATTTGGTCTATTTTAGTGTTATTCCTTTGTCAAGGTAGTCTAAGACTATTATTATGTTCTAAGTTTCTAAACTGTCAATATCTATAATGTACTAATGATCAGCTATGAGTCAGCTATAGGATTCACTTTTCGGTGGCAAAGTAAAGCTTCATCACGCCTATTCCCTACTATTAGTAAAAATTATCGAGAATGAAGCCGTCATAAGATTGTTCATATACCATCATTATAATGTGTGGTATTTTTTATTATTGCTCTTCGAAGTGAGGCATAACAAAATAAAACTGGCACCACGTTCCTAGTTTTGAAAAAACTTATACTCATTGAATCCAAGAGTCGATCCCGTACGAATGTCTTGAATACGTTGTTTTTCAATAAATGCCTAGCTAGCTAAGTATAAGCGTGGCTACGACTCATCGTAACAGGGAACGCATCAGAAAAGTATTGCCGAAAAGAAGAGAACTCACATCATTATCACTGATGAAAAAGGCCTCTGCCTGACTGCACTACCATTCAAGGCTCCAAGACACGATGTCCGTTGGATTACATGCATATGCCGTAAATTGGTGCGTCAATGCCAGATATGTAACGCGGCACCGAACAAAAATAGTCAACATGTGATACCACCACGACAGGATATGTCTTTGGTTGCCATATCAGTGCTAATGGCGTAAGCCGACCCACCGCGGCAAGGTAACATATCCGAGGGGAAGGAATTTTCTCAATAAGTTTGTTTAATAGGCCTGTTGGTGTTTTATTCTTTCAATTGTAGCTTTATTATCAATCAGCCTTTCGCTTTTCGGCTTCGTTCGAAATATAGGAGCTGTTAATAATACTTATTAATACAAGACTTGATTTTTCGCATTATTTTCTCAATGAGATGATTATTAAATATATACAGGCATTCGTGTCACAGCAGAAAAATGTTAAAAATACAAATAATATTTGCTATTAGATATACATCTTATGTGGAGGAGTTACGTGGATTTTGCTGAGGCGCCATCCATGAGTTACATAAAACCAAAGAATTGGAAAGAGGTTCACAGGAACGTAATGGCTCATTAGAAGGAAATATAAATTTCACATAAAAAAGTATTCAGGGGGAAAGGAGTTGGAAATTCGTATGTTCAGCGTTACATAACAAATGGATGCTGACTGATGAGTGCGTCAGTACGCGGTTAGAATCGCTTCGCTTTCGCGGTCGGCTTCGGCTTGTTGTGCAGCATGGTGGCGCACTTCGGAATGTGTCGTTCAGCAGCGGTCTGATTGAAACGGCGCGAACAGTGCGGACACTGGATGTAGTCCGGGTTCTCCGATGGCGGTGGCGGTGGCAAATCTGAAAGCTTTCCGCCCTTGGCCAAGTGGGCTTGCATTTCCTTGGCCGCACGGATGGCCTGGATGAATTCCTCGTGCTTGCGGCGCCAGTCGCTCTTACGACGACTGTCTGCAGTTGCGCCAGTTGCCTTGGTAGTAGTTGACATTCCGGAAATGGATTTCTTACTCGCCCCTGCTCCAACCTTTTTCTTGGACAGCACGTATTTTTCCGCTTCGGTTCCCAGCACTCGGTGCTTAGTGGTGTCGAACACCTTCCTTTTCTTGTTTTTAGTTTTTTGGCAAATCTCCCGGTGCTTTCCAATACGATCTTCAGCAAAGTTCCGTCCACAGATAGTGCATCGCTCTAGTCCATCCGGCACGGGTTCCTCTTTTAAGGATCGATTAGAGGCTGCGGATGTTGTTGATACGACTGATGAAGCGGTCGATGGTTTCCGACTTGGCCTGGCAAGGGGTTTGCCAGTTGAGGTCCGAGATGCAGAAGACTGCGAGAGCATGATACGAAAAATTTGATCAGAAATGACATTGACTGGAATCAAGGCCTGCTACAATAGGGGTACTTACTTTGGAGGAGTTTGCTGACGAAGGGCTGCTTGATGATTGTGCTGGAGCTGGTGCTGAAGAACTCGCCATAGCCGGTGACTTTTTGGGCACAGACTTCGTCGCACTGCTACTGGCTTTAGCAGTTACAGTGGGGGTCGTTGTGGGTGTTCTCCCTGGAACGGGCTTCAGTTTGAGACTATTGACGTTCTGGTGGTGGCCATTGAGTTTTCCCACATTCGGAAGCTTGCGGGGAATGGGCGTTGGTGTCAGAGTGATGTCTTCGTCGAATGAAATAGTATCTGTAAGGCAGATGTAGATGGTATTTCAATAATTATGTACTTAAATGAAACAGGCAATACTGTTTTCCCCCACTAGGTGTTCAATTTTACAATGCACTTTTTGTGTAATGCATGGTGATGGACAGACTTAATTTTTTTTACCGGGATCTCAGCAAAATGTTGAACTAGCCGTGCCCCAGCAAACATGTTTTTTGCCGAGATTTCTGTCAAAAATGCTGATAATTAGCTAATAATTTGCCGAAAATCAGCTAACAAACGCTATTTTTGCCGGAATATCAGTTATTTATTTTGCTGGCGCACGGCTGTGCGGATTTTTGCCGAGCTGCAGAAATAAAAACTGAGTGTGTACACGTGTGGAACACTATTGATAAATGTCATAAACGTCTAGTCAGTAGTATAGTATAGTACGCAGATTTCATCTCAATCGCGGAACAAAATTCAGACGATCCCATAATTTTCAAATTTAATATTCAACAACCGTTGTAGTAGCAATAAATCTCGGACAACATCATTCTCGTGTTCTGCCTATCAGAAAATTGACGCAAATTGTCACAGCCAATCATGCGACGGTGAACGAGCTGAGTACCCACCAGAAAAATAGACCTACAGTTAAACCTCCATGAGTCGATGTTCTATGACTCGATATCGACTCATGGAAGCAAATTATGCCATAATAAAAAATATTTTCTGGGCTACTGTGATGGTCCCTTCAAACAGCTTCCCGAGGATTTTCTATTCCACATCTCGATATTTCCATGAGTCGATGGTCCCTTCAATATCGACTCATGGAGGTTTGACTGTATATAGAAGAGCGAGAAGGAGATTTTATACCAATCAACTTTCCCTTATCGAACGAAGACTACTGTACCGGGAAAAGTGACGTTGAGTGGAATCCTTTTCAATTATTCACCAAAGTAGGCCGTTGCACAGTGATGTCTCGAGACGGTAGAATTAGAACAAATCATGGGCAGAATCTTTTCTATGTTGGGAGCTTGGTGTAATATTTCAACTATGTATGTTCCTAAAAATTTTTATTGAAATTGGATGAAAATTTTGCTTTATTCGACTGCTTTAAAAATATATAAGAATGCTCTAAGAACGAGATGAAGGCTTCATGTGCCTGTTATTGCATGAACTTGATTCTACGGTTGTTGTGCTCATGGATTCGAGTGCTGCTAATGTGTTCATAATAGAATGAAGGCTCTCCAAAATCTAAGTGGTTTCATCGCCGTGACGGCGACAACTAGTCGCGGCGACTCTTTCGCTGGGCCGCTGCATGCATTGTTTCATTTACGCTTCCATACCAACGGAAACAGAATCGCAGTCATAAAGTGACGGCGAAACTCGCGTCGCGTGGAACCTTAAAACCATCCCTGCACTCAACTGTATTTGGGGATTTGTATTTGGCGAACAATCACCATGCGTCTCCACTGACTGGACCGGACTGCATGGCTAATGTTCAAAATTAAGTCTCGGAAAATAAGGGCTGCATTGTGCATTTCGATTTGTCAGCACTTTTGCCGATCACTAACAGTCGTAGATCGTTTCGAATTGAGTTGCGTAATGCCACCCCAGAACAAGGCATGTAAGAACACAGAAACCTTGTTAACAACTATGGCTTTGCAAGAAAAAGAAGTAGGGTGGGTGTACCAATTGACGCCATACATAAGAACAACTATTTTTTAAAAAATAAGTAAAAGGCATGTGGGTGGACTTTATATATCAAGCGAAAGGTTTTGCTTTCTGTTCCTTAGAACAGCTCTGAAAACCACAATAAAATTGGTGTTAATCCTCAAAATTGATTGATCCATAATAGGAACGCATGCACCAGTTGTGGCACTATTCTTAATTTTGGTTCCTTATTTGGCAAATCCCATTGTTTTCTTATGGGATTGGCCAAATAGGGACCACTAGTGCGACAACTGGTGCAAAGGACGTCAAAAAATAAGCAAAATCAATTTTTACAATTATGTTTTTGTTGTTTTGGAGGAGATCAAAGGTTTTATCGTATCATATGAATATGCTTTATCGATATGAACTTGGTTTGCGGTGATTTGATTGGTAATTTGGCATATAAAGCACTAGTGCGACAACTGGTGCTATAGCCACAACTGGTACATCTAGCCTAGCAAAATGACGCGCATTCGAAAAATTAGCACGGTAAAGGATAGGAAGAAAATTTAAAAGACTTCTGATAAATTCTAGAAATAATTCATTCAAAAACGCTCATCAGTACGTTGTAAATTTTTAATACTGTAAATAGAACGAAACATCAAAAATATAATTTTGAAATCTAAATTACACGTCCATTCCCTAGTAACATTTTTGTTTTATGTTGATTTTATAACGCTCTTGAAGAGTAAATTAAGGTCTTCAAGAGCGTTATAAAACTTTAAATGTTACTTGGGTTACGCAGTGCATAAGAATTAAATTAACTCTAGAACTTTTGAGAAGTGTTTTAAAATTTTCTTCCTTTCCTTCCTCATGCTAATCTTTCGAATGCTCGAAATAATTTCGCTCCGAAATGCGTTAAACACTACAAATACCGTGATAAAATAACTAACGCAGACTACCGTTATTAGAAAATCATAAAAACTTTTTCAAACAGCTGTATCGCAGGCGTCGTCTTGGTGAGTTATGTTTCTAGGATGCGCACTTTTTCTCTAGAGGGGCTTGTGAAATATAGTAAATTTCGATTTGCTTGACATACTACAGTACTAAGCTTTAAAGGTTTAACAAGTCTTATAACACTAGTTTAGTATTGACAATACTATTTTTTTAAACAGTTTTTTTTATTCCTTCATTTATTTAGTAGGCACTCCGTGTGTAACGGCCATTCGGTCCGTTACAGAGTTGTAAATATTTTGTATAATTTAATAATTGAAATATAGAAAGTAGTTTAATTAATAGTTTTTGTAAATAGTTTCACAAATTTATTAAAGATTAGCAGTCCGTTGTACCGCGTTTCAAAAGCTCTTTTATTCTCTCACGCTCGCAGAACGGTCAGAACGTTCTAGATCAACGTGCCTACCATGTGGCGAGCGCGTGTGATTACGTCACGGGTCGGGTAGTGACCATCCACCTGGGGAAAATCCCAACAAAGCCTCTTTGATAATTTTCGGGAAAGATCGGCAGGCAAAGTAGGCTGCGATCCGAATGGATTAATTGCTTCCTGCACTTCGATCGTTAGGAGGGTGAAATGCGATCTAGGGACTTCGTGAGGTCGAAACCGAAGGCTAAGAATTAGGACAATCTTACATTTAATCTGAGGATTCTTGACTGTGACTCGTTCACTTTGATCTGGATTGTGGAAGAGGCAGGAGTTGTCCGATTTAGTTTCGCGTCGTGAGGTGATTTGTAAGGTAGAGCAATAGTGACATGGAGGCCCTTTGAACTTACTAATTCAAGTTAAAACTTCTCTCTCATAGCTAAAGTAAGTCGATCGAACTATCGTGCGATCAATCAAACGTGCTAGCAGTAGGTAGTGTGCGAGTGTGGAGCGTAAAACAGGTAAATCACGTGCTATATAATGTGCTTCTTAGTGTGATGGTAATAGCGTGGAAACACGTTTCTTTCCCAGAGTTGTGGCAAGTGTGCCGGAGACCCGTCACCTCACAGGTTTTAGCCAGCGACTACTCCTGACCCCACCTTGCAGCTTCAAAGTTTCCCGGCGGTCCACTTTGCCGGAAGGGGCCGCGATCGACATTTTCGCGCCCAGGCAGGGCGAAGGCAAAGCAAGTCAGCAGCAACAGCAACCGTTTTCCCGCTGTCGGTGACGACCGAGAGCGCAGCAGCAGCAAAGTCCACATCTCGTTGGCGAGGCGCCGTCGGCGCATGAAATAATTTCGTAGCGTAGTAGAAGAAGGAACCGCAGCAGAGCGCGCACCGCGACCGCGGTGTAAGAGACCGGCATCGTTTAGATGAGCCGTGGGTAAGCGTCACCCTCTCCGTCAAGTAAGCACATGGCAAGCGTCGCCATCTCCGTCCGTGGAGCACGTGCGTAGGCGTCGTCCGCTCATCAGGCCGCCTGCGGCACCGCACCGTTCTTCGACCGGTCAACAGCATCGTCCAGCAAGCGACCGATAGCAGCGTCCCCGTCGTGGAGTACAACGGCAACAATAATACAGATGGTCCGTGAGTAGAACAAACGCATGCATGCAAATTAAATCGCCCAAGCAAGCTTGGTGAAGAATCGTTTGGTTTTGCCTGCTCCCAATTTTGGTTGGTGATGCGTGGCGTGAGAGGCTCTTTCTTTGTTAGCCGATCACATAATGTGAATGCCCACACCGCACAATTAAGCACGTGATAGGAGGTAGTTAGATTGCGATAGAACGATAGTGGAAGATAAAGAGAAGCGAACAGAATTAGAGCAGAAGAGAGAGAGAGTTTTTGAATTAATGATTGTAGGCCTACGAAATAAATCGATGTCAATGAATTGAAATCTGAAAGCATTGTGTTATTGTCGAGTTCTAATAAATGCAATAGGGTACCACAGACAAACCGACTTGATTGGTGAAAGGAAACGAGAAAAGGTAATGTAGAGGAGGTTTTCATGTCACTCGGTATCGTTTTTCAGTAGTCTTTTTTTTGGGATTCTTTTACTGGGGAGGTTGGCCCTGAATCCAACCAACGGACACTCTCAATTTTTCCAGATCTGATCGGGGTGAGCTGTTCATAGCCAACCGATGATGATAGCGACTGTAAGCGGATATTCTGCCTTCAACTAGATTGTTTTTGCTCTTCTTAATGATCGAGCGTGTTTTGAGGGGGAGTATTTTTTCTTTGGAATCCCTATAGCCTGTCGATCTTCGCGCTTTCCTTCCATTATTGGAAAATAATAACCCTTTCCCCTGAAAGGTCTTAGGCCGGGCAACCCTAGAACAGGTGGATGGTCTCCATTAGGAGTGGCGCTTAAACCATCCGCTAATCCTTTCGGAAGGCGCGGACGGATCATACGGTTATACGTGTTCGTGTGGGAATCGAACCCATGGCCATCCGTTTATAAAGCGGACGTGTAGCCGACTAAGCCACGTGACAATACTATGTGTGAACAATATGTTTCTTCTGAACATCCCTAGCGACCTTTACGAGGCCTATATGTAAGCTGATGAAAGACGATACGCAAAGTTTGACGAAGAAATCTACGAAATGCCAATGGAAACCCGTCATGTCCATGCTAGTCCCTACAGCTCACGCGAATGATTTGCAACTCGCTTATGCCCAAATCAGATGTTCTAGGTTCTCCAAACTGTTCTGGAGATTGGATCAAATGGTTTACCAAGTCAACTGGACTCGATACAAATCTGACAGCAACCAGTCTTGTCCGTACAGCTGGGCCTTCGCGCATACTTTACATTGCAGTTATACCCAAACCAGATGTTCTAGGTTCTCCAAATTGTTCTGGAGTTTGGATCAATTGGTCTACCAGGTCAACTACGCCTGAACACAAAGCCGACAACAACCAGTCATGTCCATACAAATCACTAGAGCCCACGCGTATGATGTTCTACTCAGTTATACCCAAAACAGACTTTCTTCAGACAAATTGCTCTGGAGTTTGGATCCAATGGTTTACCAGGTCAACTGGAGTCGATTCAAATCTGACAGCAACCAGTCATGTCCATACAGATTTTGCGTGCCCCCGCGTATACTTTACATATCAGTTGTACCTAGACCAGATGTTTTAGATGTGATGTCATACTCGGTTATACCCAAACCAGACATTTTGGATACTGAAGTTTGGATCAATTGGTTCTGAAGTTTGGATCAATTGGTTTACAAGGTTAACTGATCTCGGTATACATGTGACAGCAACTAGTCCTGTCCACACAGCTCCATTCGGCCTTGGTGTATATTGTCCAACTCAGTTATACCCAAATCAGATGTTCTATGTTCTCCAAACTGTTCTGGAGTTTGGATCGATTGGTCTATCAGGTCAACTGACCTCGATATAAATCTGATAGCATTTAGGTATGTCCATATAGCTCCCTTGGACCTCCGCATATATTTTGCAACTTACTAGTTATACCCGACCCAGATGTTATTATTTATTTTCACCGTCTTCAGCTTAAGCTGCACAGACTCATATTCTTATAACTATTGTAATTGCCTTATGCTATTTTTAAAACGGTCTCTACTGATATTGAAACATCGTTGAGCATAATTAAACTATTTTTAACGGGTGATTTTGTCCAACTACAGTGCGATGCCGATTTGTATAAAATAGGGGACGTTGGCGGGAACGACGTGCTGGAACATAGAAGTTCGCCTGACGTAGTAGATCTGTGCAGTCTTTCCGGTTGTCAATTATATCGAAGGCGAACATCCTTTGAAGATCGACGTTGGCGTAAGGTCTCAAGCTTTATTAACTGACCAGAACGTTGGACTCTTTCGTTGATGTTGAATCTCCAAACTGTTCTTGCTTCAGGCTAATTGGCCTTCTAGGTGAGCTACGCTCAATATAAAACCGATAACAGCAAATCACGTCCATACAAGTCTCTAGAGACCATGCGTATGATATTCCACTCAGTTATACCTAAACCAGATGTTTTCTTGTTTTGGAGTTTGTATCAATTGGTCTACCAGGTCTACTGTACTCTTTATTCTTTATTATTTCTTAATTCAACGGACTAGTATTAGTCTAATTGAATAATTCTAATTCTAATAAAAATAAACTTCACAACTTTTGCACTGGCAGTATCTAACATCACTAAACAGTTAAAATTACTCACAACTTCAAAACACAACATAAAATTAGACGCTATCTTTTCATTACATATAATAAGAAAAACAACAGTATAAGTGATCGATACAAAAATATAGCAAATTATCTATCATCTGTTTTCCAGGTACATTGTCTCTGCCTAAACTCACGAGATTTAACATTTCTTGGGCACGTAGACGGCATCATAGCAATTGATTTCCATTTCCGATTCAATACAATTTTGAATGAGATATAATCTAGAGAGCTGGTATCGACCCATGGCGGTACTAATTTCCTAATACTTTTGCATTCAGTATCACAGGCAGCCAGACATCTAGATACCATCACTTGAACGTCGTCTTCAGAGACACTGCTGTCGACATTTGTAAGCAACAATGCGAAACTATCATTAGCACTATTTGATACTCTCCCAGAATCATCCAGAGCTGTTTGATCTGATAAACCAGATGTAAACGGATCACTACAAACGATTTGATTTGGAGTAGAGTGTTTCATAACAGTATCCAAGTTGCATTCTCCATTTGAAGAGAGCATAGACATTATTGAATCAACTTTTGCCTTGAGCTCAATAATGTCATCATGAAGTACGCATTTCGGACCCACAGATTTTTGAACGTTTGCGTTTGATACGTTTCTCTCCTTTTTCTCATTCCTCCACTGTACGAACTCAGTAAAACAATCATCACACAACCAAAAGCTGTTTCTTTCTGTACGGCGGCGACACAGCAGCAAGTTGTTCTTTGTTCAACCCAACACAAGTAGCGTGGTAAACTTCGGCGCACGTTCCATTACAATAGATGTGAGGCTGTTCTTTCGTTATGACGGGATGGTGGCACTTTTTGCAATCCATAGCGATCTTGAAGCAACTATATTTTCTAGCTTTTACACGATACGGCTGCCAGAAATCACGAGTTTCAACTAAAATCGTTTTTTTTTTTGCGATTTCAAATTACAAAATCAACAAAAAATACAAGTCAGACTGAAGCGTAAAATAGAGGTGTTGGGGCGATGGGGCAGTTTATCGGACACAGTGCTTTCAACAACACGTTTATCATAGCTTTATGTTGTGTAGCGTGGTACTGCTGTTGTTATTGTTCATATTCATGAGGGCAATTTCGTTTAGCTCGGCATCGATTGCGGTGTGCTGTTGCTGCTGGTTAAAAGGATTGAAGAACCGGTGATGGTTGTTCTGGTACTCGATGCAAATCTGCCAGTAATCAGTCATCTCCATACATCTCCTTACAACCTACGCGTATGACCAGCTGTTCCCCCAACTTTTCTAGACCTCGAATAAATTGGTCCACCGGGAAACTGACTACAACCAATCATGTCGTTAAAAGCCCATAAAACTCATTTGAATAACTAGTCAAGTCGAGTCACTACTAGACACTGAAGACGGCCTTACTGTTGAGGTCGAAATACGTATCTGCTAAAGGTACAATAAAGTAGTGGAATTAAATGGAGTAGTACAAACTCGTTTTTTGACAAGTGAATTCATTCCACTAAAAGCTTAAAATAATTTTCTTATCAAGATTCCACTCAGTTTTTGTCAAATCCGATGTTTTTGGCTATACACATAACTCTGGAGTTCAGATCTTTCTCCGAGTCTTTGTACATATGCTAACTATGCAGATGAGCTGCACTTGGTTCTCAAATTTGTTGTGAAGTGGAAATCAAATAGTTTACCGGGCGCGTCAGCTGAGGAGATATAACTTCTGCAGAAGATAAAAACGGACAGGAATCCAGTGGTCCTTCGGCCGCCTGTTAAACCTCCGGTTCCTATCACACCGCAACGCAAGTCTAACACGGTCATGGAAATAGAATAAACGGTTCTTTTCAAGCCAAAAAAAGGAGCCGCCCGCAGTATCTACAAAGGCTGATATCTGCTCTGCTCGTTTGAGGAACCATGGTGAAATTTCTGTCAGGTGTGAGTCGAGAGAACACGAGTTGAAGCTAGCCAGCGCTGCCTCTGAAGTTTTCAAGACAAAGTACGACGTTGAAATACAAAAACCGTTAAGACCAAGAATCATGATGATTGGTTTTTGTAAGGATATTAATGCGGACGAGCTAATCCGAATGAGCAAAAACGGCGCGCGATCCATGCCAGCTACATTGGAGACCGATGCCCGTGGATTTGAAGATCTCATCAACAGACAACGAGTTGTGGTTGAGAACGCTGTAGAGTGATCGAAGCAACTGATGTCATGCGTTGCTTCAATTGTTCCGAGTACGGACACAAAGCTGTTCATTGCAAGAAAACCGCATGCTGTCCGAAATGTGCTGAGGCCATCAAGTTAGTGAATGTGATTCTGGTTTCGTAAAATGTATCAATTGCCACCTGCTGAATACTAGTCGCCTCACCATACGACGTGTGTCACTCTTCCTGGAGTATCGACTGTCCCATCTTTGTCAAGCGCCTCAAGTCCGCTTGCTAACGCATAGTTTTTTCAACATTGCAATCAGTTGAAACTGTTGACTTGACATCTGACTTCGCCACGCTTTACACCGACACGAACTGACAAACACATCACCGAGACGCATATCTGCCCGAAAATGGACACTAGGACACACAATTACCGCTAGTCGTGAGAATGACCCTTATCCGCTCATCTCAGTCGAGCCATTTCAGACTACGTTCAACAGTCGTCCCGGCCCTGTGTATGAATCAGGAGAGAGGGTCTTCCACCAACCATCCTCAGGCAAGTACACTCTTACTAGGATCGGCTCACTGCCTGACATCTCACGTGAATCCAGCCGCAGTGTGATTGGAGAACTTCAGGCCGCTCCGTATATCGTCCCAACCAGCAAGATTGCTGGCTACGATTCATCGCCTCTGCCAGTTACGCCAACCAGCGCTCGGCATTCTTCAAACCACATGATATCTGTTTACTACCAGAATGAGAGAGGGTTGCGCTTGCGCACAAAAAATAGTCAGCTTCGTTTGGCGTTATCCAGCTGCGACTCTGACGTGTTCATTTTCACGGAAATGTGGACATTTTTCCGTAATGATCGCAACGATTTAACCAGTCATCACTCACGAGGTGGTGGCGTTATGGTCGCAATCAGAACTTCACTGGAAAGTGAATCTGTATCGTATGCCAACTCGGTTGAACTGGAACAAATAGCAGTCCACATTAAGTCGAAGCCTCGTTCGCTTTTCGTTATCGCTGTATATCTTCCGCCAAACTCTAGTATACAGTTATACGTTGCTCATGGGAATGCTGTACGTTCCATAGCAGATAATTCCTCTGAGTTCTATTATACAATTACAATTCTATCGATTGGTGACTATAACCTTGGCGCTGGGATTTTGATGTCGATATCAACGGTTACGTCCCTTTCAACGTTTCCACTGACACCGAGCTGAGCTTCACGGAAGTAATGTTCACGAATGGCTTGAGGCAAATTAACCATGTTGTAAACATAAATGGAAGCCAACGTCTCCGCTACTGCCTATTGATATCCACCAGAAACCAATCATCGTACTTCTTGACGAGAATGTCATGCCAGCATTACCTTACGACGTAGACTGTTTTATATATTCGGCATGCGACTTTGATCTGAATAATTCTATTTTTGACAACATCGATTGGATACCATTTCTGCGGTCTGATACAGTGGATGGAATGCTATCGACCCTCTACGAACTTCTTTTTGAAGTTGTCAACACACACGATGCTCGGAAGAAGCGTGCCTCAAAGTCTGATTTTAATCAACCTTGGTGGACTCCTGAGCTACGTAACCTTCGCAACAATCTCCGCAAGCTGCGTAGCCGATACTTCGTAACAAAGAAACGTTTCTGACAGGGACAGATTTCGTGATGTTGAGCTGAAATATAAAACAATCCTTTCTGCTGCCCACGAAAACTATGTAGGGGAACTGTTCCATTTTCCATCTCTCTGAACATATATTCAAACAAAGAAATACAGCACCAATCTCGTCGCTTCTTTTTACAACAAGGTCACTGGTGAAAAAAATCACAAAAATAAGAAACAATCCAAACTCATTTTCATTGCTTTGTTTTTGATGGGATGGAAATAGGAGCTATGGGATGAAGTGCCGAACCGTTCCCCTACACAACGTTCAAGCTTCTGTGAAGGAAAATCCTTCCCGTTTCTGGAATCACATCAAAAAGAGGAAGTATGACAACGGCATCCCCAGTTTGGTGAAATTTAATGGAACTACTTCAGGAACAAGCAATGAAGCAGCCAACCTTTTTGCTGTCTACTTCAAAAGTGTTTTAGTAGAGCATCTCCTGTCCGTCGCTAGAATTGTTTTGATCAAATACCTTCCTACAACATCAGCTTGCCATGCTTTCAGTTTTGTCCTGATGAGATTCGAACAGCACATGTAAAGGTCCAGGAACAGACCATCTTTCTCCTGCATTTATAAAGAACTGCGCCGCTACGTTAGCGACCCCAATTGCTGCAGTGTTGAACCGCTCGCTCCAAAACAGAGTGTTGCCATTTGCTTGGAAAACCGCGTCCATAATACCGATCCATAAATCTGGAAGCCGAAATTGCGTCACCAGCTATCGGGGAATATTCATCCTCTGCTGTTTAAGCAAGGTTTTTCGAAAAGCCGATCCACACACGATTGTATAGAGCCGCTGCACCGATTATCTCGAGCTGCCAGCATGGATTTATGAAAAACCGCTCAACAACAACAAATTTGATGTGTTACGTGTCAACCATATCAAACCGTCAAAAGCGGTTCCAATTCGACTTGTTTACTTTTTGCATCCATAAGAAGCAAGCAAAAAGTTCAAGGGATGCCAGTATTATTTTCACGATTTCATGCATTTTCATACGTTGCCATTTCGACAGGTTTTCACTCCGCCGGTCTCTGGTTATAGGGTGGCTAGCATGGACATGACGGGTTTCCATTGGCATGGATTTCATAGATTTCTTCGTCAAAAATTGCGTATCGTTTTTCGTCAGCATAGAGGCCACTGGAGAGTCGCTAGGAATGTTGAGAAGAAGCATATTGTTTACACATAGTATTATCAATACTAAAATAGTGTTATAAGACTTTTTTGAACCTGTAAATTACGTACACTAATTACGTAAGCAATTTTTCTGGATTTTTCAGGATTTTTCAACCTCCCCTTCTCCCCATTTAAGATTTTTTCCATATGATTCATTTTTTATTTATATGGAGCGTAAGAAAATGACAAGCCCCACCTGCCCCATAAGTGCTTACGTAATTATTGTAAAGATAAAGATAAAGATAAAGATAAAGATAAAGATAAAGATAAAGATAAAGATAAAGATAAAGATAAAGATAAAGATAAAGATAAAGATAAAGATAAAGATAAAGATAAAGATAAAGATAAAGATAAAGATAAAGATAAAGATAAAGATAAAGATAAAGATAAAGATAAAGATAAAGATAAAGATAAAGATAAAGATAAAGATAAAGATAAAGATAAAGATAAAGATAAAGATAAAGATAAAGATAAAGATAAAGATAAAGATAAAGATAAAGATAAAGATAAAGATAAAGATAAAGATAAAGATAAAGATAAAGATAAAGAAAAAGATAAAGATAAAGATAAAGATAAAGATAAAGATAAAGATAAAGATAAAGATAAAGATAAAGATAAAGATAAAGATAAAGATAAAGATAAAGATAAAGATAAAGAAAAATAATAAAGAATAAAGATAAAGATAAAGATAAAGATAAAGATAAAGATAAAGATAAAGATAAAGATAAAGATAAAGATAAAGATAAAGATAAAGATAAAGATAAAGATAAAGATAAAGATAAAGATAAAGATAAAGATAAAGATAAAGATAAAGATAAAGATAAAGATAAAGATAAAGATAAAGATAATGATAAAGATAAAGATAAAGATAAAGATAAAGATAAAGATAAAGATAAAGATAAAGATAAAGATAAAGATAAAGATAAAGATAAAGATAAAGATAAAGATAAAGATAAAGATAAAAGTAAAGATAAAGATAAAGATAAAGATAAAGCTAAAGCTAAAGATAAAGAAAAGGAAAAGGATAAGGATAAAGATAAAGATAAAGATAAAGATAACGATAAAGAAAACGATAAAGATATCGATAAAGATAACGATAAAGATAACGATAAAGATAAGGATAAAGATAAAGATAAAGATAAAGATAAAGATAAAGATAAAGATAAAGATAAAGATAAAGATAAAGATAAAGATAAAGATAAAGATAAAGATAAAGATAAAGATAAAGATAAAGATAAAGATAAAGATAAAGATAAAGATAAAGATAAAGATAAATATGTTTTTTTTTTCTTTTTCGACCTTTTGTCCTCCGACCTTTTGACCTTCGACCTCTTGACACAGATTCGTTTGCACAAAAATCAATCATAAAAAATCAATGCACCATGTGTCTCCATCTGTTCGTATGTCTATTTCATGTCATATGACATAAATATACCTATCAGACATAAATATACCTATCAGATTTCCGAAATTTCTTGGTGTTTTTCACTATATTCACATAAAACATGTAGATGACTTGGAAAGCAACGAACCCCTAGGATAAAAATTTTCACAGTCATTCAACAAATGTCACTTTCCAGTAAATTTCCCGATACTTATGGTTTTTATTATCGACTAGTGTAATCATCGATAAATTATCAAGCACTTGAAAAACATGATAAATCAACGCCAGCTTTATCAGGATCATAACGACATCGAAACGTAATTATCGATGTTGGCGTTAAACTAATGACGAGACAAAGCATATTCAGTTTGGGGCTATGTAACTGGTTCCGAATTCCGATCGGGTCCAGTCTAATTGTGGAAAATCTCACTATGCGAGGCGGCCAGTCATGGGATGCAGTGCTGCAAAGGATTTTTTTTAAATATTAAAGCAGTTTTGATGTTTGATAATAAATTATTAACATGTAGACATTGAATTGAATGTGATACATCCTTCATTTTATAAACGACAATATGACATGATGTGACAGAGAAAAGGGTAAGGGATTCGTTTCCATTTTACCTGTTACGCACAGTGGCTCGATTGTGAAAATGCCACATGATGTTTAGGTTTTAAAATTTTCTCCATTCGATCAACACGAGGGGGATGAAGTTTAATTATTTTTCAAAAACCGTTCGCTTCATTTTACCATGGATTACGGTATTACACAAATTTTCTGACTTTTTTTTTACTTTAATTTTCCATCTATAACAACCACTGCGTTTCTCGTATCTGAATCGAAATCAAATTCCCACTTTTCCTGAAGTAGTAAAAGGCATACAGGTAGAGGCCAACCCCAAGTCAGCGCTTCCATTTTCCCCCTTCAGACTTGCCAAAATACATCGGAATCATCGCGACATTACGACCTGAAGGCATGAATGGAAATTAGATTTGATGGTGCAACAATACCGGTATGGAACGTAACCGACCGTGCTCAAAATTTGTATATCTACTCGGCAAATTGACATGACACGTGCGATTGTTTTCGTCTGCCATTAGCGTAAGTGGGGGAAACGGCATATTGTAGGTAATGGGTCCGAGACAAACCGCCCCGTCACTCAAAGTCTCGAGCCGGAGATTGACGTTCGAAGGATATCGATTGGGTATTTTTACCGTTATTTGTACAGGAAAAGGTTGGAAGGACGGCACTGTAATCGTGTTTGACACGTGTAATTACCTGGAAATTTCTCGTCATCCAATAGGTTCTCGTTGTCGTCGAAGGAAGCGGCTTTCAAGGTCTGGAAAATAAGATAATCGATATTTTTGCATCAGAATGTTAGATCTAGATAACGATAGTTTTATTCAATATTATTTTATTACTTGTTAATCGCATTGAAAATGAGTCAATTTATACCCAACGGACGAGTAGCAAATTTGAGGAAAAATGAAATATACAAAATAGAATATCAGAATTGCAAGAGAATCGATTTCTTGGGAATTACTGATATACTAAGACTTTAAATTTCTCTCTGAAAGTCAAATTACTCAAACTTGGTTCAAAGTTAGACAGAGCTAATAAAATCATTCCGTAGATTTTAAATCATAGAACTTTTACTTTGTGATGTTCCTTCACGTAAATTGAAATTCTATTTCATGTGTAGAAGGTACTTTGTTTACAGCATATTAATAGCTTTGAGCAAACATCATCTTGGTAAGCACCACAAAAGGGTTCACTCAAACAATCCGAAAATCGAGCCCGAAAATGCGATTCAACGCGTGATGTTAATCTTAAAAGTTTTCCCATTTACCCAACAGACCCATTTCCTTCCAGTTTGGTAGCCATGGTCGATAATTACATCGCCAAACTGGTCTTCAGGCTTTGATTTCCATCCTTAGCAGCCCACCGAACTCACCTCCACGTGGTTTCCATTTTCTTGCTGCTGTGGTCGTTGTTGCTGCATTGCGAGGCGCGCTTTCGTGTTGGCCGAAATCGGCGGGACACGTGTTTTGTTATTCAGACCTGCGGCCGTCCCCTTAGTCGGGTTACCGTTGGAAACGTTACTGCCGTTGACGGTGGGCTTCCCGGCTGGCTGCAGCTGCTGTTGCTGCTGTTGGATCGGCTGCAGCGGGTAACTTTTGTCGATTCCGGCTACCCGGTGGTGGCGGCGCTCGTCAAACATTTGTCGCACCTTGCCCGCTCCGAGCGACGCCGAGAGGTCACCCCCGGCACCGGCGGTGCCCGTTGAGGTTGTGGAGGAGGTCGTTGTAGTCGAGTACGCGCTAATGGTCGAGGTACGGACGGTGTTACTACTGCCGTTACTTCCGGCGGTGTGATGTTGCGCTGCTACCGAGGCGGCCGTGGCTTTCGTGGTGGATATCATTTCCACCTTGCGTTGATCCCGTTCCTGTTGTTGGCGCTGTTGGAAGCGCATCTGAAAGGGGGACAGATACGAAAAAAGAGTTATAAACTTTAGATTTAAGCATGAGTGGAAATGTCGGAATAGTTTTAAAGAATGCATGGAGCCAAGTCTTACATTTAAAAAATGAAATAATTATTTGTCAATTACAAAACAAAGTATGATCAACTATTGTAGACTTATCTAACAGAAATGTTCCACTTCCAATTGTTTAAACTCAAATGACCAAGAAACTTTCCAAACCGTTTTGATTTATTCTCAATTCCCAGAAGAAACTCTCGTGCCTTTCGGATGCTGAGCTGCCTGTCCACATTGTGTTTGTATTTTCGCAGTTAACAATCAAAAGTTTTCAATCATGCCTTTTTCAGGATTTTAAATTTTTTGCGAGTGCGAGTGCCACGAATCCTTTAAGCCTTGATCTTAAATTGGAACAAAGACCAAACTTGCCAATCCAAAGACTTGAAATTATTATAATTTTGAATTGGGTTCCTAATGAATTAATTCAAATTTTTAAAAAATCTCTAAAAATATTTCAATTTTTCAGGTTCTGCAGCATGACTTTCCACTGATCCCGACGAGGACTCCGACAAGGGTCGAGTTCGTGATTGGTTGGCTGCCACTGAGTCCAACTAGAAGTACTACAAATCTGTCACCAGATTGAGGTTACATAGAGTCGCTGCAGTAACTAATGCACCGAATGAACTTGAAGGTTTTGGCGTTTAGAAGGTGTCGAAATTCATTTGAAATGTTCACGATGCATAAAATGTGATCGTTTCGTCCCATTCAAATGCCAATAACGAGTTCTTGTCGGAATTTCGGCCTATCTTCACCCACCTTCGCCTTATACCATTGATGGAATCGAATTGGACCGTGTCGCTACTATCCGAGATTTGGGAGTCGTAATGGATTCTAGACTGCGTTTCAGTGAGCACATTTGTATAATTAATGCTAAGGCTTGGGCAGTTCTCGGATTCATTCGTCGTAATGCATCGCAGTTTACAGACATACACGCTAAAAATGAACTACTCAAAATTGAGTCGAATCCGACTCATTTTCATTAAAAACGGGACAACTCAAAATTTGAGTAAAAGATACTACTTCAATAAAATGACGATTTCGCGAAAGTTAAGGCCAAGCTATCAATTTTTAATACGACAGATACGAATCAAGTTTATCTATCTATCTAAGTGCATTTTACGACAAACAGACTCCTAGTTTAAGTGCAATCGTCATTTTATTGAAGTAGTATCTTCTACTCAAATTTTGAGTTGTCCCGTTTTTAATGAAAATGAGTCGGATTCGACTCAATTTTGAGTAGTTCATTTTTAGCGTGTATATGCATTGGAGTCACTGTACTGCGCCCTCGTGCGTAGCATTCTTGAGTATGCTGCCCCTGTTTGGGATCCTTACCACACTTCGTAAGTCATTCATATTGAACGTATTCAAAGATCATTCATCCGTTTGGCACTTCGTCACTTACCGTGGAATGACCCGGCAAATTTACCAGACTATTCTGCTCGCTGTCAGCTGGTGGATCTTGAACTTTTGTCAAGAAGACGGTTGAAACTAAAAAGATTATTGGTCCACGACATCCTCAATACATAGATTGCTCGGATCTTCTCTCGGAGACCCAACTCATAACCCATAGTTGTAGGTTACGGCTCGCTTCTCTCATCGCTGTCCCCATGCACTCGATAAATTATGGGTATAACAGCCCTTTAAGTTCTTGTTAGCATTAGCATTAGCATTGAGCAATTCGGACAAAATCGTAGGTGGTACAAGTCTACAGACTATTGTATGAGAGTAGCATCTCTTTCATCCGTTACCCCACATATTGATTTGGGACTAATCACTATCTCTTAGATGGAAGCAATGTACCCTCCAATAGTCGAGATCTCTCCTGGCCACGTCCTTGCGAATGCTGAGGAAAGGGAAGGATGGTTAGTTGGACACCTACTTAAGAAAGATGCAGAGAACTCTACGACCTCTCATAGGTGCCATGGGAGGTTTTGGAATTGTGTGGGAGGTTATAGCAGTAGGAATCGTTTTGGTAGAACGTGAAACACAGAAAGAACTAAGATAGAAATACAAAGTAGGAACGCCTGGAAGCCTGGAATTGAACCCACGACCTCCTGCTTGTAAGGCAGAAGCGGTAGCCACTAGACCACCGGGCTCGTCTTAACAGCCCTTTAAGTTCTTGTTTTAGAAATTTCAACGTTGTATGTGATATGTTTGATTTTAATATTTCCAAGCATTGTTTTAAAACTAGGATTAGGAATGTAGTTTAATTTTAGTCTGTACGATAACATCGAAAACGATTCAATAAATAAATTTGAATAACTGTTGGAAATTGGATTAATTCCAGTCGGGATGCCTACAGGAATTCATTTGAATACTGATATTATTTTATTCTAATTTCGGTAGGAATTTGGAGTTTTTGGATGATTTTTTGTCGAAGATCGGATTTATTCCTGTCGGAATCAGGATGAGTTCCTGTCGCAATTCGGATGAATTCCTGACGGAATTGGGATGAATTCCTGTCGGAATTGGGAAGATTTCCTGGCGGAATTAAAATTAATTCCTGTCTGAATTCCGACAGAAATTCATTTGAATTCCGATAGGAATTTACTCCAATTTCGACAGGAACTCATCCGAATTCCGATTGGAATTCATCTGAATTCCGATAGGAATTCATCCGAATTCCGATACGAAATTCCAACAGGAGTTCATCCGAATTCCAACAGGAATTATTCCTAATTCCGACAGGAATTCTTCCTAATTCCGACAGGAATTCTTGATAATTCCGACAGGAATTAAACCCAATTTCGACTGGAATTTATATTAATTTCGGCAGGAATTCATCCCAATTCCAACAGGAATTCATCCTTTTTCCGACGAAAATTCATCCGAATCCCGACAGGAATTCGGATTTCGACAGGAATTCATCCGAATCCCGTTAGAAATTCATCCGAATACCGACAGGATGTTATCCGAGTTCAGACAGGAATTATTCTAAATTAAGTCCTGTGGGATAAATTCTGGTCGGAATTGGGATGAATTTCTATCTTCTAATTCCTGTCGGAATTCGAATCAATTCCTGTTGAAATTCGAATGAATTCCTGTCGGAATTCGGATGAATCCCAGTCGGTATTCAAATGGATTTCTGTCGGAATTCAGATAAATTCCTGTCGGAATTCGGATGACTTCCTGTCGGAATTCGGATGACTTCCTGTCGGAATTCGCATGAATTCCTGTCAGAATTCGGATGAATTCCTATCGGAATTCGGATGAATTTCTGTCGGAATTCGGATGAATTCCTGTCGGAATAAGGATGAATTCCTGTCGGGATTCGGATGAATTCATCTCAGAATTCGAATGAATTCCTCTCGGAATTCAAATGAATTCCTCTCGGATTTCGAATGAATTCCTCACCTGCCGTAATCTGGAAAAGTGACGTAACAGCCATTTTACTACATCCATGTTTTCCATTTTTCTGTTAAAGAGCGCGATGTGTAGTACTCGTTAAAACCATTTTTGGAAAATGCCGTATACGTCACTTTTTCAGATTACAGCAGTCTCGGAATTCGAATGAATTCCTCTCAGAATTCGAATGAATTCCTCTCGGAATTCGAATGAATTTCTCTTGGAATTCGAATGAATTCCTTTCGGAATTCGAATGAATTCCTCTCGGAATTCGAATGAATTCCTCTCGGAATTCGAATGAATTCCTCTCGGAATTCGAATGAATTCCTCTCAGAATTCGAATAAATTTCTCTTGGAATTTGAATGAATTTTTTTCGGAATTTGAATGAATTTCTTTCGGAATTCGAATGAATTCCTCTCGGAATTCGAATGAATTCCTCTCGGAATTCGAATGAATTCCTCTCGGAATTCGAATGAATTCCTCTCGGAATTCGAATGAATTCCTCTCGGAATTCGAATGAATTCCTCTCGGAATTCGAATGAATTCCTCTCGGAATTCGAATGAATTCCTTTCGGAATTCGAATGAATTCCTTTCGGAATTCGAATGAATTCCTTCGGAATTCGAATGAATTCCTTCGGAATTCGAATGAATTCCTTCGGAATTCGAATGAATTCCTTTCGTCGGAATTCGAATGAATTCCTTTCGTCGGAATTCGAATGAATTCCTTTCGTCGGAATTCGAATGAATTCCTTTCGTCGGAATTCGAATGAATTCCTTTCGTCGGAATTCGAATGAATTCCTTTCGTCGGAAATTCGAATGAATTCCTTTCGTCGGAATTCGAATGAATTCCTTTCGTCGGAAATTCGAATGAATTCCTTTCGTCGAATTCGAATGAATTCCTTTCGTCGAAATTCGAATGAATTCCTTTCGTCGGAAATTCGAATGAATTCCTTTCGTCGAATTCGAATGAATTCCTTTCGAATTCGAATGAATTCCTTTCGAATCGAATGAATTCCTTTCGAATTCGAATGAATTCCTTTCGGAATCGAATGAATTCCTTTCGAATTCGAATGAATTCCTTTCGAATTCGAATGAATTCCTTTCGAATTCGAATAAATTCCTTTCGAATTCAGATGAATTCCTTTCGAATTCAAATGAATTCCTTTCGAATTCGAATGAATTCCTTTCGGAATTCGAATGAATTCCTTTCGGAATTCGAATGAATTCCTTTCGGAATTCGAATGAATTCCTTTCGGAATTCGAATGAATTCCTTTCGGAATTCGAATGAATTCCTTTCGGAATTCGAATGAATTCCTTTCGGAATTCGAATGAATTCCTTTCGGAATTCGAATGAATTCCTTTCGGAATTCGAATGAATTCCTTTCGGAATTCGAATGAATCGGATTTCGGATGTCGGAATTCGGATGTCGGATGAATTCCTGTCGGAATTCGGATGAATTCTTGTCGGAATTCGGATGAATTCCTGTCGGAATTCGAATGAATTCCTGTCGATATCCGAATGAATTCCTGTCGATATCCGAATGAATTCCTGTCGGAATTCGAAAATCGAATAAATTCTTTTCGGAATACTTATGAATTTTTGTCGGAATTCGGATGAATTCCTGTTGGAATCTGGATGAATTCCTGTCGGAATTTGAATGAATTCTTGCCACAATCTGGATAAATTCCTGTCGGAATCCGGATGAATTCTTTTCGGAATTTGGATGAATTCCTGTCGGAATTCGGCTGAATTTCTTTCGGAATTCGGATGAATTCCTCTCGGAATTCAGATGAATTCCTATCGGAATACGGATGAATTCCTATCGCAATTCGTATGAATTCCTGTCGGAATTCGTATGAATTCCTGTCGGAATTCGAATAAATTCCTGTCGGAATTCGAATGAATTCCTGTCGGAATTCGAATGAATTCCTGTCGGAATTCGAATGTATTCCACTCGGAATTCGAATGAAATCCTGGCGGAATTCGGATGAATTCCTATCAAAAATCGGATGAATTCCTGTCGGAATTCGGATGAGTTCCTGTCGGAATTCGGATGAATTCCTGTCGGAATTCGGATGAATTCCTGTCGGAATTCGGATGAATTCCTGTCGGAATTCGGATGAATTCCTGTCGGAATTCGGATGAATTCCTGTCGGAATTCGGATGAATTCCTGTCGGATTTCGGATGAATTCCTGTCGGAATTCGGATGAATTCCTGTCGGAATTCGGATGAATTCCTGTCGGAATTCGGATGAATTCCTGTGGAATTCGGATGAATTCCTGTCGGAATTCGAATGAATTCCTGTCGGAATTCGAATGAATTCCTGTCGGAATTCGGATGAATTCCTGTCAGAATTCGGATGAATTCCTGTTGGAATTCGAATGAATTCCTGTCGAATTCGGATGAATTTCTGTCGGAATTCGGATGAATTCCTGTCGGAATTCGGATGAATTCCTGTCGGAATTCGGATGAATTCCTGTCGGAATTCGCATGAATTCCTGTCGGAATTCGGATGAATTCCAGTCGGAATTCGGATGAATTCCAGTCGGAATTCGGATGAATTCCAGTCGGAATTCGGATGAATTCCTGTCGGAATTCGGATGAATTCCTGTCGAAATTTGGATGAATTCCTGTCGGAAGTCGGATGAATTCCTGTTGGAATTCGGATGAATTCTTGTCGGAATTCGGATGAATTCCTGTCCTGTCGGAATTTGGATGAATTCCTGACGGAATTTGGATGAATTCCTGTCGGAATTCGGATGAAATACTGACGGAGCTCGGATGAAATCCTGGCGGAATTCGGATGAATTTCTGTCGGAATGAGGATGAATTGCTGGCGGAATTCGGATGAATTCTTGACAGAATTCGGATGAATTCCTGTCGGAATTCGGATGAATTCCTGTCGGAATTCGGATGAATTCCTGTCGGAATTCGGATGAATTCCTGTCGGAATTCGGATGAATTCCTGTCGGAATTCGGATGAATTCCTGTCGGAATTCGGATGAATTTCTGTCGGAATTCGGATGAATTTCTGTCGGAATTCGGATGAATTCCTGTCGGAATTCAGATGAATTCCTCTCGGAATTCGGATGAATTCCTTCCGGAATTCGGATGAATTCCTTTCGGATGTCGGATTATATCCTGTCGGAATTCGGATGAATTCCTGTCGGAATTCGGATAAATTCCTGTCGGAATTCGGATGAATTCCTGTCGGAATTCGGATGAATTCCTGTCGGAATTCAGATGAATTCCTGTCGGAATTCGGATAAATTCCTGTCGGAATTCGGATGAATTCCTGTCGAATTCGGATGAATTCCTGTCAGGAATTCGGATGAATTCCTGTCGGAATTCGGATGAATTCCTGTCGGAATTCGGATGAATTCCTGTCGAATTCGGATGAATTCCTGTCGGATTCGGATGAATTCCTGTCGGAATTCGGATGAATTCCTGTTAGAATTCGGAAGGCTTCCTGTCGGAATTCGGGTTCATTCCTGTCGGAATTGGATGAATTCCTGTCGGAATTCGGATGAATTCCAGTCGGAATTCGGATGAATTCCAGTCGGAATTCGGATGAGTTCCTATCGGAGTTCGGATGAGTTCCTTTCGGAGTTCGGATGAGTTCCTATCGGAGTTCGGATGAGTTCCTATCGGAGTTCGGGTGAATTCCTGTAGGAATTCAGATGAACTTTGACTCATTCGGAGTCCTATCGGAGTTCGGATGAATTCCTGTCGGAATTCAGATGAACTTTGACTTATTCGAATGAATTCCTGTTGGAATTCGGATGAATTCCTGTCGGAATTCGGATGAATTCTTGTCGGAACTCGGATAAATTCCTATCGTAATTCGGACGAATTCCTGTCGGAATTCGGACGAATTCCTGTCGGAATTCGGATGAATTCCT
Organism: Armigeres subalbatus; assembly: GCF_024139115.2. Lineage (NCBI taxonomy): Eukaryota > Metazoa > Arthropoda > Insecta > Diptera > Culicidae > Armigeres > Armigeres subalbatus. The sequence continues at coordinate 1,919,047 of NW_026943741.1, forward strand.
GTCGAATTCGGATGAATTCCTGTCGGAATTCGGATGAATTCCTGTCGGAATTTGGATGAATTCCTGTCGGAATTCGGATGAATTCCTGTCGAATTCGGATGAATTCCTGTCGGAATTCGGATGAATTCCTGTCGAATTCAGATGAATTCTTGTCGAAGTTCGGATGGATTCCTATCGGAATTCGGATGAATTCTTGTCGGTATTTGGATGAATTTCTATCGAAATTCTGATGAATTCCTATCGGAATCGGAATCCGATTAATTCCTGTCAGAATTCGGGTGAATTATTGTCAGAATTCAGATGAATTCCTGTCGGAATCCGAACGAATTCCTGTCGGAATTCGGATGAATTCCTGTCGGAATTCGGATGCATTCCGAATCCGGATGCTTTGTTTCGAAATTTGGATGCATTTCTGTCGGAATTCGGAAGAATTCCTGTCGGAATTCGGAAGAATTCCTGTCGGAATTCGGATGAATTCCTGTCGGAATTTGGATGAATTCCTGTCGGAATTCGGATGAATTTCTGTCGGAATTCGGATGAATTCCTGTCGGAGTTCGGATGAATTTCTGTTGGAGTTCGAATGAATTCCTGTCAGAATACGGATGAATTCCTGCCGGAATACGGATGAATTCCTGTCGGAATTCGAATGAATTCCTGTCGGAATTCAGATGAATTCCTGTCGGAATTCAGATGAATTCCTGTCAGATTTCGGATGAATTCCTGGCGGAATTTGGATGAATTACTGGCGGATGAATTCCTGTCGGAATTCGGATGAATTCCTGTCGAAATTTGTGTGAATTCCTATCGGAATTCGAATGAATTTCTGTCGGAATTCGGATGAGTTCCATTTGGAATTTGGATGAATTTCTGACGGTTTATGAATGAATTCCTTCGGAATCCGGATGAATTCTTGTCCAAATTCGTATAATTTTCTGTTGGAATTAGGAACAATTTCTGTTGGAATACGAATGAAAACAAATTCTGTCGGAATTTTGAGGAATTCATGTCGCAATTCGTATGTATTCCTTCCGGCATTCGAATGTGCTCCCGATGGAATTCGAGTGAGTTCCTTAAGAAGTTCGGATTTATTATTGCCAAGGCTAATCAAAACACGCAGAGGCTTTTTGTTACTTAAATTTTATTAAATGATTAGCGAAAATAATATAAACTAGAGTATATGTTGTAATATATTATCGTATACATTATTTGTCTTCCATAGAAAATATGATATATGTATTAGCGTTTGAAGCAACAATTGATATTTGGTTTGAGGAGAAAAGTCGAATCTACTGGAAATGAATCCAGCTAACTGGAAATTTAATTACACTATGTCTGAAACTGGATTTGCGAAATTGCACAACATGTGAAAGATTTAGTTCGTAAAATATATTGGAAGAAAACCACTTTCTTCGGTGGGGTTTGATCACACGAAACCTGTACGCTAGACAGGTGCTTTCTCTATTAAGCTACGAAGTACCTCCGTCGTCCTCCGCAGCTCAGAAGGCCACTGATGAGATCAAATTTCTAATATCAGGCACATAGCCGAACTCTCGCAATATATTTTTAAAACCAACTCTTTCACACGCATTGCTTTCTGCAATGCCAACCGAAATTTAGATAAGTTCCTGTTGAAAATTATTTTCGTTCAACTAATCTCGTTGAGTAAAACAGACAATGTTATGGATACTGATTATTATCGGTTACAATACCCATTGTCTTTCATATTACATCCACCCCATAACCCACGAACGTACCTTCTTTATAATGTTTTCATAGCGATTGGTAAAACTCTCGATAATTTCCGCGTAATCTAGCGATTTCAACTTCATCACTTTTCCCGGATAGGTAGGTATCTTATTCCTAAGCGAATCACTCAGAAAGCCACCAAACTGTAAACGAAACCACCTTCAACCGTAAACACTCGCTCGTAATAAACACACGCTTCGACGCCAGTTTTTTTTTTCTTATCGTGGGGGTGCACTTCTGTCTCACTTTCAACGGAAGAAGCCGCAACGATAGGGCAGGATTACCGCTGTGCCATCTTGGCTTCCATCAGCACTACCGCGCTCACCAGTCTTCACAGCCCTGAGGGGCGTGTAGCAATCGTTAGTTCTGTGAAGGCACCGACTTTGCGGGAGATGTTCATCGGAGGCGTTCGAATACCTTCGAGCTTTGTTCGAAGCGTGCAGCTCAAATGAACAGGATGGATTTGAAGATTTCACATCACTATTGGTTGATTATTTGTTCCTTTTAACATTTAAGCTTTTATTGTAGGAATTCTGTGGAAAAGTAATTGTTCACCCTTCGGATCTGCAGCTCGTATAAGGCAAATTTGATAAGATTCGCTTTAGTAAGAAATTACTAATACGTGGTTTTCTTCGGAATTGGTAGATTATTTTGGAATATACGCTTTTGCTAAGTATAGCGAGAAATTAAAGTACGGTTTCGTTAGAGTTTAACTTGTGTTTATTTATAATTCCACTTTGACTTCCACTTAGTTACCAGTCTTCGTAATGCGGAATCTTCACACATAATGCACTTGTTTGTGCACTTTCTGTTCTCTCAAGAACTCGGCTGTGGTATCACAATTTTCTTGGGCTGCCATCAACCATTTGCTTTTCGTGTATAAGACGAATTCAACTTTTGCACGATCGAGTCTACTTCTCAGGCAACAGTAACTCTATCCTCTAGCCTACATTGACTTGGTGATACCGCTGGCGGTTTGAATGGGGCATGATACATGCAATTCCCTCAACCCTATCCCGAGGCGAGCTTTCGGGACGAAACTTTATCTGTCTTGCACTAATAGATGTGTTGTTGGCAAATCTGTTTTTCTCATCACATGTGCAGTAACTTTTACATCACCAGCATTAGATGCGAGTGGCGATGATGATTGTAGGGTGCCGTGCACGGACACGCTTTGCTTCTACTACTTGAATAGTTTCGGGCGAATACGCGCGCACTGTGAGAACCTTTTCGAAGAGGAGTGCAGCAAGGACTAATGACGAAAATGAGTCGACGGGGTTCAATTGCTACAACACAACAATAATGTGGGGGAGTTGTTTTCCCCGATTCGGATATGTACATACACAACTGATACGTAGTCATCGATTTCACCATCACTTTATTCATATTTCCTGGGTGATCGCTTTATCATTAAGTTGGTAGTGGTGGGTAGAGGTTAGAGTGGATACCGTTCAAATTAGAAGAACAAGAGCTTTATCATACGCCATGGGAAGACAATTGACTGTCAACGGGGTGAATGTTAGGTTCATGAAAATGAGCTGTCAAATCCGTTCTTGGATGATTTAATACATGTTGTCAGTTCATCAGTTGAGATATCCAAGCCTTCAGAGAAGCCGCTGAGCATTAGATTAAGATAATTGCTGTGAGGTTGATGGCAGATACAAGCGGTTTGGACTGTCCGAGATTATCTCGACACAATATCGGCTTGGCTCAATGATTTTCTATGTAACATTGATCAAGTGGTTTACGGAGTAATTTTTGTACAGAAAGATCAGAAGCCCCTATTTTTAAGGTGTTCCGTTTTTCTCAACTGAAGGCCTGCGAAAGTTGACTCAGTAAACCAAGAAGTCAATTTTACCCGCCACAGGATAATAGTTTGAAATGAGCTTCTGATACACAAACGGTTGAACAATGTTCTACTTCACATTGGTTTGGTATAGAGGAAAGTGATGACAGAAGTAGAGCTCTGTACTTGATAACTTGATAAGGCTATATGAACTGTTTAGTTAAATAATTATGGTCAAATTTGGCCTAAACATTCTTTGCATATCAAAAAATATTGTGGTCAAATTTCATAAAATTTCGACGGCTCTGTCCCAGTGTGAGGATGTAATGCCAATAAGAAGAAGCTTAAAGTTTTCGCACTGGAAGTGTCCCTGGAAGGAACACTGTGAGTTTTGCCTAAAACTATGGATCTGTATCGAAGAAATCGAAAGAATTGGTGCCAATTTGTTCAAAAATAGTTTTGGGACATGAACCAATGACCCTCAGTACGCTAGTCAGTAGGGTGTCCCAAAAAATCGATGTTCGAAAAGTCATGGTGCTCAACCCTGAAATGAAAAAAATACCTGTCTGGATATTTTGTGTAGAACAAACCGAATTTCTAGAAAATCGTTTAGAGGCCAGATCGATTTTTGAAAAATGAGCTTTTTTTAGGTCAAAAATCAAATATTGGGTCCTTTCACAATTTTTTTTCAGGGTCACCCATTCGTTTTATATTTTTTTATTTTTCTGTGGATCTTTGCCCATATTCTCCATGAATTAGTTTTTGGTATTATACGTGTTTACAGTCTGCAGAACTTTTTAAACATCGAAAAAAGCACATTTTTTTGACTAATTTTTGAAGTTATTTCATCCTTACACAAAAAATATTTTTTTCTCGTTCAGAAAAACTTACATACTTCAAAGAGCTATTTATAAGGAGTATTTTCATAAAAAAAGATCCAAGAAATGTTGTTCTGGGGCTGAGATATTGCAGTTTTAGTAAATAGTCAAAAAGTGTCCAATTCGGTACTTTTTCTTTACATGTTATAATTTCATCAAGATTGCACCAATATTTTGATTTAAATTGAAAACAATTCTAAAGCAAATAGGGACACGGCATGTATTTTCGTCTGTTCGTCATAGTCTCGAAAACCAATAAAAGAGACGCTTTTTTGTAAAACTCATACGTACCAAATCGTAAGCTCAGGAGAAACGTTATGCTATAGTGGAGTTCTAGCAAATGTACGTTGCTTTCGTTGGTTTTAGTCCCTACGACGATGGACGGAAATACCTGCCGTGTCCCTAAATGGGAATATTTTCTATGTAACATAGCTTTTATTTCCGATGGAGTTGGTTACCTGAATTACAGGATTTGGTCGGAGTATATGGATGGAGCCAGTTATAAAATTATATCAAATCCAACAGTTATTATGTAGCAATATAAAAGAAAATACGGTTTACTATGATCTCTTTATTAGTTTGATTTTGATAGCTTTTCACGGTATACAAAAAACAAGGCAGGCTCAGCACGTATGTAAACATTCAGTTTGAATGTAAACATGTGTCGTCACTACTATCTTCGCACAAGCTGAACTGAGACGATGCTCTACGGTCTCAGCATGCTTACTTTTGTACTCTAACATGTGGCATTAAAATATGCGTCTCACTTGAAGTGTCATTTTTCCGTTTTTACTTTACGTTTATTCCGTTTTCACTTTTCCAATATCTCAAGTGAACTGATGAAAAAGCTGTCGAACTGGAACGACGAAAAAAATTGTTTGACTGTCATATGACATGTCAAAAGCATCACGGTATACAGACAACAAGGTCGTCAAGAGTGACGCATATTTTAATGCCACATGTTAGAATACAAAAGTAAGCATGCTGAGACCGTAGAGCATCGTCTCAGTTCAGCTTGTGCGAAGCAGAGTCTATTATATAGAGTTGCGCACAGAGGATCTTCTTACACTTATTCTGAATGATGCTCTTGCTATTATGTTGGCAACTTCCAATTTTGTTCAACCCTTCAAGTGATTTCACGGGAGTGTTCACTTCTAAAACTTTTTAATTCGATAACCAAGTCACCCACAGAGTTCAAAGACGTTAGTTTCTTGTTGCTACTTTATTGGGGGTGCATTAAAGTTTTTTTTAAGCTGTTTTTTAGAACCAATCTAATACCCCAAGCAGCACACAAGTTCTACATAGGGTACTGTAACTCATATGTGACCGGATTCAGTCACAATCAAGTTGCTGCAACCATTTTTGCCTGACTTGTGCTGCTCGGGACATTTCAATTCATGCGTTTTAATTCGCCATAATAATCATTAGGCGATAACAATACTTCCGCCTTTACCAACAAGCATTTGTTTATGTAGTGAAGAGATGTGTAACTGAACATTGATTTTGTATTGATCAATATTTCATTATTGAAGATAAATTATGATAAATCGGCTCCCGGATAGATACTACAGTTTACTCGATAGGTAGACGGTTTGACAGTTGAATAGGTAGATTTGGCTTCACTCTTTGCGTAACTCTATATATAGACTCTGGTGCGAAGATAGTAGTGACGACACATGTTTACATCCAAACTGAATGTTTATATACGTGCTGAGCCTGCTTTGTTTTTTGTATACCGTGAAAATCAGTGAGATCATAGTAAACCGTATTTTTTTTATATTGCTACATATTAACTGTTGGATTTGATATCATTTTATAACTGGCTCCATCCATATACTCCGACCAAATCCTGTAATTCAGGTAACCAACTCCATCGGAAATAAAAGCTATGTTACATAGAAAATATTCCCATTTATTTGCTTTTGAATTGTTTTTAATTTAAATCAAAATATTGGTGCAATCTTGATGAAATTATAACATGTAAAGAAAAAGTACCGAATTGGACACTTTTTGACTATTTACTAAAACTGCAATATCTCAGCCCCAGAACAACATTTCTTGGATCTTTTTTATGAAAATAGCTCTTTGAAGTACACCCAGGTTTTTTTTTACACGGTTGGAATTCATTAATTTCTCGGGTCCCCTGATTTTTTACAGCTTTTTAAATACCCCCTGAATTTTCTTTGATTTTTTGTGAATTTTTTCGTGGGGTTAACTCATTGTTTCATTGATGCTGAAGGTCTTAAACGACTAAAACCAAACCGTGTAAAAAAAAAATCTGGGTATATACGTTTTTCTGAACGAGAAAAAAATATTTTTTGTGTAAGGATGAAATAACTTCAAAAATTAGTCAAAAAATGTGCTTTTTTCTATGTTTAAATAGTTCTGCAGACTGTAAACACGTATATACCAAAACTAATTCATGGAGAATATGGGCAAAGATCCATAGAAAAATAAAAAATATAAAACGAATGGGCGACCCTGAAAAAAAAATTGTGAAAGGACCCAATATTTGATTTTTGACCTAAAAAAAGCTCATTTTTCAAAAATCGATCTGGCGCGACCTCTAAACGATTTTCTAGAAATTCGGTTTGTTCTACAAAAATTATCCAGACAGGTATATCTTTCATTTCAGGGTTGAGCACCATGACTTTTCGAACATCGATTTTTTTTGGGACACCCTACTAGTCAGTCAATGGAGTCAATGTTTGGCAAACTGCTTGTGTACGCTGCATTATAGTGAGCGTGGTTTTCGGAGTTTTTCAGAACATTGTATATTAAAAAAATCATTTATTTGAATCACCGTCACTTCGGTCTAGCGTGTGGAGAATACGCTAGGAGAAAAGTCAAAAAAGGAAAAGTAGAATCACAGAAAGATTTCTACAGCGAGATATGGGATGCAATTCTCAAAATAATTTTCAAAATCTCAAAATAAGATATATTTGAAAATAATTTAAAGCCAAGGATGTTATTGATCATTTAGTAATTTGCGTTCGATTATTTAGTAGTTTCCCAAGTAACAATTTCAAGGCTGCATGGATTTATTCAAGTTTTTAACGGTTTTATCGCTGCTTTGTTCAATGCTGCGAGATCAGCTTCATTCGAAGACTTATAGCTATCTTCAAAACCGTAATAAAACGCTCAATAAACCCTCAAACGTCAAATATCTCATGAGCTTATTAGTGGTCTAATGATTATCATGAGGACTTCAACAAAACCAATTTTTAAAAAACTCACTAAGACGGATATATTGGTCATGGACTTGTCCTACGCATAACCTAAATAAAACTTAGTAGTTTTCAAAAGGTTTATAATGGCATTGTTCAAGGGCATAATGTTAATGATAAATTTCATGAACTATGGTCATTCGAATGGCTAAAAACAAATGTTTTTGTTACATGTTCCTCAAATATCTTAATCAAAGAAAACATTAAACACAATATTCCCCACTGATCGTTCGCTTATTCAAAATATTTCCCGAGCAGCACAAGTCAGGCAAAAATGGTTGCAGCAACTTGATTATGACTAAATCTGGTCGCATATGAGTTGCAGCAACCTATGTGAAGCATGTGTGCTGCTAGGGTTTTGTTTATTAACAATTAAATCCATTGATCAAAAATTCCACTCCTGATAATGGAACAGATAATAATAATAAAATAAACTAAAGGAGCGTGTTATCTTACTACCGGTAAATGAAAATGGTATAAATACGAATACGCAACAAATGGTGAGATGAACACGATTTGAGATGTTCTTCTGCTGCTGCTGGAAGCATAAGTTCTATTCAATTTATCATGGACCGGGTAGCTTTCAATGCGAACACTTTTAAATTTGAACCTCGTTGGCTCGAATCGAACATCGTTCAAATTAAAAATGGTTCAAACGTCATTCAGCAAGTGGGATAGCGAAAATAAAAATTAAAATGGATAAACGAAACATTGCTGCTCGTGGCGCGAAAGATAGCATACATAAATTCAGGCTACTATGTTACACTGCACATTTCAGTGATGCCCTCAAAGAAGTTTAACGATCATGACTAAAGATTCGCAACCTGTCTTAAAATCGATTACTAATTATTGGGGTGATTAATCAACATGCGATTTTCGTTGGGTGAAAGCTGTTGAGTATTCCCTTTAGCTATGTAGGTTTTCTTTAACCTGAGCTTAATGGGGGACGTCATTAACAGTATAATGAAAAATAAATTTCCCCATGCATGCAAACTTGAAACGGCTTGTGCTAAATCAGTTTTAATCCAAATGAGCTCAAATTTTCAGAGGACACTCAGTACATGGTAAAGAATGAAATGAGCACTGTGGAGCAAAATCGATTTTTGAACCACCCTAGTAGCCATGCTGTTAGCATAGAATTGATTTTATATTGGCGAACATATTTTTTCGAAATCCATTGCCATTATTAATAACCATTGCCATTATTAATTTGTTGCCAATCGGAATGCCATTAGGAAAAAAGACATCATATCGATTTAATATTTACACTAATTAATAAGCCGTATAAGCTACAATATTACGACGGCGCGCTTCATTAAACTGATTTTCTTACCTGGTTTCACCAGAAGTTCGAACGCGCATAAAAAATGTAAGCACGCGAACGAATTCTGGGACATCAAATTTTTGATAATTGAATAATATTTTTCATCCATGATCAATGTCCATGAATGTTGTTTTTTATTTATCCATTTCTACTGTTTTACCTTTTCTCCAAAACAATAACAAAAAGTTCCACGGAAAAGAAATTCCTTTTGACTAATAACGGAGAATTTAAGAATTATTAAGATTAGAATTTAACTAATAACGGAGTTATAGCGCTAGTTGCAGTAACTTAAACTAAATTATTGGAATTTGGATATCATAAAGTCTAAGTTACTGCAACTATAGCTATAACTTCGTTACTAATGAAATTCAAACAACGAACCATTAGGTAGAGTTGTAGAGAAACCTTCGCATTAGAAGTCCACTATATAACACATTTTGAAATTTCGCTTCTGGAAAGAGTTATTGACAAACTACTAACTGATCGAACGCAAATTACTAAATGATCGATAACATCCTTGTTTAAAGCACGAGGCTAGATTTTTGATTATCTACATTACAAACAATGTATTGTACATATATTTATTTGATTGTTATTGATAATATTTTTTTTCTCGAATTCATCCTGGAAAAGGTTCTATTTTTGTTGTTTATTGAATTTTCAGTCTCGTGTCAAAAACCATTTTGAAAAAAATCTAAATCTTTTTCTCTGATGACGGCATTTATCCGGTTAAGAGGCCGCCGAAATTTTTATTTTGTCTCGCCGCTGATTCAAATTTGCAGCAGTTAGAAGAATTTCTTGCTTGCTAGTCAGTTAAACATTCGAAGAATTTTTCGTGAATGTTATTCCTCGCAAATTCCATTTCTGGTTCATATTTCAAAATCTTACCGTAAAAGTTAAGCCGAATAATTTTCCGTTGAAATCCACAGAGTTTTTTTCGAACTTCTGGAAACATTCCAGTTGAAACCCCGAAAAAAAAATTTGTACAAATTTGGAAGAATTCTCCGTGCAAATTCTGGAGATTTGTTTTTTTAAACTTTATTAGTGTGTTTTTTAATCAACATCGATTCCGGAAATTGTTCAAGTAAATTCCAAAGAATTTCCTACGAAAATTGAAATTTTCTAATTTTGGATGAATTTCTGTCGAATTTCGGATGAATTCCTGTCGGAATTCGGATGAATTCCTGTCGGAATTTGGATGAATTCCTGTCGGAATTCGGATTAATTCCTGTCGGAATTTCGATCAATTTCTACGGGATGATCAATTTTACGGAAATTCATCCGAATATCCACTGGAAATTCATCCGAGTTTAACGGTAAATTCATCCGAATACCCACGGTTAATTCATCCGAATTTCCATGGGATATTCTTCCAAATTTCCAAGGGTTATTCATCGAAATTTCATACACATTTCTACAAGAAGTTCATTCCAATTTCCGTGTGAAATTCATTCAATTTCCATTGAAATTCATTAAAATTTAGATGGGAAATTCATTCAAATTTCCATTAGAAAACCATTGATTCATCCGATTTCCACGTAAAGTTCATTCTAACATCCACGGGTAATTCATCCGAATTTCCAAGGGTAATTCATCCGAATTTCCAGAGGAAATTCGTTTAAATTTCTACGAGAAGTTCATTCGATTTTTCACGGGAAATTCATTCAAGTTTCCATGGGAATTTCATTCGAATTTCCATTTCCATTCCTGTCGGAATTCAGATGAATTCCTGTCAGAATTCGGATAAATTCCTGTTGGAATTCGAATTAATTCCTATAGAAATTCGAATGAAATTCTGTAGAAATTCGAATGAAATTCTGTCGGAATTCGGATGAATCCCTGTCGGAATTCGGATGGATTTCTGTCGGAATTCGGACGAATTCCTATCGGAATTTGGATGAATTCTGACGGAATTCGGATGAATTCCTGACGGAATTCGGATGAATTCCTGTCGAAATTCGGATGAATTGCTGTCGGAATTAAGATGAATTCCTGCCGGGATTTGGATAAATTCCTGTCGGGATTCGAATGAATTCCTGTCGGAATTCGGATGAACTCCTATTGGAATGAGGATGAATTCTTATCTAGATTCGGATGAATTCCTATCGAAATTCGGATGAATTCCTGTCGGAATTCGGATGAATTCCTGTCGGAATTCGGATGAATTCCTGTCGGAATTCGGATGAATTCATATCGGAATTCGGATGAATTCCTGTCAGAATTCGGATGAATTCCTGTCGAATTCGGATGAATTCGGTCGGAATCGGATGAATTCCGGTCGGAATTCGGATGAATTCCGGTCGGAATTCGGATGAATTCCGGTCGGAATTCGGATGAATTCCGGTCGGAATTCGGAAGAATTCCGGTCGGAATTCGGATGAATTCCTGTCGGAATTCGGATGAATTCCTGTCAATATTGGGATGAATTCTTGTCGGAATTCGGATGAATTCCTGTCGGAATTCGGATGAATTCCTGTCGGAATTCGGATGAACTCCTGTCGGAATTCGAATGAATTCCTGTCGGAATTCCGATGAATTCCTTTTGGAATTCGGATGAATTTCTGTCGGAATTCGGATGATTTCCTGCCTGAATTCGGATGAATTCCTATCGGAATTCAGATGAATTCCTATCGGAATTCGGATGAATTCCTGTCGGAATTCGGATGAATTCCTGTTGAAATTCGGATGAATTCCTGTCAAAATTCGGATGAATTCCTGTCGTAATTCGGATGAATTCCTGTCGAAATTCGGATGAATTTATGTCGGAATTCGGATGCATTCCTGTCGGAATTCGGGTTAATTCGTGTCGGAATTCGAATGAATTCCTGTCGGAATTCGGATGAATTCCTGTAGGAATTCGGATGAATTTTCTGTCGGAATTCGAATGAATTCCTGTCAGAATTCGAATGAATTCCTGTCGAATTTCGGGTGAATTCCTATCGGAATTCGGATGAATTCCTGTCGGAATTCGGATGAATTCTTGTCGGAATTCGGAGGAATTCCTGTCGAATTCGAATGAATTCCTGACGGATTTCGGATGAATTCTTGTCGGAATTTGGATGAGTTCCTGTCGAAATTCATGTGAATTTTCACGGAAATGCATCTGAATTTCAAGGAAATTCATCCGAATTTCCACGGAAATTCATCCGAATTTCCACAGGAAATTCATCCGAATGTCCACTGGAAATTCATCCGAATTTAACGGTAAATTCATCCGAAATTCCACGGTAAGGGAAATTCATACAAATTTCTACTAGAAGTTCATTCCGAATTCGAATTTCCATGGGAAATTCGTTCGAATTTCCGTGGAAAAATTCATCCGAATTCTCCCATGAAATTAATCCAAATTTCCACGGGAAATGCATCGGTATTTCCAGGGGAAATTCATTCTAGTTTCCGCGGGAAATTCATCTGAATTTCCAAGAGAAATTCATCTGAATTTCCAGGGGAAATTCATCCTATGTTCCAAAGGAAATTCATCACATTTTCCAAAAGAAATTGATTCGAATTTCTACGAGAAATTCAATCGATTTTCCTCGGGAAATTCATTTGAAAAATTCATTCGAATTTCCGTGGGAAATTCATTCGAATTTCCGTGGAAATTCGGATGAATATCCAGTGGACATTCGGATGAATTTCCCGTGAAAATTCGGATGTTTTTCCGTGGAAATTCGGATGAATTTCCCGTGGAAATTCGGTTGAATTTCGCGTTGGAATTCGGATTTATTTCTCGTGGAAATTTGGATGAACTTCCCTTGGAAATTCAGATGCATTTCCATAAAAATTTAGATGAATTCCGACAGGAATTCATCCGAATTCGAAAGGAATTCATCCGAAATCCGACAGGAATTCATCCGAAATCCGACAGGAATTCATCCGAAATCCGGCAGGAATTCATCCGAATTCCGACAGGAATTCATCCGAATTCAGACAGAAACTATCCGAATAGAGCAGTGCGCCGAATGAACACTTTGACGTTTGAGCGGTGCGCTGTTTACTAATAATTAACACCTTTTCATACATCGAATTCATTCTGAATGAATTTGCGCACCATTCAAACGTCAAATAATGAACCTATGCATTTTTTTAATGAAGATTAAAAAAACCTATGCACTGCCCCATTCCGACAGGAATTCATACGAATTCCGACAGGAATTCATCCGAATTGCGATAAGAATTCATCCTCATTCCGATAGGAGTTCATTTTCATTCCGTCAGGAAATCATCCGAATTCCGACAGGAACTAATCTGAATTCCGACAGGAGTTCATTCTCATTCCGACAGGAATTTATCCTCATTTCGACAGCAATTCATCCGAATTCCGACAGGAATTCATCTGAATTCTGACAGGAATTCAACCGAATTTCGACAGGAATTCATCCGAATTTTGACAGGAATTCATTCGAATTTCGACAGGAATTCATTCGAAATCCAATAGGAATTCATCCGAATTCCGACCAGATTTCATCCGAATTCCAACAGGAAATCATCCGAATTCCGACAAAATTACATCCGAATTCCAACAGGAATTCATTCGAATTCCGAAATGCATCAGAATTTCCAGGGGAAATTCATCCTATGTTCCAAAGGAAATTCATCACATTTTCCAAAAGAAATTGATTCGAATTTCTACGAGAAATTCAATCGATTTTCCTCGGGAAATTCATTTGAAAAATTCATTCGAATTTCCGTGGGAAATTCATTCGAATTTCCGTGGAAAATTCATTTCGTGGGAAATTTATTCAAATTTTCGCGGGAGATTTATTCAAATTTCCATGGGTAATTCATCCGAATTTCCATACAAAGTTCATTTTAATTTCCACGTGAAATTCATCCGAATTTCCAGAGGAAATTCATTTGAATTTCTACGAGAAGTTCATTCGATCTTTCACGGGAAATTCATTCAAGTTTCCATGGGAAACTCATTCGAATTTCCGTGGGAAATTCATTCGAATTTCCATGGGAAATTCATTCGAATTTCCGTGGGAAATTCATTCGAATTTTCGTGGGAAATTCATTCGAATTTTCATGGGAAATTCATTCGAATTTCCTGAGAAATTCATTCGAATTTCCACATAAAGTTCATCCGAATTTTCAAAGGAAATTCTTTCAATTTCTACGAGAAGTTCGTTCGATCTTTTACGGGAAATTCATTCAAGTTTCCATGGGAAATTCATTCAAATTTCCGTGGAAATTCATTAGAATTTCCGTGGAAATTCATTAGAATTTCCGTGGGAAATTCATTTAAATTTATGTGGGAAATTCATTCGATTTTCCACGGAAATTTATTCGAATTTCCACGGAAATTCATTCAATTTCCACGGAAATTCATTCGAATTTCCACGGAAATTCATTCGAATTTCCACGGAAATTCATTCAATTTCCACGGAAATTCATTCGAATTTCCACGGGAAATTCGTTCGAATTTCCACGGGAAATTCGTTCGGATTTCCTCGGGAAATTCATTCGAATTTCTACGGGAAATTCATGCGAATTTCCACGGGAAACTCATTTGAATTTCCATGGGAAAGTCATTAAAATTTCCACTGGAAATCAATTCGATTTTCCACCGGAAATTCATTCGATTGTCCACCGAAAAATCATTCGAATTTCCATGAGAAATTCATTCAAATTTGCATGGGAAATTCATTCGAATTTCCACGGGAAATTCATTTGAATTTCCACGGGAAATTCATTCGAATTTCCACGGGAAATTCATTCGAACTTCCAGGGAAATTCATTCGAATTTCCATGGGAAAGTCATTCGAACTTCCAGGGAAATTCATTCGAATTTCCATGGGATATTCATTCGAATTTCCAGGAGAAAATTCATTCAAACTTCCATGGAAAATTCATTCGAATTTCCATGGGAAATTCATTCGAACTTCCATGGATAATTCATTTGAATTTCCGTGGAAATTCATTCAATTCCACGGGAAATTCATTCAAATTGCCACAGAAAATTCATTCGAATTTCCACGAGAAGTTCATTCGAATTTCCACGGGAAATTCATTCGCATTTCCACGGGAAATTCATTCGAATTTCCATGGGAAATTCATTCAAATTTCCATGGGAAATTCATTCAAATTTCCATGGGAAATTCATTCAAATTTCCATGGGAAATTCATTCGAATTTCCATGGGAAATTCATTCGAAATTCCATTGGAAATTCATTCGAATTTCCACGGAAATTCATTCGAATTTCCACAGGAAATTCATTCAAATTTCCACGGAAATTCATTCGAATTTCCACAGGAAATTCATTCGAATTTCCACGGAAATTCATTCGAATTTCCACGGAAATTCATTTGAATTTCCACGGAAATTCATTTGAATTTCCACGGAAATTCATTTGAATTTCCACGGAAATTTATTTGAATTTCCACGGGAAATTCATTCGAATTTCCACGGGAAATTCATTCGAATTTCCACGGGAAATTCTTTCGAATTTCCACGGGAAATTCATTCGAATTTCCACGGGAAATTGATTCGAATTTCCACGGGAAATTCATCCGAATTTCTACGGGAAATTCATTCGAGTTTCCAGGGGAAATTCATTCGATCTTCCATGGGAAATTCATTCGAATTTTCACCGAAAATTCTTTCGGATTTTCTCATGAGATTCATTTGATTTTACTTGGCACTGACTTTGGTACAACACGACCGCTATTTCGTAGGCGGTACCATGGTGGTGCCTCGAAGCAAAGAGTCTGCGATCTCTCGAAGTTTGCAAAATACGATCCTGATCAAACCGAGACAATCGTTGATCCTATACCAATATCGTACTGCCATGTGTCCGGGTCAGACTCTTTCCAATCAATTTCGCTAAACGGCTGCATGATGAAGTTGCTGGAGTTGATCATCAACCATCGACTGAAAACCGAGTTGGGCTCAAGTGGACGGGATTTTTTTGTATTTATTCCCGGGCGGATCCAAACACCGAAGTTTCGACGACACAACCACTCGGAGAGTTGAACTTTTGTAGTATTGATCAAAGTTTAAATCATTAATAAATTGGACTCAAAGAATACTCTGGCACAATACTAACAGCTTCTTTGGCAAAAGTTATACCGATGTGTTTTGAAATGATTCAAAATGTAGATTATTTATTTTAAAATATCCCCTATAAGAAGCGATTTAATATTATTTCAGTTTTGCCGTCTTACAAATGGAGGTTATAGTAAAGGACGTCATTTTTTTCATTAATTATAACCCCCCAGCAAATTAGAGCATCAAGAAGAAGATAGAAATAAATACTGTTACCTGTCAACAAGTTTTGTGTAAAAAAAAACAACACCCGGAAAATATCACGACGTGGTTTCTGGATGCCTCGTGGAAGCGCTGTGCTGTGAGTTAGCAATGTATCAGTATAGAAGAATATAATGGCAGTAAAAAGAATATTCACCCAAATGAAAACACGGGCACCAAGTTAAATTGTAGCATCGTTAGTTACATGGTTACAGCAACTTAAAAACAAAACTCCCCTCTCCTGTTCCAACCGACCACGTTGTTTCAACATTGTTCGATACACGTTGTGGTGGTTTAGAACTTCTATTCGTTGTAGGTATCTGTTTTCCCCACATAGATACCAATCAACATTCAACGGAAACTTTCGTCGTCCTTTCACACGAATGCGCACTACCCCGTTCGACCGAAGCATCATCGTTGCAATTGCATCGCCATTGTATTCAATTTTCTTCCAACCAACAGTACGGACAACAACAACCATAACAACGTCGTGGATTAATATTTTTCAAAGTTTATTGAAAACAAAGACGCTCTTGAAAATTAAAAAATATGAAACGAAAAAAAAAGGAAAATCACCCATCAGTTTTTCATTATTTTACTGTTGTATATTTGCTCTTGAAAGCAGCGTCTTTTGTCTATGGATACTTTGCGTATACACAACACCTACAACTACCACGGAAACTTTTACTGAGACTGACTTCCAACAGGGTGTCCATTATGCTGGACTAGTTTCCATAAATATTTCAATAACCTTCACATTGTGCTGCAGAATACATAAAACCTGTTGTTGTGTCTATGTGTGTACATTGTGGAAACTATCGGAAGGGATGGTATAGAAAAGCTCCACCGAAAGTGCACCTTCAACCTTGCACCGGTGACGACTTATCACGATGCATAATACAGCAGGACGGACAAATTTTCATCGATATTTTGAATACAGAGAAATGCAGTGAATAATAAGGTTTTAGAATATTTTGATTTGATTTTACGCTACACTTGTAGATGGGGCATGAACTTAGTCACTAGAGAACAAGTGAATTCATACTACTTCTGTAATCCTTACCCTTGCTATCAAAAGTCAGTGAACATTGAATAACAACTCTCTGCCCCAATGTGAGAAAATGAGCCAAAACCATGGAGGCAGTGTGTATTCTTGCTATGGGAATACACTACGAATATAATTCATGGTTTTATGATCTTTTCGCGTAACATCGATTGCGAATCACATTCATCCGTTGAGTCGAAAAAATGTTCAACCGAGAGTGGACTCCACTTATTGAAAGTGCCGAAGAGTTTGACAATTTTAGTGAAACTATTAAATTGATTATCATTTTTGGGTGATCTATTTGATTATTATCATACCTTCTTATCCGTGCGGTAAGATGCGCCTCAAAAAAGCAAAACCATGCTGAAGGTGGCTGGGTTCGATTCCTGGTCTGGTATAAGAAATTTTCTGGGTGAATATTATCTCGACTACCCTGGGCATAAAAGTACCATCGTGTTAGCTTCATGATATAAGAATGCAAAAATGGTAATTTGGCTTAGAAATCTCGCAGTTAATAACTGTGGAAGTGCTTAATGAACAAGAAGCTGCGAGGCGGCAATGTCCCAGTGGAAGATGTAATGCCAATGAAGAAGAAGGAGAAGATGTAATGAAAAATAATATTATATTGCATTATTAGTAAATACAAATTTTTAGATGACATCACCGTTAAAATCAGAGGTTTGCTTTGGGGCAGCATATTATCAATATTTTCCCTGTAAGAAGGTTGGTAGCTGTTATGATCGCCTGTTCACGTAAACATACTATTTTGCTGAGCATTCTCCTGCAGTTAGTAGCAAATATTAGCAAAACATTAAATTACATGAAAAGAAAATGTGTTTGTTATTACCGTGACTCAAAATACACTGTGAACTATAATTAGTTCATGGATTCATGAACGCTGTGTTCGGAAAATTCGACATTTTCGAAAAATTACTTTTCCCAAAAAATATAACTTTTGAACAACTGGACCGATATCACCGATGAACATAAATTTAATTTAGATAATCACGCAAATAAAGATTTAAAAAAAGGCTGGACCGATATGAATTATTTTCTCACAAAATAAAAGATAAGATTTATAACCATAATATACACACTACGTGCTCATGGAGACGCATGGTTGCTCACGATGGAGTAAGATGGGGAATCAAAGCCTTTTTAGGATCTGTCTCATTTGGAGAATTAAACTGAAATTAAACTAAAAAGTGACATTTCAATAATTATCGAATAACCCTGCTCGCAGAGCAAAATTACTTTCGACAGATATCGAATCATTTTGCATCGATGTATTATTGGAATTGCTGAGTAGCACCGGCCTTTCTTATGAGCGGGTTATTTGCTAATTTTCGAACTGTCATTTTTAAGTTTAATTCTCTAAATGAGACAGACCCTTAATGAAAATGTCTCTTCACTTATGCCAAATAATCGTTATGCGAAAAGATTTGGCATTGCAGTCATTTGGCCAAAGTCACGGCATACAAAAACGTAAACATGTACGTAAACATCAAAAAACAACATCATCAACTGTAAATAATTGACGTCACTGCTATCGCTGCTAAGGACGAAGCAAACCAACGCCCTACGATTGAGTTTAGACTTCTTTTGCACTCGTTCATACTGCGATAGCAATTACGTCACTTTTGAACTGTCTTTTTCTTTAAGAGCCTACCTTGATTCTGTATACCGTGGGCCAAAGTGAAGAGACATTCCAATGAGTTACTATGTTTGATAACTCGATTTGTGCAATTGTACAACATGTGAAAGAATTAGGTCGGAAAATGTATTGGAGAGTAACAGCTTTCTTCCGTGGGATTTGAAATCGCAAACTGGTTACATTGTGAAGTCGAATAAATAAATAAATAAATAAAATAAATAAAAAAATAAAAATTTGAAACCGCGACCTCAGTATTTTTTCTACTAAGCTATGAAGGACTTTCGCAGTCCTCCTCTGCTTGACGGGCACTGATAAGCCGAAATTCTCAATACAAAGCACATAGCCAAAATCTCTTAATTTATTCGTCGAACTAACTCTTCCCCTCGTATTGTTTTTACAATTCAAACCGAGGGGATGAGTGTTTAGGGTCTGTCTCAATTGGATAATTAAACTGAAATTAAACTTAAAAGTGACATTTCAATAATTATCAAATAACCCTGCTCGCAGAGCAAGATTACTTTTGACAGATATCGAATCATTTTCCATCGATGTCCTATTAGAAGTCATTCTTATAACGGGGTGATTTTTTAATTTTCGAACTGTCACTTTTAAGTTTAATTCTCCAAATGAGACAGACCCTTAGTATTGTCTGGCATTCACACACTTGTTTCAGATACCAACCCGCCCATATTAACGGATGGCCACTGAATAGCGGGTATGGAAAGAATGGCTTGGGAAGAAAACTACAAAGAAGTACAGTTCAATTTGATATACCTTATATACAGAGTTGGCCTAAGCGCATCCTTCTTGTTTTGATGACATGTTGGAGTAAAAGTCTGTGGGCGACAATTTTCAGAATATTCCGAGGATTCATTAACATAAGGAAATATTTCTCTGAAAGCATTAACGTTCTCATAGATAAGTATTGAAGTATAGCGAAGGGGAGATCGCCACTCAAGCTTAGTTCAACCACCGGTAGCATACTGTCCAGTTATTCACCACACATGTGAATGATTTAGTTTGAAAATGTATCTTCTTCTGTGGAGTTTGAATTTACGACACCAGTGCGCTAGACTGTATCGCGTCCGATATACCTAAGGAGGCATGACAGTCCCACCAGTGCGACGTAGGTAACGTGACCCGGTGAGGTAGCATACTGAAGCCTTTCGAATAACACGAAAAATGTAGAAAGAAGAAAAAAACACGTTACGTTATGATTGGAAACTCTGTACCTGGAATGACAGATCATAAACTGCAGAAGGTTGGAGTGAATGTGACCGCTATCCAAGAGGTTCGTTGGCCTAGATCCGGAAAACGTGTATTCAGAGACGTGGATACCAAGATTAACACTGCCATTCAAATATAATATCTATTACAGTCAGCGGCGGCGGTAATCGGCAGTGGCAGTGACGTTGTGGGTCCACGTGGGCTAATTTCATGCATTAAAATTTCTGCGGAATTCTTCGGAATACATCAGGAAGTTTCTTGCGCAAAGTGAAGAAATTCTCATACACTAAAAATAAGAGTAGAACATTAATTAACTCTTTTTTAGTGGAATGTTTTTACTGTCATAAGACGAGTTTAGTACAATTGTATTACTTTTACATGTACGCATTTCGACCTCAACTGTAAGATCGGCTTCAGTGTCTCGTGCTTGACTCGACTTTTTCCCTTACTTTCCTACCTAATCTTATTGCCTTATATACCTACTATAATTAAATGGAGTTGTACTAAACTCGTATTATGACATATGAGTAACAAGAAAAGCACCTAAGAGAGGTCAAAATAAATCATCACAGTAGGCTCTGGTCTCCAGTAGCCTTGCGAGCAAAGGCGTAGGATTGCCAATCCGGAGATGGCGAGTTTGATTGTTGGTAGGAAACATTCTCGACACCCTGGGAATAGTGCATCCATTGTACTTGCCATACAAGATACATGCTCATGCAAAGGCAGGCATAAGCATAGCTTTCAATTAATAACTGTGAAAATGCTAATAGAATTCTAAGTTGAAAAGTCGGCCAAGTTCCAGTTGGAATGTAGAGCCATTGAAGAAGAACTTTGAAATTTTTAGCAAGCTTCATCCAAATTAATTGATTCTCTGAAAAAATCACACTTTATGTGAATATCGGCATAAAAGTATCATCGTGCTAGCCTCATGATATACGAATGCAAAAATGGTAACCTGGCTTAGAAACCTCGCAGTTAATAACTGTGGAAGTGCTTAATGAACACTAAGCTGCAAGGCGGCTCTGTCCCAGTGTGGGGATATAATGCCAATAAGAAGAAGAAGATGTGAATATCGCTAAAAATTGAGAATATTGGCCAAAATGTTGGCATTGATGTATATTGAAACTTTGCTCAAGACACCTACGGTCAATTTCATCATTCCAATGACTGAGAGGTTTAATCCATGTTTGAACCAGGACTGCCCCTCTGTGTGGCGTGCTGATTCAGTTTCAACGGCGGCGGCGGCGGCGCCAGAAAAACTGTTTAGCTGTACGCTAGGGCACACTGCCGTAATCTGGAAAAATGACGCATGCGCCAAGTTACAACCTACATGATAACATTTTTTTGTTAAAGACCTCGATGAGTACTACTTGTTAACACCATTACGGCAGCACAGGACTCCTAGTACTACATTTTTTGGTATTTTTTTACGATATTCAATTCCTACCTACGTGAACAACAAGCAGAAATATGATTTAGGATCATATGGCCGAAAGGGTCATTAGGCTGAAAGCAATTTGGCCGAATGCCGTTCGGCCGAATAGTTTCTCCTTATTACGTGAACTGAGACGTGAGACGGATTGAATAATAAAAAGTGAGAAATGAGACGTTCGAAGTGAGTACAAAGTAACGAGAATTGAGTACTGAGAAGTGTAAGTGGGTACTTAGTAGTGAGATGTGTACAGTAACGAGTGAGAAGTGAGTAGTAGGAAGTCAGAAATTATATGGGATAGTTGCGAAGTGATTAATGAGAAAAACGAATGCGAGAGGTGGGAAATGAGTGATGATAATTGAGAAGTGAGTAGCCAGATGATGAGAAGTAAGAAGTAAGTAAGAGGTACATATAAGATATGAGAAGAAAGTAGAAGAAAGGTGAAAGAAGAGAAAGAATAAGGTAGAAATAATATGGAAAGAGAAAGAATAAGGATGAAGAAATAAGAAAGAAGATTGCAGAAGGAAAATGGAGTAGCAAGAAGAAAGGATGGAAGAGAATGATAAAATAAGGAAGGAAGAAGAGAAAGAAATAATATGGATGCAGGAAGGAGGGATAGGATAGAATAAAGATGAAGTACGTTAGAGCAAGGAAGAAGGAAAAAGGAAGCAGGAAGAAAGAAGACGGAAGGAAGAGGAACTATAAAGAAAGTATGAATAAGAGAAAAAAAGGAATAGGGAAAAGGAAAGAAAAACAAGGAGAAAGTACGCCGGAAAAATGAGGTAGAAAGAAAGTAAGAAAAAGAAAGATGGAATAACGAAGAAGGAAGAAGGGTGAAGGAAGAAGAAAGAGGGAGGAAGAAGGAAAAAGGAAAATAAAAGAAGGAAAGAGAAATAGGAAGAAGGAAGGAAAGAAGTAAAAATGGAAGAAGTTTGAATGAAGTAAGAAGAAGGATGAAAGAAGAAATAAAAAGAAAAAAAACAGACTAAATAAGGAAGCAGGAAGGTGAAACAAGGAAACAGACCGAAAAAAGAAGGAATAAGAGAAAAAGTGAAAGAAACTGAAGAAAGAAGAGAGAAGAA
Organism: Armigeres subalbatus; assembly: GCF_024139115.2. Lineage (NCBI taxonomy): Eukaryota > Metazoa > Arthropoda > Insecta > Diptera > Culicidae > Armigeres > Armigeres subalbatus. The sequence continues at coordinate 1,941,697 of NW_026943741.1, forward strand.
GGAAAAGGGAAAAAGGAAAAGGGTTAAAGATGAAGGAATAAAATAAAAGAAGGAAGAAAAAAGAGGAACAAACAAGAAAAGATCGAATAAATGAAGTTAAATTTCACAATTTTCCTATGTCATATTTCACTTCTCACTTCTTATATCTCACTTGTTACTCTTCGATCTTCGAATTCCGCTGTGACGCTTTTTTCAGTAACAGACTTGGCAGTTATAAGGCAACCGTTCGTTCCTGCTATATTCGCCATGGGTTTAATTCGAGATCATTTCTATCCCCATTCTATAGGTACCTTCATCTTGACCATTCTTGCAGTCACTGTTAGAAGTGAATCAAAGCTATTGCTGAATTCGTTTTTTCATTTCGATACCATTGGCAACACGTTAATTAAAACGAATCTCTTGTAAGTGATAGAAGCATTGCTCTCCATTATTTTTCATTTTAAATTCTTAATGAAAAATAAACGAGCTCATTATATAATTTTGATCCAAATTGTGATTAATATATCAAAGATTTTTCAAGCAAAGTATTTTTCTTGAAAAAACATTAAAGCGTTCTTCAGAATAATAATAACAACTACCAAAAAAGGAAGTTAAAGATGAGGGATGTTTAGTTAACATCATAAAGCACTTATATTCAATATGAGCTCAAGGCATTCGATTTCGTTGTTATGAACTTGCTCAAAATAACGCCTTATCAAGTTAAAAAAAATAACATGCTTTAGAGATAGTATTGAGATAGTATTGATTTAAAAAAAAATTAAATGATTTGAAAACTTTCATACTTAAAATCGGAATCATTATTCAAAAACGAGACAGCTCAAGAAATATTTTTGTCAGATTTCTCTGAGAATTTCAAAGCGGATTTTAAAATGCTTGATGTTTTTAGGGAAAGCATTTTATAAGAAATGGAGTATCGCTAATGGTTTTACAGACCATCATGTGTTCGAAAAGAATCTTAAATTCAGATATACTTCTAAGATTCCAGTTTAATATTTTAGCTTTAGAATGATTTTTGATATTTTGGAAATTCTGTAATGCTGATATAATTTTCTAATTTTTTTAATCAGATTGATATAAGGTACCCCGGGGCAAGTGGGACCTAAAAAAACGCTAGTTCAGCAAAATTGTTAACGCATACTTAGAAAACAGGTTATTTCAGAACATTAACCACTGATACACCATTATATGCTTCCATTGTTGAAGTGTAGAGGTGTTGGAGGCCATTTATTCAATTACAAAAATATTGGTAGTGCAAGAAATAAATTTACCTTCAGAACCCACTTACCCCTTCAAACGGGGCAAGTGGGATCTATTCTGTTTTCTATTGTCGAACGAAACGAATTTGAGGAATGTAGATATTGTGATCATATTATTTCTGAGTATTAGTATTTTCAGATCATGGATGGAGATTGGTTGCATGTTGGACTTTATTTTTGCAACAAGAAAGGGATTATAATCTTAGCAGAAATGAAAACAAGACAACAGCCGATTTGCTGTTTATTTGGCTGTTGTCTTGTTCTTCATTGTACCAAATGTTTTAGGTGGCAAGGATGAGCTAATCTTCAATTACTTTTCGTATAAATAAAGTTTCCTTTTTTTGAACACAAATTATTACAAAAATCAAAACTGCAGAAGAAACGTTTTATTCAGCGATGCGCAGTATTTTAATTTGTAATAGAACAAAATAGCCAATTTATGTGTTAGGCTCTTTATTTATCTGAAAATCTGATGCAAAGTTTGAAAATAACAAAACGCAAGACAAATTCTGTGATTTGAGTGATTTGAGCCAGAAAAAGCAAATTGAAAATTCGACATTGTACAGTGATTCAATCTGCATACTGCCTTCAAGACAAATTCTGTGATTTGAGTGATTTGAGCCAGAAAAAGCAAATTGAAAATTCGACATTGTACAGTGATTCAATCTGCATACTGCCTTCATTACGATCAGCCGTACGGAATTACATCATATGCAATGGTCTGTATCTGTAAGAGTTGCTTGATGACACCAAACTTTGGAGAAGCGGTCGTTGTGTGTGAAGGATTTTGTGCCAGCACATATCATTCCAAGTGTGTTGGATTGTCCACCGAAGAAACAAACAGCTATAAATTAAACCGTCATATGTTCTGGATTTGTGTCGATTGTAGTAGCTTACTGCGTGATATCCGATATAGTGATAGTATGCAAGATGAGCTCCGAAAGCGTAAACCAAACTTAGCAACTCACAGAGACAACCAAACGACCGCAAATAATGTGCATGATGTGAGAAACGATATTGTTGATATTAAACAACAGATTGCTAAAATTCACAACAGCTTAGCTGATCTCGCCGCTCAACGCTCTCGTGAATCCATCTCTTCTGTGGTAGATCAACCGCTAGCCCATTCATCTCCTACATCGTCGTACAAACTCATTCGTGGATGCCGCAAAGTTGAAAATCGTATGAATTCTGCAGAAGGTCCAGTTACGGAAAAAGCAACTGACAAATTTTGGATGTTTTTTACACGAATTAAAAACGATGTCACCGAACATGAAGTCTATGATATGGTGTCCGACTCGCTTGGTACTGCTAGCAACATTATAGTGAAGAAACTAGTTCCAGACTGGAAGGATACATCACTGATGCCATTCGTCTCGTTCAAAGTTGGAATTGGTAACACCTTTCGTGATCGTGCAATGTGTTCGTCGACTTGGCCAACTGGCATCTGTTTCCGGGAATTTCGCGACAAATGTGTCACATGGGAACCATTGATTCGTTAGAATTTTAAAATATCTCCGATAATGTTGTTTTATGTTTAAAATGGATATGTACATCTATAAGTTCTGCTTGTATATCATGAGAACCATTTAAGCAGGGTTTGTGCATTTCACATATATTCATATTTGTAATATTCATCATATAGTAAATTTCATTAAGACCTTGATGTCAGATGGAAATAATCAATAAATAAATAAATAAATAAATAAATAAATAAATTCGGTTGACCTATTGTAGAATAAATAGATTATTTGCACTGTGAACAGAAGAATTTCGCATAGTTATAGTCAATGCTCTTCTTTATGCGGGAGATAATTTTCAGAAAGTAAAATACACATTTGGTAAATAACTGTACAATACTTTTTAAAAACGAATTAAAACTGTATATCTGATTCAGATCCATATGATATATGAATAACGAAATTATTTTTCATAAAAACAATTAAATAGCTTTATCGAAAATGTTATTCAAATATGTCCCACTTGCCCCATGTATGTTAAAATTCAAGGGCAAATGAAAATGGCAGATTTTGGCTTTTATAAAAAAAATAAATCGTTTTTGATGTCACACAATTATTTAGTTGCTCAAAATATTCACTTTCCATATCAATGATAAATTTAGAAACGACTATTTAGTTGGAAATTCATTGAATTTAAATAAAAGTAATAGATTTTTTAGTTTAAAGTCATGATCAAGCAATAGCATTAGTATGGTGCCTCAAATGGTTTTAATTCCAAATATTTTTGAGTCGGGTGAATTCGTTTATAGTTCTGCTTCATCTTCCTATAACATTGTTGCCATTAAAAACGTTCATCGATTCATCTGCAGTCACAGTACCCACTTACGTATTTTTACTTGCCCGGGATACCTTACGATAAGTGTGTTTTCTTGAATAGAAACAATTTAGAATTTTAGCTAAGAAACATATAACACTAAGCAGACTTAAGAGCATTTGTATTTCGAGAAGAAAGCTGGGATACGGGAAAGGATCTTAGAGGAAAGTATTATCGGTTATGATTTCTTCAATCTATGAACTGAAAAAAATATTCTTGAAATTTCTGAAATCTCTGGCACAAATCTTTCAGAAAATCCGAAAAGAAAATCTTTTAAAAGATTGATAAATTTTTGTAAACATAATTTTTGAGTTAAGACGTGATTTCTAAAACCTATGATTGTCAAGGAATTTCTGTGTTGTTATGCTGGAAACGAAGAAACGGAAAAATTGGGATTTCTGAGTTCATAAAAATTCTTTATAAAAATGTACATCCTTATAACAATTTGATAACAAAACTCATTCAAACAGCATTTCATGAATCCTAGAATTTAAATAAAATGTAAACAATTATCAGAAAAATTGTTTTTAAAAACAGACAAGAAGTTAATTAGTTGATTATAGCTTTTATTTAGTCTATCGAAACAAAACTAAAAATCAAATTCCCGGTTATTTCCCGGTTCTATCTGATTCCCGGTTAATTCCCGGTTTTCCCGGTTTTCCCGGTTCAGTGGCCACCCTGTTTCTCACTTCTCATTTCGCACTGCTCTCTACTCATTTTTTTATTTTTCACTTCTTTCCACTATTCACTACTCATTTTCACACATTAGTTCTAATTTCTCACTTCTCACTAGTATAATCTCACTTCTCACTTATATAATCTCACTTCTCATTTCTCACGTCTCACTTTTTACTTCTCATTTCTCACTTATAACGTCTTACTTCTCAATTCGCACTACTAACTCTACTAACTAACTCGCTTTTTTTCTATTCTCACTACTCACTTGTGAATCGTCAATTTTCACTTTCAACTTCTAACTTCTCATTTCGCACCTCTAACATAGTATTTCTCATTTCATCTTCGCACTTCTCTCTTTTTACTTCTAATTTCTCAATTTCCTTCCTTCCTACCTCTCACTTTGCATTACTCACTTTCCCATACGCGCAATCAAAGTTTTTTTTTTCTTAAATTATTCGTTTAAATATCAATGGGCCAAATGATCAGACACCGCATATATTGTGCACTGTTTCTGACAACATCGAGTTAGCAAGGTGAAAATGCATTGGAAAATTACTTCGACTTAGAGAATAAAGTGAAGACCCGATTTTGTCACTCTCCGATTTTGTCTACCCACGTTTTAATCACGTTTTGACCCGATTTTATCACGTCCTGATTTTATCTCGTTCCAATTTTATCTCGTTTTCGATCCGAATTTGCCACTTCATTTTTTTTTTTGAAAATTTGATTCGTTCTTTTTATTATCATAAATAATACCGCAAACTACAACGATTTTCATTAAATAACTTTTACCGCTTGAGGTATATTATGATAGGCTTCTGAGAACCTGTGAAGGATTCTGTAAGCACTTCCGACAAGAAATAACGGGTATCGTTCTTACATTTTGCCTTTTCAAGGCATAAACCAATTGCTATTGGTGACACGATTTAAAAAATTGAAAATACAGTGTCGCACAAAACTATAAGACCAGAGGCCGTTTTTCATACAAAATAACCAACTTTGGAGGACTGTGTTTCGGCTTGTAGTTGGCTAATCGAGCTGAAATTTAGGCTGAAATTTCCCACATTTTACACATTTTTGGACCATGGACTTCGAAATTACAGACCTCTGAAAGGACAAAAAATTGAACCACCTCCAGGATCTCTAAAACTAAGAAACAAGACAATAAACCGGTGGTCATGGCTCGGTTCTCACGTTATGACCCTGAAAAATTAACCCAAAGTGGTGGTCCTATTTTTGTCTTTTCAGAGGTCTGTAAGTTAGAAGTTCGTGGTCCGAAAAATATGAATCCTCGGTTAAGGAAAATTCAGAAAATACATCTCCCCCCCGGGTTTGCCAAAATTACAGCTCGATTGGGCAACTACAAGCCGAGATACAGCCCTCCAAAGTTGGCCATTTTGTATAAAAAACGGCCTCTGGTCTTATAGTTTTGTCCGACACTGTAAAAATGGTCCGATTTTGCCACATGCCCTATTTTATCACCCCAAAATTCAACAAGGGGTGATAAAATCGGGATATTACTATATCGAATAAGAGAGGTATCGACTTACGGAGGGAACGCAGTATGCTAGTTTGAAGGGATTTTGAATTTCATCTATAGTTAGGGAAAATATCGAGTTATAGAACATCGATTTAGAGAGAGTTCACTGTGTAGCAGTTTCTGTTCTTGTGGAAAAACCTGACAAAATCGACATTCCCTCAATTGCATTTTTCATTTATTTTGTTAACTTTTAAAGATACGCCTAATAAACGTCAAAGATGCAATTACATTGGATGTTCTTTTATTGATATGAATTTAATTCCTTTTTATCATACCAAAATAGTTCAACCGCTATATCATAAATACATTGCATACGAAATGCCTGATTTAAGCATGCAATAATTATCAACAGTTAACACTTTAACGCCTATGTAATTTGGGGCAATATGCTCATTTGTTTCAAACAACGACATTCCGAAAAGATCTGAATGAAAGCACAAAGAGGTTGAATACAAACGCGCCGAATTTGGATTGCTTCCGGGTCGGGTCTGTTCAGAGTTGTTACAATATTTAGAGGGACTAATCCCCCCATGCCTGGTGGTGAAATTTAATTTCCGCTCTAATCCACAGCTTTCTCGTCCGCTTGGATGCTTTAATTGGGATGCTGATTTTCCCTTCAGCAAGTTGATGATAATCCGCTGGCGCTGTCTGTCAGCGGGATATTAGCTGAAACCGAGTTGAAATTATTCAGAATTGAAGCGACAAGTATTTTTTTTATATAAATCGTTTGAATCCTAGAAGCTGCGTGGTTTTATCATGATCACAGGAAATAGACATTGAAATCTAATGTAAAGAATGTTGCATGAATCTAATTAGCAACATGTTGAAAATCACACATCAAAAATGTGTTCTAGTTCAGTTGCTTATTCTTTATTTCGATTCGAGAAAACAAAAAAAATAACCTCTTCAGTGAATTCAGTAAACAGAATTGTTGTGCACTTTTTTCAGTGAAAATGTCTCATTTTGTCTTCAAAGTAAAGTTACCTCAATTAGCGCCCCGTTAAAATAATGGACTTGACTTTTTTTTATGTAATCTTCAAAGTAACTATTCTGTTCATTCATTCATGATCGTAAGTTAGTTTGTTCAGCTGCTTCATTTGGCTCTTCTTGGCCAGCCGGCTGGAATGAAACGGGAAACACATAAATCCACCATTTCGCCTTTATGTAGCTACTGATGGCTTCAATCACATCCACTTTTCACGACCAAAAGCGGAGCTTAAAACTGCAAGCTGACTGGACGGACTCGATTGCCGCATTTCTGCTTGCAAATGAGATTCCAGAATCCAATAGCCGGGAAAAGCAGGAAAACGGAGTCAAGCACCGGTTAAAATCCGGTTTGAATTTTGCAATCATCGGATCCATGTGGTTGGGCGAAGGAGAATGCAAGAAGAAAAAAGCTCATGTTTGCTCGATGTGGTTGGAGAAGCATTCTTTCTTCTTTGAAATCGGATTTCAGTCGAGTGCATCGATGCTCGATTACTTGTTTGCGTATTCGGGAAAAATCTGAGGGAAGTTGGGAAAATGGTGTCCTACTAATGCGCGGATGAAGGGTGACCAGGATTCACAATTGGCAAGTTTGCAACCAATTTGGAAAAAAGTCATAATAGAAAAAAGTGTTCGTTCAAAATTTTAATAATGATTAAATTAATTGCCGTCGAGGAAAAGTGGCACACGAAGCTAGGTGTGACGACAAAGGCTTATTACACTTATTTGGTATATAGACTAAAGTCTAAAGTGGGAAAATGCTAAAGTATGACAGGACTCGAGAGGGATGAGGACATGACTGGACCGTTAATAGATTTAATTAAGTAAGTGCTTTGTAATTAGGTGTAAATGAACTTGGTTTATATATAAATAAATGACACTAGAATCTGATTTGAAGAGGCACAGGAACACAACGAGAAACGTGAGTGGTTTGCCAAGGGCTTAACAACTACTTAATGAAACTTGCGATTTCGATGCTGATCACCCCAACGTAAAAATAATCACTAAGCTGAAAAATAAATCAACTTTCTTTGATTTTTCAGCTCGCTCAATATCGTTCAGCGATTGTACATTAGACTGCCAGTCGCCTGCAGGGGATTGATTTCATTTTAAAATTTCAGTTCTGCACTCAAAGCTTCATCCATCTTCGGCACCGTTCCCTTGCCCCATGGGAAGTGTTTTGCCACGATGGTTCCGACAAAGGTCCTGGAAGAAGTTTCTAGAAACTTTGCTCTTTGAGGAGACACAGCGCGAATCGAAATTCAATATTGCAGAGTCTCACTTTGGAATCGCTGTGCTTCGTTCGCATCAGCTACTCCTGGAACAATTTCAATTTGAAACTCGATGCAGCAGAGTGAAGTGTGCCGATGGCCAATCGTTTCAGCTTTTAATCCCAAGATTTTGCATTTTCTATCACTTTATGTATCTCGCCGTTTCGAATCATCATTATTCTACTTTGTCTAAAATGACAAGGTTTATTTGTTCTCTGACAAAAAAAATTGATGGATTACTGCAAACTGAGTTCTGTGCTCCACGAAAGTTCAACAAATTCGAAAAACACTCAATCATCAATTGCATAACTATCAATAGGTACAATCGTGGAGGTGCGTGACAAACGATGTTTACCGGAAATTAACGAGCAGTTCAACCGTCATCGTAACCCTGACCTTTGCCTTGTGGTTCCGACCGTTGGTTGGTTGCGATAATGACCGCACAGGACAAAGGGTCATCGTATAGAGTAATGACGGCACTGACGGGACCTTTCGTTACTCAGTAGTCAGTATGATCCTTTCAGAAGCTGGCCGGGTCCAAATTCAGGATCGGTATGGGAACTTTCTCGACGTTCCAATAAGAATAGGGGGGCGCTATTTTCATGAAATGTGGAACTGGAAGAAGATACTTGCATAAGAAATCCTCCTGAACGGAGAGACAGCAATGTCTCATAAGGGAAAGCAATGCTAGAAAAAAGTAACACTGGTACAAGAGCAGCCACTGCGTACTAGTTCCAGAGTAAACATTACCCTTTTGCTGAATTATTCATTGCATTCATCAGAAATCAATATACCTCACGTGCTAGTAGTGCTTTTCATTGGCAAGTCTGCTTGTATTTTGTTATGTCTATTTCCAAAAGAATTGATGACATGAAATTTTATGATGTAAATCGTGAGCAAATTAAAACAAAAAAAAAACAACACGGGGAAAAACTTTTCGTGATGGTTTTGTTATCTTTTTTATTACTTTCAAATAATCTTTAGTTGCTAGAATGTTTTTATTGCCTCTATCGCATTCTTTAAAATTTTACAACAAAATGTTGAATATCTCTGTTTCTGAAATCATTGGAAAGATGGATTGCATGGAAAGATGGTTGTTTCTAAGGGATCGACGAAGTTAGGCATAAGTAAGTTGGGCGTAACGGACGTTAGGCATATTGACGGTTTCGTTTGACGACAAAACACGGAAAATGGTATAAAGTTTTACCTGGCAAAGACTCAGGTCGAAATTCATAATACTATATCAAAAGTCATGCAGCAATTTGATTCGTTTTCTTGGTAACCGCCTCTAAGAATAACCCTGGAACTAGGCTACTCCAGGAAATCCTTGGAAAGTACCTCCAGGATTTCTGCGGGAAGTTTGTCTTGGAATTCCTTCGAAAGTTTTTGCAATAACTCCACTCATAAGTTTCTCTAGGAATTTATCCAGGAATTTCTCTGATATTCCTCTAAAAGTTTCTTCAGGAACGCCCAATAAAGATCTTTCAAGAATTCTTTGAGAAGTTCCTCCAGAAATTCTTTCAGGATTTCTTCCGAAAGTTCTTCGAGGAATCCCTACAAAAGTTCTCCAAAGAATTCTTTAAAAAAAATTTAAGGAATTCCTCCAGAAAGTTACTCCAGAAGTTCCTTCAAGATCTTCGCTGGAATTCTTTCAAAATTTCCTCCCGTAATATGTTAGGAACTAACACTATGTATAAGAATCAAGAAAAGTATTGTAAAACTTGATTTCGGCTCCGTAACGCTTCACGGCAAATGAGCCTTTCAAATAAACGAAAGATTAAAAAAAAAGATATGTTAGGAAGTTCCTCCAGGAATTCCTTGGGAACTTCCAAAAGGACTAACTCTCAAAGTTTCTCTAGGAGCTTCTCCAAAAGTTCCTCCAAGAGTTCTTCCAGGAGTGCCTCAAAAGTTGTGCCAAGAACACCTCATAAAATTCCTCCAGAAATACCTACAAGATTTCCACCGGAAGTTTCTCCAGGTATCCCTCTAAAAAATCCTCTAAAACTTCCTCCAAAAGTTGCTACAGAAATTGCTCCAGAAGTTCCAATCGGAACTCCTCCGGAAGTTCCTCCAAGAATTCCTCGAAAAGTTCCTTAAGAAATTCCTCCTGACGTTCCTCCAGCAATTTCTCGGGAAGATCTTCCGAAAGTTTTTCCAGGAGTTTCTCAGAAAGTTGCCTCAGGAATACTTCCAGAAGTTCATTTGGAAATTTCTCATAAAGTTTCTTCAGAAAATCGTTGAGAAATTCCCTCAGAAGTTCCTTAAGGATTAGCAATCCCTCCAAAAGTTCTTCCTTAAATTCCTCCGAAAGTTGCTTTAGAAATTCCTCAGAAAGTCCTTTCAGGAATTTCTCTGGAAGTTCCTGGAGCAATTTCTTTCTTTGTAAATTCATCTGGAGTCATGGAATTTAACTAGAAGCTTTTACAGGGATTTCCTGATTTTTTTTTGATTTTTCAGATTTTCCTGAAGAAAGACCACTAAAAATTTCTCTTGGTACTTCCCTTCAAGTTTAGCCGAGAAATCAGAAATTCTCCTTCTTATTATTCTATAAGTTCCTTCAGCTCCCCGAATTTCCGTGAAATAGAATGAAATTTTTCGAACTGTCCCGGCAAAATAATTTCACGAACAGAATTGAAGATGGTATTTTTGTGGGAATATTTGAAGGTGATCCTGAAAGATTTGATTATGCAATTCCCGGAGGATTTCTTGGACAAGTTCCTGAAGAAATTCGTGAAGGAACTCTTAGTACGAAACCCTGGTGGATTTTTTGGGTTAATCCTTGTAGGAATTTTTGATGTAATTTAGAGTAGATCTCCCAATAAACTTCCTGGAGGAATTATCGAAACAAAAACCAGAAAGAGTTGTTGAAAAAATCCCATAAGGAATTTGCAAAGGAATTTCTGTTTCGTATCTTCGAAGTAATTATTTATAGGGTTTCAAACAAAATTGGTGGAATTTCTTACTTCCAGGAGAAATTATTGAAGTATTACATATAAGAGTTTTCAGTTAGAAATAAAATAACAAGGGAGTTTCCGAAGGTGTTTTAGGAGCAATTCCTTAAGTTCCTTAACCCATTAACGCCCGAATTAACTCACTTTCATGATAATCACTTGATTTTTTCAGGAACATGTCAACATATTAAAATAATAAACTTGAAATAATTTAATTGAAAATCTACGGTCACATTTTTTTAGCACGGTGGGCAATATGTGCTGAAAATGACGAAAAAATGATTGAACCGATTAAGAGTATAATCGATAGCAATTATAATCGGCACAAGCATCATATAGTTTTCGGGAGATGCAGGGAGACCGGAGAAAGTCCTTATGTTAGTTGGAAATCCCTTCTTTCACTCTCTTTCTCTCTCTCACTCTCTCTCTCTCTCTCACTCTTTCTCTCTCTCTCCCTCTCACGCTTAAAATCAATAACACAGAGATGTGTTTGCATCACACAAAACGGACCTAATGTGGAACATCCCCTGGATGAGCGACAATTACACAGGCACAAAAATGCCTCGTACGGTCGTGATAACGGTCCTTTTCCTTTTTTTTTTTGTACAGATTCCTTGCTTCAATAAAACCACACGAGCTATTTTTGTGGCTGTGTAACTATCGCTCATCAAGGGGATGTTCCGCATTAGGTCCGTTTTGTGTGATGCAAACACATCTCTGTGTTATTGATTTTAAGCGTGCTCACTCTTTCTCTCTCTCCCTCTCACTCATTCTCTTTTTTCCTCTCACTCTTTCTCTCTCTCCTCTTACTCTTTCTCTTTCTCCCCCTCACTCTATCTCTCTCTCTCCCTCTCACTCTTTCTCTCTCTCCCTCTCATGATGATGATGATGATGATGATACTACCATCTATTGTAGCAAGGCACCTGCCGATAGCACTGGCCATATCTGACAAACGATTTGATCATGATTATGCTATTGTTTGTGTTTCATCAAACTCCTGTATAAAGGGCCAAAAATGGGTGGGGTGGTTCCATAAACTCTTTCTCTCCCTCCCTCTCATATGCTTAAAATCAATAACACAGAGATGTATTTGCTTCACACAAAACGGACCTATTGCAGAACAACACCTAGATGAGCGACAGTTACACAAGCACAAAAATGCCTCGTACGGTCGTGATAACGGTTCTTTTCAACATGTAAACGTTTGTACAGATTCCTTGTTTCATGAGGAACCAAATACTGTTGAAAATATTGAAATCCAAGCTTCAATAAAACCACACGAGCTATTTTTGTGGCTGTGTAACTGTCGCTCATCTAGAGGATGTTCTGCATTAGGTCCGTTTTGTGAAGCAAACATATCTCTGTGTTATTGATTTTAAGCGTGCTCTCACTATTTCTCCCTCTCACTCTTTCTCTCTCTCACTCTTTTTCTCTCTCTCACTTTTCTCTTTCTCACTCTTTCTCTCTCCATCACTTTTCTCTCTCACTCTCTCTCACTCTTTCTGTCTCATTCTCTCTCGCTCTAAAGTCGAGTCAAGTACAAGACACTGAAGATGACCACACAGTTGTGGTCGAAATACGTATCTGCAAAGATAACGAAAATTAACTGGTGGAATTAAATGGACAGTACTTAATTCGTCTTAGACGGTTTCCTAGTTTGTCCCTACGGAAGTTCCTCCAGGAACTCCTCCGGAAGTTCCCTCAGGAACTCCTCCGGAAGTTGCCTTAGGAACTCCTCCGGAAGTTCCCCCAGGAACTCCTTCTTATATACCCTAAATTTATCCTATTTCCTTAGTGATTTCTTCAGTAATTCAATTGGAAATTCCCTCAAAAATATCCATGTCTCCTATCCCAGAATTTCCTCCAGATAATCATTCAGAAATTTTCAAGTAAACTTCTCCTGATATTCTCTCTAGAGTTACTCCAGAAATTCCACCAAGATTTCTTCATTAATTACTTTGAGGTTTTTCAAGAAATTCCCTTTAAGTTTCTTCAGTATCGCGCCCCGAGAACTCTCACTGAAAATTGTTCACTGATTTTTGCCTTTCTCGTACAACAAAGTTGTACCAGAAAGGCTTTCATTTCACTCCCAAAACGTACTTTTTATAGAGCGCTTGTAGACCCATAGTATTATATACCATTCGATTCAGTTCGACAAACTGAGCAAATGTCTGTCTGTCCGTGTGTGTGTCCGTGTGTGTGTGTGTGTGTGTGTGTGTGCACATTGAAACATTAGCCAATTTTTCTAGTACTAAACCTGAATCGATTTTGCTACAACAAGTTGCATTCGATGGGGAATGTTTTCTTCTTGTTCACTATTGAGTTGCATAATGATGGCACTTCTCAAAAAATAGTAAATATTCAAAGAGTTATGAGACATCATTATTTCGTAACAAATAAGCTATCGATTTTCTAGGTTATGTTCTCCCAAGACACAATTTATTCGAAACCGGCACACTGACAGCATAGAATACACAGCTTACACGGAAGAAAAACTTCACAAAGAAACATAGAAACCCATTAATGAGTTAAAAGTACCTATTTTAAGATTTCATGTATACACTGAAGATTCTCGTTTATTTTTTCAAAATGACCTAAGAAACATATTTCCATGAATGAATTTTAATATTGCGATCAACAGACCACTATGATAGCTTTTGATTGCAGTACACAAATTAATTCATGAATAAAAGGTGACATATGTTCTTTTAAAAGTTAAGCGTCATTTCTGCCATTTCTTTCCCTATGGGCCAATGTGAGCAGTGAGAACTGAAAATTGAGAAGTGCGAAGTGAGGAGTGAAAAGTAAGAAGTAAGAAATGAAAAATCACCAGATGATCCGAAATGAAATCAAAATGTTTTTCCAAATCTAATCTAGACTATCCTTTGAAAAGAGCTGAAATTTTTTGCTAATATTTTCAAATGGATATAATAGAAAAACGACGCATCCCACAAAAAAGTGTTGTATGGGTGACCATCGCAAAATCAGTCAAACTTTCTAGTGAAAATATCGGAAACAATCCAAATTGAGCCCTACACTGAAAAAATCAGTTTAAAAATTTTAAAGTCGATTTGCGAAAAACGCCCTTTTTATTTAAATGAAATTTTGTCTCAAGATAGGTGATTATGTTCCCTACCAACCGTCCATACATCGCAAGTTGGGCACTCTTAAGGAAAAAGTTTTTCTGACAAAAACTTTTTCTTGTCGGAATTATTTTCAGTGTATTTTCATCTGAAATTAAACCAATGAAAGCCATCGTTATAGAACCCCAAGCAAATCTATTTTTATGATACATTGTCTAATTTAGTCACTAAATATAGTTTGTTTTTAAATTAAGAGTAATATTAAGAAGGGGTTTATATCTTCAAAAAAAATATTATATTCCATTATTAGCTTCTTTAGTTGCGACTAGCCACCCTATAACCAGAGACCGGCGGAGTGAAAAACTGTCGAAATGGCAACGTATGAAAATGCATGAAATCATGACAATGATACTGGCAGCACTTGAACTTTTTGCTTGCTTCTTATGGAAGCAAAAAGTAAACAAGTCGAAATGGAACCACTTTTGACGGTTCGATTGGAACCAAGATGGCATCTTCGCCGATCTCTTATTCTAGTATTTCTAGTTGCGACCAGTTACGACCAAAACATTGTACTCTGCCTGACTGTACATGAATACTTAATATGAGTATATTATGTATACATATGTTAAATCCACCCCTTAAAGACACTGAAAAAATCAATTCCGTCAAGAAAAAGTTTTTGTAAGAAATTTTTTTTCCCTTCAAAGTGCCCAGCTTGCGATGTATGGACGGTTGGTAGGGAACATAATCACCTATCTTGAGACAAAATTTCGTCCAAATCGAAAAGGGCGTTTTTTTGCAAATCGACTTTTAATTTTTTTAAATCGATTTTTTTTAGTGTAGGGTTCAATTTTGAGTTTTTCAAAAAGTTTTATTAGAAAGTTTGACTGATTTTGCGATAGTCACCCATACAACACTTTTTTGTAGGAAGGGTCGTTTTTCGATTATATCCATTTGAAAAAATCAGTAAAAACAAGTTTGACCCTTTTCAAAAGATAGTCTGAATCAAATTTGAAAAAACTAAGTATGCACTTTTCTTTTAACTGCACTTCTTAAATATTGACCAATAAATTTACAAAAAGTCAACTTAAACAATCAGAACACTTGCAAGTTCCCAAAAAGTTCTATTTTGGCTTTACGCATTTTATTACATTTCCCGCATAACTTTTCAAAAGGACCTAAGTAAATTTTTTTCATGAATTCTCGTTAACTTTTCAAAGGACGTAGTAATATTTTTTCATGAATTAATTTGAATACTGCAATCAATAGCTTTCCTTTTGTTCTGTTGATTGCAGTACTCAAATTAGTTCATGAAAAAAATGTTACTTAGGTAAATTATGCGAGATCTATAGTACAGCAGAAAGTCCATTGCTGATAAACGTTCATTTCGAACAATACACCGCAGATTGCTGGTTAATTTTTTTTTGACATATACTCTGTCTCGCTCAAACCAACAGCGAATAATCTAGCGACTACTTTAACGAACTATTTAAGGAACAGCTACTTTAACCGACCGTGTCCATTTAGCAAGTACGGTGTTGAACATAATCTGGAAATTAAAATAACACTTTAATAAAGTTTAAAAAAACTGAGCAAGTAACCGCACAATATTGAGTAAAACAAATTAAGGGCGTAGCATTACTGCACGCGGTGAATGAATTTCGCACCGTGTATATAACTGACAGCATGAATGTTTGTGTTGCTTCTTTCGTGCTTTATTGATGATGCTAACCTCTCAAGCAAAGTTTTCCAAAGCTTCAAATGTGGAACACGAAAACTAATGGACGAACACACACGCGCTAGAGACCCGAGGCCGATGACTTCATCCGCCTCAACACAGCTGTAAAAGTTTCGTCGTTGGAAATAAAAATCGCATACCTACGTACATGCTTTCTCGTGCGCTCGTTACGTTTGCTGCCATTTTGTTTCATGCTTTGGAAGGAAAGAAGAGGCGTGCAGTTAGCCACTGCTTTTTGGTTTGGGTGGTTTGGTTGGTTTGGGTGGAATGATGATGTAGTTTGGGCATATGGGTGATTTCATACACCTCCTTATTTCCATGTTATGCGGCTTTTTCATTTATATTTATGTGAATTGTTGGTTTCATTTTAGCAAATGTACTTGTACAATTATTACACAAAGGGATGCAAAATCAATGTATGACATACAACTAGTATTATTGAACTTTAATATTTATTACATTGGTGAAAAAACACTACGTGGGAATCAGGAAAGTTGGAAACATATCGAATTTCAATCCATATGTATTTTTCAAAACGCGCCGTTGCGCTAATCATTGTACTATCGCACGATCGCATATTTGTAACATATGCATTTTTTCCTTTCTCGTACAACAAAGTTGTACCGAAAGGCTATATGATTGCTTAAAAAACTTGATAGAAGGCCCGGAGACCCATAGTGTTATATACCGATCGACTCAGCTCGACAAACTGAGGTGACGTCTGTTTTTGTGTATGTGTACAAATTTTGTAGGCACACTTTTAGAACTTAGAATTATCCGATTTACTCGCAACAAGTTGCATTCGACGGGGAATTGTTTGCTATTGGAAATGGGCCCGATCATTGCTTTTCGGAATTATTGAAAATCATTGTTTTTCCCCAAAGGTCCCCTTGAAAATTCAAAGAACAATTTTTTGAATGGTGGCAAGGCAAAAATATTAAAAATGATCGAAAAATGTGATCTATTCCCCAAAGAGCTTTTTGACCTTTCTAATGTGATTTTTCAATATATTTTATAATGCACGAGAAAGGCATCATCACTGCTAGGTGGATTAATCTGGGTTTTTTCTTGGGAGCTGTTCCGGAAATTTAAATGCATCTGTAAAGGCATCTGTAAATCCATCTGCTTATTTCTCCAGATATTCTTCCGAACATTTCTTCAAAATCCTCCGGAATTACCCCCAAAAAATCCCCATGAAAATCCTTTGGATTTTCCCGGAAGATCCTGCTGGAATTCTCGAAAATGCAAAAAATACTCCAAAATCCCTTTAGGATTTCCTGAGATTTTTTTTTAGGAGCTCGCTGCAATATCTTAAAAAACAACCCAGGAAGTTGTTCTAGAAACTCTTTCACTTTTCCTTCCAGAAATTCCGTCATGAATTCTCTCAAAAATTCCGTCAAGAATTACCCCGGAATTTATTTTAAGAACTCCTCCAAAAATTCCTTCAGAAATCCCTTTATAAGTTACGACTAAAATTTCTTCAACAATTCCCAGGGAATTCGTTTCGGAATTTTCACAGAAATTTCTCAAGATATTCTGCAGAAAATTCCTCCAAGAACTACTCCGGGAAGCTCCTTTTCAGGAAGAATTTTAGGAGTATCCGATGGAGTTCCCAAAGGATTTCTTGGAGAATTTCCTAAAGTAATTCCTGAAGAAAACCGCGATTGAGTTCCTGGTTTGGAGGAATTTTTGGATAAATTCTTGATGAATTTTCTGATGGATTTCCTGGCGGAATTTCTAGAAGAGTAGCTGAGGCTCGGAAGCCTCCTTACAAGAGGCCTGGAAGCATCCTTCCGAGAGGCTCGAAGCCTCCTTCCGAGAAGCCTGGAAGCCTCCTTCCGAGAAGCCTGGAAGCCTCCTTCCGAGGCTCAGGAAGCCTCCTTCCAAGAGGCTCAAGCCTCCTTTCGAGAGGCTCGGAAACCTCCTTTCGAGAGGCTCGGAAGCCTTCTTCCGAGAGGCTCGGAAGCCTTCTTCCGAGAGGCTCGGAAGCCTTCTTCCGAGAGGCTCGGAAGCCTCCTTCCAAGAGGCTCGGAAGCCTCCTTCCAAGAGGCTCGGGCCTCCTCCAAGAGGCTCAGAAGCCTCCTTCCAAGAGGCTCGGAAGCCTCCTTCCAAGAGGCTCAGGCCTCCTTCCAAGAGGCTCGGAAGCCTCCTTCCAAGAGGCTCAGAAGCCTCCTTCAAGAGGCTCAGAAGCCTCCTTCCAAGAGGCTCGGAAGCCTCCTCCAAGAGGCTCAGGCCTCCTTCCAAGAGGCCTGGAAGCCTCCTTCCAAGAGGCTCAGAAGCCTCCTTCCAAGAGGCTCGGAAGCCTCCTTCCAAGAGGCTCAGGAAGCCTCCTTCCAAGAGGCTCAGAAGCCTCCTCCAAGAGGCTCAGAGCCTCCTCCAAGAGGCTCAGGAAGCCTCCTCCTTCCAGAGGCTCAGGCCTCCTTCCAAGAGGCTCAGAAGCCTCCTTCCAAGAGGCTCTGGAAGCCTCCTTCCAAGAGGCTCGGAAGCCTCCTTCCAAGAGGCTCAGAGCCTCCTTCCAAGAGGCTCAGAAGCCTCCTTCCAAGAGGCCCGGAAGCCTCCTCCAAGAGGCCTGGAAGCCTCCTTCCAAGAGGCTCAGGCCTCCTTCCAAGAGGCTCTGGAAGCCTCCTTCCAAGAGGCTCAGAAGCCTCCTTCCAAGAGGCTCGGAAGCCTCCTTCCAAGAGGCCTGGAAGCCTCCTCCAAGAGGCTCGGAAGCCTCCTTCCAAGAGGCTCAGGCCTCCTTCCAAGAGGCTCCAGCCTCCTTCCAAGAGGCTCTGGAAGCCTCCTTCCAAGAGGCCTGAAGCCTCCTTCCAAGAGGCCTGGAAGCCTCCCTTCCAAGAGGCCCGGAAGCCTCCTTCCAAGAGGCTCGGAAGCCTCCTTCCAAGAGGCTCAGAAGCCTCCTTCCAAGAGGCCTCGGAAGCCTCCTTCCAAGAGGCTCAGGAAGCCTCCTTCCAAGAGGCTCAGAAGCCTCCTTCCAAGAGGCTCAGAAGCCTCCTTCCAAGAGGCCTGGAAGCCTCCTTCCAAGAGGCTCAGAAGCCTCCTTCCAAGAGGCTCGGAAGCCTCCTCCAAGAGGCTCAGGAAGCCTCCTCCAAGAGGCCCGGAAGCCTCCTTCCAAGAGGCCTCAGAAGCCTCCTTCCAGAGGCTCAGGCCTCCTCCAAGAGGCTCGGAAGCCTCCTTCCAAGAGGCTCGGAAGCCTCCTTCCAAGAGGCTCAGGCCTCCTTCCAAGAGGCTCGGAAGCCTCCTTCCAAGAGGCTCAGGCCTCCTTCCAAGAGGCTCTGGAAGCCTCCTTCCAAGAGGCTCGGAAGCCTCCTTCCAAGAGGCTCAGGAAGCCTCCTTCCAAGAGGCTCAGAGCCTCCTTCCAAGAGGCTCGGAAGCCTCCTTCCAAGAGGCTCAGAGCCTCCTTCCAAGAGGCTCGGAAGCCTCCTTCCAAGAGGCTCAAGCCTCCTTCCAAGAGGCTCGGAAGCCTCCTTCCAAGAGGCTCGGAAGCCTCCTTCCAAGAGGCTCAGAAGCCTCCTTCCAAGAGGCCTGGAAGCCTCCTTCCAAGAGGCTCGGAAGCCTCCTTCCAAGAGGCTCAGAAGCCTTCTTCCAAGAGGCCTGGAAGACCTCCTTTCAAGAGGCTCAGAGCCTCTTTCCAAGAGGCTCAGAAGCCTCCTTCCAATAAGCTCAGAAGCCTCCTTTCAAGAGGCATGGAAGCCTCCTTCAAGAGGCATGGAAGCCTCCTTTCAAGAGGCATGGAAGGAGGCATGGAAGCCTCCTTTCAAGAGGCATGGAAGCCTCCTTTCAAGAGGCATGGAAGCCTCCTTTCAAGAGGCATGGAAGCCTCCTTTCAAGAGGCATGGAAGCCTCCTTTCAAGAGGCACCGAAGTCTCCTTTCAAGAGGCACGGAAGCCTCCTTTCAAGAGGCACGGAAGCCTCCTTTCAAGAGGCATGGAAGCCTCCTTCAAGAGGCATGGAAGCCTCCTTTCAAGAGGCATGGAAGCCTCCTTTCAAGAGGCATGGAAGCCTCCTTTCAAGAGGCATGGAAGCCTCCTTTCAAGAGGCATGGAAGCCTCCTTTCAAGAGGCTCAGGCCTCCTTTCAAGAGGCTCAGAGCCTCCTTTCAAGAGGCTCGGAAGCCTCCTTTCAAGAGGCTCAGAAGCCTCCTTTCAAGAGGCTCGAAGCCTCCTTTCAAGAGGCTCAGAAGCCTCCTTTCAAGAGGCTCAGAGCCTCCTTTCAAGAGGCTCAGGAAGCCTCCTTTCAAGAGGCTCAGAAGCCTCCTTTCAAGAGGCTCAGGCCTCCTTTCAAGAGGCTCGGAAGCCTCCTTCAAGAGGCTCAGAAGCCTCCTTCAAGAGGCCCGGAAGCCTCCTTCCAAGAGGCTCAGAAGCCTCCTTCCAAGAGGCTCAGAAGCCTCCTTCCAAGAGGCCTCGGAAGCCTCCTTCCAAGAGGCTCAGGAAGCCTCCTTCCAAGAGGCTCGGAAGCCTCCTTCCAAGAGGCTCGGAAGCCTCCTTCAAGAGGCTCAGAAGCCTCCTTCCAAGAGGCTCAGAAGCCTCCTCCAAGAGGCTCAAGCCTCCTTCCAAGAGGCTCGGAAGCCTCCTTCCAAGAGGCTCAGGCCTCCTTCCAAGAGGCTCAGAAGCCTCCTTCCAAGAGGCTCGGAAGCCTCCTTCCAAGAGGCTCAAGCCTCCTTCCAAGAGGCTCAGGAAGCCTCCTTCCAAGAGGCTCAGCCTCCTCCAAGAGGCCTGGAAGCCCTCCAAGAGGCTCGGAAGCCTCCTTCCAAGAGGCTCGGAAGCCTCCTTCCAAGAGGCTCTGAAGCCTCCTTCCAAGAGGCTCAGAAGCCTCCTTCCAAGAGGCTAGGAAGGCTCCTTCCAAGAGGCTCAGGAAGCCTTCTTCCAAGAGGCATGGAAGACCTCCTTTCAAGATGCTCGGAAGCCTCTTTCCAATAGGCTCAGAAGCCTCCTTCCAAGAGGCGCAGAAGCCTTCTTTCAAGAGGCTTGGAAGACTCCTTTCAAGAGGCTCAGAAGCCTCGTTTGAAGAGGCCTTCTTTCAAGAAGCTCGGAAGCCTCCTGCCAATAGGCTCGGAAATCTCCTTTTAAGAGGCTCGGAAGCCTCCTTCCAAGAGGTTCGGAAGCCTCCTTCCAAGAGGTTCGGAAGCCTCCTTCCAAATGGCTCGGAAGCCTCCTTCCAAGAGGGTCAGAACCATCCTTCCAAGATGCTCGGAAGCCTTATTTCAAGAGGCTTGGAACCTCCTTCCAGGAGGGTCAGAACCCTCCTTCCAAGAGGCTCAGAACCCTTCTTCCAAGAGGCTCGGAAGCCTCCTTCCAAGAGATTCGGAAGCCTCCTTCCAAAGGGCCCGGAAGCCTCCTTCCAAGAGGCTCAGAACCCTCCTTCCAAGAGGCTCAGAAGCCTCCTTCCAAGAGGCCCGGAAGCCTCCTTCCAAGAGGCTCAGAAGCCTCCTTTCAAGAGCCTCCTTCAAGAGCTCGGAAGCCTCCTTTCAAGAGGTTCGGAAGCCTCCTTTCAAGAGGTTCGGAAGCCTCAGTCCAAGAGGCTCAGGCCTCCTTCCAAGAGGCTCAGAAGCCTCCTTCCAAGAGGCTCGGAAGACTTCTTCAAAGAGGCTCGGAAGACTTCTTTCAAGAGGTTCGGAAGCCTCTTTCCACAGGCTCAGAAGCCTCCTTCCAATAAGCTCAGAAGCCTCCTTTCAAGAGGCATGGAAGCCTCCTTTCAAGAGGCATGGAAGCCTCCTTTCAAGAGGCATGGAAGCCTCCTTTCAAGAGGCATGGAAGCCTCCTTTCAAGAGGCATGGAAGCCTCCTTTCAAGAGGCATGGAAGCCTCCTTTCAAGAGGCATGGAAGCCTCCTTTCAAGAGGCATGGAAGCCTCCTTTCAAGAGGCATGGAAGCCTCCTTTCAAGAGGCATGGAAGCCTCCTTTCAAGAGGCATGGAAGCCTCCTTTCAAGAGGCATGGAAGCCTCCTTTCAAGAGGCATAGAAGCCTCCTTTCAAGAGGCATGGAAGCCTCCTTTCAAGAGGCTCGGAAGCCTCTCTTCAAGAGGCTCGGGAGCCTCCCTTTCGAGAGGCTCGGGAGCCTCCCTTTCGAGAGGCTCGGGAGCCTCCCTTTCGAGAGGCTCAGGCCTCCTTTCAAGAGGCTCGGAAGCCTCCTTTCAAGAGGCTCAGGCCTCCTTTCAAGAGCTCCAGGCCTCCTTTCAAGAGGCTCAGAAGCCTCCTTTCAAGAGGCTCAGAAGCCTCCTTTCAAGAGGCTCAGAAGCCTCCTTTCAAGAGGCTCAGGAAGCCTCCTTCAAGAGGCTCAGAAGCCTCCTTTCAAGAGGCTCAGAAGCCTCCTTTCAAGAGGCTCAGAAGCCTCCTTTCAAGAGGCTCAGGCCTCCTTTCAAGAGGCTCAAGCCTCCTTCCAAGAGGCTCGGAAGCCTCCTTCAAGAGGCTCAGAGCCTCCTTCCAAGAGGCCCGGAAGCCTCCTTCCAAGAGGCTCAGAAGCCTCCTTCAAGAGGCTCAGAAGCCTCCTTCCAAGAGGCTCAAGCCTCCTTCAAGAGGCTCAGAAGCCTCCTTCAAGAGGCTCGGAAGCCTCCTTTCAAGAGGCCTGGAAGCCTCCTTTCAAGAGGCTCAGGCCTCCCTTTCAAGAGGCTCAGAAGCCTCCTTTCAAGAGGCTCAGAAGCCTCCTTTCAAGAGGCTCGGAAGCCTCCTTTCAAGAGGCTCGGAAGCCTCCTTTCAAGAGGCCTGGAAGCCTCCTTTCAAGAGGCTCAGGCCTCCTTTCAAGAGGCCTGGAAGCCTCCTTTCAAGAGGCTCAGAAGCCTCCTTTCAAGAGGCTCAGGAAGCCTCCTTCAAGAGGCTCAGGAAGCCTCCTTTCAAGAGGCTCAGAGCCTCCTTTCAAGAGGCTCAGAGCCTCCTTTCAAGAGGCTCAGAAGCCTCCTTTCAAGAGGCTCAGAAGCCTCCTTTCAAGAGGCTCAGAAGCCTCCTCCTTTCAAGAGGCTCAGAAGCCTCCTTTCAAGAGGCTCAGGCCTCCTTTCAAGAGGCTCAGAAGCCTCCTTTCAAGAGGCTCAGGAAGCCTCCTTTCAAGAGGCTCAGGCCTCCTTTCAAGAGGCTCAGGAAGCCTCCTTTCAAGAGGCTCAGAGCCTCCTTTCAAGAGGCTCAGAAGCCTCCTTTCAAGAGGCTCAGGAAGCCTCCTTTCAAGAGGCTCGGAAGCCTCCTTTCAAGAGGCTCAGGAAGCCTCCTTTCAAGAGGCTCAGAAGCCTCCTTTCAAGAGGCTCAGAGCCTCCTTTCAAGAGGCTCAGGCCTCCTTTCAAGAGGCTCAGAAGCCTCCTTTCAAGAGGCTCAGAAGCCTCCTTTCAAGAGGCTCAGAGCCTCCTTTCAAGAGGCTCCAGAAGCCTCCTTTCAAGAGGCTCAGAAGCCTCCTTTCAAGAGCTCAGGAAGCCTCCTTTCAAGAGGCTCAGAAGCCTCCTTTCAAGAGGCTCAGAGCCTCCTTTCAAGAGGCTCAGAGCCTCCTTTCAAGAGGCTCAGGAAGCCTCCTTTCAAGAGGCTCGGAAGCCTCCTTTCAAGAGGCTCAGGCCTCCTTTCAAGAGGCTCGGAAGCCTCCTTTCAAGAGGCTCAGGAAGCCTCCTTTCAAGAGGCTCCAGAAGCCTCCTTTCAAGAGGCTCAGAGCCTCCTTTCAAGAGGCTCAAGCCTCCTTTCAAGAGGCTCAGAAGCCTCCTTTCAAGAGGCTCAGAAGCCTCCTTTCAAGAGGCTCAGAGCCTCCTTTCAAGAGGCTCAGAAGCCTCCTTTCAAGAGGCTCAGAAGCCTCCTTTCAAGAGGCTCAGAGCCTCCTTTCAAGAGGCTCAAGCCTCCTTTCAAGAGGCTCAGAAGCCTCCTTTCAAGAGGCTCAGAAGCCTCCTTTCAAGAGGCTCAAGCCTCCTTTCAAGAGGCTCAGAGCCTCCTTTCAAGAGGCTCAGAAGCCTCCTTTCAAGAGGCTCAGGCCTCCTTTCAAGAGGCTCAGAAGCCTCCTTTCAAGAGGCTCAGAGCCTCCTTTCAAGAGGCTCAGAAGCCTCCTTTCAAGAGAGCTCAGGAAGCCTCCTTTCAAGAGGCTCGGAAGCCTCCTTTCAAGAGGCTCAGAGCCTCCTTTCAAGAGGCTCGGAAGCCTCCTTTCAAGAGGCTCAGAAGCCTCCTTTCAAGAGGCTCAGAGCCTCCTTTCAAGAGGCTCAGAAGCCTCCTTTCAAGAGGCTCAGAAGCCTCCTTTCAAGAGGCTCAGAAGCCTCCTTTCAAGAGGCTCAGAGCCTCCTTTCAAGAGGCTCAGAAGCCTCCTTTCAAGAGGCTCAGAAGCCTCCTTTCAAGAGCTCCAGAAGCCTCCTTTCAAGAGGCTCAGAAGCCTCCTTTCAAGAGGCTCCAGGAAGCCTCCTTTCAAGAGGCTCAGAAGCCTCCTTTCAAGAGGCTCAGAAGCCTCCTTTCAAGAGGCTCCAGAAGCCTCCTTTCAAGAGGCTCAGGCCTCCTTTCAAGAGGCTCAGAGCCTCCTTTCAAGAGGCTCAGAAGCCTCCTTTCAAGAGGCTCAGGAAGCCTCCTTTCAAGAGGCTCAGAAGCCTCCTTTCAAGAGGCTCAGGAAGCCTCCTTTCAAGAGGCTCGGAAGCCTCCTTTCAAGAGGCTCAGAGCCTCCTTTCAAGAGGCTCAGGAAGCCTCCTTTCAAGAGGCTCAGAAGCCTCCTTTCAAGAGGCTCAGGAAGCCTCCTTTCAAGAGGCTCAGGCCTCCTTTCAAGAGGCTCAGAAGCCTCCTTTCAAGAAGCTCGGAAGCCTCCTTTCAAGAGGCTCAGAAGCCTCCTTTCAAGAGGCTCAGTAGCCTCCTTTCAAGAGGCTCGGAATTCTTCTTTCAAGAGGCTTGGAAGCGTCCTTTTAAGAGGCTCGGAGCCTCCTTTCAAGAGGCTCAGAAGCGTCCTTTCAAGATGCTCAGGAAGACTCCTTTCAAGAGCTCAAGCCTCCTTTCAAGAGGCTCAGAGCCTCCTTTCAAGAGGCTCGGAAGCCTCCTTTCAAGAGGCTCAGAAGCCCCCTTTCAAGAATCCCAGAAGCCTCCTTTCAAGAGGCTCGGAAGTCTCCTTTCAAGAGGCTCGGAAGTCTCCTTTCAAGAGGCTCGGAAGCCTCCTTCCAAGAGGCTTGGAAGCCTCCTTCCAAGAGGCTCGGAAGCCTCCTTCCAAGAGGCTCGGAAGCCTCCTTTCAAGAGGCTCGGAAGCTTCCTTTCAAGAGGCTCGGAAGCTTCCTTTCAAGAGGCTTGGAAGCCTCTTTTCAAGAGGCTCGGAAGCCTCCTTTCAAGAGTCGATTCCATTTACAGGCGCCTCTCTACATCTCGATATTGAAGGAACCATCTAGATAAAAAGCTTATTGCTCTGAAAAATGACAACAAAACAAATGTCATCTTATGTTTTTCTGTCGTAATCTGAGAAAGTGACGTAAGCGCCAAATTACAACATGCATGTTTTCCATTTTTCTGTTGAAGAGCTTGATGAGTACTACTCGCTAACACCATTTTTGGAAAATGGCGTATACGTCATTTTTTCATATTACGGCAGTTTTGGTGTGTTCATTATTGTCCAAAGATTGTCTAGAAGCCTGGAAATTCTAATATATTGACGTAGGGAGAGAGAATTCTGAGCAAAATATGGACAGAATGGATTGAATATAGATTGAAAGGATATGAAACATTGAGATGTAGAGAGTCGACTATATTGCTGGCCTACAGTGACAAAAAGTGACTTAAACCATATTTTTTTTAAGTTTCTAGCGCTTCTTTTCAATTGTAGCGCAATATTGTATATCTGCTTCAACAATAGAAGAGAATTATTACAATTACATAAATAATAAGGTAACCTCCATTTGAAGTTTTGGTGAAAATTGCATAATTTGACAGAAATTAATGCTACAATTTTACTTTTAGAAAATAATTAGAAATTTTTAAATGTGTGCAAATTGTCTCTGCATCAACTTACTTCCGCAAAATTCCCTCCTAGGGGTCCGACTCGGCCCAGTGCTTCCAGCAGACTTCTACCGGTCCAGGAGTCGTTCAAACTGATACTGACCGCACCATTGACCACTGCTCCGTTGCTTATCAAGGACGATGCACTTCGACCGGCTATGTCTGTATTGTTGCCTTTCATATACGATGGTTGGTAGGAAATCGTAGTTCTAATATTGATCGATTCGACGACACACGTAAAGCCAAAACAAATACACGTATTCGCGATCGGTGGCCATAACACACCAGTCAGTGGTGCTGCAGTGATTGACGACTATCGCGTCCCGAGGGTGCCGGCGGACTGGCTCCGTCCCGCTGGCAGGCGGTGATCTATGATTATCATCACTTTTGCTGAGTGCTGCAATGTAGTGTGGGAGGAAAAGGGGTGCAAATCACATGTTGAGTCGGTTCCACATGTTGTCTATTAATGTTGTCCATCGTTGGTTTCTAGTCCTTCGCCGAGGCGGAAACATTTGCATACATCTAGGGGTGACGGGTCGTAGAGAACACTTCGCGGGATTGGACATTATTTACTTCGCGGGTCTATCAGATGGAAATTTAAGGTACGTTCCGTGTTTGTGCTGGTTCGTCGGTAATCAACACTGATGGGGTTATAAGGGGGGTGGAGAGTGAGCTGGTAGTCTCTTTCTATGTGGATTTTTATACGGCTGTGTAAGAATAGTAATTTATGTGCTGGCCATCAAATTGTTGTTTGCACTTATACAATTTTTCAAAACAAAAATTCATGAGAATTGACTGAAGAGATAATTAATTGAACTTAAGACTATTTGCATTATATCAAAAATAGTGTATGTATCTTGTCAATTAACAAGTGTTCACTGTATTTATTATTAAATGTGTATAAATAATATGAACAGTTCCATTATATTGACGCGAACACCTACAGAATATGAAATAAGGGGTCGTACACTAATTACGTAAGCTTTTTTTTCTGGGTTTTCAAACCCCCCCGGTTTACGATTTTTCCCACACAAATTATTTTTTTGTTTATATGGAGGGTAAGAAATTGACAGACCCCCCTCCTCCCATAAGTGCTTACGTAATTAGTAAACGGCCCCTAACCTAAAATGAATGATTTGTCGTGTATAGCCATATTACAGTGGGAAGCCCTACTCCTTTTTCCTCAATCAGAACACGTGAGTTCGGATGGAAGCGAGAACTATCCAAGCATCAAATCAGCGAAACGTTGTGATGCCTGAATTACTTAAATAGGATAAATGATGCATCAGTATTGGGTTGACCTGTTGCCATGTCAGGATTGAGCGACACAGCGCCGCCCGGACGGTTCTTGTGATGTCCGTAGTTTTCAATGCCCGGAACAGCGTGGGCAAGCCATAGTTTGCATACACATTATCAAACTAAATAATGTTCATGTAATTGTAATTGACTGGGCGGGAATGGTGTACGCAGAATAATTAGCTAATGGGCGAAAGATTGTGAGGGGCACTGTCTGTTTAATATTGCATTTCAATCACGCGTTCGTAATGATAACAGTTGATGATGGGATCCTAATATAATTAGAGGTTTGCTTTTACTCACACATGTGTTCTGTATAAATTGGATTTTACCTGAAAAGAAACAGACAAAATGGTTGTTATTAATGATTTACGCGTATTCTTCAAATTTTGAAAAGGGGCTTTATAGAAATAGATATCTCAATTTATCTCACGTTACAAGTTAATTGTGCTGTGAATAATTTATACAATAATTTGCAGCGATTGACGCCGAATCACGATACAAGCATCCCCATTTTAACACGTGTCGTCGGAAACTATGGCTTTGTTTATCAAAAGCAAACAGAGATCTTCCGTAGCCACTGACAAGGATGAACGGAATTATCGCGTCGGAATGGACAGCTTGATGGACAGGGGTAGTTTTCCGGTGAATTTTGCAGATTAACATCGGACCGGTGACAAAAGGTAAGCATAGTGCTAATGATGACACGATGGTACCCATCATGTTGGGTGTAGCAGGTATAAGTTAAATTCCAAAATTATATTTATCTACATCAGCTGTCATGGCAAGAAAAAGAAGATTGGAGGCGAAAAGGTTGACACTAAACCCAACATTATTGCGTCATTACAAGTTACGAAGCGATACCCGGTATCAAGACGGAACAATCAGTAATAACAATCTAGTTCATTCCGAGGTGGGCGTCGATTACCCTAAGCGATACTGACAAATTTAAAAATAGATTGTTCGAATTTGCCGAATTCGAATGAAAATGATTATTCTTTAAAATTAGGTCTCTGTCGAAAACTTCGTTTTTTGGAATCTGTCGTATCGCTAAAAGATTACACCTAATAAGATTTTAAAGCGATTTTAATGATTTACTGTCTCCTTTTTTTTAACTAATTTTTTTTGCTATTTTGTTAAGAAAATTATTTTGAGCTTTTTAGTGGAATGTCTTCACTTGTCATAAGACGAGTTTGTACAATCCCATTGAAATTCCACCACTTCATTGTATCTTGACAGATACGTATTTCGACCTCAACAGTAAGGCCGTCTTCAGTGTCTCGTACGAGTCGAGTCAAGTCTTATGTCAAGTTTATTTGCTAATTATCTAATACATGCATTCATCAAATACAGTGTACTACAGCCGCGATAAGTAGCATTGTTTATACGGTCCTATAAATCGATAGTTTTCCATGCGCTTTTACATCAGTTATTTACATTCTCTCGTTAATCGCCACCCCATCGGATCGATGCGTCCGCATCCGGTGCTAGAATAATCTCGCGATTGATATTTTACGAGAAAATCAGTTTAATTAAACTACCGAATTGTTTTGCTTTGGTCTTCTGTTGACCATTTTCTACTGATTATTCTGCACGCCGCCTATCGCACGTTCCGAGTATCATCGTGCCGGCTCGTTTGTTTATTTACATTCGTCGTCAGCTGCAAAACGATGAAGAAGTGCGACGGGAATCCCTGCTTCAACGGTTCCGCTCGAGGTGGAAAAGTGGAATGCATGAAATGCCAAAAACAGTTTCACTTAAAATGTGTTAGCCTCACCGGGAATCAGTTCAAAGCTGTTCGCGAGTGTCCCGGTGCTCTCTGGTTCTGTGTCGTATGCCGTAACAGTGATATCACTGGTACAAAACGTTCAGATGGAACCGACACCGGATACGCACTGATTCTTCAGCGTATTACTTCCATTCTGAAACTCGTCGGTGCTCAAATTGATGTCACTCGTTCCCTTTGCCGTGCGATTGGATCGCCCTTTCCGCGACCTAGTGGTCAAATTCCACCAACCCGACCAGCCCAAAGTGATTCAAGGAACTTCCACGACGAGCTTGATCGTATGCAGTTCGAGTTTACCGAGGTGCTGCCAGCGGAGCAAACAAACGCGACCGCACATCCAGCTCTACGTCATCATTCCCGAGAAACGACAAGAGAATGCGAGTTGACGTTTCAGTTGGTACCTCAGATTATACAGAAGTTATAGTCCCTCTTCTTGCAGATGCCGATGACCTTAATGTCCAGATAAACAATCCGCGGACGGTTGACTCGTCCCAGCAAATTCAACCGATCACTAGCCCTCTCACATCTAATGCCGCCACCATAACTTCCGATACATCCACTGCTGCTGCTGCTGCTGCTGTTGTTGCTCATCACGCAAGTACCAACGACGCAGACTCTATCGCCACTACTATTGCTACAAATTTTGCCACAACCAACAATCAACCCGCACCAATATGTACCACTACCTCAACTAGCCAAAGCCACTCCGTTGCTACCACAAGTTTTGTTCCTGTCCAAAATCAAGCCGCTCTCCCTCCTCCAAGCTTCGCCACAAACAAACAAGTACCGATCCACGCCGAAAATCAAGCCACGCAAGCACCAATTCAAGCCATTTCATCAATGAACACGCCGGCATCAATCATACCTACGGCAGTTCTACCACAACGAGTCAGATCTTTTGCGTCTTCGCTGAGTACCTGTCCCACCATCGCCGCTGCAGCCGACCAGCAATCTGTGTTACCAGCGCCCGTCATTCAATCGAGAATCGTTTCTGCTCATCAAAATGCTCTGCAATCACCCAGCAACACATTCCAATCGAGACAAGTGAATATCATACCTAGTGGCACACAAGACACAGTAGGTAATGTAAACCATAGAAGAAACACTCAAACTATGCCCTTCGTTATACCCACTCTTTCAGTCGCACCACCAGCGACACCATCTGCACCACTCAAATGGTTTTATTTAACACGGTTCCAACCACACGAGACATCGGACAATATTGTCGCATTTGTTGCGGGAAAAACAAAATGCAATCCTCCTAATTACCTGTCATAAACTGGTCAGCGAAAATCGTAGTGCAAATGTGCCGCTAACATTTGTATCTTTCAAATTAGGTGCCCCTACCGCGATTGAACCCATTATTGTGTCTCAAAGTTTCTGGCCAGTTGGTGTCTTTATCAAGCCGTTTTATGATCGAAATGTGCAACGATCCAGACCTTTTTTAGAAACAGTTCGCCAACGTGCCGATATTCGCAGTACCCCTCTCCTCGACAACGTGCAGCCCTTCCCTTAATCCGTCAACAACAGATGATGTTTCCACTTGCCACCCAGCGGAGAGCAATGCCATCTCATCCAATTTCGAGGAATCGACTTCCAGTTCCGCCCAAACCAATGCCGTCAATCAACAGAGTATTATCGACAATGGTATAGATAAGCAACTTTAATCTATTATCAAAATGTTGGCGGAATGAACACACGGATTTCAAATTATCTCCTCGCCTCCTCTGATTCAACCTATGACGCTTTTGCTCTCACCGAGACATGGTTAAACGAAACAACAATTTCAAATCAAATTTTTGATTACTGATTATAACGTGTTCCGCCTAGATCGTAATTGCAGTAACAGTAACAAAAAATCTGGTGTAGGAGTGTTACTGGCTATCAGAAATAGATTTAAAGCTCGTCAGTTATCAATTTCAAATTCAGAAACTGTTGAACAGATTTGGATTGAAGTTATTTTTCAAAGCCACACATTGTACATTTGCGTTCTGTACATACCTCCGGATAGGACAACTGATCAGGTAGTCGTTGACCAACATGTTCGCTCACTCTCTTGGATCACAGCTCGTATGCAGCTTAGTGATAGTATATTGATTCTCGGCGATTTAAATTTACCAAATATCAAATGGAAACAAAGTTCATCGATACATCTCTATCCTGACGCTCATCATTCTTCGCTCAGTTCAGCAAGCAACATACTGCTAGACAATTACAGCCTTGCATGCATTCATCAATTGAATATTGAATGATAATTGTAGGATGCTTGACCTCTGCTTCGCTAATTTGGACGGTAACATACGCTACACATTAATTGAGGCCCCTTCACCCCTTGTAACGTCATCTATTCATCATCCACCACTGCTAATTACACTAAAACGACTTTAAAAATGGCGACTACTGTGGCATGAATCATTTTTTAGAAAACATTAATTGGCATGAGATCCTTGCAGACTTTGATGTCAACTCAGCCGTTACATTAGTATCAAATATTGTTCTGTATTCTATTGACCAATTCGTCCCCAAATGCTTATCATCCTCTCCTATAAGCCCACCCTGGAGCAACAGTTATTTATACATAAATACTCCAAGTACAAATCTCGGTTTAGCAAAGCAGTTTATCTCTCCGCCAACCAACGATATAAGCGTGTAAACAATAGACTTTTCAAAACGTATCAACGAAAAATCCAGCAAAAACTTCGTCGCAACCCAAAAGGATTTTGGAACTATGTGAACAAACAACGAAAAGAATCTGGCCTTCCAACAGTCATGACGAATGGACTCATCGAACAAACATCCACGGTGGGAATATGTGACCTTTTCCTAAAGCAATTCTCTGGTGTATTTTCTAATCAGTCGGTTACTGAGCAACTAGTACAGCAAGCTGCTGCCAGCGTACCCCTCCGTCCTCCAGTCGGTCAACATCCTTTAGTCACGGCAGAATACGTCGATGAATGCTGCTCGTCGCTGAAATCATCTACCAGTTCGGGCCCGGATGGTATTCCTTCAACTATTCTCAAAAAATGTTCTACAAGTTTGTCATTACCTTTGTCAATCCTATTCAACTCATCGTTACGTTCAGGAATTTTTCCGGAATTTTGGAAAAAATCATACACTTTCCCTGTCTTCAAGAAAAGTAATAAGCAAGAGGTTAAAAACTATCGTGGCATAGCAGCGCTATGTGCCATGTCCAAATTGTTCGAACTAGTTGTTCTAAAGTTCCTATCCTACAATTTCCTGAACTACATTTCTGAGGATCAACACGGTTTTGTTCCAAAGCGATCTACAAATACTAACTTGATTATCTACTCCTCGATTATTATGCAAGCTCTTCAGAAAGGACAACAAATCGATTCGATATATACTGACTTCTCATCAGCCTTTGACAAAATCAATCATCAAATCGCTGTCGCCAAATTTGAACGATTTGGATTCTCTGGTTCCATTCTCTGTTGGCTCAGTTCTTATTTAGGAAACCGTAAAATGGCGATAAAAATTGGCGACTGTGTTTCTTCGTTTTCCCTGTGACTTCAGGAGTTCCCCAGGGCAGCCATCTTGGTCCTTTAATTTTATCGTTTACCCGAACGACATTAACTCGCTACTCAAGTGCTACAAACCATCATTTGCCGACGACTTCAAATTATTTTGGATCGTAAACGGTGTACAAGATACACTATTTTTGCAATCGCAGTTGGATCTCTTCACTGACTGGTGTCAGCTGAATTGTATGGTTCTCAATCCAGATAAATGCTCCTTCATTTCGTTTTCTCGTAAACATTCAGCAATTGCCTTTGACTATACTTTTGGATCCGCCACACTACGTAGAGAGACTGTTGTCAAGGATCTAGGTGTATTATTAGACACTAAGCTGACGTTTAATGAACATGTTGCTTTCATAGTCTCTAAGGCCTCCCGTACACTGGGTTTCATTTTTCGAATAGCAAGGAATTTTAATGATGTCCACTGTTTAAAGGCTCTATATTGTTCTTTAGTAAGATCCACTTTAGAATATTCATCTGTAGTTTGGGCACCTTACTATCAGAATAATATTTCAAGTATTGAATCAGTTCAGCGTAAATTCGTACGGTTCGCTCTACGTCACCTCCCGTGGAGAAACCCTGACATTTTGCCTAGTTATGAGGACCGCTGTAGGTTAATTGAGCTAGATTTACTAAGCGTCCGTCGTGATACTGCCCGTGCGTTACTTGTAGCAGACCTTTACTTCTGAACATTGACTCGCCTCCTCTTTTGTCCCAGCTGAATTTCAACGTCAGCCAACAAAACCTTCGTTCTAGACAATTCTTTTCCTCCGCGGTGCCCGAACGAATTACGGCCACAACGAACCATTTTTGAGCATGTGCAGAATTTTCAATCGCTGCTCAAATGGTTTCGATTTCACACGAGTCGTAACACTCTTTGGAAAAGGTTTTCCCTCGCCCTGTCACACTATTAGAAAGGTTATAGCTTACATCTAGACTAAGTCAATTATTGTTAATAGTTGTAAGAAATAATTGTATTATGTATCATTTGGAGTTAAATTGTATTCTGTTGGTACGAAAAGTCGAAGAGGTTTTGCGCCCATTTGAGAGAGAAAAAAAGAGTTCAACTCAAACGGGCTTTTCCTTTTCCTAAAAAATAAACAAAATAAACAAAATAAACAAACCGTCTAAGACGAATTAAGTACTGTCCATTTAATTCCACCAGTTAATTTTCGTTATCTTTGCAGATACGTATTTCGACCACAACTGTGTGGTCGTCTTCAGTGTCTTGTACTTGACTCGACTAAGTCGAGTCAAGTACAAGACACTGAAGATGACCACACGGTTGTGGTCGAAATACGTATCTGCAAGGGGCCGTCCATAAACCACTCTTGAGGGGAGGGAGGGGTTTCGAAAAGTCTACGATAGTCTACAAAGGGGGACGGGGGTATACCAAAAGTCTACGTGGACTTTTGATTTTATGTTTTTTAAAGCGATTTATACATCAGCTTCAAAGTTGAAGTTCACTTGTTTGATTTTTTTAGGATGTTCCGGTTTTTTGCAAGACTTTACCGATATAATCTCTTGCATTTCTCCTTAAAAATATAATGAATTTCACTAAAGTAAATGTCTGAGCTACGGCTTAAAACTATCATTGATTTCACCAGGAAATTCTTCTGTGTTGAGCAGGAAAATTCTCCAAAGTATGCTATAGAAACTTTCGATTTTTTTTCAAAATCTTCGCTTGGATTTTACTGCAGATTCCTAGTAGAATTTCGTTTGATTTTCGGCAGGAACTTTTTTGCAAACTATGGAAATTATGTCGTACTTTAACGGATTTTTTTTTCTTGGAATTTACAAAGGAAGCATTTTGGAATATCCAAGAAAAAGTCTTTGGAATGCCCAAAAGATATTCTTTGGAACTTGTAAAGGGAATTCTCCGAAATTTCCGCGAGAAACCCTTCAGAATATTCACTGGAGATTTTCTGGGAAGTCCCCGAAATTTTTTGCTGAATTTCGAAAATTCTTCGGAATTTTCGCGAGGAATTCTTTGCAAATATAAGCAAAAATATTTGAAATGCCCGTGGAAAATTCTCATTCGTAAATTTCTTCGGCAGTTCTAATGTAAATTCTTTGGAATTATCGATGGAAAATTTTCGAAATTTCTAAATAAATTGTTAAAAACTTCCACGAGAAATTATTTGAATTTCCCACCAAAAAAAGTTTCCACAAAAAAATATTTGCAATTTTGGTAAACAGGTCTTTCTAATTTTCATGAAAATTTATTCAAACGGGCTTGGTGGTCATATATGGCTACCACTCCTGCTCCATACGCAGGAGGTCGTGGGTTCAATCCCAGGCCCGTACCATTCTTCCTACTTTGTATCTTTCTATATATTTCTCATGTTCTAGCAATCGCTA
Source organism: Armigeres subalbatus (assembly GCF_024139115.2). Taxonomy (NCBI): domain Eukaryota; kingdom Metazoa; phylum Arthropoda; class Insecta; order Diptera; family Culicidae; genus Armigeres; species Armigeres subalbatus. The sequence continues at coordinate 1,976,421 of NW_026943741.1, forward strand.
GAACTGGAAATGGGCTTTCATACCGTTTCCATCTTCTATCCTATACCTACAACTTGACTAGTTCTAGCAGGTAACTGTTAGAATTCGAAATGAGCAAAATGCTCATTTCGGCATCCAATTAGAATATACTATACCTTCACCCTTTCATTACTATCACATTGGCAACCCGTTAACCAAGACGAACCTCTGCCACAGAACCTAGCCCCCAGATTCCAGTAAAATTCCGCATGAACTCGTGGCGAGTGCAGAGGTGTTCTCGGCTTGCAGTGGGCGAGTGATTGCATAATCAATTCCTTCCCATCCCCGATAGACCGTGAGGACGTGGCCAGCGCCGTTATCGACAATTTAAAATATTAGAGCTCTCGGACTGTGCACATTGAGGTTGGAGAGCAAATCCCATGCTTCTATCCATTGGTTCCCTGTGCAATTGCGATGGTTCTGGTCAATCACGGAGTAGCAACTACGAAATGCACGGTCATCATGCTCATGCTCATGCTTTCTAATTTTCATGAAAATATATTCGATTTTTTTACGAGAAGTTCACAAAAAGTTCAACTGAAAATTCTCCATAATTTCCACCGAAAATATTTTTTGGAATGTCCATAAGATTTATTTGAATTTCCTCAAGAAATTGCTCCAAATTTGCAAGAGAAATTAAAAAATATCGTAGGAAACCATTTTGAATTTCCACGGGAAATATTTCGGAATGTCCGTTTAAACTAAAAATTACCTCAGGAAATAATTCTAAATTTTCACGAAAAATTACTCGGGTTTTTACCGGGGAAACTGCTGGAATTTAGAAAAAAAATCTTGGGATTTCAACAGATGATTATTCAGCGGGATATTGCATGGAATTTTCAAGAAAAGATGGAATTATCACGGAGAGTTCTTTGGAGTATTTTAAGGTTATCAATTAGGAAATTTTACTAAATTTCCACGCAAAACTTATTGGAATATAGACTAGACGTTCTCGAATTTTTTTCTAAATTCTGAAAACTCACGATTTTTACAATTTTGAACCGGCGTTGAGAATTATAGGTCAGATGCGTGACAGATTTTATTAGTGGCGCGCCGATGCAAAAATGTCGGCGGTGGTGGTGCACACCTCTAGGATGAATTGAATTCAACAGTAATTAAACTAATTAGCTTTGAGATTTGATTTCAGGAGTTATGGACAGAGGATTAAATTTGATTTCGTTTCAATTTGATTTTTGTTTTGTTGGATTTTATTCAGTGTGATTTTGTTAAGTTTGAAATTGAATTTTGTTGTAATTTTACATGGAAATGGAATTGAACAGCTGAATTGCTTAAAACGTGGTTGATTTCCATATTTTTCCAATCACATATGATGTTTTGTATAATTTCGTAAAGTCTACGTAGACATCATGGGGGGGGGGGGGTTGAAAAAGTCTACGAAAGTCTACTAGGGGGGACGGGGGGTTTGAAAAAGTGGAATTCCGGTCTACGTGGTTTGTGGACAGCCCCCAAAGATAACGAAAATTAACTGGTGGAATTTAATGGACAGTACTTAATTCGTCTTAGACGGTTTAATACATTCCACTAAAAGAGCTTAATATATTTTTCTGAAAATAAACAAAATATCTCTTAGATTAGGTGTTTCGTGTTTTCTTAACATTATCATCCTCATTTGCTATGATATGTTTTCAGTTATCATTAATTCATTTCAATTGCCTCTGGCAGTTAGGATTTTTCTTCTGGGTGAATTGAACCATGTAGGAATTACAATGTTTTTAACTTAAACTAAACTTAACCTAATTTATACTAAGGGTACAAGGAGCTAATCGTTGCAATAGAAGATTGTAACGATTTTTGTATAAAATAGGAAATTATTTTGTTGGAAATTTATTGCAATGTTAATTGTTAAAAATTTTATTTTGAGTCCTCTGAAGTGCGTTATTTCTGGTATTGCAGCACCCGAGTAGCACAATTCAGCCCGATTATGTTGCATCAACTCATATATGGCTGGCTTGGTCGTAGATAGGATACAGCAACTCGTTTATGACAAGTGTGCTGCTTGGGAAACTAGTCCGTATTGGCATACAACATGACTGGTCTAAAAATTTGATTCTGTTTTCACACGGATTTTTTTTACACGGCTCTGTAAAAAAAATCCCACACCAAATTTTTGCAAAGTTGCTCCATTTTGCATGATTCGTCGAGAAATCATAAAACTTTTTTTACACGGATTTTCAAATTTTGAACTGAAAACTTTTTTTACACGGAACGCAAAGTTTTGATTTTCTGTTTATAAGTGGAAATAGACACTTAATATATTTGTTAAATTTGGCTTGAATGCCTTCAATGTGATTTTAGAAGTTAATTTTTTATCTAGCAGAAGTCCTAAATATTTAGCTTCGCTAGACCAATTAATTGGAAATTGGTACCCCATTCATAGTGACAATATGTCTGCAAGTAGGTTTCAAATAATAAGCTCTCGGCTTCTGTGGGAAAATTATAAGCTGGAAGCATTTGGGTAAATTTTCCATTTTTGCAAGTAAGTGGAAAAAATATTCAATCTTTCTTGCAATCTACTACAAATGACACGTTGGCTTCGTCCTTCAGCGGAAAGGTCCGTGTCATCTGCAAACAAAGATTTTTGACACTCTGATGGTAAAACAGGTAAGTCAGAAGTAAAAATGTTATACAATATGGGCCTCAGTATGCTGCCTTGGGGAACACCAGCTCTTACATGTAATCTATCAGATTTCGAATTCTGATAGTTTACCTGCAGTGAGCGATCTGATAAATAATGTTGGATCAATTTGATAATGTACAGAGGAAAATCAAAATTTATTACTTTTACAATCAAACCTTCATGCCAAACACTGTCAAATGCTTTCTCTTTATCAGAAAGGGCAACTCCAGTCGAACATCCTTCAGATTTGTTGAGTCGAATTTAATTCGTAACTCTTAATAACTGATGAGAGGCGAAAACCAAATCGCTCTTCAGCAAAAATATAATTATCTTCTATATATATAAAACCCACCAAAACGGGGGCCCTCCTTAGCCGTGCGGTAAGACGCGCGGCTACAAAGCAAGACCATGCTGAGGGTGGCTGGGTTCGATTCCCGGTGCCGGTCTAGGCAATTTTCGGATTGGAAATTGTCTCGACTTCCCTGGGCATAAAAGTATCATCGTGTTAGCCTCATGATATACGAATGCAAAAATGGTAACCTGGCTTAGAAACCTCGCAGTTAATAACTGTGGAAGTGCTTAATGAACACTAAGCTGCGAGGCGGCTCTATCCCAGTGTGGGGATGTAATGCCAATAAGAAGAAGAAGAAGAAGAAGATATATAAAAACCAATCAATGTATATTAGGGTGGCTCAAAAAACACTTTTTCAAATTGTTTGATGGGCCGCCCTCTTATCAATTCTATTTGATGCCCTGATGCTCTGGACAAAATTTCAGCCAAATCGGTCAACGTTTGGGTAGTGCTAAACTCGTTGGAAGTTTATATGGACAAATGTATGCAGAAACATCCAAAACAGTGATTAGCAGTTGGACGGCACAATTTACGATCAAGAACCATGATACTCATTCAGTTCTTGTAAAATAAAATACAGAATGTTATGCTGAAAACCGCGAGAAGATTAGAGTTTATTACGTAAAGTTATTAGCATTTTACTGGAGTGTTGTAGAGGTGAATTTATTACTTTTCAAAGGTAAAAGAAACGAAATTTACTCAAACCCCACTGCAGAGAAATGCTAATAACTTAGCCGGGCAAACTCAAATCTTCTCGCGGTTTTCTGACGTTCTGTATTAAATTCTCCAAGATCTGAATGAGTATCATAGTTCTTCATCGTAAGTTGTGTAGTCCAGCTGCAATTTACTGTTTATGGATGTTTCTGCATACATTTTTCCATATAAACTTCCAACGAGTTTAGCACCGCCCAAACGTTGACCGATTTGGCTGAAATTTTGTCCAGAGCATCAGGGCATCAAATAGAACCGAATAAGAGGGCGGCCCATCAAAAAAATTGAACAAAGTTTTTCCCATACTAATTTGAGCCACCCTAATGTATATATGTATGTTCGCTAACTACTTCTGAACCATTTGGCCGATTTCAACCAAATTTGGTACACACATTCACTATCCTCAGGGGAAGTTAACAAAGGGAGTGGGATGGTCTTTTGGAAAAGGGGGAGGGGTGGTGAGAGGGTTTTGTTTTGGAAACGAACAATGCTGTTGAATGTTGGACAAGTCTAATGTTATGTGTACGATGTTTATAATCCCTTACCAGCCCTGTGAATATGTTGTTGTGTTGTCTATTGTATGTTGAATGTAAATAATGGCAGCCCTTACTTTGCACCGTTCAATGTGGAAAAACGATCCATAAAAGAATGAAAAACGATCCATAAATAACATCTGAATGTTCCATAAAACGCTACCATAAATCCATAAAATAGTTCGAGAGATTCCATAAAGAATATTTTTATGATCCATAAAACTTTGAAAAATGATCCATAAAAACTATATATTGATCCATAAAATTTCAAATTTGCGCAATTCATATCCAGATGATGATCCATAATTTCAGCCATATGATCCATAATTTTGGTCATATGATCCATAATTTTGATAATGTGATCAATAATGCTTGGAAAGAAGGCCAATGAAACTTGATCCACACATTTTATAAAATCTATGGATCATTTATCAAAATTTATGGTTTTTATCACCAAAACTATGGATCATTTGAACAAAGTTATGGATCAAATGGCCAGGATTATGGATCATATGACTAAAATTATGGATCATATTACTGAAATTATGGATCATCATCACGATAGAAAAAATGCGCAAATTTGAAGTTTTATGGATCAAAATATAGTTTTTATGGATCATTTTCCAAAGATTTATGGATCATTTGTCATATTTTCATGGGAAAATAGCAAGAATTGTATTGTTTTTCTTGACCATGTTAATGGAACATATTTCCCAATTAATTGCTAAATTTTAGCTTAGTTATGGATCGAAAAATTATTCTTTATGGAATCTCATTAACTATTTTATGGATTTATGGTAGCATTTTAAGGAACATTCAGATGTTATTTATGGATCGTTTTCCAGTTTTTATGGATCCGTCTTTTTCTTTTATATGCAAAAGTATGTTTTGCCTGTAAATAATCTTAATATATCTTATATCTATATACATAAAAATGAATTTCTGTCTGTCTGTGCCTTATAGACTCGGAAACTACTGAACCGATCGACGTGAAAATTTGTATGTAGAGGTTTTTGGGGCCGGGGAAGGTTCTTAAGATGGTTCGAGACCCCTCCCCGCTTTGGAAAGGGGGGCTCCCATACAAATGAAACATCAATTTCTTCATAACTCGAGATCTAATCAGAAAATAAATCAATTTTAGGCGAAACGAAGTTCGTCGGGTCTGCTAGTAGTAAATAAACGACCACCACGGAGAGCGAATCGCTTGTGTTTACGTCCACTTACGTGTCCGAAATACCCCGCCGGGAGTTGTATCGGTTCCGCTGTGTACCGTGGGAAGCCTCAGTGATAACTTCCCACAGGTTATTGGCCCAGTGATAGTGGAGAAAACGGTAGATTTCGCTAAAAATAGTGTGAAAGTTTGCCCGCGGACGCTACCCTTTGTGCTTGTCGTTCGGCGGGAGCAAATTTGTTCCACTCGTTAGACTAAGCAGCTAAGAACATTGTACATGATTACCGGGAGGTGGTTAATGTCCGGATTGCCAGCTGTGTTTTGTTCCATCGAAGCTGGATTCGGAAGCAATTAGTGCGGACTGAGAACCATTTTGTGCAACGAGCTGTAACTGTAGCCGGTGGTGATCGAAGACATTGTTGTGTACCGACTTCGTGTGTGTACGGGATTACAGTGTGCGCCATCAGAAAACGAATTCGAAATGGCAGAAAAAGTTTCGATCGCGCGTTTGGGTAATAAAAATAGCCATACCAAACTTGGAAAATAAAAATTGAAATGCTTTTGATCAGTGTCTATACTCTGGTTTACGAGGTGAACACGCTCCCCGGCATCGCGGAGTTGGCTTCCTACTAAGCGCTCAGACACACTCTGCGCTTATGATGTGGGAACCTATAAGTGAAAGGATAATCGTTGTCAGATTTAGAACACGGGTCCGAAACCTTACTATAATCCAATGTTATGCGCCAACCGATGCTGCCGACCTGCAAGACAAAGAGAACTTCTACAGTCAACTCAATGCCGTCGTAGACACGGGACTGACACTTGTATACCTCCACCACAGTTCATTTCGTAGCCAACATAGAAAATTCCGCACTGACAGCCATAAGAAGAATCATGGAAAGAAAGAGATAGGTGCGTTCCACACTGACAGTTCCATAAACGACAAGCAGAAGAAACGAGACTGCATCTACACTACGAAAACACAACCAAAACATCAGACCCCCGGTCGTAGATAGAATTCCGAAGGGTGATATCAAGATCTGTTTGGGCGACTTCAATGCGAAGATCGGATCCGACAACTCGAACCATGAGCGCATTATGGGACGCCATGGTCTCGGAGAAATGAGCGAAAACGGAGAGCTGTTCGCAGAATTTTGTGGTAATAACGACATGGTGATCGGGGGATCGCTCTTCCCTCATCGACCGGTTCACAAGATCACGTGGGTCTCCCGTGACGGCTTTACAGAAAATCAAATCGACCACATCTGCATCAGCCGAAAATGGAAACGGGGCCTTCTTGATGTACGGAATAAACGTAGTGCCGATATCGCATCTGATCATCACCTCCTCATCGGCGAAATACGCCTGCGCATTGCGCGGATTCGTCGGCAGGAGGAAAGAGTTGGACGACGATTCAACACACGCCGACTGGAAGATGCCACGGTGAAACGGTCCTCCGTTGAAGAACTGGAGACGCGTGCTGCAGATATTCCGGAAGGTGGCAGCGTGGAAGACCAATGGACCGCCATCAAGAATGCCTTCATCGCCACCAGCGAGAACAATCTGGGCGAACTACACACCCAGAGAAAACAATGGATCACCGATGAGACCTGGAGAAAGATAGAGGAGCGAAGAGAAGCCAAAGCCGCGATAGAGCGATCGAAAACCGGAGGAGCCAAAGTCTTAGCCCGACAACGATACGCGGCTCTTGAGAAGGAAGTAAAACGCTCATGTCGACGGGACAAGCGAGCGTGGGCAGACTCTCTGGCCGACGAAGGAGAGAGAGCCGCCGCAACCGAGGACATTCGCCTCCTCTACGATATCTCACGACGCTTAAGCGAGGCGAAGATGAATGCAACGATGCCTGTGAAAGACGCGAATGATCAGTTATTGACCGACCCAACTGTCCAGCTGAAACGCTGGTTCGAGCACTTCGAACAACTTTTTCAAGTGCCAGCCAGGCCATCACTGCCTCGGCTACCTAGGATCCGACGTATAACACGCGTCAATACCAAAGATCCATCACTGCTACAGATTCATTCAGTCATCCGAAGCATGATATCGAATAAAGCCCCAGGGGTCGACCACATATCAACCGAGATGCTCAAGGCTGACCCCATGACATCCGCTCAACTACAATAGCATCGTTTATTTCGTAATATCTGGGACACCGCAACGTTCCCGGTCGACTGGATGCAAGGTATCTTAGTGAAGGTGCCCAAAAAGGGTGACCTGACTGTATGCGATAACTGGCGAGGCATTATGTTGCTGTGTACCGTTCTCAAAGTTCTGTGCAAAATTATCCTAGCCCGGATTCAGGAGAAGATCGATGCGACTCTTGTCATGCTCCGCATCATTCTGGAGTAGGTCAACGAATTCCAAGAGTCCCTTTACTTGGTATTCATTGACTACAAAAAAGCTTTCGACCGTTTCAATCACGAGAATATGTAGGGCGCTCTGATACGCGAGGGGGTTCCTGAGAAAATTATCGACCTCATCGAGACACAGTACGATACCTTGTCCTGTACAGTGCTGCACAATAGGGTCTTGTCCAACCCTACCATGGTCGTAGCTAGTTTGAACTTGAGACAAGGATGTATTCTATCACCGCTACTGTTCCGAATCGAAATCGACGAAATTCTGGTAGGTGCGATTGACCGTGAACCAAATCGCGGGCTGCTATGGTAGCCTATAACCATGGAGCACCTAAATGACTTCGAATTGGCGGATGATGTTGCACTCCTCGCGCAACGGCGCTCAGATATGCAGAGTAAGCTCAACGACCTTGCCGAGCGCTCCTCTTCGGCAGGTTTAGTCATCAACGTCAACAAAACCAAATCGTTGGATGTAATCACGGTGACTCCTTCCAGTTTCACAGTAGCTGGGCAACCAGTGGAGAATTTGGAAAGCTTCCAATATCTTGGTAGCCAACTGGCGTAAGACGGCGGCACCAAGATCGACATAGGCGCACGGATCAAGAAAGCAAGGGCTGCCTTTGCGAGTTTGAGAAATATCTGGAAAAACAGGCAGATAAATGAACGCACCCAAATACGAATTATCAACTTTAACGTAAAATCTGTGCTGCTATACGCTAGCGAAACATGGTGTGCATCAGTAGAGAACACTCAACGGCTGCAGGTGCTCATCAACAGATGCCTGCGGTATATTATTCGGGTCTGGCCTCACAACTGGATCTCATACAACGAGCTCCATTGTCGTTGTAACCAGAGGTCGATAGCAACAGAAATTTGGGATCGGAAGAGGGACTGGGTCAGTCACACTCTACGTAGGGGCGCAAATGAAATCTGTAAACAACCATTGGACTGGAATCCAGCGGGACATCGCAGCAGGCGAAGCATCAATAAAGAAATAAAAGAAGTCGATCGAAATCTAACCTGGCAACAGGCTAAAGCGATAGCCGAGCAACGCTCAGGATGGAGATCTTTCAAGTCGGCCCTTTGCACCACCGGAGGTGTACAGGATCCATAAGTAAGTTCTGATCAGTGTCGACCTATGGCATACGGTGAATGAGAAGAAACCGGAGCTAGTGACTACGGCATGGTCGAAAGAAGATCAGAAGGCAAGGGCAATGATTATTCTTAACGTCGAAGATAATCAGTTGCTGTTAGTGAAAGACGCCATATCGGCGGTCGAAGTGTGGAAGAAACTTAAGAAGTACCACGAAAAGGCTACGCTCTCCTGGTAGTTGGTCAACCCCAGGGGCTTTGTTGTTCTTCAGCCGGCCAATCTCCTCCTGGATTTCCTGGAGATCCGGAGCCGGTAAAATTGTGTCCTGCGCGCGTTCTTCCAGGTTCATCACCATACCGCCACATCACCATTCAGGTGTTCTTCGTAGTGCTGCCGCCACCTTTGAATCACCTCACGCTCGTTCGTTAGAAGGTTCCCGTTTATGTCATTACACATATCAGGCTGTGGCACGTGGCCCTTACGTGAACGGTTTAACTGCTCATAGAACTTTCGTGTGTTATTAGCGCGGTACAGTTGCTCCGTCTCTTTACGGTCTCGATCTTCCTGCTGACGCTTTTTCCTCCGGAAAATCGAGTTTTGTCTGTTCCGTGCTTGTTTATATCGTGCCTCGTTCGCCCTCGTGCGGTGTTGCAGCAATCTCGCCCATGCTGCATTCTTCTCTTCCACTAACTGCTCACATTCGCCGTCATACCAGTCGTTTCTCTGATCCGGGGGCACCGTGCCAAGTGCAGCGGTTGCGGTGCTACCAATGGCGGATCGAATATCTGCTATAGTTTAAGAAACGGCCTTTAATCCTCAGCTTGCACATCCTTGCGTTGATTGGCTGCCACCCAATCACGCTTTGGCGCATCTTACCCAGCACTGTGAAGCCGGTTCCCAGCTCGTTGGTGGTGCCACAGCTTTGGTAGAAGGTAGCCGCACGATGCCCTCTTTTTAACACTTTCTGTCCTGTCCAGCAAATCTTCTGCAGCGCCACGACGTCGAAGTTGCGGGGATGTAATTCATCGTAGATCATCCTGTCGAAACCTGCGAAACCTAGCGACTTGCAGTTCCATGTTCCAAGCTTCCAATCGTGATCCTTAATTCGTCGCCTAGGTCTTTGCCGATTGTATCGAGTCGTATTATCTCTTATATTGTTCGTAATTATTGGTTTTCCAGGCGGCTTATTGGGCCTGCGCAAACCTCCTGTCTCGTCGGAGGGCCGTCGTGTCAGGGCTGTTTAGCGTCCCACCTAACACCAGGACTTGGGCTTGTACGCTTTGAGCGGCACACGGTCGCTTTGGTGGGGCCTACTTGCGGATACATGCAGCTTTTTATAGGAATTTAGCAGGGCCCACTGTCAAACCCCACCACATCCTAGGCAAGCCCCACAACTTGCAGATGGCCTGGGGAGGGATCGTCAAGCCCTTGGACATAGTCCCTGCTGCCCGCAAATGTATAAATCTATTGAAATAATTATAAGAAAAAATGCGAAAAACGAGCATACATAATTCAATAAATTAGAATACCTACAATTTCAATAAATACTGGGACGCAAAGAAATGTTCAGAGTGTAGTGAACAAATATGTGTTTTAATGCATTTAAGGATGGAGATTTATTTATTAGTTTTTTGCTAACGACAAAATCAACTCCATTTTCTAGAGCCTTCACCTCTTCTTATTGGCATTACATCCCCACACTGGGACAGAGCCGCCTCGCAGCTTAGTGTTCATTAAGCACTTCCACAGTTATTAACTGCGAGGTTTCTAAGCCAGGTTACCATTTTTGCATTCGTATATCATGAGGCTAACACGATGATACTTTATGCCCAGGGAAGTCGAGACAATCTCAATCCGAAAATTGCCTAGACCGGCACCGGGAATCAGAACCCAGCCACCCTCAGCATGGTTTTGCTTTGTAGCTGCGCGTCTTACCGCACGGCTAAGGAGGGCCTTCACCGGGCATATTTTTCACCGAGTATTAAGGGTAGGAAATTGAAGAAAATTGTACTTAAAAAACTCGGTGCTCCTAACCAGATCTAGACTATAGGCAATCACAGTTGCACATGTTGCTTATCCTGCTTCATACTTGTCGGGAAATTGCTTATCATTTTTCTCCTGGGGAGCTTCCATTACCAAGCGCGGATAGTTAGCAGCGTTAGTAGATTTTACTGCAAATTTTCCAACCTCCATTTTTTTTTGACAACTACTTTTCGAACATATTATATTTTTACGCCCGTCCACTACCATGGCATACTTCGCTCTCGATAGAATGAAATAATCTCCGCCAATTCAGTACAGTGGAACCACAAAATGAGTACTAATTTGTTCAGACCCCAACATCTTGATTGTTATATCTATGGTGATGGTATGGGCTAATTGAACCAGACTTCCGAACTAATTCTTCAAGGGTATGGGCAATATCAGTTACAGTTCTCTTCAGCTCTTCAATTTTGTCCTGCGTAGTGCGGGATGTAGATGGATCGGTGCTAGTGGTGGCATCAGCATTTGTGCGATCTATAATTTTGCGAAAAAGAGACATGCATGCATTGCAGATCCAAACAATATTTCCTGACAAAGCACAGATTTGAGCCTTATTCACACCAACACATCTGGCACGGAACGATTTGGTGCAATTCCCTTCGCACACAGTGAACAAATCGTGATGCATCTCGATGAATAGAGCACTTCTCGCAATTCTTTTGTATTTTATCACACAATGAATGGCTGCATCAATAATAAAATTAATATTTTTTCACTAAATGTCGAGCAGTAAAGGCACTTACTTTTGAAAACTCGAATACGTTGGCGAACGAAGCAGAATAACAAGAGGTTGTTAGCAATTAATGATAAATTAATCAAAAAATCTGATTCCGCGGAATTTCGTTTCGAATTACCTGAAACGAAATTTTTCGAAATACCGCAAATCCCTAATATCCTATCCCAAGACAATCGTGAAGATGCAGAGGTGCGTACTCGGTCTCTAGAGGCAACGAAAGTTGCAATTACAATAACCTGAAGTCCCATTTATTTGTTTTCGGTTTACTGATCAACACGTAGTTTGATTCATAAAAAAATCGTTTAGTTTGATTTGGAATCGAATTTAGGCCTGTATCGAGTATCACACAATACACCCATGTACCCTTGACAGCCTCACATTAGCACGAAAGTACTTATGGGTTACCTGGGGTACTTCGTTCTAATGACCCAACATTACTAAGGATAGCTCCATCCTGTAGTCGCATGGCTGCCTGGGAGAGAGCAATCATAGCATATAACCAAACAAGACGGCAGCATGTGTGGGATAATGTGTTGTGCAATCATTCCGTTTGGTGGCACATCTGTTGCTGCGGAAACGTATATATTTCCTTTGATGGGGTTTTTTTTAGTGCAGGAGTTGGTACTGTTATGAAGATGCTGTTGCTGTTGTTTTCGTTGCTGGAAACAATTTGTGCTGCCCTATTTTCACTTGATACTGTAGGATGGATAAGGGGAAGTACCTACAGTATGTTGAAGATACAAACGATGATATATGTGCATTTGCGAATACGTAATGCTTTGTCGTTGAAAAAAAGGCAGCAATCGGAGAGTCTGGAAGAACTTGTGTTATTTACGCCGATGAGAAGTCTGTGCTGTTGTGAATAAAGATGCAATTACATAATAAGGAGAAAAAGTTTTAGGTTCACATATACGAGATAGCAATCATGATAGTTGGTACAATGAAAAGAATGATGTAAAGGACATAGAAGATCGGTTACATTATTATTTATGTGCTTTCATTTGCATCCTGCTCGAAAACAGGATATGGTTCAATTGTTTCGATGTACATTGGTTTGATTTTTTGTCATGCTTATTGATAAACAATACTTATAATAAATAAAATTCAGGATTACCGTCTTTGGTTGGAAACCAACGAAAGCAACACGTTCTCGTTCAAATTTAACTGAAACCTGATTTGCACCAATTAGAGATATCACGACGCAAACAGCTGATTGACGAAGCGGGGTTGCGGGAAAACTCATAACGATACCAGCAAGAAACGAAGCGTTGTCGCTCACCAAAATCGTGTAGGAAGGTATGTTAATTAGAAAGCGCACACATTTTCGCACCCGTACATCGTCGACCAATCTACCGTCAATAAACCACGAGCGCAACACATCACTCGCCAATATGAACCCGAACTAAACAGCTTCTCTAAATCTTTATTGATCTATCGGTGCTGTGCGGTCCAGATTGAGATGGCAAGCCATGTGAGTGTTTACCGCTCAGACAATGTTGAGTGCTGATGTTTGGCATTAATTATGACGCCCACTTGCCCTAGTCGGCAAAACCAAATGCGAAGTATGGTACGGCGGAAGAGTGATTCAGCGGTATACTCAATTGATGTGTCTCATCGAACCAAATCCGAATATGGTTTTGATTTCAGAGCAACTCCGCATCTCCGCATATGACTAATTGTAGGGAGAGTGATATCATGCAATCCAGTGTAGCGCGGAAAGATGCTCTTGCGCTTCAAACTATATGCTAAGCAAGGCATTTGAATAGTCGACAATTTTCGATATTTTAAGAAAAATAAAGACCAACTAAATAATTATTTTTATAATGGCACCATTAGTGTTCCTTATTAGTTCAAGAAGCAATCAATAGAAAAATGAAAATTTCAATATTTAGAATCAACCAAATTGAGTCATACTTTATTGTAAAGAAGTCAACTATGTGATGTTTTTTTTTATTTCTAAACGTTTTTTTAGAAATATACCACAGTTTAAATTTTTCATGGAATTTGATTTTAGGAAGGGCGTTATCATTTAAGTCTGCGACAGAGCTCCATTGAACTGCAATCTGATGAAATAATGATAAATCATTTTAAGAAGAGCACAGTTTGAACCATCGCCTCCTGTTTCGTCGATCGAAATCCGCTTTATGTAAGGTGCATCTCATATCGTTCGCTGTAGACAACTTCCCATGTAAATTGGGTCAAGCGTTCACTCAGTTTTACATCGTAAATGATGATGATGCTGCTTCAAGTGGTGCCACATTTTTCTCTCAACGGAAACTTGACAAGACTCTTAGGGGGGGAGGGGGTGTCTCCCTTCAAGTACTTCCATTTCTGCAGTCTCCACCACATGTGGTGGCGTTCGATTATTGAACGCTAAAATCAATTTCCAAACTACATTATGAACAAACTCGTCGATTCCGTACATTGATTTTCTTTTTCATTTTCTGGAGCTTGGAGATGTGAAGTGGATGAAGTTTAGAGTACTTTGGTTTTATTTCATTGTTACTGACTAGCCCAAATTAGTTTAGAAAGTTTTCTAAGGGAATCTATTTCAGAAATATGAAAGTAGAATACAAATACTACACTTTAAACCTATTAGTTTATCATCCTCACATTGCATTTTCAACGAGTAGGTCCTCATCATTTTCGTCATAGCTTATGAATGTACTAACTGATCTTAAGTTACATGAATTTCGTCAAAACAGTAAAAGTAATCAAAGACCAATTTTCCACCAATACTAATGCTGGGAATTTTGAAATTATCATCAATGGGAATACTGAATCAAAGAGCTTTACTTCGTTAGAACAAAATTTATATAGTACTTTATTTTTGACTCGTATTTTTACTGCCACTAATAACGGTCGGTTTGCGGCTTGTAGAAGGTACAAGTGTAACGCAGAAAGACATCATGCAATAAATTTTACTTACAGTGTTTAGTCCCCTGGTTCGCAATAGCTAGAAGTGGCATGCTTATACATTAGGGAGGTACAATATAGACTGTATTTATGTATACCGGAAATCTTTTCTGTACATGAACAGTATGTTCATCAAATATGATGTTTACACAAAGAAACATAAACAAAATAGAATGAATATATTTCACTGTGTTGAAAATTTGACAATAATGTTGCTTTTCCCTGCCATTAACTTGCTTCGAGAAAGTTTGGAAGTATCTTCAACAATAAGCGAGGAAACTCAAAAAGGTTTGTACTATCTAAACAGGTCAGGTCACATCGTATTGATTCGAAATTCAAACGAAATAATCAACCCACCCTAAGCAGACCCATGCATGTGTGTAAAAGTGGCGCATTGATGGTCGATCTCCATCATCTGGTTTTTCGTCTAGCTCTAGACCTCTCTGGCAAACCAACTCGGTCTGTCTGGCTACTACTGGCCTAGCGTGGGATGGTGAATTGTATCAAGCAAAGGCACTTCACTGCACTGACTGCCTGGTGGTAGACATTTTTCCAGATTAACTTTTATCGGGTTCGGACTCGAGTGACTGATTGAGGTTTACTGAGACACGCAAATCTTCATGCGGTCGTTGTTGTTAGAGGGAGTGCTTCGTTCAAGGTTGAGGAACTGGAAGGTCGTCGTCTGTAGCACTGCTTGTCGCGTGTGTAGGAAGTGAGCTAGAAATGCCGGATTACTCGGAGTCGGATAACCGAGTGCTGGTAATGTAAGATGACAAATATTGCAATGAGGGTATCATTTATTCTTCTCATTGGTTTGCTTCCAATAATAAGTCGGACATTGAAGCAATGAGCAACAAAGCAGTCTGTAAAAAACTCAGATTAATCCACCTAACAGTGGATTAAAAATATAAAAATATAAATTAAATAAAATTTAAAAATATAAATATAAATATAAAAATATAAAATATAAAAAATGAAAAATTTCAAAATTTTAAAAATTAAAAATTTAAAAATTTAGAAGAATTTAAAAAAATTTAGAAAATTTTGAAAATTTAAAAACCTAAAAATTAAAAAATTTAAAAATTTGAAAATTTAAAAATCTAAAAATTTTAAAAATTACGAATTTAAAACTTTTAAAATTTTAAAAATTTAAAATTAAAAATTAAAAAATTAAAAAGTTTAAATATTTAAAGATTTAAAATTTAATAAATATAAAATTTAAAATTCAAAATCTAAAATATAAAATTTAAAATTTAAAATTTAAAATTTAAAAATTTAAAGTTTAAAATTTAAAATTTAAAATTTAAAATTTAAAATTTAAAATTTAAAATTTAAAATTTAAAAATTTAAAATTTAAAAATTTAAAAATTTAAAATTTAAAATTTAAAATTTAAAAATTTGAAAATTCAAAATTTAAAAATTTAAAATTTAAAAATTTAAAATTTAAAAATTTAAAATTTAAAATTTAAAATTTAAAATTTAAAATTTAAAATTTAAAATTTAAAAATTTAAAATTTAAAATTTAAAATTTAAAATTTAAAATTTAAAAATTTAAAATTTAAAATTTAAAAATTTAAAATTTAAAATTTAAAAATTTAAAATTTAAAATTTAAAATTTAAAAATTTAAAAATTTAAAATTTAAAAATTTAAAAATTTAAAATTTAAAAATTTAAAATTTAAAATTTAAAAATTTAAAAATTTAAAATTTAAAATTTAAAATTTAAAAATTTAAAAATTTAAAAATTTAAAAATTTAAAATTTAAAAATTTAAAAATTTAAAATTTAAAAATTTAAAATTTAAAAATTTAAAATTTAAAAATTTAAAATTTAAAATTTAAAATTTAAAAATTTAAAATTTAAAAATTTAAAAATTTAAAATTTAAAAATTTTAAAATTTTATAATTTTAAAATTTTAAAATTTAAAATTTTAAAATTTTAAAATTTAGAAATTTAAAAATTTGAAAATTTAAAAATTTAAAAATTTGAAAAATTTTAAAAATTTAAGATTTGAAAAATTTAAAAATTTACAAAACTAACAAATTTAAAAATTTTAAAAATTAAACCCTTTGAAATTTAAAAATTTAAAAATTTAATAATTTAAAAATTTAAAAATTTAATAATTTAAAGGATTTAAAAATTTCAAAATTTCATAATTTAAAATTCAAAAATTTAAAACTCAAAAATTTGAAAATTTAAAATTCAAAATTTAAAAATTTACAAATTTAAAACTCAAAATTCAAAAATTTAAAAATTCAAAAATTTAAAAACTGGACGCGAAAAAAATTCCTCTTAGAGAGAGAGAGAAGTTTTTTCAGGAAGCATAGAAAGCTTTATCCACGCTTTATCTAAGCTTAAGTGAAGGAAGCTTTCTTTAGAAGTAAAAAAGTTTTTTTTCTGGAAACAAGAAAAAGTTTTCATTGGAGGCGAAAAAAACCTTCCTCTGGAAGCGAGACTTCCACAGGTAGTAAAAAAAGCCTTCTCTAAAAGCGAAAAAAGTTTTCAATAGCAGTGAATAAAGCTTGCTCAGAATGCAAAGAAA
The DNA here is from genome assembly GCF_024139115.2 of Armigeres subalbatus. Lineage (NCBI taxonomy): Eukaryota > Metazoa > Arthropoda > Insecta > Diptera > Culicidae > Armigeres > Armigeres subalbatus. The sequence goes on from NW_026943741.1 coordinate 1,993,547, forward strand.
ATTTTCAGTGCTACATATTGAAAAACGCCTCCACAGGATGCGAAGAAAGAAAAGAGAAAAAAGAGAAAAGAAATCATCATCTTCGAACGGAATAAAAAAAAGCTTCCTTTGTAATCTTTGAATTTGGAAATGATAAAAGCCCCCCTTGAAAGCAAGGAAAGCTTTTACTGGAAGCGAAAAAAGTTTACGTTGGAACCGACAAAAGCCTCATCTAAAAGCGTAAAAGCTGTCAGCGTAGAGAGCTACAAAAGCAAAGAAAAAAGCCTCCTCTACTGGAAGCAGAGAATGACTTCTCTGGAAGCTTCCACTGAAAGCAAATGAAGCTTCATCTGGAATCAATGAAAGCTTTCTCAAGAAGAGAAAATAGTTTCCTCCGAAAGCAAAAAGCTTCCTCTGGAATTGATAAAAGTTTCTTCTGGAAGTGAAAAAGCCACCCTTGAAATCAAATAATGCTGCTACTGAAAGCGAAAGAAGCTTCCACTGAAAGCGAAGGAAGTTTCATCTAAAATCATAGAAAGAAAGAAGAAGAAAGCTTTTTCTGGAGTAAAAAAAGCTTCCAATGGAAACATAAAAAGCTTCGAAAAGAAGCAAAAAAGCTCCCTCTGGAAGTGGAAAATGCATCCTCTGGAAGAAAATAAAGGATCCACTGAAAATGAAAAAAGCCTCCCCTGGAAGTGAAAAAATTTCCAATGGAAGCAAAGGAACAATAATTTGGAAACGAAAAAGATTTCCGTGGATGCCGAAAAATCACAGAAGCGAAAAAAAATTCCATTGAAAACAAAAAAAGCATCCTCAGGAAGTGAAAAAAACTACACTAGCTGGATGCTGAAAAATCACAGAAGCAAAAAAAGTTCCCATTGAAAACAATAAAAAGCATCCACACTAAAAACGAAGAAAGCTTCTATTGAAAGCGAAGAAAGCACCCAACGGAAGCAAAAAGAACATCCAAAATAAGCGAAAAAGCTTCCTCTGAACGCGAAAAAAGCCTCCTCTGCAAGCGAAGAAAGCTTCAATTGAAAGGAAAGGTGGAAGGTAGCTTCTTCCGAAAGCGGAAAAAGCTTTCTCTGAAAGTGACGAGAGCTTGCTCTGGAAGCGAAAAGGGCACGCAACGGAAGAGAAAAAAGCTTCCAATAAAAACAAAAAAGGATTCCACAAGAAGCACAAGAAAGCCTTCTCTGGATATGAAGAAAGCATCGACTAAAAGCGAAGAAAGCTTCATCTCTAAACGAAGAAAGCTTTAACTGGAAGTAAAAAAGATTCCTTTGGATATGAAAAAAAAACTTCTCTAGAAGCGAAGAAAAACTCTCCTGGAAGCGTAAAAAACTTTCTCTGAGAACAAAAAAAATATCAGAAAACGTGAAAAGCTGTCTCTGGAATCGAGAAAAGCTTCCTCTGAAAGCAAACAATTATTCCACAGGAAACGAATAAAACTTCCTCTGGAAGCGAAAGAAGCTTCCACTGGAAGTGAAACAACCCAAGTAACCAAAAGTTACTGAGTACGTGTTTCGCTTAAGCAGCTCAGTGAAGCTGATTAAGCGAAAAACGTACTCTTAAAGGAACTTTTGGTTACTTGGGAAGCTTTCATTAGAAGTGAAGCAAGTTGAAGGAAGCAACAAAAGATTCCTATGGAAGCGAAGGAAGCTTCACCTCGAAGTAAAGAAATCATTCTCTGCAAGCAAAGAGAGCTTCCACTGAAAGGGAGGAAAGCTTCATCTGAAAGCAAAAAAGCCTCCTCTTGAAAAAACCTTAATTTTTGAAGTGGGGAAAGCTTTCACTTGAAGTTATAAACACTTCTACACTGGGAGCGAGGACAGCTTCCTCAAAAAGCAAAAAAATATCCTAAGTGGGTAAAGAAGTGAACAAAGAGATCTCCTTCTGGACGTAATGAAAGCTTACTATGGAAAAGAAGGAAACACCCACCAGAAGCGAATAAAGCTTCCACGGGGAGCAAGGAGAGTCTTATCTGGAAACCAATAAAGTTGTGTGTGTGTGTGTATGTCATCCTCTACCCTTCACCCAACCGGGGGCGTTGAACAAGTAGCACTACGAATAATTTGATCAGATCTCATGTTCCGTAATGGTGCCCTTTTTGTTATGAATACTAGTACCTTAAAAAAGGATTTTCGGGGATGGGGATGTACTAGCTATCCACAACAGGTGCAGCAAAACTTCACAAGGACGCCCTTATTCGTACTGACTACTCAAGGAATAGAAGGTCAAGAAGAGCCACCGTTGCTAACTAAAGCTTGAACCGGATACCTGGGACTCCCACAATATCCGCGGCAATAGCAGCAAACGATGCCCTGTACGTATTTAGTATTCAATAATATAAGCATAAAAGTAAGTGCTGGAACGAGCTCACCGGGTTCATATGTGATTTTGATGCTCATCCTCCATTCAGATCCGCATTATAGATGCCTGGTCATCGCAATTGCCTCGTAATAGTCTCCGAATGAAAGATGTTGATCTTGTTCTCCTTGCTGGTATCAATCTACCGGAATATTACGCACATGACCACATTCCTGGAAGCCAATCTTCGTACAGCAGTCGACTATGGTTTATTCCGTTACTTCCGAGTATGATGTCATCGTCGGAGTCTCTCAACGTAAAACGATTGCAATTTGAATCAGCTGTAATTTCTTCTACCAAAACTATGACACTACTAACAAATTGGGAACCGGTTCCATACACCATGCACAGTTTACGCCACAGGTGTCCAAATGCGATGATATTTTCACATGTTACTAACGGTCCTCCTTTCCATATTTTTTAAATCTGAAGAACGATTTCCATTTTCTTTTTATGGGATTTGAACACTATTTCGATTGAAAAAAAATGCAACTGGAAAATTACACAAAAGAGACGTCAAAAAAAAACCCTACCGATCGCTTTGGTTCTTATCTGGAAGCCAATAAAATTTAATCTAGAAGCACAAGAAGCTTCTTCTGGAAGCACAAAATATTCCTCTGAGAAAGAAAAAAAATCTTCCTCTTAAACCGAAAAAAAATTCCTCTGAAAGTAGAAAAAACTTTATCTGGAAGCGTAGAAAGCTTTCTCTGCAAGCTGTTAAGGATTGTCGACGACTATATGCCGGGTTAGATAACAAGAATAGTTTGCCAGACTGTCCGGACCTTTTGGTCGATTCAATGGCCTTCGCCCATTCTAAGGAAGCGTAAAAGAACATCCTCAGGAATCGGAAAAAGCCTTTTCTAGAAGCGAATAAACTCTCCTCTGTCGGGAAGCTTTCTATTGAAGCAACACAGACTTTTTCTTAAAGCGAGAAAGAATTGCTTGGAACTGAAAAGCTTCCCTGAAAGCGAAATAAGCTTTTTTCTGAAAGCGAAAAAAACATCCTCTGGAGGCGAAGAAAGCTTTCAATAGAAGAGAAGAAGGCTACCTTTGGAACCATAGAAAGATTCCTCCGGAAGTGAAGACAACTTACTCTGGAACTGAAAATGTTTATTCTGAAAGCGAAAAAAGGCGTCCCACTGAGAGCGTAAATAGTGACAAAAGCTTCCTCTCGAAGCGATGAAAACTTGCTCAGGAAGCGAAAAAAGCTTCTTTGATAGCGAAGAAAGCTTCCTCTTGCAGAGAAAAAAGATTACTTTGAACGCAAAGAAAGTTTCCTTTTGAAGCGAAGAAAGCTTCCTCTGGAAGCGAAGAAAGCTTTCTATGGAAGCAAAAATGTTTTTTTTTTCGGAAACCGAAGAAAAAGCAAAGCAAAAGCAGCTTTCTCTGAAACCAAAAATGCATTCTCTGGAAACGTAAAAAGTTTTTACTGGAAGCGAAAAACGCTTCCTTTGGAAGCGAAAAAAGCTTCCACTAGAAGCAAAAATAGCTTCATCTGGACCTCTGGAGTCGAAGAAGTGTAGAAAACTTCCTTAGAAAACAAGATAAGATACGCTGGAAGCAAAAAAAGCTTAATCTGAAGAAAACAAAGAAAAAAGCTCTCTCTGGAAGCGATGAAAATTTTCACAAGAAGCGTCAGAAGCCTCTTCTGGAAACTAAGAAAGCTTCCACTAGTAGTGAAAAAAAGCTTCCATTTGGAGTGAAGAAAGCATCCTCTGGAAACGAATAAATCTTCCACTGGAAGCGAAAAAAGCTTCCAGTGAGAGAGGAGAAAGCCTCCACTGAGAGTGAAGAAAGTTTCCTCTGGAGGTGAAAAAAGCTTCTTCTGGAAACAAAAAAGTTTCCTCTGGAAGCTGAGATGAGATACCTTCCAGTGGAAGCGAAAAAACTAACTTTTAAAGCGACAAAAGCTTACTTCCTTCCATTTTCTTTTTCTGAAAACGAAAAAGCCTCGCTTTGCTAAAAAAAAAAGCTTTTTTCGGAAAACCTTTAGCAGGAAGCTAAAACGCATCCTCTGGAAGCGTAAACAGTGTCTTCTGGAATCGAAGAAAGCTTTCTCTAAAAGTGTGGGAGTGAAATAAGCTTCATCTTGAACTAAAAAAGGCTTCTGGCGAAGAAAGTTTTCTATAGAAGTAAACATGATTTTTATTTCGGAAAGCGAGGAAAAAGCAAAGCAAAAGAAGCTTCCTCTGGGACCAAAAATGCTTTTCCTGGAAGCGTAAAAAGTTTCTACTGGAGTCGAAAAACGCTTCCTTAGGAAGCGAGAAAAGCTTATAGTAAAAGCGAAAGAAGTTTCAACTGGATACAAGGGAAACCTCCTCTGGAGTTGAATAAAGCTTCCACTGGAAGTGTAAAAAACTTCCTCAGAAAGGATACTCTGGAAGCAAAGAAAGCTTAATCTGAAGGAAACAAAGACAGCTTCCTCTGGAAGCGGAAAAAGCTTCCACTAGAAGTGAAAAAAGCTTTCTCTGGAAGCGAAGAAAGCTTTCACAAGAAGCGTAAAAAGCCTCTTCTGGAAACGAAGAAAGCTTCCACTGGAAGCGAAGGAAGCTTCCGCTAGAAGTGAAAAAAGCATCCATTGGGAGCAAAGTAGGCTTCCTCTGGAAGCGAATAAAGCTTCCACGTGAGCGAAGAAAACTCTCATTGGAAGCGAAGATTGTTTCATCTGTAAACGAAGAAAGTTTCCTTTGGTGGTGAAGCAAAACTGTTTTCAAAGGAAGTAAAAAACTAATTTTTGATGCGAAGGTGCTTCTTCTTGAAGTAAAAAAGCATCCTTTGGAAATGATGAAAGCTTCTTCTAAAATATAGAAAGCTTCCTCTGGAAGCAAAGAAAGCTTTTTTTTCTGGAAACGAAAAATGTCTCCCCTGGTAGTGAAAAAAGCTTTCTCAGGAAGCAAAGAAGGCTTTCACTGGAACCAAAGAAAGCTTCAAAAGAAAACTTTTACTGTAAGCGATAAAAACTTTCACATAAGCAAGAATGCATCTTCTGGAAGCAAAAGAACATGCTATGAAAACGAAGAAAGCTTCATGGTGAATCAAGGACATCTTTATCTGAAAGCCAAGATGGCTTAATCTAAAAAGAACGAAAAAAGCTTTTCTAATTTCATTAAGAAATGAAAAACCAGTAGTGTAGAATCAGTGGCGAGGTGAGAAGTGATGGATGAGAAGTTATAAGTGAGAAGCAAGTGGTGCAAAGTACGAAGCGAGAAGTGAAAATGAAAAATGAACAAGGAAGAAAGGAAGAAGGAAATCAGAATAAGGAATAAGGGAAGATGGAAAAGGAAGAAAAGAAGTTGTTAGCTGCTAGGAAGTTGCTAGGAAGAAGAAGGTAGTTGCGTAAGACAGGGGAAAGGGAAAGTTGGTTAGATGAGAATGTAATGTATAGGAAGTCGTCTTGGTAAGCGACGGAATAATTATTTTGTACGAAGATGTGTCAAAGTATTTTACTCACCCGCACAATGCAGTACCTAGCATTTCGATGATCACGCGATCGTTTCACGTAAGATTGAAAGCACGAACAAACGCTCACTCTTTACTTTCCAACCGCACAAAAAGAAGCCAAACACTCGAATCCGCGTCCGATACAAAAAGGTTCAATAATAGTTAATTGATAAATGAATTAATATCTCGAACTTGGAATATTTTACATTATTAAGTAAGTTCATCATTTCAAACAAAAATGAAGCCTTAAGGTGGAGGAATGGAGAGACTTTTCAAAACTGTTCAAAATTCAATGTACCTGATGCATACCACACAACGTTTCGAAACTGGATTCCGAATCGGAGCAGAATTCTAGTATCAGGTATCGGCCTTCTTATTCATCGAATGGCCCACACCACAGAAATTTCAGTTAGACTCGTTGCAGAATCTAACTAGCTAGCTCTTTTCTAAAAACAAATTTTCTGATAGTTTATTGAAAGCAGAAACTGACTTAATTGATAAAATTTTCCTCAGACATGTTTTCTTTGATTTTTGTATTTTTTTTTTCGAGGAGTTAACACATTATTTCATTGATGCTAAAGGTAGTCCTGAACAACTAAAACAAAGCCGTGTAAAAAACCTGGGTGTATAGTTTGGAGATCCAAACCGAATCCAAAATATACGTCAATATGTTATGATAAATTATTTGCTGATATATAATCATACACCCGTGTTCATATGGGGGTTTGTTTTTTGATGATCAAATGATTGAGTCAAAAGTAAATTACGAATTCGTCCCCTTGGTGTGCAAACACGATAAGCCGAATTTGAATGTTATTCAATCGTAGCTTGAGTTGGAGATCCGTACCGTTATTGTTGTGATCATTCGATTCGACTTAATAAACCTAAAATAAATGCAAAAATTCAATACATACTCAAAAATTTACATAATCAAACAACTGCCGAGCAAATAACAAACTAATGGTCGAGGCACGTCGACGCCGACAGTTTGATGAATCGCGATGAGCTACCGATATATTGGGATCGCAATCGAGCGCGAACCATCCCAAGTTTAATGGCAGTGCTATAAAATTAGCACTTTTATGGCATCATACGTGTTGGAGTCTACGGGGACTACCAGTAGGAAAAGTTTTGCTAGCTTTTGTTTGCAACAACTCGGGGGATCGACACAGAGGTTCGTCGCCGGTACATATATGTGAGCGATCCTGCGTGGGAGTGAATAGCGATAATAATGACCTTTGCTTAACCGGCGAGTTGATTGTTGGCGGGTTTGGTCCGGTGTGATCCGTATAAGGAAATCGGTTGGCCGATGGCAGCCGTAAGTACATGGAAGATGATTCGATCCATTTTTAGTAATGACGAGTATTGTCGATAGAGGGTTGATCAATGGATCCGTGCAAAAATAAAAATGGTCGCACTTAGTGGATAACGCCACCGCAGAGCTGTTCATTCAAAACCTCTCGTGATTAGCCTTATGTAATAAATCCCGACTGCACTTCATCATAAAAGGTGCCATCTACTAGTCTTAAATTACTGTTCATAGTTTTTTCATAGTTTTTACATTTTTGCAATGAGTTTAGAATCGCCTTAACGTTGACTGGTATGGCTGGCTGGCTAAGAAGGTCCATCAAATAATGTTTTTCCCATCCTAACTTCACTACAACACTGTAAGTAATAAAGCCAATTCGTTCAATAAATTTGAAAATCGCTACAAAGATACAGGTTATCTGTATGATAGAGTATCTGTATATTAATATCCAAATCTTACAAGCTAAAAGCCCTTGTAGAATAATTTTGAAATATTTGAACTCGACCACATCCTGTCATGTACCTTAAACTGTTCTTCTGGTCCTAGTTAAGGCTCTCCATTAAACAGATTATTGCAAACAATTCAGAAAGCATGCGTTTTGAAACTTTTCTTCAATGAGCTTTTACCTAGAAGAAAAATAACATCGAGCAAAACGATCTCATTTGCGATTGAATAATACGCTTCAGTGATTTGTCCTTGTTGATCTTAACGGTAGCCTGATTGCGATGGAAAGATTAGATAAAGAATTACCGTCGTATTGTCCAACAACCACATTGTCTTTATGTTGCTTCACGTGAATTCCATCAAAGTTCAGTTTCTAGAAATGATGAACAGTTCATCGAAATCAACACAGAATCGTCCCTCTTGTTTTCACAGGAAAAGGCATCCCTTCGTGGAAGTGAATTTTCCGTTTCCAACCTTTGTTATTCGACTTGTCGAACCAGAGGACACGACTTTGCACCTATAGCAGCAGTTCTTACTGGAAACCGCAGCATCACACTTTCACGCGCGGGAATCGTAAAATTTTACAACCCCCCATAATGATGTGTCATCCCATAAACAGGCGCGGCACCACCACCGGTCGGTGGTGGGTTGCTGTGTTTCCATTGAAGCCAGCTCGCAGGCTCTGTTCGGAAGCAGCGGCACCACAGACAGAGGTCATGCTGGAGGCAGAAGCGACCTGACCATTTCTACATGTAATAAACTGTTGCTCGGTGTAGTTTTTTTTCGCAAAAGCAACATTGTCTGTACCAGAATCCGCTTAGCTTGGTTGGTTGGTTGGTTGGAATGTATGTAGGTCGATATGGTACCACCGGAACATGGAAGGTTTGTCTGCATTGATTTGAAAGCCATAGACAATGGTACTTTGCAGCTGAGTGCCACCTAATTAAAAAGAAACGAATTAATTCTTGATGTTTGGGTATTGCCCTTAGCTGCATGGAATCAACGTATAATATGTGCCTGGAGATACTAAACAGAATCATTCCTTTGAATCACCGTTTATGAATATTTTCAGGATATGGAATGTGGATCAAGTAACACACTTGTCTTGGAAAATTTCGTTTTTGTGATAGTCCATTTTGAGTTAACGATCTGCCCATAAAACGACAAAATCTTTCCACTCCATTTTTATGCTGAAAAATATCAACATGTAATTTGGAATATATTTCACTGATGGCTATCGCATAAACTGATTCACTGGCTCCGGTTATTGAGCTGGCAGCAATTAACTTCGCTCTGGGGATACCTAATTTCAAATCAGTCTGTAGACCATTATTTCATCTTTCAGGATAGTCTCAGTTCGAGGCAGCTAGATTACGCATTAGACTGGCCCAGCCTGGTATGGGGAGGCGCCGCGGCATTAAACAAAAATAGTCGGCATGTGATACAACCACGACAGGATACGTCTTTGGTTGCAATCTCAGTGCTAATGGCGTAAGCCCACCCATCGCATCAAGATCACATATCCGAGGGGAGGGATAATTATTTCATGCGCAAGTCCCTTTCTTCCCTCATTCTTTTTGCTGAAATTGAATTCGCGTTGCAAGTTTGGGAAGTGAGTTCGCCCAAACGAATCTGAATCTCCCGGACAAACTCTGAGAGTGCTGAAGTGTAAATAACTTTGAAAATTTTCTTGTATATAATATAGTTTTATTCTAGTATTTTTTTCCATTTGAAATAGTTTCTTTTACTTAAGTTAGATTAATTATTCCCTTAAAATTTAATTTAATTAGATTAGTTAATCGTAACACTCTCTCTCTAAACAACTAAACTGAACAGCAAGGGATCATTTGGAAAATCATCCCCCCGAGTTTGACCAATTTTGGTGTCCTTAGAAATCTGCCAAGACGACAGCAATTCAAAATTCCATTTGGCAGAATGAAACGTTTGGCCGAAGCGGTTAGCAGGTCGAAAATGGAAAAGTCATTTGGCCGAATTGTTGGTTTGGTCTCAAAACTACCATTTTCAATAACACATCAGTTGGCCGAATAGATCATTGACCCAAAATTCCTTAAGACAGAATTGGCAATCAGCCACAGGATCAATTCAGCAGAACGATATTTTTAGCAGTATGTCCATTTCAGCAAAATTACATTTTCGGCTAGATGGCTTTATACCAAACGACATACTCGACCAAACAACCTGTGGCTTTCGTCCAAATAGTCCTTTTCGTCGTTTGGTTAAAAGTCATTCGGCGGAAAGCAGCCGAAAGTTATCTAGCCTAATCCAACCATGATATGCTACCGAAAATGTCGTTCGGCCGAATAGATCATTTGGCAGAAAAAGCCGTATGACCGAAATGGGCTGGATTTGACCGAACCATTAGGCCAAATAACTTTCGTTCGATCGAATGGCATATTTGGTCAAGTTAGTGGATTGGATTAGATCAAACAAACCATTGTGGCAATTTACTTTCGGCCTGATGGTTTGTTCGGTCAAATGGCATGTTTGGTAAAACAATTTGAACAACAAGCAAATGGCTTTCAGCCGAATAACTAACTAACAGCGCTTATTCGATCAAAAATTTGATTTTAGGAGAAGTTTTTTGAATTTCAACGGGAAATATTTCGGAATTTCATTGGAAAATTCTTCGAAAATTCTATAGAAAATCTTTAGAATTTCCACAAGAAGTTGCTCGAAATGACTTGGCTTCCCTAAACATCAACTTGAAAACATACAACTGAGGTTAGGTTCGATTTTCGACTGCTCTCTCACTGTGTGGTATGAACTCATAGTTAGCTGTCAATTACACTAATATAAGACGCATGGCAGTTACACATAATATGCTTTTTTCCAAAGTCATCCCCTAGTGTCGGTTCTAGGGTCGTAGCTCACACAATTTTCGAGGTACGAGACTTTAAAATCAGGTGCTTTTCTGGTTTTCCCTGGTTTTTTAACGGATTATCGCGGTTCAAACGACAAAACCCGAGCAACACAAGTCAGACAGAAATGGTTGCAGCAACTTGTTTGTGACCAGATCTGGTCACATAACAGTTGCAGTAACCTATGTGAAACATGTGTGCTGCTAGGGGAGGCTTTCTGGCCATAAAGGTTGCTAGGCTAATCTTTGGGTAAGGGATGTCAGCTAGGTCTGGGGGGCGTCCTTCGGGAGGTGAACCCCTCTCTCGTATCCAAACACTACACAGGAGGATAGATGGGAGTTACACTGGTCGGACGCTTCCGACATCCATAGATCCGCGAAGCGAGAGGGGTGAGTTAATGGTGCTTCGGCTTGAAGTAGTCAACGGACCATCCTTCTTGATAAAGAGAAAGTCAGTACACCAGTTTTTGGCAGCGAACATCGACTCTGCTTTCCTTGAAGGTGGAGGACGTTCGTACGCCCTCAATGATGATGATGATGATACTACCATCTATTGTAGCAAGGCACGCGATAGCACTCGCCATATCTGGAAAACGATTTGATCATGATTATACTATTGTATGTATTTCATCAAACTCCTGTATGAAGGGCCAAAATGGGTGGGGTGGTTCCATAAGCAAAGACACTTATGCGAATACACGGGATGAATAGAGAATCTCCTTCCAGAAGAAAGTTCGTACACACAATAATATAATCTAGCCTTTTCCCAGATTGACCCAATAGATGGGGATGTTCGTACGCCCTCAAGGTGAGAAATCCCTGTCAAGGTGATTCCCCATCCGGTCCACAACACTGTTAAATGTATTGTCTACTGTCGTGACGTTATCGACTTACCAGAGGAAGAATTACTTGAGGAACTGAAGGAGCAAAACGTGATCCAGATCCAGACCCCCTTCCTCTTCGTAACGTTAAGCGGGACCTTAAGACCGGAGTACAGGGGATGGACAAAATAATTAGGATAGGCATGTTTTGGGTAAAATTAGATGTGTTGTAACTATCTTAGTTATCATCCGATTTTGACAATTCAGGCATGCCCGAACTAGAAAATTAATGCAGTTTGACGGTATGTCCATGGAACCGACTATGGCCAACGGATTCCGGAGATATTCCGGGTTTTTCGGAGGTAGGTTCAAAACCGTAAACTTGAGGTGGATATTAGGATAAGTTGTGGTTAAAAATTGAATAATATTAGTAACCACAAATGAAGTAGGGCTCTTGCTGATTAGAACCATATATTGAGATTTGGAATCGGACCAGAATCAAGTGAGATATGGCCATTTCTTTAAAATCGGTTCCTATCGATACTTATCAAAGGGGTCAGGCCACAATTTCATTTGAATCTCGCTTTTTGATAGATGGTCCACTATGATTTTATTCTAGAAGGCCTCTAATGTGTCAAGAATGAAAAACCAATTGAATAAACGGATCCTGGAGTCGCTGGGATGTCCCCGGGGAACCTGTGGAAGGGGACATTTAAGTTTTAGCACCAAAATCAGTCATTCGACGGCTCTTTTTTCATGGTTTTCGATCGGGAAGCGAAGTATGAATATAAAATGGTCCATTGACGGATCTGACCGCTTCCAGGATCAACGGATTGGCCCCGGGGAACCTATTGAAGGGGACATTTTAGTTTTACCACCAAATACCAGTCGTTCGACGGATCTTTTGTCATGGTTTTCGATCGGGAAGCGAAGTATGAATATAGAATGGTCCATTGTCGACTCTGACCGCTTTCAGGATCTACGGATTGGCCCCGGGGAACCTGTGGAAGGGGACATTTTAGTTTTACCACCAAAACCAGTCATTCGACGGCTCTTTATTCATGGTTTTCGATCAGGAAGCGAAGTATGAATATAAAATGGTCCATTGACGGATCTGACCGCTTCCAGGACCCAAGGATTACCCCCGGGGAACCTGTGGAAGGGAACATATAAGTTTTAGCACCAAAACCAGTCATTTGACGGCTCTTTTTTCATGGTTTTCGATCAGTATAAATATAAAAGATCAAAGTATAAATATAAAAGGACCATTGACAGCTTCGACCGCTTCCTGGACCTACTGGTTGCCCCCGAGGAACCTGTGGAAGGGGTTTTTACACCAAAATCAATCATTCGACAGCTCTTCTTTAATATAAGCAAAGTATGAATATAAAATTGACCATTGATGACTCTGACCGCTCTCAGGACCTACAGATTCCCCCCGGAAAACCAGTAGAAAGGAACATTTAAGTTGCAGCACCAAAACCAATAACTCGATGGCTTTTTTCGTGTTTTTTTATCAGAAAGCGAAGTATGAGTATAAATTGGACCGTTAATGGATCTGATCGCTTCCAGGACTTACGGATTACCCCCGGGAACTGAAAACAGAGCCGTTGTATGACTAGTTTTGGTGCTGAAACTAAAATGTCCCCTTCCACAGGTTGCCTGGGCCAATCTGTAGGTCTAGAAAGCGGTCAGAGCCCTCAAAGGTCCCTTTTATATTAATTTCTCGATTACTAATCGAAACCACTAAAAAAGAGCCGTCGAATGACTGGATTTGATGCTTAAAATAAAATGAATTCATACTTCACTTCCTGATCGAAAATCGAATGACTGGTTTTAGTGCTAAAACTAAAATGTCCCCTTCCACAGGTTCCCCGGGGCCAATCAGTAGGTCCTGGAAGCGGTCAGAGCCGTAAACGGTAATTTTTAATTCATATTTCGCTTCCTGGTCGAAATCCATGAAAAAGAGCATTCGAATGACTGGGTTTGATGCTAAAACTAAAATGTCCTCTTCCACAGGTTCCCCGGGGCTAATCCGTAGATCCTGGAAGCGGTCAGAGCCGTCAATGGACCATTTTATATTCATACTTCGCTTCCTGATCGAAAACCATGAAAAAGAACCGTCGAATGACTGGTTTTGGTGGTAGAACTAAAATGTACCCTTTCACAGGTTCCCCGGGGCCAATCCGTAGGTCTTGAAAGTGGTCAGAGCCGTCAATGGATTATTTTATATTAATGCTTCGCTTCCTGATCGAAAACCATGACAAAGAGCCGTCGAACGACTGGTTTTTTGGTGGTAAAACTAAAATTTCCCTTCCACAGGTTCCCCGGGACCAATCCGTAGGTCTTGGACGCGGTCTGAACCGTCAATTGTCCATTTTATATTCATACTTCGCTTCCTGATCGAAAACCATGAAAAAAGAACCGTCGAATGACTGGTTTTGGTGGTAAAACAAAACTGTCCCATTCCACAGGTTCCCCGGGTGCAATGCGTAGGTCCTTGAAGCGGTCAGAGCCGTCAATGGACCATTTTATATTCATACTTCGCTTCCTGATCGAAAACCATGAAAAAAGAACCGTCGAATGACTGGTTTTGGTGGTAAAACTAAAATGTCCCCTTCCACAGGTTCCCCGGGGCCAATCCGTAGGTCTTGAAAGCGGTCAGGGCTGTCAATGGAATATTTTATATTCATGCTTCGCTTCCTGATCGAAAACCATGAAAAAAGAGCCTTCGAATTACTGGTTTTGGTGCTAAAACTAAAATGTCCCCTTCCACAGGGTCCCCGGGGCAAATCCGTAGATCCTGGAAGTGGTCAGAGCCAATTGACCATTTTATATTCATTCTTCGCTTCCTGATCGAAAACCATGCAAAAAGAGCAGTCGAACGACTGGTTTTGGTGGTAAAACTAAAATGTTCCCTTCAATAGGTTCCCCGGGGCCAATCCGTAGGTCCTGGAAGCGCTCAGAATCGTAAATTGACCATTTTATATTCATATTTTGCTTCCTGATCGGAAACCATGAAAAAAGAGCCGTCGAATGACTGATTTTGGTGCAAAAATTTAAATGTCCCCATTCACAGGTTCCCCGGGGACATCCCAGCGACTCCAGGATCCGTTTATTCAATTGGTTTTTCATTCTTGACACATTAGAAGCCATCTAGAATAAAATCATAGTGGACCATCTATCAAAAAGCGAGATTCAAAAGAAGTTGTGACCTGTCTCCTTTGATAAGTATCGATGGGAACCGATTGTAAAGAAATGGCCATATCTCACTTGATTCTGGTCCGATTCCAAGTCTCAATATGTGGTTCCAATTAGCAAGAGCCCTACTTTATGTGTGATTACTAATATTATTCAATTTTTAACCACAACTTCTCCTAATATCCACCTCAAATTTACGGTTTTGAACCTACCTCCGAAAAACCCGGAATATCTCCGGAATCCGTTGGCCATAGTCGGTTCCATGGACATACCGTCAAACTGCATTAGTTTTCTAGTTTAGGCATGCCTGAATAGTCAAAATCGGATGATAACTAAGGTAGTAACAACACTTCTAATTTTACCCAAAATTTGCCTATCCTAATTATTTTGTCCATCCCCTCTATATCTACTACTGTTTCTTGAGGTGCTCAACTAGACCATACTATCCATCTTCCTGCTGGGAGTTTGGACACACGAAGGCTAGATGTAAAGCCTACAACGCCACACGTGGGAACTGCTCTGGCTCTCAGAGGACAAAAAGTGCGACTTGATGCTCTTTTGCTCCAAGTGAAGCAGTGGCCCTTGCAGAAGTAGAGCCTGCTCGGCGTAAAGAATGGAAAACGATGTCCAGCGGATAAAGGTCAACCGGGAGAGCACCTGCCCCGAAGCTTGACGCATTATGCAGCTGGAAAAGAGTGGAGAGCCATTCTTCACTGATGTCGTCAAAGCAGGTCAAACCTCAACGAGGCACTCTACGCCGGTGAGCACTCACAGTAAAGTGGATCAGACCAACCGACAGTCGCTACAATCCTTGCCGCCCTCGCTGAAAAACACCAGAGGATTCGCAAACTGAAAGTCATAATGGAGGAAAGCCTCCGAAAAAACGCTTAACTCCAGAAAAAGCTCGATAAAATCATTGATAGCCAGCTTCTTCTAACAGCATCAACTCTCCTCCAACCATCCGGAACTGAGGAACCAGACTCGATGGACGTCACACTCACTTCCATCGAGAAACCGGAAAGGCCTAGCCGCGCTCATAGCAACTCCTTCACCAGCATCGAACGCCTCATACCTTGACGAACGCTGACTTCCAGGATGACTCTCGAATCTCGCCCGACCTTATCTTTCTCTCGCCCCTTCCCCTCAAGGAGAGAGTGAATTCAGGCAAGGTTACACCGAAACGATCGGAAACTTCAGAACGTACTGCCAATTCGACACTAACCAGTCCGCAAAGGGCGGATATCCCCTCAAACTTCTGGCTTCAGGATTGCCGGAAAGAGGAGTATCGCCAGCACATCGCCAGAGAACACTGCCGAACCAAAGAACATCTCTAAAACCCAGCGGCTAAGTTTCAAGAACAGCTGTTCTATTGTCAAGTAACTGGGACTTTCATCTCCAACGAATTAGTCTCAAACGTGCCACAAAGCCCAAACATCAAACACCAACGAGCCGACGTCCGACCCGGAACCCGTGCGGACGTCATTCCTACATCAGCATTGGGGATCAACCTCCGGCATCATTATCTCCCTACGCATTATCTCCCTACAAGCTTGTCAAGCGCAAAGTTCCAAGCCGCTGTTTGGACCTCGCGGGAAGCAAGCGAAAACCAGTTGGCGTTCTCAGGTTTTCATTCCCCGACGGCGCACCATAGCTTGCCATGGACCAATGGTCCATTGGACCATTGCTTTCCAAGAGGTTAGCCGTGAATCCAACACCCTCATGGACTCTCGGAGGCAAATACTGTTGGACCAGCAAGGTTGGGAACAACCGTAGATGCTCCGTAGCCATCGGCTGCACAGTAGTACATATGTCAGTCACTATTATCAACGTCTACATCTCCTGCGGCACCTTTCCCGCCGTAAAAGATAAGGTAAGCAACCTCACTGAAAACGCTTCTCTCCCTCTGCTTATCCTTGGGAATATGAACGTCCGACCCTCTAGGCTCAATTCTTGCCGAAGCATTCCTAGAAGACTCTCAACGACGGGATGTTTCTACGGTAGGTAGATCCATTCTGCCGCGCTTCTGCTGGAAAGTCGGAACCGAACCGATCTGTACGGTGTAACCACTACCCGGTGCAGATTTCCACCAACGGCGAAGCAGATTGGGAGAAATACGAGCGCGCTAAGTCGTCTGCATGCGCGGACCAACTTCCTTCGTCGCTCACCGAGTTCACCGGCACGATTCTCACCGACGCTCAACAAGCTATCCAGTAGCCGTCACGGCCGTCGAGCACTGGGTGGTGGACCGAGGAATCTCGGTACGCTGTTAAAGCATAACGCAAGGCCTTACGTGCTTTAAGGAGGCTCTGGAGGCTTTCTGGCCGCGAAAGCTCTTTTTCTTAAGCTCGTCAACGACATTTAGGAAAACTGCACGTTCCCGGACGAGTGGAGGAAAAGTTTCGTTGTGTCTCTCCCGAAGAGCAGCGTGACTAACCGTGATGCATTCGATTTCAGGCCAATCTCTCTGACCTTGTGTACATCCAAAACTGTCGAGAGGATGGTCAATCGGCGACTCAGGGAGAAACTGGAAGCCGACGGAAGATTTGGCTACCATCAACACGCTTTTCCCCCAGGCTTTGGCATCAGCACATACTTTGCCAAGCTGCGCAGTGTGCTCCAAGAAGCGTATAAGGAAGGCAAGCATGTTGACCTTGCGCAACTCGATATCGCCAAGACTTTTAACCAAACCTGGACCTCTTGGGTCCTCAGAAAACTACAAAACTGGGGTATCAGGCAGCATGCTTGCTTTTGTAAAAAAAAACTTCCTTACCCGACGAATCTTCCAAGTGCTCATTGGAGGCACAGCATCGGATGAGTCCCCTGAAGAAACTGGCGTCCCCCAAATGTCGGTCTTAGTGGTGACGCTTTTCCTGATCGCCGCCGTTTTTGTCGCGGCCACCCTCCCGGCGAACAAGCCAATCGTGGTCTTCACGAACTCCGCAAGTGTAATTTCCGCCCTTCAAAGTGAGACTCCGAAACACCCCCGGATCCAGGGAAACCTTTCAGGTATGATCCCCGGTACAACCTTCATCTGGCCACAGCGGCATTAAGGGAAATACCGAAGCCGATGCCCTGGCCAGTGTCAGACACGAGGGTCTACTTTACACCCGCTCCGTCCCGCTGCCCGACGTTAATAATGGACGAGGAGAGTCGTCGGCAAGGACTGAGCTCGTTCTTGCAGCAAGACGGCTGAAGACGGTCTCACCACTGAGGTTAAAATACGTATCTGCAAAGATAACAAAACGTAGTGGAATTAAATGGAAAGTACTAAACTCGTCTTAGACGGTTGAATACGTTCCACTAAAAAGAGCTTAAATATTTTGTTTACAAAATCATGTTAATCACTTTAAGCGTGTGTCGAAAGAATGCGGAGCGTGCTAAAATCAAAGGCCGTGATAGAGCGGTCAAAGAGAAAGCATCATAGCAGCCAAACTCGAGTACCGTAAACGAATATTATACGATTTAGAGATGGAAGTTGGACGTTGCCGCCAACGGGTCAGCGTTGATGGTCTTCTCTGCTGATGAAAGGATAAAAGCCGCAACAACTGGCAAATTTCGCTTCCCCTACGGTATCTGTGGAGTAAGGATGCCAGTAAAAGACGCGACACGTCAGTTACTAACCGACCAAACTGACCAACCAAACTGTTTATTCGAGCACTTCGAACAAATTTGTTTTGAACAAGTTTGAACACACAACCATCCATCAACATGAGTTGCCATAGCAAATCTGGAACACAGTGATTATCACGGCCGACTGTCGGGGCATAATTTTACTGAGCATTGTTCTCAAAGTTCTGTGCATAGGTAGTTATAATGAATTGGATACAGGAAAAGATTGACACCAATCTCCCATGCCAGCAGGCGGGATTCTGTTCAGAAGGCCATGTGTTTGTTTTCCAGTAGGGTGGGAATCTGCATCCAGACACCGGTGGGCTACCGGCGAACGGGGTTGGCTGCCGCCGACCCGCTTAAACCACCCTGTTTACAGACCCTGAGTCTCCCCGGAACAGTCTTGCGGCATTACTTCTGGGAGGGGTCCATACGACTACGCACGCCCACATACTAGCTACCCACTAGATTCAAATCTCAACACTAGCTACCCGCTAGTTCCTCTACACGCAAAAAAGCGTTCATGAATTCGTGAACAAGTTCACGGTGTATTTTCCATGAACAACAGCCACGGATTCGGGAACACAGTCACGTTTTCTGGAACGTTCTGAAAAACGTGACTGGTGTTCCTGAATCCATGAATTAAATCATGGTTTATTTTTGCTGGTTCACGAATTCAGGAACGCGTTTTTTGCGTGTACCTCGTGTCCTCGTGACTAGCTACCCGCTAGTTCCTCTACCTCGTGACTAACTACTTGCTAGTTCCTCGCCTTCCTGACTATCTAGTCGGCGCTATCCGACGGCTGCTCGGCACGCCAGTTGCGCTGCAAGAAGCAGGCAATCTGATTGGTAGAGGCCGAGACCGCGTTCCACTTTTCAACCTCTTGACACTGTCGTATTCCAGCCGAAAACGGCTGTATGGAATCCGCCGTTGAAGAGCGGTGCGACTGTTCGTTTTTAAATTTGACAACAAACTGCCGGTGCGATCTTCGTCGTTGCTACTCAACCCGATGGCGCTACCAACACCATCTCACACTGCGGTGGCAACAATGCCCTAGCATTGCCATACCCCGCCGCGCAACCTCTCTCAGCCCCTCACAAGCTACCGATTCATTGGCACACGCTTAAATGAAACAAAGTTCGTCAGACAATTCAATATGTTGCTCTCCATACTCTCAAATACTCAATCATGCACAGATTCTTTCAGGATAGTGATCAGTATTCGAGTGAGAGTTCGAATCAAGTCTAATGTAAAACTTGCCACATTGTACGGTAAATAGGGGCACGCGAAATATGTAATTTCACGATTGGTATATTTGATTGCTTATGTTTAATGTACTATCCACAATAGTAGAATCAAATCATAGTCTAGAATCACTTATACAAACTAAAATCATTAGCCGCTTACTCTGAATACTACATCTTTCTCCTTCCCTACTCTTTCAACTTTATAAGAATATGATTCTTTGGAGTTCTACTCACTCTGGAATAAATAAATAAATAAATAAATAAACTCCTAGGAGTCCATTTGCAAAATGTATTCCTTAATAGAAGCCACAGACGTAATACTACGTCAACTTGTCTCGGAGTTCTACTCGCTCCGGAACGAACAAAATTGTCTCGGAGTCCTGCTCTTCATTCATGTGGTCTTCTATAGAATACCCAGACGAACATGTCTTGGACTTGCATCGGAGTCCTGCTCTGCATTCGCAAAGTATACACTTCTATAAAACACACAAACGATGTCCTACCTCAAAATGCCTTGGAGTTCTACTCGCTCCGGAATAACCAAAAATGCTTTGGAGTCCTTCACATTCGCAAAGTGTAATCTTCCATAGGATACACAGACGTATTTCTACGTCAAAATGCCTCGGATTATACTCGCTCCGGAATGAACACAAAATGGAATAAACAAAAAAATTCTCGGAGTCGTGCTCTGTATTCGCACAGTGTAGTCTTCTATAGAATACCCAGACGTAGTCCTACGTCAACATGCCTCTGAGTTCTGCTTGCTCCGGAATAAACAAAAATGCCTCGGAGTACTTCACTTTCACAAAGTGTACTCTTGTATAGAATACACAGACGTAGTCCTACGTCAATATGCTTCGGCATTCTACTCGCTTCAGAATAAACACAAAAAATGCCTCGAAGGTCTGCTTGCATTCACAAAGTGTACTCCACATAATACACAGACGTAGTCCAGCGTCAACATGTCTCGAAGTTCTACTTGCTCCGAAAAAGAAACAAAAAATGTCTCGGGATCTTGCAATGCATTCGCAAAGTTTACTCCTCTATAGAATACCCAAATGCAGTCATACATCAAAATGTCTCGGATTTTTCTCGCTCCGGAATGAACACAAAATGCCTTGGAGTCCTGCTTTGCCTTTTCTTATACAAACTAAAATCATTAGCCGCTTACTCTGAATACTACAGACACATCCTCTGGATAAGAAAATATGGAGTAGTATCTCTTCCGCAAACCTTCAACATTCCGCTCCTCACTTCGACGAAACGCAAATATACGAATAGTACGTGCTTGACAGTTTCGTCGACCCTTGGGCTGTCTGGACAGAAGGGAGAGTCCGTATGCCCAAACCTGTGTAGGTACCACCTAAAACAGCCATGACCTAACAGGAACTGTGTGGCTGCCTTTGCGAGTTTACGAAATATTTAGAAATCTTATCAGATTAGTCAACGCACTCAAATTCGAATATTCAACTCAATCGTGAAAACTGAAACGGCAAGTATTCATTAATCGATGTCTACGTATATTGGCCTATGGGCCTTACAAATAGATCTCGAGCTCTGAGATCCATTGACGATTCTCAATTACTCAGTGAAGAACTTCCAAGGAAAAATCTTTGAAATTCATACTTTTTGCCTTTCTCGTACAACAAAGTTGTACCGAGAGGTTATCATTTCACTCCAAAATCGAACCATTCTATAAGCCTCGGAGACCCATGATGTTATATACCAATCGACTCAGTTTGTCGAGCTGAACAAATGTCTGTCTGTCCGTGTGTATGTGTGTGTGCATACGAAAACCGACAAACATTAGCCACTTTTTCATATAGTAGTCCTTAACCGATTTTCTCGTTGTATTCGATAGGAAATAAACCCTAGTTGATCACTATCGAGTATATTCACGATTGGTCATCGCGTTCAAAAATTATAAAGAATTTGGTGTGTGTGTTGATTCGCCTTTTGGCATTTGCAAGAACCGTAATGTAGGTAATTATTTATGGTATATATCACACTAAAGCAAAATCAAACGATTGAATCCAGAAAGGCATCGTCACCACTAGGGGGATTATTCTGTTTTTTTATTTCAATCGATTGGAAATTTCCTGCCGAAATTCAAATTTTAAATTAACTGATACATCACAGCGGTTTCCGATTTTGCAAAGCCTAAAAACATGAAATTGACATTGAAATAGTATTTACACAGTAAAAAATAAAAAGTATTATCACATCAGATTCGATGCACATCATCGCCGTCGTAAATATAATGTTTTATTACATCTGATTGACGTAACAAAAAGTTGACGTACTTGATATTTTATTTTCAAATTAAAGCAGTGTAATTAATTTTCGACGTAATATTCTTGATGTAACTAAAAAAACATCGTAAAACTAGGTCAGGATGAATCCCGCTTTCGGCAGCAGGGTTAGGGGGATTCGGATTTTTTATTTCATAATAAATTTCGAAAATAAAATTTCAGATGCTATAATTTCAAATTTTATTTATTTAAAACGTATTTTAATAGTATTTACAAATTTTCATTTTTCAATTATTTTTCAATTTTTAATATTCAATTATTTATTTTTAAATTTAAATTTTTAATTTTCAATTTTCATGTTAAATTTTTATTTATTTTTATAGGTATATATATAATTATAAAATTTAACATAAAATGAAAATTAAAATTTTAAAATGAAATAATTAAATTTGAAATAAAAAATTTCAAATGAACATTTCAGGATAAACTCGACATTTGAGTTGGACATCCAGATTTGGGTGCGTTGAAGAACGTAGCGAAACATCTGGTTTCGATGGCAAGACCAGCAGTTCGTTGAATGAACGTTCAGGAAGCTCGATCAGGTGCTGATTTGATTTCAACATGTTCAAGCTCGAACGACGTGACTTCAGGTGGACCGAAATGGCCAAGCAACGTCGAATTGATTTGACGCGTGACACTGCAGGTCAGAGATTGGCCTGAAATCGAATGCATCACGGTTAGTCACGCTGCTCTTCGGGAGAGACACAACGAAACTTTTCCTCCACTCGTCCGGGAACGTGCAGTTTTCCTAAATGTCGTTGACGAGCTTAAGAAAAAGAGCTTTCGCGGCCAGAAAGCCTCCAGAGCCTCCTTAAAGCACGTAAGGCCTTGCGTTATGCTTTAACAGCGTACCGAGATTCCTCGGTCCACCACATAAGTGCTTGACGGCCGTAACGGCTACTGGATAGCTTGTTGAGCGTCGGTGAGAATCGTGCCGGTGAACTCGGTGAGCGACGAAGGAAGTTGGTCCGCGCATGCAGACGACTTAGCGCGCTCGTATTTCTCCCAATCTGCTTCGCCGTTGGTGGAAATCTGCCAGGTAGTGGTTACTACCGTACAGATCGGTTCGGTTCCGACTTTCCAGCAGAAGCGCGGCAGAATGGATCTACCTACCGTAGAAACATCCCGTCGTTGAGAGTCTTCTAGGAATGCTTCGGCTAGGATGGAACCTTGAGGGTCGGACGTTCATATTCCCAAGGATAAGCAGAGAGGGGGAAGCGTTTTCAATAAGATTTCTTACCTTATATTTTACGGCGGGAAAGGTGCCGCAGGAGATGTAGACGTTGATAATAGTGACTGACATATGTACTACTTTGCAGGCGATGGCTACGGAGCACCTACAGTTGTTCCCAACCTTGCTGGTCCAACAGTATTTGCCTCCGAGGGTCCGATCCATGAGGGCGTTGGATTCACGGCCAACCTCTTGGAAAGCAATGGTCCATGTCAAGCTATGGTGCACCGTCGGGGAATGAAATCGCGACCTGAGCACGCCAACTGGTTTTCGCTTGCTTCCCGCGATGTCCAAACAGCGGCTTGGAACTTTGCGCTTGACAAGCTTGCAGGGGGATAATGCGTAGGGAGATAATGTAGGAATAACGTCTGCACGGGTTCCGGGTCGGACGTCGGCTCGTTGGTATTTGATGTTAGGGCTTTGTGGCACGTTTGAGACTAATGCGTTGGAGATGAAAGTCCCCGTTACTTGACGATAGAACCGCTGTTCTTGAAACTTAGCCGCTGGGTTTTCGGGATGTTCTTTGGTTCGGCAGTGTTCTCTGGCGATGTGCCGGCGATACTCCTCTTTCCTTCAACCCTGAAGCCAGAAGTTTGAGGAGCACTTTTGCGACACTGGTGAGTGCCGAATTGGCAGTACGTTCTGAAGCTGCCAATCGTTTCGGTGTAACCTTGCCTGAATTCACTCCCTTCTTGATGGGGAAGGGGTGAGAGGAAGACAGGGTCGGGCGAGATTCGAGAGTCATTCTGGGAGTCATCGTTGGTCAAGGTCTGAGGAGTGGGCTCGACGGTGGTGAAGGAGTTGTTATGGCAGGGGCTATGCCTTTCCGGTTTCTTAATGGGAAGTGAGTGTGACGTCCATCGAGTCTTGTTCCTCAGTTCCGGCTAGTTGGAGGAGAGTTGGTGCTGTTAGAAGGAGCTGGCTATCAATGATTTTATCGAGCTTTTTCTGGAGTCCAGCGTTCTTTCGGAGGCTTTCCTCCATCATGACTTTCAGTTTACAAATCCTTTCGCCTTTTTCAGCAAGGACGTCAAGGAGTGTAGCGACTGCCGGTTGGTCTGATCCAATTGACTGTGAGTGCTCACCGGCGTAGAGTGCCTCGTTGAGGTTTGACCTGCTTTGACGACATCAGTGAAGGATGGCTCTCCACTCTTTTCCAGCTGCAGAATGCGTCAAGCTTCGGGGCAGGTGCACTCCCGGTTGACCTTTATCCGCTAGACATCGTTTTTTATTCTATACGCCGGGCAGGCCCTAATTATGCGAGGGTACTGGCCACTGCTTCACTTGGAGCAAAAGGGCGATAAGTCGCACCTTGTGTCCTCTGCAATCGGCTGAGAGCCCTAGCAGTGGCGTTGTAGGCTTTACATCTAGCCTTCGTGTGTCCAAAATCCCAGCAGGAAGATGGATAGTATGGTCTAGTTGAGCACCTTAAGAAACAGTAGTAGATATACAGGGGATGGACAAAATAATTAGGATAGGCAAATTTTGGGTAAAATTAGAAGTGTTGTTACTACCTTAGTTATCATCCGATTTTGACAATTCAGGCATGCCTAAACTAGAAAACTAATGCAGTTTGACGGTATGTCCATGGAACCGACTATGGCCAACGGATTCCGGAGAATTTCGGGTTTTTCGGAGGTAGGTTCAAAACCGTAAATTTGAGGTGGATATTAGGAGAAGTTGTGGTTAAAAATTTAATAATATTAGTAATCACAAATGAAGTAGGGCTCTTGCTAATTGGAACCATATATTGAGACTTGGAATCGGACCAGAATCAAGTGAGATATGGCCATTTCTTTAAAATCGGTTCCCATCGATACTTATCAAAGGAGACAGGTCACAACTTCTTTTGAATCTCGCTTTTGATAGATGGTCCACTATGATTTTATTCTAGATGGCCTCTAATGTGTCAAGAATGAAAACCAATTGCATAAACGGATCCTGGAGTCGCTGGGATGTCCCAGGGAACCTGTGAATGGGGACATTTAAATTTTTGCACCAAAATCAGTCATTCGACGGCTCTTTTTCATGGTTTTTTATTTTTAAATTTAAATTTTAATTTTCAATTTTATGTTAAATTTTATTTATTTTATAGGTATATATATATATATATATATATATATATATATGTTATTCAATGTATATAATTCAATATATATTTTTATTATTATTTATTTATTATATTTTATCGGCGGTGACGTGGCAGCGTCGTTGGTTATCGGCAATAGAGGCGGGGGAATTTGTTCGGAAGTTTTTTCAGGAAGTCCTCCGGAAATAGCTTCGTAAGTTTTTCCAAAAAATTCTTCGGTAGATTTTTCAGGCACGCGTTCTTCCAGAAGTCCGTCTGGAAATTCCTGCAGATATTCCTTTGGAAATCCTTCCACCAATTGCTCTGGAGAATCCTCCTACAATTCTTGCACAATTTCTTTCAAGAATTCCCTCGAAAATTCCTCCAGGAATTCCTCCAAAAGCTCCTACGTGAATTTCTCCAAGAATTTCTCCGAAGTTCACCCAGGAATTCTTGTATAAATTCATCCAGGAAATCCTCCGAAAATTTCTCCAGGAATTCCTCCGGAAGTTCCTCTAGGTATTCCGCCGGAAGTTCCTTTAGGGATTCCTCCGGAAGTTCCTCTAGGAATTCCTCCGGAAGTTCCTCTAGGAATTCCTCCGGAAGTTCCTCCAGGAATTCCTTCGGAAGTTCCTCCAGGAATTCCTTCGGAAGTTTCACCAGTTTCACCTCCGGAAGTTCCTCCAGGAATTCCTCCGGAAGTTCCTCCAGGAATTCCTCCGGAAGTTCCTCCAGGAATTCCTCCGGAAGTTCCTCCAGGAATTCCTCGAACTTCCTCCAGGAATTCCTGAACTTCCTCCAGGAATTCCTCCGGAAGTTCCTCCAGGAATTCCTCCGGAAGTTCCTCCAGGAATTCCTCCGGAAATTTCTCCAGGAATTCCTCCAGGAATTCTTCCGGAAGTTCCTCCAGAAATTCCTCCGGAAGTTCCTCTAGAAACTCCTCCAGCAGTTCTTCCGAAAGTTCATCCAGGGATTCCTCCGGAAGTTCCACCAGAAACTCCTATGGAAGTTCCTCTTGGAATTCATCCAGAGGTTTCTCTAGGAATTACTTCGATTATTCTTTCTGATATTCCCAAGAAATTGTTCAAGAAATTTCATTGCAAATTCCTTCATCTTTGACATACTCTAGCAATTATTTCCACTTTCCCATAATTTACAAACTCTCCTGGAAACTTCTTCAGACCATTTCCTTGGAGATCCTCCAAAAATACTCCAAATCTTCATAAATTGCTTCTTATGAAATTTCCTCTGAACTTTCGGAGGAATTCATGAATCAACTTCCGAAGATATTCCAGAAGGAACTTCCGAAAGAATTGCTAGACATACTTCCGGAGAATTCCTAGAGGAGATGCCAGATGAATTCCTGGTGGAACTTTCGGAGGAAGTTCTGGAGAAACTTCCGGAGGAATACGTGGAGAGAGTACCGGAGGAATTCCTGGAGAAACTTCTTGAAGAATTTCTGGAGGAAATTCTAGATGAATTACTGAAGGATCCACCGGAGAAATTCCTGGAGGAACTTCAAGAGGACCTTTAGGAAGAATTTTTGGAGAAACTTCCGGTGGAATTCGTGAAGGAACTTCCGAAGGAATTTCTGGGGGAGCTTCCGGAGGAAATTCCGGAGTAACTTCCGGAAGGACTACAGGAGCAACTTCCGGAAAAATTCATGAAGGAACTGGTGGAGGATCTTCCGAAGAAATTCCTGTAGCAATTTGCGGTGGACTTCCTGAAAAAACCTCCGAATAAATTTCGTCGCCTCTATTGCTGTTCACTAACATCGTGATGCTGCCACGCCGCCGCCGATAAGGCCGTTACAAATATTTAATTAGCTTTTTGTCCTTCTGGTTTCCGAAAGGTCAGGGGGAGATAATAAAAAATAAATAATAATTGAATTAAAAAAATCAAAAAACTCCTCGGATTTGTTAAACAATGTTTTGAAAATTCTCAAAATTATCCTAATTTTATTTTGTTGATCCCTCAAAATATTATATTTTGGAAAAAAATATCCGAGGGGGGAAAGTGAGAAAAAATAGTTCTTAAATATTCGTATCGGCCAAAAATATAATAGGGTAACTGTACCAGTTTTGGCCATATTCCTAATTTTGCCAGTTTCTTGCGTAACTCCAAAAGTAAAGCAATTTTCAGGGTTTTGAAGCTAATAAACAGGAGGTATAACCCTTATCTTACTTTGCTGTTGAAACTGATTGATATTTTTTTTTGGAAAGTATGCATTTTTAAGGGTTGGCCAAATTAGGCACTAAGGTGGCCAAACCCGGTACACTTCCCCTACATAAATAATAATAGAATGTATATTAAAAATAATAAAATAAGAAAAAAATTGTTTAAAAATAAATAAAAATAAAAAACAAATTTAATATCTGAAATTCAAAATTTAAAATTTAAAATTCAAAATTTAGAATAAAATTTGAAATTTAAAAATTATTAATTAAAATTATAAATTTAAAATTTAAAATTTAAAATTTAAAATTTAAAATTTAAAATTTAAAATTTAAAATTTAAAATTTAAAATTTAAAATTTAAAATTTAAAATTTAAAATTTAAAATTTAAAATTTAAAATTTAAAATTTAAAATTTAAAATTTAAAATTTAAAATTTAAAATTTAAAATTTAAAATTTAAAATTTAAAATTTAAAATTTGAAACTTAATATTTAAAATATTTTAAAAATTAAAATTGAAAATTGAAATTGAAAATTGAAAATTTAAAATTATAATTTTCCGTTCTTAGAATTGAATTTTTATTTGCAAAGTGCTAATTTTTCTTTTGCGATTTGCATTTTGTTTAATATTCATTCGCTACCAATTAACGTGACAAAGCTGTCAATAAAAGCATGACAGTCCTACGTTTGTATTAGTTCATATCTACATAGAACAGATATTCATGTATTAGCAGTATAGATGACGAAGTCGTGTTTCATTCGTCCGATCTGCAACCAAAATATTGTTCCGTTATTTACATTGGTTTCACAATTTCAGCCGGTCATTTTCATTCATAATAATTTCACTTACCTGATTGATTTTATATTCATTTTCTCGCACGGATACATTAATGCCACTCTACTGTACTAGATAATCTGGTGCCACGGTTTATTGCTACCACTCACAGAGATAAATTGATTTTTTAAAATGAAATCACTCCCGGAGCAAATTGCAAACAACTGCCGTCAAACAAAATGTCTCCCAACTGCGGTCGGGTGTTCGATCCGTTTACATTGCAGTGGTTTTAGGCAATATTACAATGATTATGTAAATATATGCTACATTTAGGGTAATATTTCGCTTTATTTTGAACGGACATGATGTGCCGTATTTCGAATGCAATCTCGTACCATAGAAGGTGGGCAATTTCACGTTCAATTGACGTGAAGGCGAAAATAGTTTTTCCGATTAGATTTTACACTGAGTAATGTAGTAAAGCATGGATATGGCGTGAAAATACACCAAATCTGTTTTTACGTTGAATTTCAGGGTACGTCTCGAGAAGACACGTCGCGCCATATTAATATTTTTTTGCTGTGTAGCATCTTTTAACCTCAGGACATCTATGGCGTATTCATCGTATAAGTCCGTTTGTCTGAACCCGTGTGACTCACAATACTTCATTAGAGCGTACCTTTTTCCTGTCGCACGGTCAACGATGAACACAATATCATGATGAAAAATTTCAATAACAATACCCATATAATGCAGCTACTGCTGCTTTGGCTGGAACGAAGAAAAGTCTTCACCACAGGTGCACTATCCGTCTGTTCAGGTTTAGCCAACTAGCAAGACGGTGATCCCTATCACTCCCTGTATTGCCACCAGCATTACCCCGTCCAAGAGAATAAAATAAAAAACGTACCTTGGAAAATTGGAAATTTTTCGTAGGAAATTTTTAATAATTTATAATATTGAGAAATCAAAGTGGAAGCAATTACCAGTGTGAAAAATAGCAACATCATCAAATTTTCAAGTGAAAATCAAGTTTATACATTTTGTTTATCGATTTCTTCAGAAGAATTTATAATTTATGGAAAATTAGCTTAATTTTATTGAAACAAGTTAAGTACTACTTCATTTAATTCTACCACTTTGTTATCTTCCCAGACAGAGATTCTCGGCTTAGCTCAGCTTTATTGACTATACACAGCGTAGTTGCTAGTCGTGATTGGCCGAGAAACAACAAATATGCTCAGCTCACCAATTGAATAGTTTTCTCGGGAGTAGAAAGCTGTACATGCTTCGGAGTTTCTCTAATTCAAGACCAATAAAGAAGCCGGTCACGTCCTCACAGTCAATTAGGATAAGGGAAGGCAAATTAGTTCAACACTCATTGCTACAAGAGACCGAGGAATCCTCTGCATCTCCATGAGCGCACTGGAACGAAATAGTATGTTAGTTGGGAAGGAAATCTATTGGAAATCGCCTTGGTAAGCGACTAATTATTTGTTTTGAACGACGCCATATTCATAATAATACAAAGTCGGAAAAGCAACGCGTATTTTCCCAAAGAATGATTCGAAATCTTAACTACTTCGCGACGACTAAAACACGCACTGTACTTACTTGCTCGATGGCTACTCTTCACAGATAGAGATTCTCGATTTACGACTATTTTACGGAAGAAATGACATTTTTTTGACATTTTTCGTTCATTTATTGAAATTTTCTAAAGACAATATTAATAAAAAAAAATTAATCGCTACGTGACTTTATCGAAATTAATTTATAGGCTTTTTTTGGTGAAAATTATATAACTCTATCGGAAGGGAGTAGATGGAAGTTATGAAGATATAGATTCTATTGATACCGTAATCGAGCGGCAATTTTTAAATGTTCACCCAGGAACGGCTTGACGTGACGTGGTGATCACTGTACCAATTGACATTTTGATCGTAAGCTTCAGATATCAACATTCTTAATTATTTTTTGGAATCTTCGAATTTTAAATGTAGTGATTACTTTTACACTTTTTTCACTTTTCTTGGAAAATATTTATTTTTTAATGACAGTGAACTAAGCTGCCCAAAACAAGCTGAGCTTCAGATTGAATATTTCGGAATTGAATTATATTTGATGTGTCGTGTCGTAGGTAGGTCGGTATTACCTTGCATGGTGTCGTACCGCACGCCACGGGTTTCGTTCCGACGACCGGACCACACTTGCTGGCCGAGGAAGCAGAGAATTAAAAGTTTTTAATTAAAACAGACAGCTTCTGGCCTATGTCTCTTGCTTGTGTTCGGTCTCGGTCGGATCGGTCGGCTGCTGTCTGAGGACTGATTTTTGGCGGATGGTACGTACGGTTAAACTGGACCGAATGGGGAATGGAAAGATGGAGCTTTCTTCGAAAATAGTTTTCGTTTTTCCACTGGCGACAAGAAGTTTCGGTTCTGTATTCCATCGCTGGAGGAAGGCGTGTCTCGGATACTGATGATGAAGTGCAGAAAAGTTGGTAATTATTTCTTGTTCTTATTGTTCAGGGCTGAAGAAAATATTAGAAAATAAAATGATGAGATTTTTGGGTTGAAAAAGTCTTATTATACTTCATTCTTGTGGAGTCAGATGTGAGCAGCTAGGTTTCATTCGCAGATATATGTCTAATTCGCCATTTAGTTAGTTTACGATCGTACTGGATAATATTCGATTCAGGAAAAGTCTATACCTGATAGCATGATCCAAATCAATAAAACTTTTATGTTGGTGGATACGACATTTTCTAAACACTTTATACTTAAACACTTTTGAGACTTTTGTTTCAGAATTTTATTAAATGCCTTAAGTGCCCACATTCTCGCAAATACCAAAAAGCTAACATAAACCATCCAATATTCCCAGGCACCACATATTTTCCGATGTCACAGTTCCTGGAAATGTCACCTCTCCGGATACGTCTGATTCAACCATATCGCCTCATATATTTGCATGTTTTAAGCATCTCATCACCTTCACCTTCGGCCACCTTCATTAGTCCGGAGCGTTGAAGTCGAGCTTCAACGTCGAAGATGGGAGCTTATTGCCTGGGATCTATTTACATTCTAGGAATCCCGGCTCAGAGTTTCTAATGTGGGCGACTCGTTACCGACACAATAACCAGCAGCCTTCGCACCGGGCGGGGGATCAACAGGGCGAAAGGGTGCATCTGGCCGATTGAGGAGGAACCGCAACGCAAACAGACGAGTCAGTGGCGGTGCTGTTCCCTCCGGATGCCTGTCGTCGTCGTCGTTCTCCCACCGATCAAGTTGTTTGACTTTGGTGTTCGTAATTTAATCTTGCGGGTTGATTAAAACTGTCCTGAAGCACCTTGACGGCTCGGAAGCGATGATGACGACGGGTGACAGATTTGGAAGAGATTGTGGTTTCGGTACAGGGCAGCCAATGTAGAAGCAACGAACAGCAACGGTGAGGTCGGTAACGAAACCACCATCATCGCAACCCGCCCCCATCACATAAGTTGGAAACAATGGACAAATTATGGTAGTCATTTGTTCACAGTTCTAACCATGGGACAGGACCAACGCCGGCTTCACAAAAACAACTGGAGAGACGATGACGCATGACTTTTCCGCAAGCATAGAGTGTAAAGTTAATCTACCTACTCTCGAAATTAGCCTGGATTTATCACTGGATGATGACGGCCATCGAAGCGTTTAAAGCGTTGAAAGCAAAACAAACTACCAAACTTTGCCGTATGGGATGGATACGTTTAGGGAACTCTATTAATTGAATGAGAACACTAAGCGTTGCTCATCATTTAACATGATCAAATGGTGATATTGGTGGGCATGTCATGGTGGGCACTCCATATTAAAATTATGTTATATAAGCCCCATGCAACACACTTCCGTGTCAAATTTTGGTTTCTAGGCACGGGAACCAAATTGCCCTAGGAACGTTCTAATCAGGAGGGTGAAACGCCTGTCATCCGCGGTACAATGGCACTCTACCCAACATCGGTTTTGGTACTTCTGTTTTTGGTACCCTGTTTCTGGGTAGTATACCCGAATGCAGCGCCCAATTTGGGTGATTGGTTCGTACGCAGTTAGTGCCAATTATCGGCAATTAACTTCTCCTGGCGAAAACTTGCAATTAGTTGAGGTACATCGAACCTTTTGTGTTTGTATGGCTTCTTTATGTCGAAAAATACCTCGTCGATACTTCCGAAGTTTTGTTATCATGAATTAAACAAAACTAAAATAAAAACATTGTACGCCATATTGAATGAATGGTGGGTAGGCGTATTAGCCTTCTCTTCAGTCCCCTGGTTCTAATACCGTGCGGGACCGAAATCCGTACAGCACCGAAATCCGTCCACCTCATGAGATATCAATAAATTAAAGGGAATTAAAGGTAATTAATGTAGAAATAATTAATCTTATCCTGTTCAGATTCTTGGCAGTAAGCTTTTAGGCCATGGAATTGGAAAGAGGGCTTTGAAATTAAATCAACAAAAATCAAAAACAAATCTTCACCCACCAAACGCGGAGTTTGTGCCGCCATTTTGTTTTCGGGTAGAGCATAATTGCACCAAAAGTAACTGTGTTTTTATTGCTTATTGCGAATCATTACATAAGATCAGCGGAATACAAATCAAAGGGATCCCTTCTCAAGGTGTGTAACGAACTATTTACAATGGTAGTTCGGCCAATCAGACTGTTTCAATTTAAATATTTAGTTAACAAATAGCTGTACGGATTTTGATCCTTTGATTCGAAATCCGTCCACGGTGGACGGATTTCGAGTCAAGAGTAGTTGATTTAATTCATTATTTTATGATGTTTTTTGTAGTTTTTAATGAGTAAATGTGAAACAGTTCAAAAGTAGAAGCCTTCATGCTCCTGTGTCGATGACAAATGTTTTATTTACATTCGATTCCTATTTTCTAATGACTTTTTCATATACTAAGGTGTTTAAGTGTACGGATTTCGATGCCCCACGGTATTTCCGATACAACGATATTTTTCTTTCAATTTAACGACCATCTCGATGTACATATAAGTAACCATGAAAATACACCTGAATCACTACAGAAAATTAATCTAAGTTCTAACAAGAAAATCTGTTGAATTTCTACGGAAAAATAAGGAAATTTCAAAAAATCAATTTTATTCTTTTTTTTAAATGGAAATTTTCTTATGTTTCTATTGCTCTTTAATAATATTTTGTGGAAAGTTGAATTTTGTCTGGAAATAATTTTTGTATCTGGGTCAGTTTAATAAGAACGAATATCTCATACCAGATGGGAAATACAGTTAGACAGTGATTAAACATAAAGTGCCTGGATATAAAAGTGGCTTCATTCCTACCATCTACAAACCTCGTGCTCGATTGGAACAACCGATTTGACATAGCATAGCTTTGTTATTAACCCAGCCTCGCTAGTTAAACACTTCAACAAGGAGCTAGAGCGCGTGGTTAGTTACAATGAAAAAACATCACCGTTGCCGACGGCGTAGAGTACAAAATACGGGTGTCAACGGGGTAGGAGATTATTTTTACAACAGATAGCGAAACGAAAGGATCTAAGCGGAAAAGATGATCAAGGAATTTCAAGCAAAATATTATCAAGGAAATTCATCAAAACAAAAAAAATATCAAATAGTAGGTAAAAGCTAAAAAAATCGAATCATGGAAGTCTGGTGGAAGTTTGTTCCATAGTCTTGGAACATCACTGAGAAGTCACGACAGTTTCCATCTCTTAATACATATGCTTGGTTTAAGGCAAGGGAAGATATGATTTCTTCTTGTAAATGATGCATTTGCTTGCTCTCTACTTTTAAATAGGATGCACCGAATTTTTGATAGCAAGCCTTGATGCCGATATGGTAATATATATTCAGATTGAAAAACTGAAGTGACGTCAGTGTGTAAGAAAAAAACCCTGATTGATCCACCTAGCGGTGTTTGTGCCTTTCTCGTATATTAGATATACTTAAAAAAAATTGAGTGAGAATTTCTTAGCGTGTTTTTTTGTATATAAATCGTATTTTGGCCATAACTTTTGATCCCATAGTCCGATCTGGCCAATTTTCAATAGGAAATAATGGGACAGGATTCCCCGTCAAGTGCAACTTATTGCATACAAGTCGGATCAAGATAAGTGCCTTAACGAGTAATGAGTTTTATTTTGCGCACATACACACAGACAAACATCATCTCAATTCGTCAAGCTGAGTCGATTGGTATATAACACTATGGGTCTCCGGACCTTCTATCACAAAATCGTCTTGGAAGTGAATATATATGATAAGAAAATTATTTTGAGCTTTTTAGTGGAATGTTTTCACCTGTCATAAGACGAGTTTAAACAATCCCATTGAATTCCACCACTTAATTGTATCCTGACAGATACGTATTTCGACCTCAACAGTAAGGCCGTCTTCAGTGTCTCGTACTTGACTCGACTCGAGTCAAGTACGAGACACTGAAGACGGCCTTACTGTTGAGGTCGAAATACGTATCTGTCAGGATACAATTAAGTGGTGGAATTCAATGGGATTGTTTAAACTCGTCTTATGACAGAGTGAATATATAGCCTTTTCGTTACACCTTGGTGAACGAGAAAGGTAAAAACGTGTCATGTCATAATAATCTTTGCACAATAAAAGGAAGAATCTTGCAGAAGCCATCCGCCTTACGAAGATTCGCGCATTCTTAAGTATACTTGTTGTTTTTTTTTCAAGTTTGTTTATTTGGTAGGCTCAGGCGTGTATAACACTATACGGAGCCATGTTTCTTTGTGGGCCATGAAACAGTCAATCACTCCAGATAAATTTCCACTGTTCGTATAAAGAGGTCAATGATTGGCCTCCATGAATTCGGAATATTGAATAAATTCAAAAAACGGTTCATAAGGTCCTTAAAGCAGATCAATCCTCGCTTGGACGAAATACTTTTTCTGGAAGTGCGAATTGCATTTTTTTTTCATTGATTCTCCCACCCAAGCAGCACGCGCAACATCTTTCAAATAGGTGTTTGTTCCTAATAAATTGCATTGAAGACACTGGCAATACATCGAGTCACATTAAAGCCACTTCCCAGTTTCAGAAAATCACAATGTTTCATTTCTGTTTAAGTGGCGTCGCAATATTCTACCCATCTGACTTCTTGGGTAGTTTAAAATTCGATGTGTTTCATATCAGAAACAAAACAGATAAGTTGCAGAATTAATAACACTTCGGTTCATTGCTGTTACGAAAATGTTTCTGATATGTTTCAACACTGACCTCAGCTGAGCAGTATTTTATTTTTGACAGTCCCCTGCATGTTCCGTAGAAGGTACAATGAAGTTACAAATGACTTTGTTGTTTATGTAGTGCACTTGTAGCAGAATCTCCAAATAGAATTGTTGGTGTGATGGTTATAGAAGAAGGTTGAAAATCTCAAGTTCCATGGTTCGATTCCCAGTTTGTTTTGTGTTTTTATTTTCATTGTAGCCGCAAGATGTTGCAAATAGGCTCCACCTCTTGCGTTTTTGTGTCACAAAGGAGTTCCAAATACGACGCGTTGTGCATACGTCAGACCTTTAGTAAGTCACACCACAGTTGTTGTTACTCACTGAGAAACAAGAGGTGTTGCTTGGGTAGCCGGATGTTTCTTGGAAACATCGGTTTTTGACAATGGCGGGAATGTCTTTCGTCAACTAGGATCTAAAGGAGCAGTGAAGACATGTTGCTTTCCGCATACGACTGCTTGGAGCGCTGTACCAACGAGCGCTTCACTTTTTGGGTGCGCTTTTTGTACACCGGGCATTCCTGCAAACCATGGGGAAGATCCATGCCACAATAACCGCACTTTGTAGCTTGTTGTTGGCAGGACTCCTCCCTACACGTTTTAAAACATTTGCCACAACGGGCCTGGTTGTCGTAAAACTCGGCAGTGTGCCCCAACTGTTTGCAGTTGGTACAATTGAACACCCTCGGCAATAAAAGACGCACCGGAAATAACATATTTTCAATATCTACATATTTTGGGAGAATCGAACCGGCGAACGTCACCCGAAGCGAACCTGACTTAGAATAAAGTTTGTTACCATCTACCATGGCATGTCTCCCGCTACACTGCAGATATAGATACTTTTGAGCAGTGTGTAGCGGTGTAAATCTGGTCAAATTATCAGGACTTCAAATTATCAGCACTTCAGTGCAGCTAATAATATGACATCCCCTAATCCTAAGGTATTAAGCGATCCTTGCCAAGGGGATGCATGGTCTGAGCGGTGAAATAAATAGCAGGCCGCTAACGGAGCCTGTGGGGTACCTGGCATCCCCCACAGTATAGCGTTCCCTTACCACGTTATTGCGGAGCTCTGGCGTGTCGGACCTATTTTCTCGCGCGACTCGTGGGACCAAAATTTCGACCAAACCAAAAAAAAAAAAACAAATTTGAGTGGAGAGGGAGAAGCGTCTGACGAAAGGGTGGATCCCTTTGCCAGACGAAGTGACCTTTACAGTTTGCCCCACCGATCGCCAGGGGCAGGCGATACAGAAAAGCGTGGAGGTCGGAGGAGCCGCTCATTGAGATCAAGATGGACGGAGCTACACTGACCAGGGTCAGTCAGGGTCGGGGTGATGACCAGTCACAAGGAGAGTGGAGGCTCGAAAATGGAGATGATTACAGGCGTAACGGACGTAATCATGCCCTTTCTGGACAACGGCGGGAAGTACATCAAGGACCTTAAGAAGTCCGTGCTGACCCTCTGCAACATGGTTGTAGAGGCAAAGCAGGAGTGGAAGTCCTTGCTGCAGGCAAGTAAGGAGGCGGAACGAAAGATCCTGCAGAACTCAGACTGCAGAACTCCGCAGACGCATGGCTGTTACTTGAGCAACTCCAAAGCTTAGTAAGGTTAGTATGGCAACCGACTTGAAGGGAGCTAGCGCCAAGCCGGTATTGCACGAGAAGAAGGCTACTTATATCCGTCGGGAGAAGGTTGAGCAGGTTGCCGGCTTTAAGGAACGACGGAAACCAGTTCCTCCTTCTAAGAGGACTATCGAAGTTCGCCGGGAGGAAGGCCTGCAGTAGAGGGAAGTTGTGAATCCCAAAAAGGCAAAGAAGGAGCGAAAAGCGGTAGAGGAGGCGAAGGCGCCATTGGCCAAGAAGGGGAGTGCCCGTAAATGAAAGGGCACACCTTCCAATGGACATGGCAGGAAGGACAGAGGTGAAGCAATTATCTTCAAGGCTGATGGTAAGGGCTATGCTGACGTTCTAAAGGCTTTGCGGAGCAATAAAAAGCTCACTGGTCTTGGGGATGATGTCAACTGCATCCGTAGAACGCAGAAGGGCGAGATGATCCTCGTCCTGAAGCGAGATGTTGCGCGGAAGAGTTCCACTTATAAAAGTTGGCAGAAGAGGTGCTGGGTGATACGGTTCAGAAGAGAGCCCTATGCACAGTAGAAGTAATCCAATGCCGGGGCCTGGACGAAATTATCGAAGTCAGTGGGCTGGTAGCTGCACTGAGAGATCAGTGTGGCGTTGAAATCCAGGATACCGCGATTCGGTTGCGGAAAGGTTATGTTGGAACGCAGGTTGTCTCATGCCAGGTACCCGATGGCTGTCGCAGCTGTAGCAGGTGACTTCAACGCGTGGGTAGTGGATTGGGCCTCTCGGTTCACTAACGCTAGAGGACGTATCCTGCTAGAGTCGCTAGCGGTACTAAACGTAGTCCTGCTGAAAGAGGGCCAAGCGTCAACGTTCAGAGGACAGAATTGCGAGTCATGCGTCGATGTTGCCTTCTGCAGCACGGGATGGACGGTAGAGCCTGAATGGAGGGTTCACGAAGGGTATACTGCTAGTGACCATCAGGAAATACGTTTTATGGTCAGCTATACCCCCAACAGAACCACAAGGCGGGTCAGTAAGGCTGATCTAGGATGGCGTACCTCACAGTTCGACCCAGAACTGCTGGAAGAATCACTACGGTGGGAAAATCGGACTCTAGGCCTTAGTGGTGATGAGTTATCCGATGTCCTAACACGAGCATGTGACGTGACAATGCCCAGGAGGACTATGCCAACCGGCAACCGTAAACCGGTGCACTGGTGGACGAGCACGATAGCTGATCTTCGCAGAACCTGTCTTAGAGCTAAAAGAAGGTTGCGACGTGCTAGAACCGAAGCAGACAGGCTAGATAGACGTCGGGTGTTCCAAACAGCGAGCAGAGCTCTGAACTACGAAATCCAATGTAGTAAGAGAGCTTGCTTTGAAGAGCTGTGTAGGATGGCCAATAATACGCCATGGGAGATGCATAGAGGATAGTGATGGCTAGGACCAACAGCATACCTCCTGAGAAATTCCAGCAGATGTTAGCCATGATCGTTGAAGGTTTGTTAGCGAAGCATTACTCATCGGACTGGCCCGCCATACCGTACGAGTCAGTGAACGTGGTACCGCTAGTGACTAACGATGAGCTTATCGCCGTTGCAAGAAAACTTAAGCTAAACAAGACACCAGGGCCGGATTGTATTCCTAACCTGTTCCTTAAGCACGCGATTCTTGCCGCTCTAGATATGTTCAGGAGCTGCCTCCAATGTTGCCTGGACGAAGGAAACTTCCCAGATCGTTGGAAACGGCAGAAGTTGGTGCTATTGCCTAAGCCTGGGAAATCCCCGGGAGAGCCTTCGGCATACAGACCAATTTGCCTACTCGAAACAACTGGTAAGTTGTTAGAGAGGGTGATCCTGAATAGATTGACGGACTATACTATCAAGCAACCAGTATGGGTTCCGTAAAGGCCGTTCTACAATCGAAACAATTCGATCGGTAACGGAAACGGCTAAGATAGCGCGTGGTTTAAATAGGAGAGGTATTAGGTACTGTGCATTGATTACACTAGATGTAAAGAATGCATTTAATATCGCTAGCTGGGCAGCTATAGCTGATTCCCTGCATCGCTTGAGACTTCCAGATCATCTGTGCAAGATTCTGAAAAGCAAGTACTCGCGTTTTCTAGGGCACATCGCTCAATACGGAAGCAACGCCAACTGTCATTTTTATTATTTTACGCATGCTGCGACACAGCAAAGGAGAAATAATAAAAATGACAGTTGTACGTTGGTTCCGTATTGAGTGGTGTGCCCTTGAAAACGCGAGCACTGAATCTGGACTCCGTGAGAATTGTCCTTGAGGCCACTTCTTTTGTCAAAGGGTTCTACCTTAGTTGTTGGACGCTCCACCTGCTTCACTTGATTTGGCGACAGGTAAGTTAGCGAATATGAGCAGTTAATGGAGAAGATGAAGTGGGATTCACGGCCGTGCGGTCAGCAGAGTTAGTCGTCTGGGCGAATTTGCAGGATGTGGGTACATATTGTGGCGCTAACATCGACTCTGACCGCTATCTGGTGATGGTTAAACTGCGCCCAAAACTATCCGTCATCAACAATGTTCGGTACCGACGACCGCCGCGGTACGACCTAGAGCGACTGAAGCAACCTGATGTCGCCACTGCATACGCGCAGCATCTCGAGGCAGCGTTGCCGGAAGAGGGTGAGCTCGATGGGGCCCCTCTTGAGGACTGCTGGAATACAGTCAAAGCAGCCATTAACGACGCAGCGGAGAACAACGTCGGGTATATGGGTCGAAGTCGACGGAACGATTGGTTCGACGAAGAGTGCAGACAGATTCTGGAGGAGAAGGACGCAGCGCGGGCGGTTGCGCTGCAGCAAGGTACCCGGCAGAACGTGGAACGTTATAGACGGAAGCGGAGACAGCAGACCCGCCTTTTTCAGGAGAATAAACGCCGCCTAGACGAAGCGGAGTGCGAGGAGATGGAACAGCTGTGACGTTCTCAAGATACACGCAAGTTCTATCAGAAGCTCAACGCATCCCGCAAAGGCTTTTTTCAGGAGAACTTTTGCTACAACTCTCGTGAAAACATATACCTTCCATGTTTTAAAGTGTAAAAAAAATAATTTTTCATCTCACTTTTAGGGGATTGATCATAAGGCCTCCAAAGAAGCGCGTCGACTTACTGATAAAATGTCTCGAAGACACCTTTACGCTAAATTGCATAATAAAGGTACTATTAATTAAACGCGCTCAAAACACGATTTCAGCCACTGTGCAGCTACCACCTTGAGGGAAGTTAAGGATGCGATTCAACAGCTAAAGACCAATAAAGCGGCCACTTGCCTGCATAAACTGATAGTCAGAATCGGGGAAACTGAACAGCTACCGGAGGAGTGGAAGGAAGGGGTTATGTGCCTCATCTACAAGAAAGGCGATAAGCTGGAGTGTGAGAACTTACGAGCGATCACCATCCTTAATGCCGCCTACAAAGTGATATCCCAGATCATATTCCGTCGTCTGTCACTATTAGTGAATGAGTTCGTGGGAAGTTATCAAGCCTGCTTCATTGACAGCCGCTTGATAACGGACCAGATCTTTACTGTACGGCAAATCCTTCAAAAATGCTGTGAATACCAGGTCCCAACGCACCATCTGTAGTATAGACAGCGTAGAGCTATGGAAAATTATGGACGATAACAGCTTCCCTGGGAAGCTTACCAGACTGATCAAAGCAACGGTGGATGGTGTGCAAAACTGTGTGAAGATTTCGGGCGAACACTCCAGTTCGTTCGAATCGCGCCGGGGACTAAGACAAGGTGATTTACTTTCGTGCCTGTTGTTCAACATTGCGCTAGAAGGTGTCATCAAATATATTATATTAACAATATGGTTCACTTCGAGTTTTCCCATACAACGAAATGGCGAACAATTTGCCGGTGATAACAACATCATCTAGCGAGCAAAGAGGAATCTAAACATGTTTTTTCTAGCTTGTGCTGGAAAACCCTCCTGCCATCTTCCGGTGAGTAGTCATACAGTTGTTCGATGACATTTTACAGTGTGGGGATGTCCATACATTTTTCAATAAATCGATTACCGGAATATCGACTTTGTTAAATGCAAACACTACTGTAAATATTTCGATGAAGCAGTGCAAAGCAGATAAACTACACCTTTGCTTCAATCGTTCAAACTGTGAAAGCCGTTCCGCAAACATTAAAATGATTGTTCCACTGTAAACATTTCTATCATTTTCTTCAGCAAGAAATTTGATTAATTCTTTCTGAATATTATCGATATTATTCCATTCCATTAATTCTTTTTCCTCTTCGGTGTTCTAAATTCCTACTGGAACTTAACACCTGCGTTTCAACTTATTATGAATTGAAAACTTTTTGCTGCCCACCATCGCTAATACTTTCACTACGTGAAAATATAGCTCTTATGGGCCAAACACAATGGATACGTTTGCGTGCGTTTTGACAGTTTTCCCATGGGAAAACTGTCAAAACGCACGCAAACGTATCCATTGTGTTTGACCCTTTAAGCTTTCATTTCGTGACTATTTGAAAAAAATCTTCCGAGGGGTCGCAAACAACTTTTTTTCTCCCTTAAACGGAACCTTTTAGTTGTAAAACAGTCAATTATTTACCACGTCACTACTAAATGAGTTTCCTCGATTTTTTTCTTCCAATTTTTCTCCAAATTAAGGAGGAATCGATTATTACCAAGTTATAGTCTAAATAACTTGTTTATTGAAGCTCAAGCGTCAAAGAGAATAACGAAGCCAAACTCGATAAATATATGTAATCCTCTGAAAATAGCTGAGAAACGCTTTGATGGAGATTATGCACTGGTTCGATATCTTTTTTACATATATACCCAATTCTTTCTCAACACCTGCCAAAATTGAAACTTGTTATGCGAATGAATAAGTTTAACTGGTGTCATAAAATTATTCAAAACGATTGATCATGCTAAACAATAATCTACCATAGTAATATAAAAGCCTTCCTTAGCCATGCGGTGATATCCCAAGCAACATTAGAGTAGAGTGGGGCAAGAGTACGCACTTAGTTTTCAATCGATCATGTAGCCCTTATCAAGCAATCTTCTGCGCATCAAATCTGTGTCGATGATTCATATACTCTTCCTTTATGTTACCCAGTGGAAAAAGTATTGAAATTATTGAGATTCGTTTTAGTACAACCCTTATTGCAAGACAAGTGAAAAACGCACTCTTACCCCACCGGTGGGGTAAAAGTGCGCATCGGGTGGGGTAAGAGTACGCATTTATCCAATCATGTGCTTTAAGTATATATTAACACAAATAAGAGTTAATAACATTTAATTGATGTTTAATGAGCATATATTAGGGAATGTTTAAAGATTACGTAACTCTTAAAGGGGGAGGGGGTCCTAAAAATGTGCACTTTCATACGAAAAACCATTGTATTTTATGTATACAAAAAACTACAGAGGTAAAAATATATATCAGGTTTCGCGTGGCGTATACAAAGGCATTTTCCTTGAGTAAAGTCCACCAATCACGTAACGTAAACTTTGGCTATTTCATCACCCCTCCCCTCCTATCTTACACTATTTGTATGAACCCTCTATGAAAATTATATAGATCGTCACACATCTCGCAACCCCTCCCAGCTAAACGTTGCGTAATTTATGAATGTTTCTTTTGATTAAATGAAATTATCATTTAGATGAAATTGTGTTTTCGTACTATGTTTAGGTGTACAACAAGTCCTAATACAATTTCATTATTTCGCTTCAGTGCTTTGTTCGCTAAGTCCTTTCTAACTGAGCTCAAATCTCCATTATATTTTATGTGCGTTAATCATATAGAAAAGTTACGCCGGGCTCTAGCTCCCTTTTATGTGCAACATTTAAGTTTTATTTGTAATCATTGATATTTAATAGCTGAACAGACACAATATAAAAGTCATACACGTACGATTTATTTACATTGACAATAAATTTTATGTGCAGCATCGCATAGTTGATGAGTATCACTAACGGCACATAAAATTTAAAGGTGCACAATAAAAAGATTTTCTTTTCCAAATATCAAAATGGCTGTCTGGAGACGGCTCGGAAAAAGGATTCATCAGAAGACAGAATGAGGTAAGCGAATTAGATTTATTATTAATAATATTCAATCATGACTTCTCATTTTCATTTTCCCAGCATCATATTTCTTCAATGGACGCGTGCTTCGGTAGAGCGAACGGAGATGCAAACTGATTGCACTCTTGCGCTTCCATCATTTGTGCATCCGATACGGCAGCTTAGTGTTAGCGGGAATTTGTGAACGTTGCCATCAAAGCCAGCCGTCTAAAATCGTCGATCAATCCAGCCGGCCTCTTGAATTGGTTACCATTTTGGAAGAAATGTTATTAAATAAGGGGAATGACATGTTTATGTTCAATCCGGAACTTCCCGAAGAACACGGTGCACCCCACGCGACGAGGTGACAAAACTCGCTCGAAAGATATACTACCGTTTTGCGGGATGTGCTCGGGATATGCCGTCTTTTCCGCGATTTTCGGCTTGAAGAAGCTTATGTCATTTCTTTCGTGTTACTTTTCCGATAGTGTAGGAGATCTTGATTTAATGCTGACCATTTGTGAATAGTGCTGACACCAAACCCGGAGATTTGATTCGTATCTGAACTTGGGAGCGATCAAGTGACTATACAAGTTTTTCCAAGCCGAAAAATTCCGAAAAAGACAGCACACCCCGCAAAAAGACGACAAAACCTGCACATGATGTGCTGTCTTCCAAACGGAATATGCAGTCTTTTTCGGGAATTTTTCGGCTTGGAAAAACTTGTATCGTTCCCCTTGGTAGCGAATGTGTGTTTGGTATCGTATTTATCGAGGTATTTATTATCTGACGAATTTGTAAATTACCAATATTAAATATGTTCTATTCATGAATAAATGCATAACATTATGGATAAATGTAAAATTTTTATGTAAATCATGATTTTTATTTCGAATTATAAAACGAAAACAGGAAACAGAATCTATTTAGGTTTAGATGAAAGTCCTTTGAATTATATCTGCATCTGCACATAACATATATTGAAAACGTCATTTAAATTTCATTCGATATGCATTTATTTTGTATCGCACATTGCACATAAAATTTAAAGCACAAAATAATCTCCAGTTCTATGTGCGGAACCAATAGAAAGTATTTGCAAAGCTTGATTGCAAAAATATATGTGCGTTGCACATAAAATTTAGATGGGGATTTAGCTCAGTGTAACACCGGATTACTTCAACTTATCCTAAAAACTTGTGATAATTTCGAATTCTGTCCCTTTTTTCTTAGTTGTGGATCTTTACGCTTTGGAAGAAGTCTTATTTCGGCCGGAGATACGAGTTTGACATCATAACTTGAAGATTCATATGCGTACTCTTGCCCCACCGGTTCCTGCGTACTTTTACCCCACAGTCCCAAAAATTATTCAAGTAATGGTTTTGACTTCTTGGAAAACAAACCGGATTGGTGTTCTGTACCATAAAGTACTCTATACAATAGGTTATCGAAATGGTATAATGTTCACCTGGTTGAACGTATATATGGTAATGAAATACTAGTTGCGGAAATCCAATTATTTTTAGCAAAATGACCAAAAAGTTATCTAACTCCATATCTCCCTTGTTGTTTATTCAAATCGTTTACAATTACACATGATAATAGTTGGCCAGAATACCTGTCAAACTGATGCAGTGCTGCTAGTTTATCTTTTTTTATTAGTTCAAAAATCGAAAACGCGCACTCTTACCCCACTCTATTCTACAAGTTTTATTCCGTTCTAGGGATGGTTTTCAAGATCAATTTATAAGATCTATAATAATAAAACCAAATATTACACGACAACTTCCCGATGACCACTATAAGTGTAAAATATTGCCAAGTGGCCCTCTCTAGATAACCTATAACCTAGATAAACCTATTATAAGAGTATTTAGGGAAAAAAAGGGAATTTGGCTGCCGTAGCTGCAAAAAAAGCTTTGAAAAAAAATTAACACCACGCACTCTCAAAATAATGTAGTTTTGAGTAGAGGCCTGAATAAGAGAAACGCGGATAGGTATGTGCCGCCAATCGAACCGTCAAAAAACAGCAGCCAATTGAGCGAGAGACCTGTCAAGCAGCCAAAATGTTGGCTCAAATGCTGAAAACGGTTAAATTTGTTTTTATGCCATTTTAAAATAAACAAATTTGAATGCATTTCACATTAGTTTGCAAT
The DNA here is from genome assembly GCF_024139115.2 of Armigeres subalbatus. NCBI lineage: Eukaryota > Metazoa > Arthropoda > Insecta > Diptera > Culicidae > Armigeres > Armigeres subalbatus. The sequence goes on from NW_026943741.1 coordinate 2,038,513, forward strand.
AATATATGCAAGTCATTTATAGATTCTGAAATGAAATTGCATTGTTTATTGGATTCTATTGTCATGTGATGTGGACACATTAAATAGCGGATTGTGAGATTTTATCTACATAAACCATTTCTTCCTTTTCATGTGTTGCTCTTTGATGGAGAAGATTGAATGCAGTGTTGGCAGAGTCATATTTTCTATCCGCGTTTCTCTTATTCAGGCCTCTAGTTTTGAGCATTCAATTTAAAAAATTGTAACCGCAATATCCCTGATCTCCCTTGAATATATTGATATTTCTCCTAATATATTTATCCAGTATTTTGCGCTCGGTAATGGCGGCGTGAGTTTCTTCCTCTTTGACATTTAAGAGGAAGAAAACATTGGAACTCATCAAGTTTGCCTTGACCCAATAATAATTTTCACTAAATAAACAAACGTCATCCAACTTATGCATCTGGAGTTTCAGTTTCTGGAGAATCAAGTCAAATCTAATTTTCTTTAAAATTCATATTTAACAAAAACGTTTCTATAATTTTAGGTTTTCTAGAAAGCTGATTTCCGTGAAGCAGGTAATGTTCACCATAGAAGGATAACACTAGAAGCTAATTGGAATCAATTTTGTTTAAAGCATATATACCTATATAATGGATTGCTTTGTATGAGATTTGTTTCAGCCTCTCGGGTTTCTTGTTGTGAGAAAATTTGACTTGATTTGTGCTAATGATGGTGGATTTTTGTTCTAACATATTGATTGAACCGGATTGAACTACCCAGAGTAAACTCTCGCTGGTCGGATAGGGAACAAAATTTATTATCATTGGTAGTTGAATAACATAATGAATGGTATTTTGAAATTGGATGATTCTAAGTGTATTATTTTATAGTATAGAGTAAAATCATGTATAGATATTTTGCATTCCAATTAATATATTTGCTCGTACAGCATCATTAAACGGCAACCTTCAGCTCGTAAACCTAAAAGTATTCACCATGGCCGTATGAAATTAACAACATTGTCGCGGTTAATTTGCGTCTGATTAATCATGGGAATCGCCATTCTATTAAATATGTTCACGTGACTTCAACCGTCTGGTCGCTTATGGAGTTTATGGAGCTTGCCTCAAATACCTGAAGAAGATAAACATTCAATAATATTGATGAATTAAAATTGGATTTGATTTCCCCCAAAAGATGCACATTTGTTGACGTTTACTTGTTCACTCAAATATATTTTGAATCAAGGCTAACTCGATGAGTTCTAATGTTTTCTACCTCTTGAATGTCAAATTGAGGAGAACTCACGCCGCCATTACCGAGCGCAAAATACTGGATAATGCAAATCAACTACCAAAAAAGTGTTTTACGTGGTGAAAATATTGTCTAATCATGAATTATTGGAACGATTAATTGAGATGCGGTTTACACTGAGTGAAAGCTGTTGAGTATTCCTTTTAGCTATGTAGGTTGTTGGATTAACTCCAACGGGAATTTTCCGATATTGTTATTCTCCGAGACGGAAATGATGAACACAGATTATCCGTTTTATAGGTAGAATATAATATTCCTACGGAGAAAATTTTCATTTTTGTATATATTAGTGGTTCAATAATGTAATATATTTTTATATAATATTTGATCGAATGCTCCGCGATCATGCTTTTATGAACCTCTGCTTTACTATTAGAAGTAGTGAAATATAACAATATAAGACAGAGATTTACTCACGTTTAGTTCCCTCTTATAATTTCGTGGTGAGCTATAGCAATTCTAGGGATAGTCCTAATAATAAATTATGGAAATAATTATGCCATTCGAAGATATTCGCAAAGCTTATTCCTTACCGGTTTTGATGAACAATAGGCTCTTGGAAGAGCTTGAAACAAAGGAGTCGCGGTACAGTTCAGGTGCCTCCTATATAAACACGCATGTTTTAGGATCTATTTTAATTATTTGCATGTTATTAGTCTTACCGGTAGGAATTCAATATAAAATTACTGGTTTGCACAGAATATTCACCAATATTGATAGTAGAGCATTTAGTATACGATTATTCAATTTAAGATTCGCAGACATATGCATATCTAGGTACGTTTTCTATTAATCCACGTTTGACCACTCACCCGGTGACAGGTGGAATACCTGTCACTTCAATATGTCATAGCAATTTTCTCTCAGGGTTGCGAGCAATGTTGATCTACGGCGATAGATGCGCGCGCTGGCCTAATGGGGTAGGCCAACATAGGTTTTCTTTTAACCTGCGCTTGATGGGGAAGCGTCATTACCAGCACAACGAAAAAATAATTATTTCCCCATACTAATTTGCATGCAAACTTGAAACGGCTTGTGCTAAATCAGTTTTAATCCAAATGAGCTCAAATTTTCAGAGGACACTCAAAACATGGTAAAGAATCAGATGAGCACTGTGGAGCAAAATCAATTTTTTGAACCACCCTAATGCTCATCTCACAAGTAGATAACATATTTTGATTATATCATCCTTAGAAATGTAATAAAAATCGTCACGTTTTCAAAAATCCAAAGTCAAAGTCTTGAATGTCGGAATTCCATCGTTTTTCGAGCTCAAACAATCATTTTGTAAACTCTTATGCATCTATATATCTATAAATCATAAATCTATAAATCTCTACAAATTTTGTTAACTTACATTTAAATTCAAAAAGTGTAACAAAACATAAGTAAATTGATCAGGATCACTTCCTTGCTGTTAAAGTGAGTTTAACCATTGCCTAGCGGTAATGTTTGCTAAATATGTTGAATTCAATAAATTCAGCTCCGTAAGTGTGCGTATAACGATCGTCATATGTTGAGTAGTTTAATTATAACGGGTATTGAACTTTTTGGACGCGAGTTGGCGCCACATGTGGGGTCGCCAGAATTTCGTGAGAGTGAATCATATTGTTAATATATTATGCATCTCGAGATAAAATAGAATACTGCGGCTTCCTGCTGGTTGCTTCTCAGGTAATCGCAACGGTCACTAAACACAACAGTGTCAATGAAAATCTCACCCACTGTATGCACTTGCCATGATAAACACTCTCCATGTACTCAGTGACTCCGGTTGCCGCTCACTAATACAATCGAACACTGTTGTCATTTCGCGAAAAGCACGTGGTTTTGTTTTGAGCGGGAAAATTCTGCCTATCTTTTAACACGGCGGCTATCTTGACGTTTACCTTCGCAGTCGAGCCTGCGAGTGTAAGACCGCCGCAGCATTCTAGAAAAAGATTAGCGCGACAATAGTATATTTGATAAAAGTGTTGCAGTCAAATAAGCAAACAGCAACATGGTGTGCGAAACAGAGAGCGAGTAGGTACAATGCGAGAAGAATGTTAACTTCCACAGCAACCTCGTATAGCTCTCCAACTGCTTCAGCGAGCATCAATTTCGATATGGTTCACCGGCATGGTCCCGCCGGATACAGTTCAACGAGCTATATGAAATTTATTATACACTCCACAAAAATATGCCTACCACACTTCTGCTACAACATTTGATTTTCCGTTTGCATTCGTTTAAACATAATCGATTAAATTTGCAAAAAAACATCAAGCACCCCTATTTTTTTTCATGATGACATTTTGAAGTGTGTGTAAAACGATCGTCATATTTTGGGTAGTTCGATTTACGTGTGTATCGATCCTTTTGGACGCGAGTTGGCGCCACATGTGGCGTCGCCAAAATTTCGTGAGAGTGAATCATATTGTTAATATAGTATATTTGGTGTCATGTGGAGAGCCGGGTGTAACAGCCGGGGTACGGTTTATAACAGATCTAGTCAAATTATTTGTTTCGCGGGTGACATGGACATTGTCGGCCAAACATTTGCAGAGGTGGCAGAACTGTACACCCGCTTGAACGTGAAGCAACAAAAGTTGGTCTGATGGTGAATGCATCGAAGACAAAGTACATGCTTGTGGGCGGAACCGAGCGCAACAGGGCTCGCCTGGGAAGCAGTGTTACGATATACGGGGATACCTTCGAGGTGGTCGAGGAATTCGTCTACCTTGGATCCTTGCTAACGGCTGATAACAATGTTAATCGTTAAATACGGAGGCGCATCATCTGTGGAAGTCGGGCCTACTACGGGCTCCAGAAGAAACTTCGGTCAAAAAAGATTCGCCACCGCACCAAATGTGTTATGTACAAGTCGCTAATAAGACCAGTAGTCCTCTATGGACACGAAACATGGACAATGCTCGATGAGAATTTGCAAGCACTCGAAGTATTCGAGAGACGGGTGCTTAGGCCCATCTTTGGCGGCGTGCAAGAGGACGGTGTGTGGCGGTGAATAATGAGCCACGAGCTCACCCAGCTCTACGGCGAATCCAGTATCCAAATGGTAGCTAAAGCCGGAAGGGTACGATGGGCAGGACATATTGCAAGAATGCCGTACAACAGCCTTGCAAAGATGGTATTCGCTTCCGATCGGGCAGCTACGAGACGGCGCGGAGCACAGCGAGCAAGGTGGGCAGACCAGATGCAAAAAGACTTGGTGGGGCACATTCGAGGATGGAGAGATGCGGCCTCGAACCGTGTATCGTGGCGTCAAATTGTAGATTCAGTGTTATCTGTATAGATGTAAATTAAATAAATGAATAGAGTGTGGGTTCAATTCACACCTTAATAATCTCTGGTCTAAGGAGATGGATCCTGTCTTTAAAAAAAAAATGAAGAATGTTGCATGATTAGTTATTCGACATGAATACGCAATGTTATCGCAACCGCAAGCAATAGGGCGATTGTATCTTGGGAATATAATCGATAAAAAAGTTAATTACAATGATCACAACGTAGCTGCCTCGTCTACGGTCTGCATGATTTTTTTGAGTTATCAAATTCTTCATTGATACATACACTCTGTAATCTAAGTGTAATAAGATCAAAGTCACTTATTTAAATTACAATCTATGTAACGATTTGATATTAAACATGCAATAAAAAAATAATGATTAAAAATGATCTGGAAGAATCAAGCCTAAATCACCGGTCCACGATTAGGATAGAAGCTCGTAATAATTGAACAGATACCCCATTTGAAAAGTCAACATTCATGTCGAACGGTTGTGGCACCATGCTAATGAACTTCTGTCACAACCCGCACTGACTGGCGAGGACTATTCTAGTCCACCTGGTGAATAAAGCAGGGATGATCGATTTTTCTAGGAAGCTGTCATAGGTACAGACCCGGTGCCATACAGGTGTACATTTTTCACGGTCGGTGGCACGTTTATTTCCTGCACGTATTTCACGTCCAATCAGGGCGAAGCATTTTTGTTTAGCTCTGTGTTACCATCGAATGGAGCTGTCAGTCGATGAATGGAAACGTCCAACATTAGTTATCTGTAAGAATTCGCTATTGAAGAGACGAAGGTATAGAGTGGATCGAAGAATTTCGTAACAGTTTTGATTAATTTTGTAAATATTTGATTCAATCCCCACAATAGTGGACCTCTTAGCTAGGCTTATTTGGCATAATATGATTATGTAAATGGTATTTCAGTGCTGGTTTCTATGAACGTAAGCCTGATGACTGACTTAAAATTGTATCTTTGCCAAAAATGTCAACATACTACTTTGTGATTGACTAGACCCTGGTAAAACGTGTATACTATCAGGATTCACTCTCATTCTGATAAGACAGTTTGAAAGCGAATTGTATTACCAACTGCATCAAAGTTCTAAGATCCACTCTAATTCTGTCCTCTGAATTTGCCGGCTATGTATGATTGTGTGTCAATAGAGCTATACCGAGAGCGGCATTGGGTGGGTCAGAGTGCTGGCACACGTGCACTTGACCCATAGCTGGGAGGTGTGCCTTTTTTAGCGTTTTGTTCCCGTACTCGGAATTTCCTTTTGGGGGACGTGACATATATGTGGGAAACGTTGGGATGGGAACACATCCTTCTACATTAGGTAGGCCGGCGTTCCACTCAATATCGTTTTGAATATCACGTTTTGCTTGAACGTGAAATTCCTATTTATGTATGTCGCTGAAATCCATTTACTGATAGTAGTTTTCATGTGTTGAGATATAGTGTCACTCAGTTGATAATTTATTGATAATACAGAACCGGATTTTTACTAGTATGAATTATGTTCAATATATGTTGTCAGGCTTACAAAAAATAATGAATCTCATCCAACCGGAAATTCTAAACATTCACCTTCAATACTCCTCTAATAGAACCAAAATTTTCAAAATCAGTTCAAACACGCTTTTACTACGAATATTCAGTTGATTAAAAGTCCGTATTTTGATCCCAAATCTTACAATTATTATTCTTTACTCAAGCTAAGGCTGGAAGGCCTCTGCAATACATAAAAGTCGCCTTATTAATTCGGTTCATAGCTGCACGACGCCAATTACGTCTTATATGCAGGGTTCGCGAATCGTCTTCCACCGGATCGATCCACCTTGCTCACTACGCACCTCGCCTTTTTGAGCACGTCAAATCATTAGCAAAAACATTTTAACAGGTTATTGTGAAACGATCTGGCGTCGTAACAGGCCCACTGCGGTCGTCCGGATCGTTTCTCCCAATAGCTGATGCAACTCGTGGTTGCAATTTTGTCTTTTCCATGTACCGTATTCCGTATTCCTCCACGAGCGTCGTCCAGGTTTCGTTTCAGTAGAAGACTTCTTTAAAGTGCGTTTATTTATAGCTCATAACGGCAGCGAACTACTGATCGGAGTATTTTGCGGAGTTCAAAGTACGTATGATGGAATGCAATGTTGTGCCATCATATTAATGTAGGTAGTTGGTGAAGCCAAGTAGCTGAATGAACTTCTTGGAAATTGTACTACTCGTTTCGGTTGCTGTTCTTCATATTACGTTCTCCAAAAACGATGTTAAAAAGCAGGCACGAAAGCATCACTGTTTGTAAGTTATTCGAGAATCAAAATTGAAAACATTACAGGTGAACATTAGAATGAAATCTCTATTGGGCTGATTCATAAACGAAAGTACATAGAATTACGTTTTGGTAGCTTCCTCATCACGAGCTTCACCTTATATGCAATCAATCACAACTTCATATTCGCTAGAAAAACATTTCATAGTCGTTATTGTAATAAAAACACTCTAAGCCCTACAACTTTTGCTGATCCTGATTTCATCAGATAAGCAATTCAATTTTCCAAGTGATTCTACTCTATTACCAAAAACAAACAAAACCAAAATAAATTACCCACCATCAACATAAAAATAAAATTTAACCCATGTTTAACCACACGATGTCTCTCCGAGCCCCCGGTAAGGTCTAGGCAGAAGAAACCATCAAACTCGTCGGGCGCAGTTTTCTCCGCCGCTGAACAAGTGATAAATTCTCAAAGTTTGTGACATCCCATTTCAGTATGATATTCATATCAATTCCACCTCATAAAAACCGAAAAAAAAACTTCTCATCCAACCAATCTATCTATCCGGGTGTCTTCGATCTCCGTTGGGGGAGGGTGATCCACAATGAACATCCTTTGCTTTTTTGTACTGAAATTACAAAAAACTTCAATACGCACAGACTTATGAACCATCACATTCAACGGGTTCCGCTGAATCTTTAGTAAGTTGAACAATGTTAACATTTCTGGTGCTTAGAGAAAGAGTCATGCAAATACCTAGGCTGCTTATCTGCGATGGCACGACAAGCACATCAGCAGAAGATCCTTTACAGGAACTGGTAATACACAATAGGATTCGGATTCCTGATTTCAAAAGAAATTGTATTCGTGTGGAACCCGTGCGTTCCAGGTCGCTTTCCCCATGCCGACATGTGTGCAGCCGAACAACTTCACTCAATAACTCGCATCATCAGTAAAGCAGGCAAGCAGCGGGCGAGTAGCCAGCAGGAGCATTGTGTCAAAGTTTGTCGTCATCGTCGGTGCTGCGAAAGCACAATGCAGAGCCATAGCAGCAGCGTGATGACACAATCCTTTGCCATTCGTTCATTGAATTACGCTTCTTTTTGCCGCTGCCAAGTGCTCTCTCTACTCTCCACGTTTGCTGTTTCTCGTTCTCTGTGTCATCGTCGGGTCCTAACCAATGTGACACATAAATCATTTCCTGCTTGCTGCCCGTCCCGTCCACAGAGTGTGGGTACTGATGGTGTTTACAACGACGACAACGCCACGACCACGACGGCGAGATGCGGCTGAATGACATTGGTGGAGTTTAAAACCACGCGTGCCACGTCCATTTCTTGCGCTGTCATATGAGCGCTCGATGGCTTTCGAGGACGCCCGATGACTCACAAATAAAACCGCAAGCGATATTTTGGCGATCAAGATGGAATTATTTGCGGCGAGATTACTTAAAATAATTGGAGAACATATTAGAATCTATTGGAATTCTATAATTTAAGTTGTTTTGGCAGTCACAATTTTTTTACTTACTAGCTGGATGTACCCGGCCTTGTCCGGAATTGCCAGTTTGAATCGCAGTTTTTTTACCAATCGGAAAATCTATATACATAATATTGAATTTGTCTGTCTGAACCTTATAGAATCCAAAACTACTGAACCGATCGGCTTGAAAATTTGTATGCAGAGTTTTTGGGGCCGGGAAAGGTTCTTGAGATGGTTCGAGACCCCTCCTTCCTTTGGAAAAGGGGCTCCCATACAAATGAAGCAGAGAATAAAATAAATCAATTTTAGGCGAAGTTCCAAGGGTATGCTGATGAATATAATTGGTCAACAAAGTAAAATTGTGTTTTGTTATCAAAACTTCATCATTTCATTTTCAGTTCACTTCGTTCTGGTCTACGGAAGAGGCGAGAGCAGTGCGGATTTTATCTATCGCGCCGTACGCTAGTAAGAGAAAAGATACGTAGTGTATTCTGGCGGTTAGGTGTTCGCGTAGACTTGCGGTTAAAGCGGTAAGAATGGTGTTTGTTCTTGGTGCAATGTGTGGTGTTCAAGACCGGCGGTCATCTTTTATTCTCGGCAGATTGTGGCAAGTTGCAATACCGGACACACCACCCACACAGTTAGTGACTGCTGTCGACCCCGTTTTCCTGCTACGAAGAACGTCCCGGCGGTACACGTGGGCCGGAGCTGGCAGCGTACATTTTTCCCGCGTCCTTGTCAGGGCGGCAGCAACCGGATCGATTCGGAACCGGTAACCAAGTTTCAACATTCTTTTTCTTGAGTGACGGCGTGCCACTCTCTACACGGTCTCGTAAAAAGTTTTTTCTCCGGCCGAATTCGAACCGACGACCTTTGGATCGGGAAGGGACGGGACCAGCCGGATGACACACAACTATGCTTCTGGCTCCAGCATAAAATTCACGTTATTATTTTGCTGTGGGCGTTATTTTCGGATACAATATTGTTACCAAATATTCAAATTTGGTTTGCACCGTACTAACCGTGTTGTGTTGAATGACGGTCTTATTACAATTAAAATGAAAACCGAACACATTTTTCACGGCACGGAATACGTGGTACATAACGATAATAGTAATAAATTTATTCCAATCGCTTAACAACAATTACCCCATCACAGAAAACTAGTCCTGAAATGATGTTTTTGTTTACTAATTTTGAATTGTCAGTGGGGCCCACCTAGCGCTAACCCCAGAGATGCTAGCCACCATTTTTTTCCATTGGAGAGATAGGCGATGACAGTAGGGTGGACGGGACCCAGTCGAGCAGTTCACAATTTCGCACCGGAGGCGTCATCGATGAACGACGCATGAGCATTTTCGGAGTTCTTAGGAGAAACTGCGCGTGACACGTAAATACCGCACCTGTTAGATACACCGTCAATAGAGGTGAAGCAGTTAGACAGAGTATAGAGGGAAATGAAGTTGTAGCTAGGCCTAGTATTAAAATGAACGTGGTATACAATATACACAATGAACTGAATTCAATAAAAGCTTTTTGGTACACTGTAGCTCGATAGTTTTTGAACGGATGGGAGAACTTTGAAGAGGTGAAGTAGGACTACTTTCACGTTTCGGTCTTTTTTTAGATTTCTTCTGGTCATTTTTCTGGGGAGGTTGGCCCTTAATCCAATTGAGGATTCTCTCCATTTGGACGTGGCGTGTTTGAGGTGTTCTGGATTAAGCCTTCCCGTGATATAAACAACCGTGGATATTGCTTCGACACCGTCGAAAATCGCCTCTGTTCACACCAATCATTTTATTTGCTAGACCTTACGGTCTAAAACATTTAATTTTCCCTGATCAGCCTACTAGTTTCCCGTCTAATCTCTTTGGGAAAAATATTACCCTCTCCTGAAGGGTCTCATCGGGTCGGGCAACCTCCAAACAGGTAAATGGTCTCCTCCGGGAGTGGCGCTTAAGCCATTTCTACTAAAAAAGGGGATCTCGCTAGGCTGGCAGGTTTCAAAGGAAGGCGGAAGAAGGAAGGAAAATGAAACACGAAAAAGAAAGAAAAAAAGGAAGAAGGAAACACGATGATAGAAGAAGAAAAAAGAAACAAGTATTAAGGAACAAGGGACAAGGAAGAAGATAGAATTAAAAAGAAAGAAGGAGGAAAAACGAGGAAGAAATAGGATAATTGAAAGGAAAAAGAAGGAACAAAGGAAGAAGGTAGAAGCAAGAAGGAGAAAGAAAAGGAGAAGGAAGAATTAACAAGGAACAAGGGAGAAAGAAGAATGAAGAAGGCAGAAAGGAAGAAGATAACAGAGGAAAAGGAAGCCGGAACAATGAACAAATAGCAAAGAAAAAGGAGAAGATAGAAGGAAGACATAAGAAGGAAGGAGGAACAGAAAAAAAGAAGATTGAAGATGGGTAAAGGGAGAAGAAATAAAAAAGAAGAAGAAGAGGAAGTGAAGAAGAAACAAAAAGGAAGGAGAAAGTGGGAAGAAGAAAGAAATAATAAGAAAGCTAAAAGAAAGAAGGAAAACGGAAGAAGGAAGAAGATAAAGCATGGAAGAAAGAAATAGGAAGAATGAAAAAGAAAGCAGAAAAAAGGACGATGGATGAAGAAATCAGAAGCCCTCCTTAGCCGTGCGGTAAGACGCGCGGCTACAAAGCAAGAGCATGCTGAGGGTGGCTGGGTTCGATTCCCGGTGCCGGTCTAGACAATTTTCGGATTGGAAATTGTCTCGATTTCCTTGGGCATAAAAGTATCATCGTGCTAGCCTCATGATATACGAATGCAAAAATGGTAATCTGGCTTAGAAACCTCGCAGTTAATAACTGTGGAAGTGCTTAATGAACACTAAGCTGCGAGGCGGCTCTGTCCCAATGTGGGGATGTAATGCCAATAAGAAGAAGAAGAAGAAGGATGAAGAAATAATAAAGAAGAAAAAAGGAAAAAAGAAGAATGAAGAATTAAAATATAAGAGTATTCTTGGCAACTATTAAAAACCATATTGAATAACCAAAGACGATAGATAAAGTATTGATCCATTTTCTACCTTCAAATTTCTTGTGCTGTACAGGCAAAAAATTAAAATTTGATATATAAAACCTCAAAAACACCAAGCACTTAGTCGCAAGAAGATTTCGGTTTCTTTCCGTTTGTGCTATCAACGTCAAATGTGGATTCTGCCATTAAAACCTGTTACTCATGATTTTGTAGCCTTTCGAATTTAGGCCTTTTGTTATTTTAGCCTTATAAGCAAGTCCCATTTTATTAATGTGTAGTTGACGCAGCTTATTTTTTTTAAGGTTTAAAGGTCGAATACCACTTGGCCGAATAATACGTTAAGCCGAAAGCTATCTACCCGAATTCCATTTGTTCGTTACGGTTATTATGTGGAAAACGGGTTGACGGTACGACGAAACTAGTCATTTGGCTGGAAAAGCCATATGCTCTAACAAAAGAGCTGTCTGAGTAAACGTCTTTTTCGGCCAAATTATCAGTTCGGCCGTATGATCTTCACCCGTACGTCGCTTTCAGCCAAATGTCATTTTTGGCCAAACCGTTTTCGACCTTATGTCACCTCGTCCGACCAAGCAACATTTTCGGTAAAACGATTGTTTTCGGCAGCTCGGGCAAACAACACTTTCGGCCATATGTTCATTTCGGCCAAATGTCCCTTTTATGCTAAACGACCATCTAGGTATTTTTGGCTAAATGACCAATTCGATTAGACGACTTTTCAGCCAAATAACCTATTCGGCCGAACGACATTATCGGCCATACGTCTATGTCGGCTAAATGCCATTCGAGTTTCAGATATATTTGGCCAAGCAACAAACGGCCCTTCTCCCTCAAAACATTTGAATTCAACAGAAAATCCTTGGAAATTTCCGCAGATAATTCTTTGAGATTCCCAAAGGAAATTCTTTATAATTTGCCCAGGAAATTTCTGGAATTTGCACCTGGTGGGCTTCGTAGCCGTGTGGTTAGTGGCGTCAGTCATCTAAGTGTATTTGCAAGCCATAGAGTGTGAGTTTGATTCCCGCCCTAGTAAGGAGAAAACATTTCGTAAAGCGGAAAACGCTCCGCTGGTTCACTGGGTGCTGTGTGAATGTCCTGTTCGGTGTCTAATGCTAAGTGTTAAGTATTCAGTCTGTGCGACCTCTGGTCAAAGACGGTGATCCTGTCTTCCTTTCTTTAAAATGCTACAAAAAGATCTTCCAAATTTTTAAGGAAATTTACTCAGAATTTCAATGGTAGTACAGTCGCCTCTCCACACTCGATATTTAAGGGACCATCGAGATAAGAGAGATCGAGGAATGGAAGGAAAATTGCCTAGAAATTTGAATATATCGACATAGAGAGAAAGAATTCTGAACAAAATATGACCAGAACACATCGAGATAGAGAGATATCGAGATAGGGAGGTTATCGAGATGTAGAAAGCCCAAATGTATGGAGATCGAAGGGACCGAGAAAACCATCGACATAGGGAGAGATATCGAGATATAGAACATCGAGATGTAGAGAGTCGACTGTATTTCCGAGATATCGAAGGAAATTCTTCAGAATTTCCAATGAAAGTTCTTAGTTTTGCGAAAAGCTTTTTCGATTTTCCACTGAAAAATTGTATGGAATTTTCCAAGCAATTTTCAAGAAAAATAACTTTTTACACGAGTTTCAACGGGATTGCCAAAAACTTTCGGCGGCGACGGCGCACGCCTCTAACCACCGTGTGGTCCAAAACTTCTATATTTTATCATTAAGCACTTATACATGTCGTGGCCTTCTGAAAATTGCGGAACATCCATGAAATAAAATAAAAAATAATGAATTTCATGGCATAGCACCATTTGACAATCTAACATCGGAATTTATTTCATTTGATTTATTCAAACTAAGGCAAACATAAAATTCATCCACATTCAACTCGGTATGTAATTGCACGTCGCCAACTTTGTAGTCCACGAAAGGACCTCAAACCGATCCACCTTGCTCTCTGCGCACCTCTTATTTTTTTGTCCCCTGCGGATCTCTATCAGGAACCATTTTCACCGGGTTATTGCCCGACATTCTAAGCATGACATTGTGTATGGATGGATCACCTTGGCCACCGAGTGATTCTTTTGAAAATGGAAATATTCATTTCATCATTAGGTAAGATCCATTTATTACGTAATGCAAAAATGGCCATTTTCAATCCCCTCTTATGACACTTTTTGTATGAGGTATCTAAAGAATGTGTATGGATTGTCTCACTTCAGAAAACCCTCTCCCCTCTAAAAATCCTTGTGTTTAGGAAACATCCGTAAATTACGTAACGAATTTACGGATGTTTCCTAAACACAAGGATTTTACAGCGCCATTTGTTGTTATACTATGAATATAGAACTGGTGTTTTAATCCATACATGGACCATCGTTGGTGAAATAATTATTTTTTCATATAAATATTGAGGCTGTTCACAAATTACGTAACGCTGGAAGGAGAGGGAAAGGGTCAGGCCGTGCGTTACGATTCATACAAACCAATTAAACCTTCCATATAAAAAGCGTTACGAGGGGGAGGATGGAGGTCCAAAATCTTCAAATTTAGCGTTACGTTATTTGTGAATGAATCCATTTCGGATATTCCGAAGGACCATTTGGTGGCATGAATCACAATGTCAATGCTGTACTCAGAATGTACATACGAATGCTTAAAAATAATATCGGTGCTTTGAATTGAAATTCATAAAAGATCAACAAAATTTTCAAAACGACTTATCTGCTTTTGTAAACAAAGATTCGAACGTCGATTGCACGAATCTCATAGCACTTCGACACAAACCAACGCCATCATCAGGTAGCTAAAACCTTTACCTACATTAGGGTGGCTCAAAAAACACTTTTTCAATTTTTTTGATGGGCCGCCCTCTTATTCGGTTCTATTTGATGCCCTGATGCTCTGGACAAAATTTCAGCTAAATCGGTCAACGTTTGGGCGGTGCTAAACTCGTTGAAATTTTATATGGAAAAATGTATGCAGAAATATCCAAAAACAGTGATTTGCAGTTAGACGTCACAATTTACGATCAAGAACCATGATACTCATTCAGTTCTTGTAGAATTAAATACATAATGTTATGCTGAAAACCGCGAGAAGATTAGAGTTTTTAGGCAAAGATATTAGCATTTTACTGGAGTGTTGTAGGGGTGAATTTATTTCTTTTCAAAGGTAAAAGAAACGAAATTTGCTCAAACCCCACTTCAGAGAAATGCTAATAACTTAGCCGGGCAAACTCTAATCTTCTCGCGGTTTTCTGCATAGCATTCTGTATTAAATTCTTCAAGATCTGAGTGAGTATCATAGTTCTTCATCGTAAGTTGTGCCGTCCAACTGCATTTCACTGTTTTGGGATGTTTCTGCATACATTTTTCCATATAAACTTCCAACGAGTTTAGCACTGCCCAAGCGTTGACCGATTTGGCTGAAATTTTGTCCAGAGCATCAGGGCATCAAATAGAACCGAATAAGAGGGTGGCCCATCAAAAAAATTGAAAAAAGTTTTTCCCATACTAATTTGAGCCACCCTAACCTACATATTGGTAGTGTTTGTTTGCGTGGGAGTGCTATCAGATTCGTCAAATCGACGTTCGAATCTTTGTTTACAAAAGCAGATAAGGGGCCATCCAGAAACCACGTGGTTTCATATTTTTGAAGATTTTTAACCCCCCCTCCCCCCATGTGGCTTATCGTGGCCATTTGGCAGACCCCCCCTCCCCCCACCTTTGACCACGTGGTTTTTTTCAAGTAATTTTTTTTTAAACCTTATATAACTAAAACATATGGTTAATCCGATCAATTTTGAAGAAGGACAATTTTAACTGATTTAAAATCAAACTAAACCCAGCATGGAAATTATAAATTTTCATGAATTCGAACATTTTGATTATGTTATCAAGTTGTAATGTATATCAGGTATTAGTATATCTAGAACTCGCATCAGGAGGAAACAAAAAAATGTGAACTCGCGAATATGTTATAAACATTTGTAATGGTTTAGAAATATTCCAAAATATCCCTATATTTTTTATTTTTTTTTATTTCTTTATTGGTGATTTTTTTTTAAATAATTATGAAGTTCACCACTGAATATCCCTATAGATTCCTAAGAGTATTTGGGATATTCTGTAGCTCTGGAGGTAGGTTAAATTCTTAAGATATATTAACCTCAGCGAAGCATCTGAACTGAACTGAAAGTTTTTTTAAGGGCATACAAGTTTTATTTAGAATCTCAAAACTCTCTTCATTATGCCAAGATTCTATGATTCTAATCAGAACCGTAACACAATGTCCTTAATATTCCTTTGCCTGAATTATACAGTTTTGGCTTAAAATGCAAGTTTTCATTTTAAATCTACAGCCTTTAATATCTTTGGGTTCTTTTTGGTATTCTAGAATTTATTGTTATATTTTGGTATTTAACCCTCTCAGGACGATTTTTTTACATGGATTTAACGTACATATTTAGGGGTTTCCACTCGATCTTGCCAAAACTAGTATAGAAAGAGCTAAAAAGTCGTACTTTTTTCGGGTGTCATAGACCAAACTGCTCTGAAGTACATATCCTCGAAAATATCAAAATCATGTCAAGAAACAAAATGTCCTAAGACATGATATTACGGAGTTTTGAAACGACCCGATCAACCAAGTCCTGAACGATGTATCCGTGCATCGCTAAGCATCCAAGCAGGTCCATTGAGCCAATACGATTTCATTTATTACTTTCAAGACCTTCCGTGAGTCGATGTTCTAAGATACGATATCGACTGAAATGAAAATTCAGCCTAAAAAAATTTGAAAAATTTCCATAACAATTAGGAAATTTCCAATAAAGAAATCATGGAATTAGCAATAAAAAAATATCAAATTTTCTACAAATAATGCAAAATTTCCATAAACAATTAAGAATTTTTCACAAAACAAAAATAAATTAACACTTTTAAAACCAAAAATTACAAACATAAAAGAAGAATTTTCCATAAAGAAATCAAAATGTTCCACGGAAAAAATACAAACATTCCATAAATAAATCAATATTAGAAAAAAATATTACAAAATTTTCAACAAAATAAATATTTTTTTAACCAAAAATTAAAACCTTTCCATGAAAAAATCAATTGAAAAAAAGGAAATTTTCTATCAAGGAATATAAAGAAGCAATAAAATCAAGCATTTTTCATAGATTAACCCTTCTTTAAAAGCGTTTGAAGTTCATAGAAAATTTTATCAATTTGGTTGCTTTTCTTTCTTATTTTCTTATTTTTTATTGCTCTTTATTGATGTGAAAGAAACCCAGCATTGCCCAGGTGTTGCAAATGTCACAATGAACTATGTGCAGCACCATACTCTAGATCAATTTCTGTGCGTTTGTTTTCTTTTCCTCAACAGCTGACCAAAAATTGTATTTTAATGACTTTTTACATTTCCCCGTTAAATTCATTAACTTTTTGTATATACAAACATTGCGGATCCCAAAACGAATCGATTAGGGGAAAATCTTGCGAATCGGTCAACCGGTTCGCGAGTTAAATCGTCAAGAAGGAAATCTCAACTCATTTTTATTATATAGAGATTATGTGTAGAAAAAAATATTTATTTTATGAAAAATTTTGTAATTGTTTATTGCTAATATTGATTTATTCATGAAAATTTTGTATTTTTTCGTGGAACATTTTGATTTCTTTATGGAAAATTCTTATTTAACAATTGCAGTTTTTGCTTTCAAAAGTGCTAATTTATTATTGTTGAAATTTTTTTCGGAATTTACGCTGGAGTTGATTTGTTTTTTTTTCATTAACAACTTGTAGCAAAATTTCCAAGCAAAATTTTTCACAGAGTATTGTTCAAAAATCATTCGGAATGCCAGCACTTTATCAGGATTGCATGAAGTAAAGTAAAAGTTTTTGCAGGCAATTTATTTACTGGATGTTTCCTGAATATGCACAAGAATTTCTTTTGAAGTTTTTTCTTGGATTATTGTAAAAACATAAACTTTTTACAAAATTGTAGCTGCAGTCCGCTAATGCAAAAGTGCCAGCGGCGTGATGCCAAAAACCATCTGCGGGCGTGGCGCGGCGGATTTTTTCTTTATATTTTCCCATTTTTCCTTTCCAATTTTTTTTGTGGAAATTGAGACTGAATCGCAACCTGTTTTTTCGTTTATTTTTTTAAGGAAATGGGCTAAGGCTAAGATGGTCAAATAACGCAGATACGCATCGACGTTGCGACCGACGCTGCGTTACCGGTTATTTTCGAGGCACACCTACGTCTTTTCAACGCTGAGTTGAAAAGACGCTACGTGGGCATCGGTCCTAAGATGCGCTTTGCTTTTAATGATTTGTATTTTTACACCGCTATTGTTATTCACCAGAAGCTTTTCGTATAAAAAAAAGACCACGTGGTTCGAGAGCAACACCCCCACTCCCCCCATGTGGCTTATCGTGGTCATTTTCCAAACCTCCCCCCTCCCCCCATATATGACCACGTGGTTTCTGGACGGCCCCTAAGTCGTTTTGAAAATTTTGTCTTGGAATGTTCTTGATTTCCGTTCCCTTAGGGTTCTTTCACAAAATCCGTAACGTTGAATTAGATTATTTTGTTACCCCACCCTCCCTCTCGTTGCTTATAGAATATTTATTTTTTACGGATCGAAATACTTTGTCTGACTTCCTTATTTCTTCTTAAGCATTACGTAATTTGTGACAGTCTCTTAGGGAAGTTCCATTAATTACGTAACGCAAAAATTGGCCATTTTCACTCCCCCCCCCTATGTCACACTTTTTGTATGAATCATTGCAAATTTTTGTATGGATTGTCACATTTCGAGAAACCCCCTCCCCCTCTGAGCGTTACGTAATTTATGGATGCTCCCTTAGGAAATCGAGAAAGTCACTATCATGTCTTGCACATATTGGATACGTTACGGATACAAAAAGATAATATTTCTATTTTTGTAAGATGGTTAGAAATATAACTCCGGATAATCGAGCCTCCGGATAATCGAGTCCGGCCTGTACGTGATTTTCATGTGTGAAAATTTACAGTAAAAATTTAACATGGCTGAACTGATTCTTCAACTCGTTATTTGTGAAAGATTTTAAAGCGAAAGAAAACAATCAACCTATTGTTGAACTTAAATTAATTTAGCTGTTGTTTATAATAGGAACGTTTGCCTTTCTAATTAAGAGACCATGCACAAAAAGCCGGAATAGCGGAAGGCGAGAGTGGATAGCAACTGAAACCCCAACAGCAGCAGTCGAGAACTCGGCAGGTATATGTCAATTCTCACGACCAGCGGCCATTACAGGAAGCAAATGTCTTCAAATGTATTCTTTTTTTTTTTTTTTTTTTATGTAACCCGTTGGCAGTCTCTCGACTCAAACTCTACTCCGGGTCCATCCCTGTTATTCCCCACGGTAATTAAATTTGCTTCTATGAGCCTCTATTTTAGATCAATAACAGACGTTCCTAAGCCACGTTGCTCAAATGGTCACTGTTTTAGGCCTGATCCAAATAGTTTTATTAAATAGTCCCCTTCAATAACATGATCACTGTTTTCACCATTATAACTATCACTCATCACTCCAACTTAACACTAGGTCTATTCCCTGTTGATCCGGTGATTAAATTTGCTTCTACGAGCCTCTATTTAAGGCGAGCCTCTATTTAAGGCGAGTCACTGTTAAGGCCTGTTTTAAATAGTTTTCTACAA
The DNA here is from genome assembly GCF_024139115.2 of Armigeres subalbatus. Classification (NCBI taxonomy): domain Eukaryota; kingdom Metazoa; phylum Arthropoda; class Insecta; order Diptera; family Culicidae; genus Armigeres; species Armigeres subalbatus. Next base: position 2,057,613 of record NW_026943741.1, read on the forward strand.
AATAATCTCGGTAGTATCACTTATTATCGTTTTCACCACCATACTATCATAATTACTATTGTCCCTGTCATCACCAATATCTTATTTACAGTCATGAACACACACACAATGAATCGATCTTCGAGCGCTTATATATATCATATAAGAACCGACACTTCTACTAGCTTTCATTGGACATGTACCGAATATTTTACATTATTTCTAGTATAATTATAAAATAATTCCCACTTCTAGCACCTCAACTCAATATTGATTTTCATTCTTCATACTCACTGCGAACATGTTCCCATCCCAAATCAACTCTATCTTTTACCTAGCTTCTTCTGTCACTATGTCTACACCACCAATACCAACTTGTGTATAACCTTTTCACTAACACTTGCATAACCACACAACATCACCATTTTCATATCAACAACCACTTTTTTCACAATTTCATCGAGATCAGCAATTATCATTACTATCCCTACTACAATGTTAACGCAAACAAAAACTAGTCAGTCTTTTTTTTTCTAAATTTGCAGTTTCCATCAAACAAATGAAGCTCAAAAATAATAAGCTTAAAATCTATCGCGAGAGTCAGTCTTATTGTAGATATGATGACAAAGAGAGAAAACTCGAATAGAAGTGCATTTTGAAACAATAATAACGCACTATATTTTGATAAATAGAACTCGTTTAAAATTTAGTTTGGAATCTATTTAGTCTATTTACCAGGCCACACTTCAGAACCGTGCGCCCAGCAATCATCAAAAATTCTCAACTTAACAACACCGAATACTGTTGCTATGGGCCTGTTGGTCTTCAAAAGCTTCGAAATCGCCTCCGAATAAAATTCAACAGGTAATAATTTTACAGACATTTCTTGAGCTTCGAATTTTTGATAGGCTTAGGAAGGCTTATAATAGATCTTTATGTCTATGGATCTACTGTTAATCTAGTCATAATTATGTCGAATGTTTCGCACTGTGTCATTATTACTCTGTCTGTCTTAGTTATCTTATGTTTCCTACGTTATTCATTTCAATTCTATACTCATTGTAGATTATGTTACGTTTTGATGTCAGTTCATTGTCTCTATTGCTAAAGGTCACCTCCTCTCAGGCGAGTATCCTAGTTCAAGCGTATAAGTAAGCACCGCTTAAGAGTTAAGCAAACGTGAAAAAATGCAGAATGTCTTGATGATATTTTCTACTGGTGAATTCCTACCTAGCTATGTTTAAGCGTGGCTACGACTCATCATCATCAGGGAACGCCTCCGAAAAGTATTGCCGCATAGCAGAGATCATTATCACTGATGAAAAGGACCTCTACCTGTCTGCACCACCATTCAAGGCTCCAAGATACGATGTCCGTTGAATCACATGCACATGCGTAAAATCAGTGCATCAATGCCAGATTATATGTGACGCGGCATTAAACAAAAAATAGTCAACATGTGATATCACCACGACAGGATATGTCTTTGGTTGCCATATCAGTGCTAATGGCGTAAGCCCACCCATCGCGGCAAGATAACCTATCCGAGGGGAGGGAGAAATAATGTAAGACAAATGCTTGAGAATATCATTTCAAGACCAAAGTCTCAAAACTACCCATACGCTGCTGCAAACAAAGACCCAAACGACGACCCGACGAATCCAACAGCTCTCCCACGCAAACCAACACCATCAGCACGCACGCGAGGGTCTCTGCTGTTGACAGTGCTGGTCCGCGCGAGAGCGCCGCCAGACTTCCGAAATCGACACTCGAGCTCGAGTCCCCGCCCACAAAGACAAGTCACTGTTCAAACGAATGTTGCCTTAATTGACTCCCCCATCCCGGGCACAGATTCTTTCCGAAGGATACTCAATATAAGTTCCACCGGGAAGCCAAGCACCAGAGATTGAGGAAAATCAGATAATCCAGCATCAGGCGTCTCGCGTCTGTTATTTAAGCAGAGAAGATGTTATAGGTGATATTCTCAATACGGCCGTTCAGAATGGTTCAGCGGATGTAAATTATGGATCATTATTAGGTCTTGTAATTTTAAACAAAACATTCTGAATACACGCGATAAACTATGAATATTATTATATCGGAGTTTTTAATTAGGATCGCGAATCAAGTAAAAATACTGATAAGTATAAGTTTGTAATTACTACCGACATTGTATTTGTGATCAAAACTGACATTGTGTTTTTAGTTAAAACTCAAGTATACTAAGAACGTAACGGAATAAAGTAGTGTTATTAAAAAAATTATAATAATTTACATTATAAATTCTGATTAATATCAAGATACTGATCCAACATCACATCTTCAAGGGCTCCTCACAAGCTACACATTTCATTCAGGCACTTTAGAACGTCCATGTAGTAACTTGTTCACACTTGAAATCTGCCTCGACCAAGTTGGCAGAACGCGCCCTTACCCTTTCTGAACCAAAGGGCAGGGTAGAACACGGCAGGTATATGTCAATTCTCACGACCAGCGGCCATTACAGGAAGAAAATGTCTTCAAATGTCTTCAATATTAAAATAACGATTATTAGCGAGAAATTTCAAAATCCAATAGGTTTGTAAATTCAATAATCTCCTTGTTTTACTGATGTGGAATAATATTTATTTTTTTAACATACAAATTGTTAGAATTCAAGAGAATATTCTTTAAAATTATTTAATTTTTTTATGACGAGAAACTTCCGGAAAAAGTTCAGAAGGAAGTTCCGGAGGAATTCTTGGAGGAACTCCAGGATGAATTCCGGATGTTTTTTTCTGGAGGAATACCTGATGGATTTTTGAAAGATATTTCTGAGGAATTACTGAAGCAATTTCCGGTGGAATTCCTGAAGAAACTTTTGGAGAAATTCTTGGAGGTAGTTCTGGATGAATTCTTGGAGGAGCTTCCTGATGTATTGCTGCAGAAATTTCCGAAAGCGATCCTGGAGGAAATACCAGATAAATTTCATAGTATACTTACGGAGGCATTCTTGGAGAGTCATTCGGCAACTTTCTTAAAAGATCTTCCAGAGGAAGAACTTCCGGAGGGATCCCTTGTGGAGCTTCCGCCGCAATCCCGGGAAAACTTTCGGAAAAAATCCTGGAAGAACTACTGGAGGAATTCGTGAAGGAACTACTGAAGGAGTTCTGGAGAAACTTCTGGAACTTCTTCCAAATGAAGTCCTGGAGGATTTTTGGAAAAATCCCTGAAACTTTCGGACAATTTCCTGGAGGGATTACAGAAAGAATGCCAGGACGATTTTTTGAAGAAATTCATAGAGGAATTCGCGTAGTAAATACTGGAATAATGTCCAAAAATATTTCTAGAAGAATAATCAAAGGAATTCAAGGAAAAATTTAACAAAAGTGTGTAGTAAGTTTCCTTTGAATTTCTTTTAGGTAGATTTTTCCGTAGAAATTTACCTTGAAAATTATGAGAAATACACATTTAACACCAGCATAATTTCAATTTCTTATTGACATTCGTAAGAATTTTAATTGAAAATTAATTGAGACAATTTTCTTGTGGAAATTAAAAGGGATTTATTGAGGATATAAATAAGGGTATAAATAAGGGTATGCGATAACACACTTTTCCTAACGAAACGAAACGAAACGAAACGAAATTTAAAATGTCTTTGTTGATTCGGAACGAAACGAAACGAAATATAGATTTACTTTCGAGTCTTCGAAACGATACGAAATCAGGGTCCATTTAATTCGAAATTTTTCGAAACGAAACGAAATTTTATTTTTTTTCCGCGGAATTTTTATTAAATTGGTTTTATATTATGTACGGATTTTCGATTTTACTTTTCAAAATCAAATAACTGTTTTGCGATAAATAGAGTTATAATAAGAGAAGAAGTAGTCTGTGGTAAATCACCTCGTTCCCGTTTATATACAATTGACAATAAGGCAATACTTCAGCATTTGTGCCGCTTTCAAAGCAATACATGGAGCGTGTTCTTCCGAATCTGATCAATCAGTTCTGTTTTATATTAATAAGTATATGAATTGTGCCCTTCCGCGTAGGAGGAAATTCTCACTGAACAACATGATATTGAAAGGTACACGATTGGAACTTTCGAATACAGTCAAATTTCTTGGCGTAGTTCTTGATACCAAACTTAACTGGAACATGCATTTAGAACACGTCATTAATAAAGCGACAAATGCTCTATGGATCAGAAAACGAGTTTTTGGTAGGCAATGGGGACTTAAGCCGAAAATTATCCGTTGGATATATTCAGCTATAGTAAAACCAAGAATTACCTATGGTTCGTTGGACTGGTGGTCAAAGACGAAAGAGAAGAATGCTCAGATGAAACTCGAAAAACTTCAACGATTAGCGACTATCTCAATTACAGGTGCAATGAGCAGTACACCATCGAGTGCACTAAATGCTTTACTGTACATGCTTCCTCTGCATCAAATTGTACAATAAGAAGCTCAAAAGATTGCCTTGAGGATCAGAAGATCCGAAAACCTCTTAGGAGGTGACCTTAAGGGTCATCTTAGCATTCTAAAAAAAACTTCAGTTTAAACTCCCTAGTAATAAACAATGAAAACTGGATGAAGAAAAAGTACAATTTCAATAGACTGTAATTGATCCTGGGCGCAAAACATTCAACCGGAGGACCAACACTTCGTTCAGGATCAATTACGTTTTATACTGACGGTTCAAAATTGAACAACTAAGTGGGAGCAGGAGTTACTGGCCCTGGGATAGACATATCGATTCCCATGGGCAGTTAGCCATCCGTATTCCAAGCGGACGTTCACGCAATTCTAGAGTGTTCTGTAATATGTTTGCGTAGGAACTACAGACACTCAAATATATGCATAATGTCCGACAGCCAAGCAGCTTTGAATGCATTAAAGTCGGCAACATGAACTTCAAAACAAGTTTGGGAATGCATTCAGTCCCTCCAAAAATGGTCTTCCAGGACACTGTGGAATAGATGGTAACGAAAAAGCCGATATGCTGGCGAGACTCGGATCATCAAGTCGGTTTACAGGGCCGGAACCTTTTTGCAGCTTACCAACTTCTTCTCTTCGTATGAAGATATGGGAATCTATGAAAATAGAAACCAATTTCAGGAACGCAACTAATGCCAGGCAATCAAAACGCTTTATCACTCCAAATGTTTCCATAACTCGCAACATCTTAGAATTATCTAAAAAAGACCTACACACTTTAAATAAATTGCAGATTTCTGTGATATTTCACCGAAATCTCAACAGCAGAACTGTTCGGTAAAAATTTTACAGATTTTTTGGTGGTTTTGACAGTTGAACAAAGGAAAATACCGCAGAAAATCGGTGAAATAATTACCAAACAAATCTGCTGTTGAGATTTCGGTGAATTGAAGCAAAATTCACCGAAATCTGTGAAATGATTTAAGTGTGTAAGCACTTATACGGGTCGATATCTTTTGAAACTTATAGGTAAACTTCAAAATGATCTATGTCGCTTCTGTGATATAGAAAAGAATACTCGGAGCATCTGTTATGCCGTTGTTCGGCAATTTTCGAACAAGACAAAAGTTCCAGTTGGAATGTAGAACCATTGAAGAAGAATAAATAAGCGTTAATAGAAAAAATGTATAACATAAAGTTTTGAAAATAGTTTTATGATTTAGTTCAGCGGCGCAGCCAAAATTTTTGCTAATATGAAGTATGGTTTAAGTTTAAATTTGTTTCGAAATTCCGCGGAATTCCGTTAAATTTCGTGAAAAGCTGGGTTTTTCTTGCGAAATTTTTGTAATTTTACGAAACGAAACGAAATGAAGAAATCAGATTTCGCCATGCTCAAATTCCGCGAAATTCCGCGGAATTTCGTTTCGAACCACCTGAAACGAAATTTTTCGAAATACCGCATATGCTTAGATTCAAATGTCTTCAAATTGAAGACATGTCTTCAAATCTGGCATCTTTGCTCATATCCGCCAAATCCGCATCAAAAACAGCCATGTCAAGTCTCTCCGCACTAGTCATTCTCAGACTTGATCGATCCGCATCAATACAATAGGTAGTAGCTCAGTTTGTGCCACTCAATGCAAGAACAGGCAAAATAGCATCAACCATTCGTCCCTAGTCAATCGATTGTAAAACATTCTTTCAATAAATATGTTCTTATTTTCTTTTAAACAAAAACTTGTAAACTTTCTTTACTTCTTAATATCCTAATATCGTATGATAAAACATAATACATTACATAATGATATCTACACAAAAATCCATTATCCTTTATGTGAAAATATAATCAATCAAAGGGGATTTTCACGTAAAATTTACCTAGTCATACCATGGAATGGGTTGAAGTTTGACATGTTTTGTCATTTATTATCATCCCGTAGCATTTACGTGAAAAGTGCTGTGAAAAAAATCCATGTAAGTTTTCACGTAAACCTTACGATAATATTTTTCAGAGTGTAGTCTAAGACTATTATTATGTTATAACAAGTAGCTTAATCGTTTCCAAACTAACTGTTATTATCTTTGATGTACTAATGATTAGTCATTAGTCAGCTATAGAATTCACTTTTCGGTGGGGAAGCAAAACTCCATCACGCCCATTCCCTATTTATTAGTAAACATTTACGAGAATGAAGCCGTCATAAGATTGTTCATATACCATTTTTATAATATATGATATTTTTCAATTCAACTTATCTCATCGTCACAAGGAACGGATCAGCAAAGAATTGCGAAAAGAAGAGATCTCACATCATTATCTATAATGAAAAAGGACCCTGCCTGACTGCACCACCATTATTCAGAGCTCCAAGACAGGATGTCCATTGGATCACACGCACATGCGTTAAACCAGTGCGTCAATGCCAGATATGTGACACGGGACCAAACAAAAATAATCAACATGTGATATCACCAAGACATGATACGTCTTTAGGTGCCTTCTCAGTGTTAATGGCGCGAACCCACCCATCGCACCAAGACAACATATCAGAGGGGGAGGAATATCATTGTACTTGCCACATAATATACAAATTTATGCATTTGGCTGGCATCGGAAACTCTCTGTGGAGAGTGCTTCTTGAGCACTATAAGCATAGAGTCTTGTAAAAAGGTAATTGCCATAAATGCAATAATCTTGCAAAAGACCAAGAAAATGTTATTTGTTCAATTAACTAAAAGCGAAGGTAATTTGCTAGACTACTTGACATTGACTATGGAAATATACCATTCGATTGGATATAACTGGCTTTTAGTGAAATATTTGATTAGTTGGTCAGATATTGACAGCAGTATGATTAATGTGATTATCCAAGTCTTTTTGGTCGTTCAGACAAACATTGCCGTACAAGCCAAAGCGACTGGAATAAATCAAATTCTAATACTGAAGGCTATCAAACCTATTCGGATTGCGTTTGGATTGCTAAATAAATGATGTCATTCATTCTGCAACCATTATTGAATAATTCGAAAAAAATACTTGAGGTCATAAATTACCTCTATCGACCTTACAAAAGCCGATGCAGTGACACCTCTTTTAAAGTAGCTAAAAAATATCGCATTCTGCGAGCGGCTGGCAATTCCAGCCCATAATATTTACATACAGGGAAATGCGCGCGACGACTCACGCACAAAGCACACTCGTCGTCGTCTTGTGTAGACCACTTACCTGCATCTGTGCAAGCCTTGATGTCATACCGGCGGGGGTGGCTCCGGCCATCGCCGTCACCGTCGTTGTCGGGCCTTGTGTCGCCATATTAGGTCCGGGGGCACGCTTACTTGTTGCAGCCAGCTACAAAAAAAAAGTTGCTCTCTGTCACCCGATCTTTTCCACCTTGATGATGGCTCTTCTGGTACCGCACCGCAAACACTGACTACTGGCTGATTCACCACTGCCTGGCACTGCACTCGCTCTCTCCACCGCACGCACCACTTTTCGACTGATGGCGCACTTCTCGCTGTTTCTTTTACACGTGAGTTGTCGATCGGATTTGGCACTGACACTGATTGACGATTTGTGATCCGGAACTTACTGCGATTGATTATTTGCCTACACACGCACGTGTTTTCGAGATCAATTATTGGAATATAATAGGGGAAATGACGGCAATGGCAGGTTTTGTTCTTTTATTGGCAGGGGTTTTGGTTTGAAATCTTTTTAGATTTGGTCATATGATTTATTGATTCAACCAAATTAAAGCACAAATGGTCATAGAAACTCCACCCCTGACCATAATTGAACGAAACCCGTCAAAGTAGTCGTTTCCCCTATAACGAAATACGATCTTCACCGCGTAGTTGCCGGATGATATTCGCTAGCGATACTCCTGGTTTAAGTAAACTTCTTCCTTTAAAGTGATTCAACGGCGACTTCCTTGAGTTGATCGTAAAAATAACCGCTCAGCAATGAATCTTCGTTATATGTATTTCACTTAACTCTATCGGGTTGCAAACAGACCGGTAAATGTGCGTTTGTGGAACCTCGGTACGCCACTGATGTGAAGTTTTTTTTTTTGCAACTGAACGGTCTTCAGTGAGTCATTTTGAATGACGACGACGACGTTGGGCGAAGGCGATCATGGCGTAGGTATGAAACCGGCCATTTTCGGGTTCATAGCTGTTGCAAATTGTCAATTTTACCTTTCTTGTTTATCGACATTGTGGTAAAAAGCTTAGCTTTTCCGATTATTGCAGATTTTTCTTTTGTTGAATATAAATGTTTCGGAGGAAAAAAGAAGTTTTATGAAATATCAGAATTTAAAATGCGATTAATTTTTACCCACGTTAAAGTAAATTTTTTTATGGACAAAATATGTTTGCGTGTGAATTATTGTACAAATTTTTCAATTGTCTTGATTTGCTTCAAATTCTAAATTTGACCTTTGATTTGATCTATTTTTTGGGAATTATTCGGACTTGGCATTATTTTTCGGAAATGGCGATCAGTATTCAATCTTGGAATTATTTTGAATTGGCGATCAGTATGTAATCGAGCCAATAAGATCTAAAGATGTTTCCTTTGATTTTTTTGTAGAAATGAAAACCAATAAGATTGCAGTAGATTTTTTCATGGCTGTATTCCGAATGCAATTCATGATTAAACAACGATTTTATTAAAACATTATAAAGATTATGGTGAAGCTTTTGATCAATTGAACAATTATGCTACTTTGCTGATTTTGGTGAGTCACGGAGTAAGAATCGTAGAAATGTGCATTCGGTCCATGGCAAATCAAGCCGAAAAATCTATCACCTAAGTTCAGCATCATTACCAAGTGGATTAATCTGTGATTTTTGCCCACGTTCCTCGCAATAGGAACTAAAGCAATAATGTATCAACTTCCAATCGCGGATACGTAGTCGGTACTAGTTTGTTTCGGTCGGATGGGGGCGACTTTTGTCGAAACGTTCGTTCTCCATGTGGCGCGGAAACAAAGTGACATTAGACGCGTGGGAATGCACCAGCGCCGACCGTTTGCTCTGGCTGTTGGCGGGTCCTGTTCCACCACCAACCAGTCGAATACGAGATAGAAAAATGGATCGTGCGATGACCTAGTTGAATCGATCTGTGGTGAGGAGCAACAAACTGCGGCTGAAATGGTAGTAATGACACCATCAATAGGCTGAGCTCGCGGGGACGAAAAAGGGAAGATTGTCCAGATTTGGAGATGATTGGTGGTATGAAGATTAAATTCACTGACAGCAGCTAAGTGGTGACCTTCAAACGTTGTTTCGGGTACCTATAAGGGATTAGTTTTGAGGTTTATACTGCGCAGTGGAATTTAACGAAATGTAAGTTGTAACAACCAACCGCCCAACAACATTGTGACTACTCAAACATTTTCGCCTAACGAGACTCCAATTATATATGTTGATGAGAAATTTAAAAGTTTCACAATTCCTATAATCAAAACTTCAACAAAATTTCCATACTGTTTTAGGTATTCGAAATAAATTAATTTACACGGCCAATTGGTACATATAAATGTAGCTTGATAGAATAATGATATGTATAAATAAATTCAAATTAATTTGCCAAAACAAGAAAATAAATTAAATAATCAGTACAGTCGCCTCTCCACATCTCGATATTGAAGGGACCATCGAGATAGGGAGAGATCGAGGAATGGAAGGAAAATTGAAATGGGTACTAGATCCAAAAAGCTCGTTGCTATGAAAAACGACAACAAAACAAATGTCGTTTCCTGTTGTTGATGTGTTTGTTATTGTCCAAAGTTGGTCTAGTAGCCTAAAAAACTGACCATATCGAGATATGGAGAGTGAATCCTGAACAATATCGAGATAGAGAGGCATCGAGATAGGGAGGTTATCGAGATGTAGAAAGCCCAAATGTATGTAGATTGAAGGGACTGAGAAAACCATCGACATAGGGAGAGATATCGAGATATAGAACATCGAGATGTGGAGAGTCGACTGTATAATTATGTTATCATAAGCAAATGAACATAGAAACCCTTGAAATAATAAACAATCTAAGGACTCCGATTTAACGGAAAGAACTGATAAGGGAAGTTATTATTCAGATAGAGACAAATATTCTAAAACATATGGATCCCGATTGAGAAGGCGGAAATCCTTAAATTCAGTTTCCGACGAGGAAGGCGGTGATCATAGAAAATAAAGGCAATAAAACCTTCTAAATCGAGATGAGCCGGCCAAGGGCCGAAAATCTCATTAATAAAGATAAATAATAATAATAACCTTCTAAATGAAATATGCGAATCATATTTCGGACTCCGAAAGGGAAGGCGGAGATCCTTGAACATGGGTACTGATTGAAAAGGCAGATGCTCTGTAATAAACTTTAAGATTAAGGTGGAATTCAAATATATCCTATTGCCTACTCCGATGGGGAAGGCAGAGATTCTGATGATTACCGCTCGGCTCTACTCAGCACAAGTACTTGCACTTTTTTTCTACTTGCAACTTCTAACAACTACCATAGCAACACTACTAATATTCTTCTAATGTTTTTTCTCAGTAATTCGAACATGACTGAACACGAGACGAGCTACTGAAGAAAATAAAATTGAGAACGAAGATATGCCACGAAGATCCGAATGAAACTAGTGATGTCGAATTACTGGTACAGCAGCCAGAAGCTATTTAACATGTCATAGCAGAGCTCGCATCGATACGTCATTGCCAGTAATGTCTTGGGCATCAACCGGCCTCCATGAGCGGTATGCCAATCAACGCATTAGGTATTCCGGAATGTCTTCCTTTGGATGGAGAAACTTAGATAGAAAATCTTATGAGCACTGGAGACAAATCATTCGAATTTAATGAAGTCAACTGATGAAAGGACTAGGATGGGTATTTTTAAAACCAAAGCTAAAACCAACCCGACCTGGAATGGCGGATGAGAAAATAGAACCGTATTCCAATGCCCTTGCCTGATTGAATGAGTATTCTGGTTCAATGACATATATAGGGGAACTGCTCCTGGAGTTCATTTCATGGCTCCAATGTTCATACCATCAAAAACAAAGCATTTGAAAGGAGGCTCGGAAGCCTCCTTTCAAGAGTCTCGGAAGCCTCCTTTCAAAAGGCTCAGAAGCCTCCTTTCAAGATGGTTGGAAGCCACCTTTCAAGAGGCTCGGAAGCCTCCTTTCAAGATGGTTGGAAGCCTACTTTCAAGAGACTCAGAAGCCTCCTCTTCAAGAGGCCCGGAAGCCTCCTTTCAAGAGGCCTGGAAGCCTCCTTTCAAGAGGCTCGGAAGCCTCCTTTCAAGAGGCTCAAGCCTCCTTTCAAGAGGCTCAGGAAGCCTCCTTTCAAGAGGCTCAGAAGCCTCCTTTCAAGAGGCCTGGAAGCCTCCTTTCAAGAGGCTCGGAAGCCTCCTTTCAAGAGGCTCAAGCCTCCTTTCAAGAGGCCTGGAAGCCTCCTTTCAAGAGGCTCAGAAGCCTCCTTTCAAGAGGCTCAGAGCCTCCTTTCAAGAGGCTCGGAAGCCTCCTTTCAAGAGGCCTGGAAGCCTCCTTTCAAGAGGCTCAGAAGCCTCCTTTCAAGAGGCTCCAGCCTCCTTTCAAGAGGCCTGGAAGCCTCCTTTCAAGAGGCTCAGGAAGCCTCCTTTCAAGAGGCTCAGAGCCTCCTTTCAAGAGGCTCAGAAGCCTCCTTTCAAGAGGCTCAGGAAGCCTCCTTTCAAGAGGCTCAGGAAGCCTCCTTTCAAGAGGCTCAGGAAGCCTCCTTTCAAGAGGCTCAGAAGCCTCCTTTCAAGAGGCCTGGAAGCCTCCCTTCAAGAGGCTCGGAAGCCTCCTTTCAAGAGGCTGGAAGCCTCCTTTCAAGAGGCTCAGAAGCCTCCTTTCAAGAGGCCTGGAAGCCTCCTTTCAAGAGGCTCAGAAGCCTCCTTTCAAGAGGCTCAGGAAGCCTCCTTTCAAGAGGCTCAGAAGCCTCCTTTCAAGAGGCTCAGAGCCTCCTTTCAAGAGGCTCAGAAGCCTCCTTTCAAGAGGCTCAGGAAGCCTCCTTTCAAGAGGCTCAAAGCCTCCTTCAAGAGGCCCGGAAGCCTCCTCCAAGAGGCTCAGGCCTCCTTTCAAGAGGCTCGGAAGCCTCCTTTCAAGAGGCTCGGAAGCCTCCTTTCAAGAGGCCTGGAAGCCTCCTTTCAAGAGGCTCAGAAGCCTCCTTTCAAGAGGCTCAGGAAGCCTCCTTTCAAGAGGCTCAGAAGCCTCCTTTCAAAAAGGCTCAGAAGCCTCCTTTCAAGAGGCCTGGAAGCCTCCTTTCAAGAGGCCCGGAAGCCTCCTTCAAGAGGCTCGAAGCCTCCTTCAAGAGGCTCAGAAGCCTCCTTTCAAGAGGCCTGGAAGCCTCCTTCAAGAGGCTCAGAGCCTCCTTTCAAGAGGCCTGGAAGCCTCCTTTCAAGAGGCCTCGGAAGCCTCCTTCAAGAGGCTCAGAGCCTCCTTTCAAGAGGCTCAGGAAGCCTCCTTTCAAGAGGCCAGGAAGCCTCCTTTCAAGAGGCTCAAGCCTCCTTTCAAGAGGCCTTGCAAGCCTCCTTTCAAGAGGCTTTGGAAGCCTCCTTTCAAGAGGCTTTGGAAGCCTCCTTTCAAGAGGCTTTGGAAGCCTCCTTTCAAGAGGCTTTGGAAGCCTCCTTTCAAGAGGCTTTGGAAGCCTCCTTTCAAGAGGCTTTGGAAGCCTCCTTTCAAGAGGCTTTGGAAGCCTCCTTTCAAGAGGCTTTGGAAGCCTCCTTTCAAGAGGCTTTGGAAGCCTCCTTTCAAGAGGCTTTGGAAGCCTCCTTTCAAGAGGCTTCAGCCTCCTTTCAAGAGGCTTTGGAAGCCTCCTTTCAAGAGGCTTTGGAAGCCTCCTTTCAAGCGGCTTTGGAAGCCTCCTTTCAAGAGGCTTTGGAAGCCTACTTCAAGAGGCTTTGGAAGCCTCCTTTCAAGAGGCTTTGGAAGCCTCCTTTCAAGAGGCTTTGGAAGCCTCCTTTCAAGAGGCTTTGGAAGCCTCCTTTCAAGAGGCTTTGGAAGCCTCCTTTCAAGAGGCTTTGGGAGCCTCCTTTCAAGAGGCTTTGGGAGCCTCCTTTCAAGAGGCTTTGGAAGCCTCCTTTCAAGAGGCTTTGGAAGCCTCCTTTCAAGAGGCTTTGGAAGCCTCCTTTCAAGAGGCTTTGGAAGCCTCCTTTCAAGAGGCTTTGGAAGCCTCCTTTCAAGAGGCTTTGGAAGCCTCCTTTCAAGAGGCTCGGAAGCCTCCTTTCAAGAGGCTTTGGAAGCCTCCTTTCAAGAGGCTTTGGAAGCCTCCTTTCAAGAGGCTTTGAGCCTCCTTTCAAGAGGCTTTGGAAGCCTCCTTTCAAGAGGCTTTGGAAGCCTCCTTTCAAGAGGCTTTGGGCCTACTTTCAAGAGGCTTTGGAAGCCTCCTTTCAAGAGGCTTTGGAAGCCTCCTTTCAAGAGGCTTTGGAAGCCTCCTTTCAAGAGGCTTTGGAAGCCTCCTTTCAAGAGGCTCGGAAGCCTCCTTTCAAGAGGCTCGGAAGCCTCCTTTCAAGAGGCTCGGAAGCCTCCTTTGAAGAGGCTCGGAAGCCTCATTTCAAGAGGCTTTGGAAGCCTCCTTTCAAGAGGCTTTGGAAGCCTCCTTCAAGAGGCTTTGGAAGCCTCCTTTCAAGAGGCTTTGGAAGCCTCCTTTCAAGAGGCTTTGGAAGCCTCCTTTCAAGAGGCTTTGGAAGCCTCCTTTCAAGAGGCTTTGGAAGCCTCCTTTCAAGAGGCTTTGGAAGCCTCCTTTCAAGAGGCTTTGGAAGCCTCCTTTCAAGAGGCTTTGGAAGCCTCCTTTCAAGAGGCTTTGGAAGCCTCCTTTCAAGAGGCTTGGAAGCCTCCTTTCAAGAGGCTTTGGAAGCCTCCTTTCAAGAGGCTTTGGAAGCCTTCTGTCAAGAGGCTTTGGAAGCCTCCTTCAAGAGGCTTTGGAAGCTTCCTTTCAAGAGGCTTTGGAAGCCTCTTTTCAAGAGGCATTTGAAGCCTCCTTTCAAGAGGCTTTGGAAGCCTCCTTTCAAGGGGCTTTGGAAGCCTCCTTTCAAGAGGCTTGGAAGCGTGCTTTCAAGAGGAGCCTCCTTTCAAGAGGCTTTGGGAGCCCTTCAAGAGGCTTTGGTAGCCTCCTAGCAGGAGGCTTTGAAATCTCCTTTCAAGAGACTTTGGAAGCCTCCTTTCAAGAGGCTTTGGAAGCATCCTTTCAATAGGCTTTGGAAGCCTCCATTCAAGAGGCCTCCATTCAAGAGGCCTCCTTTCAAGAGGCTTTGAAACCTCCTTTCAAGAGACTTTGGAAGCCTCCTTTCAAGAGGCTTTGGAAGCCTCCTTTCAAGAGGCTTTGGAAGCCTCCTTTCAAGAGGCTTTGGAAGCCTCCTTTCAAGAGGCTTTGGAAGCCTCCTTTCAAGAGGCTTTGGAAGCCTCCTTTCAAGAGGCTTTGGAAGCCTCCTTTCAAGAGGCTCGGAAGCCTCCTTTCAAGAGGCTTTGGAAGCCTCCTTTCAAGAGGCTTTGGAAGCCTCCTTTCAAGAGGCTTTGGAAGCCTCCTTTCAAGAGGCTTTGGAAGCCTCCTTTCAAGAGGCTTTGGAAGCCTCCTTTCAAGAGGCTTTGGGAGCCTCATTTCAAGAGGCTCGGAAGTCTTCTTTCATGAGGCTCGGAAGCCTTAAACGAAATATAAAGAGTGCAGTAGAGTTGAATTGCATTTTGTTTAAACTTTGTGAAATCAAAAGCGTACCTCATACGCGTAATTTTAAAGCCATCATACTGTACTGAATGTCAATGTGAAGTATTGATAAGGTCGTATAAACACATCATGAAACACACGTGAATATTCTACCTTATGATATCACCTGCAGCAAATATGCGATTCATCTTGCTGAAATTTTGATTAAAGTATTGTTTGCTTACTTGCATCATGCCCTTAAGAGAGATTTAATTTTTTCGCCCGCCCTATACTTAAGCGTTCTCATTTACAATTCTGGAAGCTGTGTAAACTAATTTCGAAAAAATTACCTCAGGAATTTGGATTTTTTTTTCGAGAAACTTAGAGGAATTCTCCTATACAATTACGATTAATTTCTAATAAATTTCCAACGGAATTCAAAGCAGTTTGTCGACAGAATTTCGAGCAATAACAAGAGAAATACCAAGGATTTGGTTTTCCGTGGAATATGCAAACAATTTTTATATGATATTTTGTGTAATTCCAGTTAACAATGTTGTGAACTTTTTTCAGAAAAAATAACCAGTTGTGGTCGAAAGAATCAAACTTTTCAGTGAAATTTTTAAAGTTTCAAAGAATTTTGGGTTCAGAGGAATTTCTCGTTAAAATTAAACGATTAAAAAAAATTGAAGAATACCCACTAAAAATTTGAGAAACTTCTTGTGAAACGTTAGAAGATATTCCTGTATGAATGCAGGAGAAATCAACAACTTTAGGGTAAATTAAAAAAAAGAAACCTGAAGCAACTAGTTGAAAGGCTTGTTTTGTTGAAAAATATGATCTATCATTTAGAGTAAAAACGACCATATAATTTCCCACTCTAGCCACAACTATGTAGAAAAGCTATTAACAATTCAGTATTTCATATTTAGCTGTAACACTTAATTGGCGATCTTATAATTCTGTCGCACAGGTTAATGCTCTCAATCATATATCAGAGGCATGAGATATAAATTCGTATGAAATTACATTTTGTTTTTGTACCACACTTTATTTTTGGGAAAAACTAGGGTTACTGCTCCTGGACTTCATCTCATAGCTCCGATATTGGTCCTACGAAAAACAAAGCAATGAGAAGGTATTTGATTTGTTTATTATTTTTGTGATTTTTTTCAGCAGTGAGCACGCATGTTAGCAAAAAGAAGCGACGAAATTGGTGCCGTATTTCTTTGTTTCGCGATGAGATGAATATATGTTCAGTGAGATTGAAAACGGAACAGTTCCCCTATATGTTAGTACAGAGTTATAGAAGTCTTTATGCTTTTTAAATGCATAATGAATTTTGAATTGTTAATAACTTTTGGAAACAAATTTTGTTGCCATATCGCCCTATAGTCTTCACCATTTTCAATTATCGTCACAAGAAGAATTAAAATTAATTTGACCATAACTGCTATGTTACATTTGAACTGTTTTGATTAAGTTGAATAAGAACAGCTTTCTTATTCAACTTAATCAAAAACAGTTCAAATGTAACATAGCAGTTATGGTCAAATGCGTGCTATTTAATAAAAAATACTGCTAAAAATATGTCTTTTATCCAAATACATGTGTAACTCAAATCAGAATCACTCGTTTGTGTTTAATAAGTCATTTGCTTTGGAAGCCTCCTTTCAAGAGGCTTTGGAAGCCTCCTTTCAAGAGGCTTTGGAAGCCTCCTTTCAAGAGGCTTTGGAAGCCTCCTTTCAAGAGGCTTTGGAAGCCTCCTTTCAAGAGGCTTTGGAAGCCTCCTTTCAAGAGGCTTTGGGAGCCTCCTTTCAAGAGGCTTTGGGAGCCTCCTTTCAAGAGGCTTTGGAAGCCTCCTTTCAAGAGGCTTTGGAAGCCTCCTTTCAAGAGGCTTTGGAAGCCTCCTTTCAAGAGGCTTTGGAAGCCTCCTTTCAAGAGGCTTTGGAAGCCTCCTTTCAAGAGGCTTTGGAAGCCTCCTTTCAAGAGGCTTTGGAAGCCTCCTTTCAAGAGGCTTTGGAAGCCTCCTTTCAAGAGGCTTTGGAAGCCTCCTTTCAAGAGGCTTTGGAAGCCTCCTTTCAAGAGGCTTTGGAAGCCTCCTTTCAAGAGGCTTTGGAAGCCTCCTTTCAAGAGGCTTTGGAAGCCTCCTTTCAAGAGGCTTTGGAAGCCTCCTTTCAAGAGGCTTTGGAAGCCTCCTTTCAAGAGGCTTTGGAAGCCTCCTTTCAAGAGGCTTTGGAAGCCTCCTTTCAAGAGGCTTTGGAAGCCTCCTTTCAAGAGGCTTTGGAAGCCTCATTTCAAGAGGCTTTGGAAGCTTCCTTCCAAGAGGCTCGTAAGCCTCCTTCCAAGAGGCTTTGGAAGCCTCCTTCCAAGAGGCTTTGGAAGCCTCCTTTCAAGAGGCTTTGGAAGCCTCCTTTCAAGAGGCTTTGGGAGCCTCCTTTCAAGAGGCTTTGGGAGCCTCCTTTCAAGAGGCTCGGAAGCTTCCTTTCAAGAGGCTCGGAAGCCGTAAACGAAATATAAAGAGTGCAATGGAGTTGAATTGCATTTTATTTAAACTTCGTGAAATTAAAAGCGTATCTCAAACGCGCAATTTGAACGCCATCATACTGTATTGAATGTCAATGTGAAGTATTGATAAGGTCGTATAAACACATCATGAAACACACGTGAATATTCTACCTCATGATATCACCTGCAGCAAATATGCGATTGAAGTTGCTGAAACTTTGATTATAGTATTGTTTGCTTACTTGCATCATGCATTTAAGAGAGATTCATTTTATCCGCCCGCCCTACACTTAAACGATCTTAATTACAATTCTGGAAGCTGTGTAAACTAATTTCGAAAAAATTACCTCAGGAATTTGGATTTTTTTTTCTTGAAACTTAGAGGAATTCTCCTATACAATTACGATTAATTTCTAATAAACTTCCAACGGAATTCAAAGCAGTTTGTCGACAGAATTTCGAACAATACCAAGAAAAATACCAAGGATTTGGTTTTCCGTGGAATATGCAAACAATTTTTATATGATATTTTGGGTAATTCCAGTTAACAATGTTGTGAACTTTTTTCAGAAAAATAACCAGTTGAGGTTGAAAGAATCAAACTTTTCAGTGAAATTTATAAAGTTTCAAAGAATTTTGGGTTCAGAGGAATTTCTCGTTAAAATTAAACGATTAAAAAAAAATGAAGAATACCCACTAAAAATTTGAGAAACTTCTTATGAAACTTTAGATGATATTCCTGTATAAATGCAAGAGAAATCAACAACTCTTTCGGGTAAATGAAAAAAAGGAACCTGAAGCAACTAGTTGAAAAGCTTATTTTGTTGAAAAATAGGATCTATCATTTAGAGTAGACAACGACCATATCATTTCCCATTCTAGCCACAACAATGTTGAAAACCTATTAAAAATCCAGTATTTTATATTTGGCTTATAATTGGCGATCTTATAATTCTGTCGCACAGGTTAATGCTCTCAATCATATATCAGAGGCATGAGATATAAATTCGTATGAAATTACATTTTGTTTTTGTACCACACTTTATTTTTGGGAAAAACTATCTGTCAGTACAGAGTTATAGAAGTCTTTATGCTTTGTAAATGCATAATAAATTTTGAATTGTTAATAACTTTTGGAAACAAATTTTGTTGCCATATCGCCCCTTAGTCTTCACCATTTTCAATTATCGTCACAAGAAGAATTAAAATTAATTTACAAGCTGTTCTTATTCAACTTAATCAAAAACAGTTCAAATGTAACATAGCAGTTATGGTCAAATGCGTGCTATTTAATAAAAAATACTGCTAAAAAATATGTCTTTTTATCCAAATACATGTGTAACTCAAATCAGAATCACTCGTTTGTGTTTAATAAGTCATTTGCGCGTAAATGCTTTTTAGGGAACAATGTTCAAACAATAGTTGAAAATATTCCATCTGCCTATCAGTTAACAAACAAGCCTTTTATTTAATTTAAAATTACGAATGTTGACTGCCTTCATTTCCGATCCATTTAATCGACTCCCGATAGGAGTAAATGCACAGCCAAATGGTTTGATTATGTTATCAAACACACGTGAATGGTGCTTTCAGCTCCCATTTGGAAAAACAATGAGTGCATTCACAAATCTCCCCGCCCCGCCATGGTGCGAGTCCATTAACGCTCGAAGCTTTGCACACCGCTTGCCATCCGCATTTAATTGACTCCAAACTCCGGTCCACCCCCCACAGGGATTAAGCACGAAACTTGGTCGAAAATTAATTTCGTTCATTTCCATGTGTCGATCGAGCAGCAATCCGCGCCAGAATCACTGATTAATTAAATGAACTGCTCGCATGTGGAGTTCTCTTCCGCGAAAAACAATAAACACATGGCTGACCGGTAAACGGGGAAGGGCACATCGCTTCGCATTCCGCGCGAACGAAAAGGCGTAACGGAATGTCACACCCTCGCCTTCGCCCTGTCGCAGACAGTCATCGTAGTCGCCGCTCCCGTTGAATCATAGCGATGCCTCCAGCTGGCGTGGTAGTCATCCCCATTCACATTAAATTCGGTTTTTCGCAATTTATCAATAATTTCGCGTTGGATGTACAATGCATTTTTTCAGTTTCGTTAATTTAATTAAAATTCACGGTACATTAAACCACAGTTATTGTCGTCGCCGCGTTGTCACGCCTGAATGGAGTTTTGACAAACCAAAAAATTTGAATTTTGTTTGTGGTCGTTCTGCGGTTGAGTAACTCTACCTTGTAAGCATGAACAACCGCTTTTTCGTTATGAAATCACTGCACTTTGCAATTTTTGTTGGTGCTCTCAATTTTGTTTGCTTTTTCCGCACTTGTAACTGATCAGCACTTCACGACACCTTGCATGACACTATTTTCTCGGAAGAAAGAAAACAATTGACGATTAAAGGTTGCATGAAGAAGAAGAAGTCGAAGGATGATATCTGAAAAATATTGCACGGGGAAGCATACGGGAAGTTTTTTAAAACTCTTTTCAAAAATTCTAGAAGCAATTTAATTAAAACGGTTAGCAGTACGGGGTTGGACTTTCCTTCTACTGCATAATAAACGCAATTTTCGATTTTAAATTTTTTATGTTATCATACTTGATACACAGTATAAGAAAAGTCCAACCACGTACTGCATTCCGTTTTTAATTAAATTGCTTCTAGAATTTTTGAGAAGAGTTTGAAAGAAATTTCCGTATGCTTCCCCGTGCAATATTTTTCTAATATCATCCTTCGATTTCTTCTTCTTCATGCAACCTTTAATCGCCACTAAACGAGTACGGTACAACAAACTTCGTTTCGGAAACGAGCAACGTGCTGGGACGGTTAGAGAAACAAGTCTGGCCGCGACCGCTGTTTGCAAATAACTGAAGACTGCAAACTTGAGCCGATCGGTCAGATTGGGAAGTGAGTCGGCAGCTGGCTGGATCTTGTAGTGAACGGAGTTGCTGGTGAAGCCGGCGTATACATATTTGGGTGGCCGATCATCGTCGTTGTCGCAGTGGGTAGCGACCGGCGTGGCGCAGTAAACCATTGAAGAGGCCGGCAACAGGCGACAAACACCGACCGGCCCAGTTTGTTTTTGTTTATCTTTGCTTCGTTAGTTTCATTCGTTGCGTGCGTTGCGTGCTATGCAGTTAAATGTTATGCGAGGTTTTCAAACGCGTTGCATGACTGTGCGTGGCATCGTGTTGCATACACAGTGGTTTAATTTCCGGCTCTGTATGAAAGTTGTTTTATTTTATGTTCAACAAAAAAAAGAAATTCTATTATTTGAGAATAATTGCAAGTAACTTGTTAGAGTCTGGGAGTAATTGTGATGCGGGGTCCATTTGATTTGTTGAAAGAGTGGGCTGGTCTGTACAAGTCGTCTGACAATACATCTAACACCAATATTTTTTGTATTAGTCAATCAAGGAACATGTTCCATCTGTCAATTTGAAAATAAACCTGGATGGATACTGTCGGTGATTACATTTGATTTGAATTGAGGTGAATTGTAAGAGTAAGAGTAAGAGTAAGAGTAAGAGTAAGAGTAAGAGTAAGAGTAAGAGTAAGAGTAAGAGTAAGAGTAAGAGTAAGAGTAAGAGTAAGAGTAAGAGTAAGAGTAAGAGTAAGAGTAAGAGTAAGAGTAAGGGTAAGAGTAAGAGTAAGAGTATGAGTAAGAGTAAGAGTAAGAGTAAGAGCAAGAGTAAAAGTCCGGTCCGAAATTTGTCGGCGGCCTTATTTTGTCTAATTTTGAATGGAAGCGGGCGGCGGCGGCTTGAATTGGAGTGGCAATTTTATTATTGTTATCGTCTAAATTTTGTTTTGAACATTACGGGAAAATCTTTTGAATTCCGCCGGCAAAATCTGATAAGTTTTCCAAAGGAATTTCATATTCAATATTTATGAGGATTTTTCTTCTTCAGATTTCCAACTGGAAATAATCTAAACTTTCCACTGTAACTTTTATTTCTATAGAAATTCTTTAGAATTTCCAAGATTTTTCTTTTGAATTTCTAAATGAAATTGTTTAACGGAACATGTAGTTTCCGGCTGTTGCAGTCTTGTAACGCAGCAAAAACAAGTTTACTTCTGCATCCAAAATTATTTGAATTTCGGAATTTCCACCCATTTTAAATCCGGAATAACTCCGGAACCAAGTGAAGTGACCAATCCCAGTAATCCATAAAGTATAGCAGAGCATAGTTACTGTGTACTTCGTAGATTGAACACTAGTGATACTCATGTTTTTCTTTTGAAATCCCTATCCAGATTGCTACCAGAAATCAAGATGGATGTGATCCTTGATTTCAATCTAGGATAAAAATCACAAAAGCTTGAGGATTACTACTCCTGGTCACGCCAATCTTCATCGTAACTTTGGAGGGGAAGGAAGTGTTGATGTAGTACTTACCTAATGAGAGGCCCCCGACTTAGCGACACCCTCATAAGTACCAAGTAATTAGATATTGGGGGAGGTATTCGTTGGGTCAGGATTTGCCTGTTGCTGACAATGTGACCATGGTGGTAGATCTTACACCGTAACACACCACGAAAAGGTGTCTACCCAGCGTTACGGGGACCTGCAAGTGAAAAAATCCTAGGAATACATAAAGGCCCTGAAACTTGAATAAAGTCCGCTTCCTTTGGTGAAAGTTACGAAAAAAAGTGTTGAAAGACCAAAAAGTTACAGCCAAAAAGTTTTTTTTTGTTTTCAAAAGGGGCGTTGGTAATGGAAGGGTTAAATCTGTGATTGATAGAGTTAGCCACATAAAACCTTGCAGAGCACAAAACGGAGTGGTTAACTTATTACGATGAGCGATTTATTGTGCGGGAAAAACATTTTTTTTATTTACGTGGATAGAATATACCGACAGAGCCTCCATCTCCTTAAGCCCTTTCATGATTAGTGTACGGCTTCTAAGCATTAGTTTTCATTAAGCATTTCCACAGTTATCACCTGAGAGGTTTCTAGGCCAAGATACAATTTTTGCATTCGTCCATTATATGGCTAATGCGATGAATATGCTCAGGGAAGTAGACCTGTGCGCTACCGCTCCACGCCGTCGCCGCCGTCAAAACTAGAAATCCTACTAGAAATCAGTGCGTTGTTGCAGAAGGTGTGCAGTGTTCAAGCACCTATTGCTGAGAAGCTTGAGACAATCATCGATTTCGGCTTGGCTGTGCGCAGCCTTTGTGACCATTTGCAAGCCGCTGGACAATACGATCATCTCTCCCACCCAACGTTGGTAATGGAACTGGTGGAGAAGCTACCAGCGTACACAAATATGCAGCGGGCGGATTACTCGTGTTTGGCGATTTCATGCTTGGAGTCGTTACATCAGTCAGCAGAGTGACAACATATGTCGGAAGTAATGTCGGCCAGCAAAAACCGAAACAGAAGGGAGCTATAAATACCCATGCTAGTGAAGCAGAAACACCTCAGAAGCTAGGACGTGTGAAAGAACGGATGTGTGTTTGCTGTAAGAAGTTTGGTCATCGAGTAGCAGATTGTGCGTTGTTCAAGACGGTGTCAGGCCATTAGGCCGAAGGCCGTTAGGCCGAAGGCCATTTGGCCGAAGGTCATTAGGCCGAATGGACATTAGGCCGAACGGTCAATTGGCCGAATGGCAATTAGGCCGAATTTGCAAAAAGAAACAAAAAGAAAAAAATGAGAAGTTCTTTCTTCACCTTACCACTTCTTTCTTCCCCCTTTTTGTATCTACCTTATTCTTTCTTCTTTCTTCTTTCTTCTTTCTTCTTTCTTCTTTCTTCTTTCTTCTTCCTTCTCCTTCTTTCTTAATCCTTAATCCTTCCTTCTTCCTTCTTAATTCTTCTTTTTCTTCTTTCTTCTTTCTTCCATATTTCTTCTTCCTTCTTCCTTCATCCTTTTTTCTTCCTTCTTCATTATTCCTTCTTCCTTCTTCCTTCTTCTTTCTTCCTTTTTCCTTCTTCCTTTTACTTCTTCCTTTTTCCTTCTTCCTTCTTCCTTTCTTCCTCTTCCTTCTTCCTTCTTCCTTCCTCCTTCTTTCTTCTTCCTTCTTCCTTCTTTCTTCTTCCTTCTTTCTTCTTCCTTCTTCTTCTTCTTTCTTCCATTTACCTTTTTCTTTCTTCCTTCTTCCTTCTTTCTTCTTCCTTCTTCTTCTTCCTCTTTCTTCCTTCTTCCTTTTTCATTCTTCTTTCTTCTTTCTTTCTTCTCCCTTCTTCTTTCTTCTTTCTTCCTTCTTCCTTCTTCCTTCTCCCTTCTTCCTTTTTCCTTCTTTCTTCTTCTTTCTTCCTTTTTCCTTCTTCCTTCTTCTTTCTTCCTTCTTTCTTCCTTTTTCCTTCTTCTTTCTTCCTTCTTCCTTCTTCCTTCTTCCTTCTTTCTTCTTTCTTCTTCTGTTTTCTTCCATCTTTCTCCCGTCTTCCTACTGTCTTCTGTCTTTTTCCTTCTTCCTTCTTCCTTCTTCCTTCTTCCTTCTTCCTTTTTCCCTCTGCCTTCTTCCTTCCACCTTCTTTCTTCTTCCTTCTTCCTTCTTCCTTCTTCCTTCTTCCTTCTTCCTTCTTCCTTATTCTTTCTTCCTTCTTCCTTCTTTCTTCTTTCTTCCTTTCTTCTTCCTTCTTTTCTTCTTCCTTCTTTTTTCTTTTCTTCTTCCTTCTTCTTCCTTCCTTCTTCCTTCTTCCTTTTTCCTTCTTCCTTCTTACTTCTTCCTCCTTTTTCCATTTTTCTTCTTCCTTCTTCCATCTCCCTCCTTTTTTTTCCTCTTCCGTTCTACTTCTTCCTCACTTCGCACTAGTCACTTCTCACTCCCCAGTACTCATTCGGCCTAATGACCGTTCGGCCTAATGACCATTCGGCCTAATGGCCTTCGGCCTAATGACCTTCGGCCTAACGGCCTTCGGCCTAATGACCCAGCATCGTTCAAGACGTATATGGTAGACAATCTGTGGAAGTATGCGCAGGACAATGGGCTTTGCAGGAGTTGTCTTAATCCTCATCAAAGAAGAAGTTGCCGGAATTCAAGACCGTGTGTGATCGAAGGATGTCAGTACCACCATCATCCACTGCTGCATTCTAATCGTTCCAGTGTTAGCGGACGTTCCAATCAGGGTTTGTCAACCATTCACAAACATATTCATCGGCAGTATAAGCAATCTCTACTGTTTCGCTTTATTCCTGTTATGATATCAGGCCCGCGTGCAACGGTTGAAACGTATGCCTTCCTGAATGATGGTTCAGATCTATCACTGATCGAAAGTAGTCTCGTTGATCAGCTGGGAATAGACGGTTGGAAAAATCTGCTCTGTTTGAAGTGGACAGGGAACGTCACTAGAGTTGAACCTGAATCGAGACAAGTACGAATCATGATAAAGGGACCTGTCAGTAAGCAGCAGTTCTCACTCAAGGATATTCGCACAGTGAAGGAACTCACGTTACCAGAAAAAAATCTCGATTACGACGAATTGTCCCGACGGTATCGATATCTCCAGGGTTTACCAATTGCCAGCTATGACAATGCGGTTTCTCGTCTTTTATTAGGCGTTAAGAACGCAAGCCTCACAGCCCCGCTGCAAGTGAGAGAGGGTTGGAAAGACGATCATATAGCAGTGAAAACCAGACTTGGATGGTGCATCTTTGGCGGCTGCGGGATGAAACTACTCATACGTTGAATTTCCATACCTGTGAATGTTCCAGTGACCGCGGCCTGCATAATGCATTGAAAGAGTATTTCACGATATAGGTTACGGGAGTAAAGCCATTGGTACAGCTAGATTCAGAGAAAGACAAACGCGCCAAGATCATCATGAAGCAGACGACTATTCGGGTTGGCGAGCGGTTTGAAACGAGGCTTCTGTGTAAATACGATCACGTTGAGCTTCCTGACAGCTATAGCATAACAGTAAAGAGTTTCGAGTGTTTGGTACGAAGGATGTCTCGTGATCCTCAGTTGTCTACGAAACTGAGTAAGCAGATAGACGAGTACCGTCAAAAGGGCTATGCACATCGAGCGACACCGGAAGAATTGGAACGGGCTGAACTAAAACGGGTGTGGTACCTACCATTGGGAGCAGTAACAAACCCAAGAAAACCAGGCAAAGCTAGACATATATGGGACATAGCTGCTAGGGTAGATGGCATATCCCTGATTTCCATGCTACTCAAAGGTCCCAATCAGCTAACGTCTCTTCCTGCGACACAATGTTTTTGGCAGTTAAAGGTGGGAGTTTCAGCGGATATCAAGGAATTGTTCCACCAACTGCTGATTCGTGAGCAAGATCGCCATTCCCAACGCTTCCTATACCGGAGTAATCCATCAAATCTCTTCGACATCTATCTTATGAACGTAGCAACCTTCGGATACACGTGTTCTCCGGCTTCGGCACAGTATGTTAAAACAAGAATGCCGGGCATCATTGAAAACCATTACGTGGATAATTTCCTCGATAGTTTCGAAAGTGAGGAAGAGGCAGAACGGGTGTCGCAGGAGGCCGATCGATACACCTGAAAGGAGGATTCCAACTAAGGAATTGGATGTCAAATAGTGCAGACGTTTTACGCGAAATGAATGAAGGTGATCCGGGGATCAGCAAGAGTCTCTACTTGAGCGTGTCGAAGGATAGTGATCGAGTGCTGGGAATATTATGGCAAACCAATGAGGACGCGTTGTGGTTTCCGATGTTAATGAAGGAAAAAATCCAGGAGGTGATAGAAAGTGGAGAGCGTCCAACTAAACGACTAATGCTAAGGTGCTTGATGGGAATATTAGACCCTCTGGGACTTTTAAGCGTATTTCTCGTCCATGGGAAGATCCTTCTTCAAGATGTGTAGCGAGCTGGCCTACGATGGGACGACAAGGTATCAGAAAACATATTTGACCGCTGGGTTCAATGGACCGGTCTGTTTCCAAAGATCGGAGACTTGCGTATCCCACGATACTATTTTATGAAAGCGATCACTCAGACTTTCGAACAATTTCAACTTCACGTTTTTGTTGCCACTAGTGAGTCTGCTTTCTCTGCCGTTGCGTACTTTAGAATTATTACAACAGATGGCGACGCAGAATGCTCAATCGTTGCTGCAAAACGAAGGTGTCTCCGTTGAAACCCCTTTCCATTCGCCGTTTGCTGTCATTCGTGTAGGAGAGTCATAGTGTTAAAGTAAAGCAACGTTTTTTGTGGAGTGACTCTGCAACAGCATTAGCCTGGTTACGAACTGATCATCGCAGGAATAAACAGTATATAGCGTGTCGAATTGGCGAGCTATTATCAACCACTGATGTTGCAGAATGGCGATGGGTATTCAGCAAAATCCGTGTCCAAGTGTAAACGATGAGTGGTTCAAAGGTCCAGAATTCATGCGCCTCCCTGAGAACATTTGGCCGCAACAAGTAAAATGCTCAGCTCAACATGAGGAAGAGCTGCGGCCATGCTTTGGATCCAAGGAGGTATAATTTCGGATAGCATAATAGAGTTTACACTTTTCTCTAAATGAAGGCGACTCCTAGCCTCCTAGGTAGAGTGGCATACGTACACCGGTTCATAAATAACTGTCTGTAGGCGTGTGTGTCGTGGAGAAAGGTTTGACTCAAGGGGCAAGTAACTCTAAACTTCGCGATAATATTACTCATTGGGTCGTATGAACTAAAAGTAGCAAAACTCAACGCTTGTAGTATCTACTCAAAAATAGTCCACAGAGAAAACTACATGTTTGATATGAATAAAAACATTTTCGAACTTATGGGATATGCTACGTTCTAACTTAGAGAGTTCCATCACAGTAGGCAACGCGTTCGGTCGCATTTTTTTTTGTTCAGCTTTTTTCCGCGATCCGTCAGGTAGAGTGGAAGAAAATCTGATGAGCTTATATGATGATGGATAATTGATTTTGCCCGAATGTTTCCGCAAATTTTGTTTTCAGGAACGGGTTTTCTCCGTATTTTCATCCAGAAACCCTGAGAATGGTTATGTGTTAAGTGTACATAATGGATGAAGATTCCCGTTCCTTGCTATGTGATCCCTAAGGATCAACCGGATCAATTTGTCAGGAATACTCTGTTCTAGTGCCCAGAAAAAGCATTGCTTGGAAACGAGCTTATTTAAACTGTTTTTTAGTGAAAAATCTATTATCTTAGTGACTAAATTTCAATAAATTCTATTCAGTCGGTGAAATTAAGATATGGCTGCACTATGGAAACGGGTCGTATGAACATCATAAGATACTCTTTTGAAATTGCGACATAATAAAATGTGATTTTTATAAGTTTTTCTTATGGAATGAATTCCATAAGACGATATTATGATATATTTTGAATATAAGTAAAAAAAATGTAACCTGTCTTCGAACCGTAGACGTCGAGATTAGAAGGCGCGTGATTACATCACACGCCTATCAACGCCTAAAAAAGAAAATATTTCGCTGGATAGCCAATATAAATCCAGAATTTGTCAAAACAAGGTCTTATGATTTTCATAATTCCATTCTTATGAAATGTTCTCATAAGATTGGTCTTATGAAAATTGTAAGAGCCATTTTCCTGAGTGTGGTAAACCTAATAATTTAAGGTCAGTCATCCTGTGAATAGTCTGAACAGGAATGAAGCCTCCAGTTTTATATAATTTTTGGTGTCAAACAGTCAAAAAAAACAGAATGTAGACGTGTACTATACACATGTGGAAGTATTGGCTTGAGAAATGGATTGCGAGTGACTTGACTATGAGTCCAATTTGGGAATCTCGAGCTCGTTCAGTAGCTCTCTAGGTTGCGAAGGCCGACGGAGGTCCTTCGTAGCTTAGTTGGTTAAAGCACCAGTCTAGCGTACTGTAGGGTCATGGGTTCGAGTCCCATCGAAGGAAAGTGGTTACCTCAATACATTTTTCAAATCAATATCTTCCACATAACGTACATATTCACATATGAGTTTTCATAACATTGTAAATTAACGTCCAAGTCGGGTGGTTTAATCCCCGGAAATAGGCAATTACCTTTGATTGAACTGAGAGGAAATTTTCACCAAGGACAGTTTCTTTCAAGAGTTGTATGCGTCGTTAAGGATTCAACGTTGACCTCTAGTACGGAAAATGAACCCTGCACGGGAAGAGTACTGCAGTTTTGGTGAGTACGAATCAATTTAACTTATGTTAAATTTATACTTATGCTAATTTATATTTGGGATCCTCAGTTGCTTCAAATAGTTTTCCTTTTTTCCATCTTCTTTTAAATAATCTGTTGTGCTTACTCGTAGCTATATAGCGCCTATTTGACAAAATCGAGTAGGTATCACAAATACATTTCTGTTGGTTTCTGCTTTAAATGTCGTCTCATAAAATACTGCATTCCGATAGTCTCATGCAATACAGGCAAAACTCTAAATAGTTTTTCAGAATCGACATTGTTTTAAGTTTAATGTTCAAAGATACTAGGTACACGGCAGGTATTTTCGTCTTTTCGTCATAGTCTCGAAAACCAATAAAAGTGACGCTTTTTGTAAAACTCATACGTGCCAAATCGTAACCTCAGGTGAAACGTTCTGCTATAGTGGAGTTCTAGCAAATGTACGTTGCTTTCGTTGGTTTTAGCCCCTACGACGATGGACGGAAATACCTGCCGTGTCCCTATTAAGGCTCAAGACTCCATCACAATGTTTTTGACTGTTTTTGACAAAATTAATGACTGTACGCTTGGTTGTAATAGTGAGGCAATTGGTACGGAAAAGTGCAGCAGCAATAGATAAATTTTGTTTACAACTGGGGTGGGTGGAAATGGGGTGTTGAATATATGCCAGCTAATGCATAATGTTGCCAGACTTGACGAAATTTTTATTCTATATCATAACACAAGTTCGCGGTGGATCAAATATATGGGTATTTATCGGTTTAATTTTTTTTATTCACCACTTGGAATTAAACAGAAGCTTACATAACATGTTTAAATATTTATTGCTGGTATATTTGTTCAATCAGACAAACAGCAATGATTTTTTCCAATAAACAAATCTGGCAACGGAGAGGAGATGATTATTTTCTTGTGTATGCACACCTTCGTTTGCGTGTTGGCTGGCGTATACGTTGTATTGTTCGGATTGAATGAAGTTGCATCGCGTAGATTTTAAACTCACCATTTCACTTATTGCGCTAGTGAATTTGAGTCTTCCGCATTTTATTGCATTCACAATACGGTCGTCAAATTTGTCTTTCACTTCGATTTTTGGAGAGCAGTTTTCGACAGTTTTTGGACGCGAAGTGAATTAATTGGTAGTCAATATTGAAGAAAAATGTGAAACTCAGTTAGTGAATATGTTTTAGGAGTGATTAAATCAAGGAAACGTTGGGAAAAGATCAAGTAAAAAATTCAAGTGCGTGTGTATGTGTTTGCTCCGAACGTTCGGAGTTAGTATGCGTTCTATAAAAATACGAATGCCGGCCCAGGAAAAAAGGCAGTTTTCAGCGTTTTTCCAGCAATTCCTCAGTAATTGTTAATTTAGATAAGTGAAAAATTAATATGAAAATGTAATGAATATGCTATGATGGAGGTAAGTCGGCAAATAGCCCCAAAATATTGAATTTAGTTCAAAACTTTATTAGTATTAGTGCGGATTCGAATAAAATCATCGTCATTATCGAATTGATTACGGTTTATAGAGCCTTAAATGTATTTTTTCTGTACGAATTAATATGATAAAAGATCTAATTAAGCAGCACCTTGTATTCCCATGCTAAAATACGTTGCCGCTTTCTAACTGAATAAGTTGTACCTTGTATTGTACTTGTACTTCATCATAAACACTACACTCTCAGAATATGTGCGAAAATAATATTAAATATTATTGAGTGACATATGACAATTCATATTCAAAATTGTTTGTTTACTTCAGAAGTAGTATGTAGTATGTATGAAGTAGTAGAAGCAGTATGCAGAAGCCACCGGACATGCATTGTGTTAGTTTTTATCTTTGTCGGGATTTTAAATTAGTGTTCGTTTAAAAGTAGAACGATCTCGAGGCTACGGATATTTGTTCTACTTTGTGCGGTAAGTTTATTCTAATATTTATGTGCGCGATCGAACGTGTTTGTTTAAAACAGAACGGTCTCGAGATCCCGGAATTTTTGTTCTACTTAGTGCGGTCAGTAATTGAACTAATTAGTGCACGATAATCAAACTACTCTCTTATACACAGCATACCGTTTACCAAGACGAACCCCACTACTTGCCCTACTACCTACTAAAGCGAGTATTACGTCAACATTTTCCTACCTATTCCTTATTGACCTGCATTCGGACACGGCCGGCGCTGGTATTGCTTTATATTGGGTCAACAGTTTTACACATTGAGGATGATGTTAGTCCCAAGCATCGTCTGTTGGTTCCCTGTGTAATTACAGCTGACCTGGCAATAACGGAGTAGCAACCGTGGGCGGTCAATCATGCTCATGCTCATGCTCATGCCACGTTCTAACTTAGCCTTTACTACAGTTTATTACCATTTACTACACGGAGAAACGTCAAAACAAAATAGACCCCATTACGATTTCATCATTTTTGCGGCTAATCAACAAAAGACATGTCTGTTTTGTTTGTTTTCCCTAAATTGGATTTCTATTTTCAAGAACAAAGCCGATTCGCTTCGATTCTGATGAATAATCTGCATTTGAAACATGAGTAGCAACGTCTTGAGCAGACTACAAGAAATCAGTAGTAAACTCTTGTTTTATTCATACCGAATCAGTTGTTTGTAGTATGTTCGAAATGTGTAGTGTAGTAAAGTCTCTTTTATTCATACGACCCATTGTCTCGCAATAGTATTTCGTGATATTTCTAGTAGGGTAACGGTACCAATAGTGGAGGTATTAGTAGATCTACAAAAGAAAATATTTTTTAAAAATTGATAATTATGGGAAATTTACTGCTTTATTATCTTAGTCAATAGATAAACTAATAAATTTGCTAACAAAAATGAGATAGATGTCAATTGTTGATGTTACAATTATCATTGTTGTTGATGTTACAATTACCAATTATTGCTTGCACCACTATGGGTACACTGTTCATTTAGTGGCGGTTAAAATTAATTTTAGTTCCTATAGTGGTGCTGCGTCCATTGGTTTCTTATGAGACTCGCCACTATTGGTACAGTTGCACCACTATAGGTACAAGTGAGTCAATTTTGTTGGAGGTGAGCCAGCCTACACTAATAAAATTTCAAACTTACAATCTATTTGGTCAAAATTTATACTTTTTATAAGGTACAACAATAATCAATTTTATTTGGTAAAAAATAAACTTCATGTTACATCTCTTACCTATAATTGGGTAGAATATAAATGATATTAGCGTAACGTATTTTATTTATGTATGCGCAAACATAACATTTATGTCTGATTTCAAATAGTTGAAAATTATAAATTTTCACATATAGTTGCTATGTTTCAGAGGTCGATGAACAACATTAGGTTGACAAAAAGAAAACCGAGACCACGAGTGTTCGCAGTTTTTTCGCGCAAGCTGGTAAGATATTTAATTTTTGTCTCACTTGATTTACGACTTCAGTTCATTTTGTTTTTTATTAGATAATGATAAATATGCTGCTTAGGAATGAGACGTTGACTACCGACGTGGGAGTTGGACACAAGGCTGCCTTCTTCGACGTGAACCCTTCCACAACTTCCATCAGCATCGAAACGACGACGCTTCCACGATTATGAAGACATGAAAATGTGCATTACGGCTGAGCTGCTGTTGTCCCGGCAGCTGCGAGTAAATCAATTGTTCCGGTATACGATGTTAGAGGAAGGCAGATCGTCAAATATATACAGACCGGATTTAGCCGGAAGGGGGCCCCGGGGCCGACGGTATGTGGGGGCCCCAAAATGTACAAAAAAGGTTGGTTTTGGTACATAAGATTTGTGGGGGCCCGGGGCCACGGCCCCCCCGGCCCCCAATAAATCCGGCCCTGAATAAATAGGTAGTATACGTCCTAATTCCACACCGGAAGAACAACACGGAAGGGCCTGAAACCTCTCCAGCTTCAAATTCAACCCCGTTCCCCATAAAAAAGGAATGAAAGAGTGGTCTTCTGTTCCATATGCGAAACACGAGTCAAATAGTGACATTAAAGATCATCCATTGAAACTCATTGAAAATGTTCGTATATGTGCACAATGAAATAATAAATTATACATCATTTTGTTTGAAATTGTTTTTTCATTATTATTATTAATTATTATCAGTAGAAAGAAACCCATATGTAACTCACACATCAATAATATGTGGAAACAGGAATATAAAGATTAAAAACTTCGAACATAAAATTTATATCTCTGCCGTGACATAAAATTAATAAACCCACACATAAAATTTATTCAAGGCAAATCTTATAAATATTATGTTTCGCAAACATGTTACTTATTACGAATCACAAATTGCAAAAATCTATATGGTTTGACACATAATGGTTATGCGGAAAATTTCCTCAGTGTAGGGCTGAAAGCCTCTAAAATAAAGACAATAATAATAATACTCAATTTTGTTAAGAAAAATCATTGTTTTCAATAGTTTTTTAAGCGAAATCTTGAGATAAATTGCATTTAACAGAATATTTAAAGCACGATGCATCAACTGAAACCATCGTAAAGTGTATAAATATGATAAATCTCATTAAAACCCCACTACCTCCACTATTGGTGCTACCTTCACTAAGGGTACGGTTACCCTATGCATCATTTTCGTCAAACAAGGAAACGGTTGCTAGTCCGGTTGTTATGGCGTTTGTCAGTTAGTTGATGAAACACAGTGCTCCATCGTATTGGAAACACCTGATTTCTACCCTGTACAGATTCTAGAAAACTTTCACACCGCGTTTTATAATTCTAAAGCCATCAAACTAAAACATGGACCCTAAAGATGGTCAAAAAGTAATAGTAATTAAAATAGTTGTTCGGTGATTTTTTTAAATAATTTTAAGGAGACTAAAATCATGTGTTGCCTTAAACTGGGTGGACTGTATCGACTGGGTGACGTTGTGTTTAATACTTTCCCAACCGAAGCTCTTTGATCAATTTGATACGACGTAGTTTTTCGCTATTATTTGTTAGTATTTCGGGATACTGTTGAAAGTTTAGAGTTAGTTACCCCTTGGTATGACTCCTCAACCTTAAGTCAGGAAGAGTTGAGATGTGCGAGGAATACGGTGATACGGATAGTTCAGCAGCAGGTGTATCCAGATGAAATGGTCTTACTTAGACGGAAGAATTGGCGCTGCTCCGTATGTGTCATTCGACGTTTCCGGTAATTCTTCGAGAAAACATCTAGTAACAATGTTAATCGTAGAGGAATTTCATCAAATGTACAATAACGACACCAATTTTCATGGCGCTGAGCGTCTGTTGCGCGAGCAACTAGAAAAATTGCATATAGATACGGCAGCGACGTTCACCAATGCGAACACAAATTGATATTCATTCCTCCATCAGCATCTCATATGGGCGGGGCGTGGGAGAGGATGGTTCGGTCGATAAAGTAGTAGCTTAAAGCGGAAACTGGACGACGAAGGATTGGAGATGTTAGCCATCGAAGCCGAGGGTATTGTCAACAGCCGGCCGCTCACCTACCTATCCCTGGACGCTGCTGAAGGTGAAGGCCTAACACCCAACCACTTTCTTATAGGAAGTTCTAAGGGCGTTCGTCAGCCCACATTGCCTATCAATGATCCTTCTTCTACAATGAAGAACTCATGTAGTCTGATACAACATCAGCTCGATATTTTAGGAAACGCTGGATTCGCGAGTATCTGCCAATGTTGACGAAGCGAATGAATGGTTCGGTGATTTCAAGCCTGTAGCTGTAGGATATCAGGTCCTTATCGTGGACGAAATCAGAAGGAATAGCTGGATACGAGGACGACTCAAGGAGGTCGTGATGGCGCAAGATAGAAGAACCGAAATCAGTTGACAGTGCAATGAGGTGGGTGATAATCGGGCTGAAATGTCAAGCGAAGCGAATGTAATTGAACAATTGCTATTGAGACCCTGAAGTTAAACGTGAACGTACAATATTGAACTATTGAAATTAACTTGAATCATCTAAAACTTATTACTATATTTACAGAAAACTTATATCTATTTCATCAATTTATTGAATTACCTGAAAACTAGTATTATCACAGTTGTTGCAGTTAATATCACAGAAAGTAAGTTATACACGTGAGATACTCTTCAGTTCTAACCTTAAACTAATATCACAGAGAAATATTGGCTGGACTAACACAATAGACGGACATAGAGTAATCCGGAATAGGCTCTGATACCGATAATTGTAAGGTAAAACTTATTGTAAAGAAACTCAATACTAATGATTGAATAAATTTATAGTTTTAAGCTGTATTCGCACCAACACACAGTATGACCAATCTTCAAAAAGACGGTCAAAAACCACCTTTTCAAAGTGATCCAAATTAATAACTTGAGTCACGGGTTGTCAGTAGAATACTTGACGATCATGTAAACACAGTTTTGGGTCATATTAATACGAAGGATCTTAGCTTTACAGTCAATACAAGTTGAGCATGTTGACGATTTTTAATTCTGTTAAATCTTGTAACATTTATCTCACTGCTTCAATATGTTGTCCACTATGACATCGTCCAAACCTATTATATCTGGCACCATTACAAAGTGTAGTCCTAAAACTAATAAAGCCACGTTTATACGTTCGTAAATTATTCACACAGAAGGTTCTCGGTCTTTATTACGCATAAAATTATTATTGTAGTATTGTATTCTTGCCGTATTTATTGTGCAATTTAAGAGGGTGTCCATCGGTACCCATCAATGAAATTCATACTGTAGCTTCATTTTTTGTCAGGAATCCAATCATGCAGAAATTAGGCTCCGCCACCCTCCACCCGCTCAGTTCATTCATTTATTCAGACTAAGGCCGAAGTCCAGCCAGCGATAGTCAGCCGTCCCGGCCCTGTGTTTGAGACAGGTGAAGGGACCTTCCAACAACGATTCTCAGGCAAGTACGCGCCTAATTCGTTCAGTTCTTCTCCTAAAAAGATTCCGGATTCCAGCCGGGACGCAGCAATACTTCATCCAGCTGTAAATCGCTTCGATCAGACACCGGGACGCACACTTGCCTCTAGCCTTGTGGAAGGTCCCTATCCGCTCATCACAGTCGAGCCACTCCAGCCAGCGATCATCAGCCGTCTCGGCCATCTGCTTGAGACAGGTGAAGGGACCTTCCAACAACGTTTCTCAGGCAACCAAAATGCCGCAACGCTTCATCCAGCTGAAAATTGTTCCAACGTCATTGCTCGAAATGATGCGCAATTCTTGTGCGTCTACTACCAGAATGTCAGGGGCCTACGCACGAAAACGACGGATTTGAAACTACGATTGTCGGCTTGTGATTACGACATATTAGTTTTAAAGGAAACGTGGCTACGGTCTGAAATATGCAATTCAGAACTCTCGTCGGACTACACATTATTTCGTTGTGATCATAGTGAGTCCACCAGCAACCTTCGTAGAGGTTTGGGTGTGCTAATTGCTGTGAAACATGAACTGAATTGTTTCGAGGTGACCTCGATTGCTGCATCGAACTCGAGCAAGTCGTATTGTGCGTGAAACTTCAAAATCGATCCGTATATTTCTTCGGAATTTACCTGCGTCCAAAATCTGATCCAGCGCTCTACTCCGCCCATTTCCGCCCAACGGCTTGCTTCCCGTAAATGCGACTAGCGAGCAAGAAGTTTCTCTAACCGAATCAATCTCCGCCAGCGGCCTGGTGCAATTCAACTCCATTTCTAATCGTAATAGTAGAGCGCTTGATCTTGTCTTCACGAGCTCGTCGGACATCTTAGAAGTTTCTCAGTCAGCCTTGCCCCTCCTATCAACAAACGATCATCACCCGTTAGTGGTAATACAAATGGATATTTGCTGTTTCGTACTTGCTCAAACTGAACGCGATCCAGATGCTATAGATTTCGACTTCCGGTGATGCGATTTTTTCTCTCTCAATTCTGAGCTTTCAACGATCAACTGGAATCAATATCTCCAGGCGCCTTCCATCGATGGTAATGTTGTCTTGTTCTATGACAAATTGTATAAAGTTTTTCAATTGATGGTACCTCGTCGCCGAAGTAATAATCACGGTATTAGCAGAAAGCCCTGGTGGAATGCTGAACTTCGTAACCAGCGAAACAAATTGAGAAAAGCGCGCAAAAGATTCTTCGCCAACAAAACCGACGAGAACAGGAATGCACTCCGACTGGTGGAATCTTCCTACAACGAGCTTCTTGACTCCTGCTACCGTAGACACCTGGACAACTTGCAGTCGAATTTAAAGAACAACCCCTCCATGTTTTGGAAGTTTGTAAAATCTCAGAAGACAAGTAACCAAATTCCGAAGACTGTGAATTACGGTAACGCTACTGCAACTACATCTGACGAGGCTGCGAACCTTTTTGCGGCATTCTTTCAAAGCGTATTCAATGCAACATCTCTGCCCCCAGCCCACGCAGCAGGCTTCCAGAACGTCCCAGTCCATGAAATACGTCTTCCACGCTTTCAGTTCTCCCATCGTGAAGTGCTAAAGGCTCTTTGTGACCTTGACGTGTCCAAAGGTGCAGGAGTGGACGGCTTAACGCCCTATCTTCTGAAAAGCTGTGCTGAATCTTTTGCGACTCCACTGCTACTGCTTTTCAATCAATCGATGAAAGACAATACGTTCCCGGAATTATGGAAAACTGCAAAAATGATCCCTGTCCACAAATCAGGAAGTAGGCGCAATGTTGAAAACTACCGCGGTATATCGATACTATGTTGTCTTGGCAAACTCTTTGAATTTATGATCCACAAAGTCATTTTATCAGCAACTACACATGTAATATCGGAAAACCAGCATGGTTTCGTTCCATGTCGCTCTACTACGACCAACCTGTTATGTTACTCTAACATGCTGTTCCGTGAAATCGAACGGCGAAATCGGGTGAATTCGATTTACTTCGACTTTTCGAAAGCGTTCGATTGCATACCACATCATCATACCGTGAATAAGTTGCGACACATGGGCTTTCCAGACTGGTTAGCGGACTGGATTTTATCCTATCTGACTGGCCGTAAAGCTTACGTTGAAACAAACTGTTCCCGATCAGAGTCCTTCAGCATTCCTTCTGATGTTCCGCAAGGCAGTGTGCTAGGGCTTTTAATTTTCGTTCTCTACATAAACGACCTAAGCCTTCGAATCTCATCTGCAACTGTTTGCCGACGATCTCAAAATCTTCAGAGTGATCAAATCATTACTAGACTGCGTTGCTCTGCAGACGGACATTGATGAACTTCTCCGTTGGTGCGATGAAAATGGGATGTGCGTCAACATCAAGAAGTGCAAGGTGCTCACTTTCTGCCGATGTCTATCTTCAACTACCTTCGCCTATACCATCGATGGAATGGAACTGGACCGTGTCGCTTCAATCCGAGACTTGGGAGTCGTAATGGATTCTAGACTGCGTTTCAATGAGCATATTTGTACAATTACTGCTAAGGGAAGATCCATAAAGTACGTCACGCAAAAATTGGCAATTTTCAACTCCCCATCCCCTTCGTCACACTTTTGTATTAAAACTCTGAAATTTTTGTGTGAGTCGTCACGCTACCCAGAACCCCCTCCCCTAGGAGCGTGACGTACTTTGTGGATGGCCCCTAAAGCTTGGGCAGTTCTCGGATTCATTCGTCGTAATGCATCGCAGTTCACAGACATATATGCATTGAAGTCACTGTACTGCGCCCCCGTGCGTAGCATTCTTGAGTATGTTGCCCCTGTTTGGGATCCTTACCACACCTCGCAAGTCATTCGTATTGAACGTATTCAAAAATCATTCATCCGTTTTGCACTTCGTCACTTACCGAGGAATGACCCTGAAAATTTACCAGACTATCCTGCTCGCTGTCAGCTGGTGGATCTTGAACTTTTGTCAAGAAGATGGTTGAAACTAAAAGATTATTGGTCCACGACATTCTCAAGGGATACATAGATTGCTTGGATCTTCTCTCCGAGACCCAACTCATCGCTCCTAGTCGTAGGTTACGG
The DNA here is from genome assembly GCF_024139115.2 of Armigeres subalbatus. Taxonomy (NCBI): domain Eukaryota; kingdom Metazoa; phylum Arthropoda; class Insecta; order Diptera; family Culicidae; genus Armigeres; species Armigeres subalbatus. The sequence continues at coordinate 2,096,252 of NW_026943741.1, forward strand.
CACGCTTCACTCATCGCTGTCCCCATGCACTTGACAAATTATGCACAGATAAAAATATGTTGTGATTTTAAATGTATTTTCATGCACATATTTGGAGCATGCAAATAAACGTAACATTCAATCGATCTCACTATTCTTTTAAATCGAAATAAATGTAAACGGTGCTTGTTTGTAAAATTCAATCAAATGTAATAGAATATCGAATGTTAATTCATTTGATGCAATAAGCTGCAATTTTACACGTCGTTGAATTTTCAAAATTATTTGCTGTGTGGGTATAACAGCCCTTTAAGTTCCTGTTTCAGAAATTTCAACGCTGTGTGTGATATGATTTGATTTTAGTCTGTACGATACCATCGTAGACTATTCAATAAATAAATAAATAAATTCAAGTGGCCTGTGCGGAATATAAGAGTCTTCTCCATTCGGCTCGGTCCATGGCTACACGTCGCCAACCACGCAGTCTACGGAGGGTCCGCATGTCATCTTCCTTGTGCCCGTCGGATTGTTGTTGAGATCCATTTTCACCGAGTTACTGACCTACATTCTAGCTACGTGCCCGGCCACCCGCAGTCGTCTGATTTTCGCGTTGTTAATGACAGATGGTTCTTCCTACAGCTGATGCAACTCGTGGTTCATTTGCCTCCTCCATGTACCGTCCGCCATCTACACCCCACCATAGACGGTACGCAACACTTTCCTTTCGAAAACTCCAAGTGCGCGTTGGTCCTCCACGAGCATCGTCCAGGTCTCGTGTCCGTAGAGGACTACCGGTCTAATGAGCGTTTTGTAGATTGTCAGTCTGGTACGGCAGTGAACTCGGATCGGAGCGTCTTGCGGAGTCGGAACTTCGATCGGAGCGTCTTGCGGAGTCCAAAGTATGTACGATTTCCAGCCACTATGCGTCTCCGAATTTCTCTTCTGGTATCATTTTCGGCAGTCACCAGTGAGCCCAAGTACACAAATTCTTCTACCATCTCGATGCGCGGTAGTTGCTACAATCCAGCTTATCGCCACGACACCTTCCATCCACTCCTAAGGCAAAACTTCCTCATCCCAAACCTTGGTAATGACCCAGTGTAGCGCTCTAGCCAGTGCCTCACCACCGTGAAATAGCTCTCCTGGTAGTTGGTCAACCCCAGGGGCTTTGTTGTTCTTCAGCCGGCCAATCTAGTCTGCCCGCTCAGTTATTTCGATTTTACTGATGGTGGTCCTTTCGGTCTTGAGTCAACTGTGACTCTTGACAATCAATTTTGATAAGTACAGTAACGCACAATATATTTTCACTTCTCCTTTTACTTCTCATTTGCCCCAATGCAATGGTGCGACATCAGCTGAAAATTGTCTAGGGGCCGAGGACTTATTACGTAAACATTTTTCTGTGTTTCCCCTCTCTTCATGTAATAGTACGTTCAGATTACGAGCTTTATCACTTGATATAGCGAATCTTGACATGAGATGTCATATATGCATTATTTCCAGTGAAAACTAGATGTACAAACACTGATGTCAAGATGCGCTATATCAAGTGATATAGCTCATAATCTCAACGTACTATAAGATTTTTTTCAGACAATTGATTTTTATTTATATGGTGCGTAAGGAAACGACTAACCCCCTCTCTCCCCATAAGTGCTTACGTAATATGTATACGGCCCTCTAGCATCATTTGTTCTTTTCTTGCGCAATGTGCATACTTTTGTTGAGGAAATCCCATGTGATCATAAGTTCTTACAGGCTCCTGCCTGAGCTCTGAGATTTTGTAAATAATGGTAAAGAAAGTAGAACAAACTATCAAGTCATGTCATGGCTAGTCGCAATTGATAATTTCGGGAAAGTATTTTATTTTATTCCTTATTTTTTTTCCTTACTCTGTAAAAAGATCATGAGTTTTAAACATAAACCATAACATCAAGTTACGATATGCGCCTCTATAGCTTTACTTTGTTTAGGGACGATACAAAATCAATTTCATATGTTTACAATTTCTAATAATGGAATAAATTTTTCGTTAACACTGCAGTGAGGCTGCTGTAATCAGTAATTAAAGGTAGCACCTTAATACCTGTGGAAGTGCTCATAGAAACAGAACACTACATTGGCGTCGCCAGTCATTGATATATGATGAGGCAGAAAATATATGACTACATTTCCACAATGCCATCGAAAATCTAGAATCCATTTTCCTAACATAAAATAAGAAACAAGCACACGTTTTGGTTGCTTTTTCCTAAGACCGTGCTAAAGTAGAATTAATGAATTCATGATTGAATAGTCCCTCATCAGTCTAAATTTATCCCGGTGCCATGACCTCACATTCTAGTTTTTACGATAACCTCCGCAGCATCGTATATGACTGTGTGCCGTCGATAAATAAGACAACGTATATTGAATGGTACGTGAGCAAAAAGTTTCTATTCGTACCGAGGGAGTTGTTGCACAAAGATTGTGCCGAAAAACTGAAATCCTAAAAGCCATTTTGGCACCGGGACAAGTCTTCGTTATTTTCGGTGTGCCGTGTTATGGCTCCTTTTATAGGAACCGATGTTCCCACACACGTTCTCCGCTGCTGAGGTGTATGGCTACGTGCAACAGGTTTGGTCTCGACCATATCGTCTTGAGCTTTTGTTTACGAGCTGCGCTCAGGTGTAGGAGTTGCTAAACGGGCTGTCGCTGCTGTTGCGTCGCTCCAAGAAGGGATGAGATCATGTTGTCGTGCTCCTAAAGGATTTCTACTTCTACTGAGGAAGATTCAGTTGTCAATATTCTTTAATTTACAATGTCTGAAAACTCGGTAAACATGTTGAAGACTTCGTAAATTATGTAAAATTTTAGAAAGGTGAAAAGGTTTGACAAAGCATAACGGCCTGTACATGTGTAGTGTAACTGTAATCACTGCTGAAAAATCTTAGAATTAGGAGAAATAAAATTTATTTAATAAGAAACAAAACAATTTGTACTCCAATTCTTTGCTATTGATATATGTATGTACTTGTCATAAGACGAGTTTATACAATCCCATTGAATTCCACCACTTAATTGTATCTTGACAGATACGTATTTCGACCTCAACAGTAAGGCCGTCTTCAGTGTCTCGTACTTGACTCGACTCAAGTACGAGACACTGAAGACGGCCTTACTGTTGAGGTCGAAATACGTATCTGTCAAGATACAATTAAGTGGTGGAATTCAATGGGATTGTATAAATTCGTCTTATGACAAGTGAAGACATTCCACTAAAAAGCTCAAAATAATTTTCTTATCAATATGTATGTAGTTATTCGTGAAAGCTTAACAATATCCATGCGCCTTTGTCTAAATTTCGATCTTTGTTTGATCAGCCTTAGTCCGCAGTGTGAACAACGTCTGTAATAATTTTGTATTCTACCGGGCCGAAACAGATGAATTATTCGAGAAACACATAAAAATTATGGCCCATTTCGTCTAGTCTAGAGCATTCTTTTTCATGATACACCTGCCACACCAACTTGGGGGAGGGCGATTAACAGATGTGTTGATGCTTTATCCGATTAGGTGTCGTCGAAGTTACTGATTTCATCAACTTCCAATCCCATTAGCTGCTTATTACAATGCGGTAAACTTTTCGTTTCTTTCCAGATGGTTACCATCTGAGAGTTACCATCATTCAATGTCATGGGAAAATCTGTTCGCGAGGGGTATGACACTTTATTTATTGCATGAAAAAACATAGACTTGAGATTCAAAAGTATGTAAACCGTATTTCTAAGCATGTATCAAACCAAAGCAGAAACCTGCTCATGCTGTTGCCATCGAGTCTCCTTTGACTACAGGAAAAATCAGAGTGTCTTACCCCTTGTTATTCGCTGAGAAAATGTTAATTTCCAAATGGAAATATAATTATTATCATAACTTTATTAACAGCCTGTTATACGACTGTCTGTTGCGTGTAAAATGTGTCCCATACCGTTGTTGTTCACTGGTTCTTCGCCTGTCACCTACATATTTAAATGAGAATGGAATAAAGCCATCTCGCGATGTCGCTGGCGCTGTCAGATTCTGTGTCGCAGCGTCGTCGCGAAGCGTGAGAGATTGAAATGTAATTAATTCGAGTAATCTGCAACGGCAGCAGTTGAATGGAAACGTTTTCGTCGACACAATTAGTTTGAGGAAAAGTTAATTAATTCCGTTCCATTGTTTAAGCGCGGCGACAAAACTTTCCCTGCCAGATGAAAGTTTAGCGTTCGACAGCGTAATGTGCCGTGCAATTGTGGAATAGATGTGTTGATAACCAAAAGCTTGCTTTTCGGATTCCGAAAATTTTCATATTAGCCGTGGTTTATGGCCGGAGAATTACCAGATCTTAAGATATGAGATATCGCATTTCAATGAAGGAAAACGATTGCCAACGTTTTCCTTCGTTGAAATGCGAAATTTATCAACATAAAAAAAATAAATCGAGTGTTTGGAATATTCTTACTTTTCTCATACTCTGTCTTTATACTCGAATTGAAATAATGTTGAACTCAAAAGAGATAGGTCAATAATTTTTAAAGAAACCTGCTCACGGAGACGTGACGTGGTCAGGGCAGATCTCACCTGTTGGAGAGTGCCTTGCTTCCATCTAATGTCGTTTTCGGTTATTGCTGGGTCGAACCCAGTTCTGCACCGGATCCGCTCTAACAGCTGTCAAAACGTTCGGTTATTCGTTCAGGTTGGATCGCGATCCGCACCAGATCCGACCCGAAATGAATGAGGTTCGCTCTGCCGATTTATCGAGATCCAACCTAGATTCACCAATACATTCGAACACAAACTGTCAAACTGGTGTTTATATTTACGCTAAAGGAAAATAAAAACGTAAAAGACACGGATGGGTATTTGATTTTGTTTCTTTCATTTGTTAAATTTATCAAATTTGTTGCTGTCTTCCACGCAAAATTGATTATTTCAATGTTGTGCTGTCTTCAAGTTTTTCTGATGGTGAATCGGATTCAGATATCGACATATTTTTCGCTGATTACCTGAGATGGTAGCTCCATTATAAACAAAATGAGGGTTGAACATTTAGTAGAAAATGTGATTTATCAAATGCAGTGACGAGAAGGTAGCTGCTATTTATTCACTATTACGTTGTGTATTCGTATATATACTTTAGGTATAATTGCTCTATCAATGGGAAAATAGCGTACCAGAGTATCTGCCGCTATGAAGTTATTTATACCAAAATGTTCTTACCATTATTTTATTCATTATTGCAGTTCTGTGCATAATTTGTTCAAGGTTACGGAATATACACATAATGTATGCACCCCGGGCATTAACCATTTATAAGGCTTTAGCAACTATGTTGCCTTCAACAAATTTAGGAACAGTTTTCATACGAATTGTGCATAATTTTTGAGTGGAAAAAAGGTTTTTAATTGTAATTCGTTTAAAACCGACACAGACATATTTATTGCCATTTATATTTATTATGTTAAGTCTCCTGTTTAGATTTTGAAGTGAAAAACTATTTGTCTCTTTTGTATATTTGGTTTTTGCAGTCCTGACGAAATCGCAATTTATCCCAATTTATCTCCCCTCTGGGGAGAAAAATAGCAGAAAGAATGCAAATAGCAAAAAAGAATGCTTTTCAACTCTTGTACTATTTGATTCTTTGTTTTAAAATAAAAGGCACCAAATCTAAATAAATTGTATTGGATTTTTTACAAAGTGTTCCCATATTTTCTTGTTCTTTTCAATGACATAATTGATAATTCAAATCTACTGTAACACAATCACTGTTACCCAAAAAGCCATATAGAATCAGCATAATAGTTTATCGGGAAATACGGATTGGCATAAATTCTTTCACGGCAATCCACATTGCCGTCGTCATTCATCACAAGCTCCTAATCACATTAATTTATTGATGGATTAATAGTCATTTTAGTCATTAAAAAATTAACAGAAGAAACGTCTGATTTTCCCCATAATTCATAAAACAAGAAAAAAATAACACTATAATAACAAAATTCAATAGATAAAATATGTCTGTTTCTGCCAGCTGATAAAAGTGCGAATTGAAAACAAAACAGATGATAGGGCTTGAGTTCTCACTAATACCATCATACTGACTCGATCCCGATTCGTTTTTCGTTCGGTTATTCAGAGTCGGGGTCGGACCTGACCCAGGTTTAAAACCGAAAACGACATAAGAGATGGTGATTCGTCCCAAATCAATATCTGTGGTAACGGATGAAAGTAATGCTATTCTCTCACAAAAGGCTATGTTTGTATCACCTACGAATTTGTGCAAATCGCTCATTGCTAATGCTAAATTGTCATAGGATTGAGTTTCCCATAGCAGAAGTTTCCCAAGTAATGCCTGTAGGAATTTAAAGAAAAAACCTAGTTTCCTCCAGAAATTCTTCTAGGAACTCCACCAAGATTTTTTTTGGCATATTTAACCAAATTTCAAATCCATTCATATTAAAAAAAAACCTGATGTTGAAAGAAGGATCTTGCACATTGAGGACAGACGAATTGAAATTTGGTAAGAAAATTCCATTGAAGATTATCACAAATTACCTAAAAACTATATAATTATATATAAATATCCATCAGGGCACCCGATTAAAGCGATTTGGATAGGAAGAGTGGGATTGCCAACTTTCTATTGTTAACATTTCGTGGATAAAGTGCGGACTCTTCTCCCCATCTATTGGGTCAATCTGGGGAACGAGGGCTAGTTTGTATTATTGTTTGTACGAACTTTCTTCTGGAAGGAGATTCTCTATCCATCCCGTGGATTCGCGAAAGTGTCTCTGCTTATGGAACCATCCCACCCATACATGAGTTTGACGAAATACAAACAATAATATAAACATGATCGAATCGTTTATCAGATATGACCAGTGCTACTGGCAGGTGCCTTGCTACAATAGATGCCATATAAGATGCTGAAGTGGAGGCGATATACGTACTTCTCCATACAACATGTACGTATATCGCTTCCACTTTAGCATCTTATATTGCATCATATACGATTTTGTGTTGACTGGGATCATTTCAAGACAAAATTTTCAAAACGACTTATCTGCTTTTGTAAACAAAGATTCAAACGGCGATTTGACGAATCTGATAGCTCTCCCACGCAAACCAACACCATGAATAGGTAGGTGAAGGTTTCCGCTACCTGTTGATGGTGTTGGTTTGCGTGGGAGAGCTATCAGTTTCGTCAAATCGTCGTTTGAATCTTTGTTTACAAAAGCAGATAAGTCGTTTTGAAAATTTTGTCTTGATTTAACCAAATTCCAGGGAAATAAATTCTATTTGGTTGGTCATCGAGTGTGTACCAGTACCAATCTTACTCAGCCAGTGCTCATTTTCAGTTGTAATGATCATCTGTTGACATTTGTGAATACAAGAACGCAAGATGCGAAATGAACTGTCCGTTGTGCCTGTCATAAGTGGATTCCATCGTGCATGTCCTGGTCTAGTTTCACACCAGGTTAACGAAGTAGCTATGCAAATTACTAGACATGTAGAACCTCAAACATTGCTTTATTGTATATGTAACTTAGTAGTGGGTCGTGGGGCCTTCCTTAGCCGTGAGGTAAGACGCGCGGCTACAAAGCAAGACCATGTAGACCTGTGCGCCGGTCATATAATCGGCGGCGGCGGCGTAGTGGTCACTTTTGCCCCGGCGGCGGCGGCGTTACGGCGGCGCGCCGTTGGCTTTCATCGGCGGCGGCGGCGGCGTGAACCGGCGTGGAATTTTAACGTGGATTTTTGAATTCACGTGGTTTTGATTCACACCGTCCGTATAAAAATCGACTTCAGTGGATTAAAATTGAAATATTCTATGTTTTTCGATCATCAAACAGCACATTCCATAGTAAATTACCAGCGACACTAATAAGTACCTGATCTCAAAATGTTATTTAAATTAAAATTATTTTATTATTCTCTGATTTTGATGAATCAAAATTTAACAACGAATCCTGCTTCACTTTTCGTATCCCTTGAGCAGTATTGAGAATTAGACTTCGGTGTTAAAGGACTAATTTGTTAATTTTTTTTCCAAAAGTTTTCCCAATTCAGGATTTTGATAAACTCCAGTCGATTTATTTCTCAATATATCTAAATTTCAGAAAAAAATTAACTACTATTCTTTGAGTTACATATACAATTGGGCAATGTTTTCTTGATATTTAGAGAATTTGCAGTGCTACTTCGTTCATCTGCTGTGACCCTTAGTTCCTGGAAGGGCATTCACGATGGAGTCCACTAATGACAACCATAATGGACAGTTTACTCCCCACCTCGCGTTTTTGTATGGACAAATCTCAATAGATGATCAACATAACTAAAATGAGCTCTGGCTGAATAAGACTTGGGCACGATAACCAACCAAATTGAATATTTTTCTTAAAAGTTGGTAAAATATGCCAAAAAAGTTCTTCGTGGAGTTCCTGAAGTGATTTCCGGAGGAAACTACAATTTTTTTCTAAGTTTCATTAGAAATTTCTTTGTAAAACCCAATAAGAAATTCTGCGGAAACTCCATGAAGGCATTTTTTTAAAAACCGTTAAGGTTCTCGTTGGGTAAAACTACAGGTAAAACCGTAGAACAGCGGTTCTCAACCTGGGGTATATGTACCCCTGGGGGTACCTTCACTGGCCCTAGGGGGTACCTCGGGCAAAAATGCATAATGGCGGACGTATATCAATTCCAATCGGAGCTAATTGAAAAAGTTTTGATAATTGTGTATATTTTATTTCAAAACTTTGTCTTGTACATAATATGCATGGCGATCAGTAAACCAAAGTCAATTGAACCCTGCCCTCCTAAACCAGAACAGCGTATGAAGGGTTGCTGAACGAAAAAAAAACAATCGGACAAAAAGCAAATTTAAAAAATATTTATTGCAATCTACCTGATCTAAACAAAATGTTGACAAATATGTTAGAAACATGGTTTTGAACCAAAATCTAGAATCTAAAGGTTAGGAAGCCTCCGTTTGAGAGGCATGAAGGCTTTTTTTACAGAAAAGCTCGGTTGCTTTGTGGCAAGAGAATAAGAAGCATTCTTCTACGCTTCTTGGAAGCCTTCTTCAGAGCAGCTCGAATGCCTCCTTTCAAGATGTTCAGAAGCCTTTCTTTCAAAAGGTTCGGAAGCCTCCTTTCAAGAGGCTTTTGTCTTCTTCCAAGAGACCCCGATGCCTCGTTTTAAGAGATTCGGAAGCCTTCTTTCAAAAATCTCTGAAGGATCCTTTCAAGAGGGTCGGAAGCCTTTTTCAAAAAACTTGGAAGCCTTCATTCAAGAGGCTTGGAAGGTTCTTTTCAAAAGGCTCTTTTAAAGAGGCTCCGAAGCCTCCATTGAAGAGGCTCGCAAGCCTTCTTTCAAGAGGCTTGGAAGCCTCCTCTCAAGAAGCTCGAAAACCTTCTTTCAAAAGGCTCGAAAGCCTCCTTTCAAGAGGCCTGGAAGCCTCGTTTTAAGCAGTCCGGAAGCCTACTTTCAAGAGCCTCGGATACCTCCCTTCAAGAGGCTCGGAACTCTCCTTCCAAGTGGGTTGGAAGCATACTTTCAAGAGGTTCAGAAGCATCCTTTGAAAATGCATAGGAAGCCTCCTTTTAAGTAGCTCAAAAGCCACCATTCAAGATGCTCGAAGCCTCTTTGCAAGGGGCTCAGAAGCCTCTTATCAAGAGGTGCGGAAGCATACTTTTAGAAGCTCCTTTCAAGAGGCTCGGAAGCCTCCTTTTAAGAGGGCTAGAAGCTTTCTTTCAAAAAGCTCAGAAGGCTCTTTTTAAGAGGCTCGAAAGCCTATTTTTAAGTGAATCGGGAGCCTCCCTTCAAGAGGCTCGGAATTCTTCTTTCAAGAAGCTTGGAAGCATGCTTTCAAGAAGCTTGGAAGCATGCTTTCAAGAGGCTCAGAAGCGTCCTTTCAAGATGCAAAAGAAGCCTCCTTTTAAGAAGGTCACAAGCCTTCTTTCAAAAAGCTCGGAAGGCTCTTTTAAAAATGCTCGAAAGCCTTCATTTAAGAAGCTCGTAATTCTTCTTTCAAGAGGCTTGGAAGCATACTTTTAAGAGGTCAGAAGCGTCTTTTCAAGATGCAAAAGAATCATCTTTTCGAGCGGCTAGAAAGCGTGTCTACAAGAGGCTTAGAAGCCTATTATCAAGAGCTGCGGAAGCCTACTTTCAAGAGATTAAGAAGCTTCTTTTTGTAGGCTTGAAAGCCTCCCTTCAAAAGGCTCGGAATTATTCTTTCAAGAGGCTTGGAAGCCTACTTTCAAGAGGGGGTACTCAATTAATGCAAAAGTTTGAAGGGGTACCTCTCAAGAAAAAAGTTGAGAACCGCTGCCGTAGAATATTATTTCAGGATTTCATTCGAAAATTAGTTTCCGAAAGAGTATAAATAGTTTCCGAAAGAGTTTCTAATACAATTTCCGAAGAAATTGCTGGAAAAAATCTTCGGAGGGGTTCAGAAAGCACTCTCCGAGAGAATAGCGAAAAGAGTTTATAAAGACATTTCTTGCAGAATTTTCGAAAGAACTTAGTGTAAGATTCACTATTGATCCCACGACTCATTTCCCACAAATCACACCAAGAAAATACAAAACCTTGCTTAATGTAGACTCGTTTATTCGTAATAAGGAACAAAGGTTTGGGCACGCAGGCCTTGCTTATTATATGTATAGGTTTTTTATAATTTTGCCCGGAAGCACCGATTTCAAAAATAGTTTACATTAGGGAACCGAAGGAATTCCCGCAGAAAAATCAGAAAGAATCTTTTCAGTAAATTTCGTAAAAATGTTCTAGGGAATTTTTAGAAGAATTTCCGAATGGATCCCAAAAGCAATTTCCGAAGAAATATCTTTGAATTAATTTCTGAAGTGATTACCGAAAAAATGCAAAAGAAATGGAGAATGTTGTGACGGAATTATTGAGGGAAATGTCCAAGAACTTCTTTCTAAAGTTACCAAAGAATTTTCAAAGGATTACCCGTAGAAATTCCCAAGGAATTGTTTAAGGTAGTTCTGCAAGTATTCCTATGGGAACTTCAGGAAAAGTTGTCAAAGAACTTGCTAAGGAACCCCTAGAGGAATTTCTATAAAATTTCTAACGTTTTTTATTCTAAAAAACCCAGATTAATCCACCTAGCGGTGATGATGCCTTTCTCGTGCGGTAAAAAAATAGTATTTTGGGCATTACATCTGAGCTCATCGTCCGATCGGGCCAATTTTCAATAGGAAATAATGAGACAAGATTCTGCGTCGAATGCAACCTGTTGCGAGGAAATCAGTTCAGGGTAAGTGCATTAAAAGTGAGCTAGATTTTTTTTGCGTGCTTTGTTTATTGAGAAAAAAGTATTTTGGTTATAACTACCCACCCCATTGTTCGATCCGTCCAATATTCAATAGGAAACAATGGGGCAGGATACTGCGTCGAATGCAGCCTGTTGTGAGGGAATCCGTTTAGGGTAAGTGCATTAAAAATGAGCTAGACTTTTTTACGTGCTTTTTTATGAGAAAAAGTATTTTGGCCATAACTACCAAGCCCATTGTCCGATCCGTCCAATTTTCAATAGAAAACAATGGGGCAAGATACTGCGTCGAATGCAGCCTGTTGTGAGAGAATCCGTTCAGGGTAAGTGCATTAAAAGTGAGCTAGACTTTTTTACGCGCTTTTTTATGAGAAAAAGTATTTTGGCCATAACTCCCAAGCCCATAGTCCGAACCGGCCAATTTTCAATAGGAAACAATGGGGCAGAATACTGCGTCAAATGCAACCTGTTGCGAAGAAATCCGTTGCGGTCAACGGTAAGTACAAAAAAAGTGAGCGAGACTTTTTGCTCTTTTGGTGCGCACATACACACACATACACACACACACACACACACGCACACACACACAGACATCACCTCAATTCGTCGAGCTGAGTCGATTGGTATATAACACTATGGGTCTCCGAGCCTTCTATAAAAAGTTTGTTTTTGGAGTGAACATATAGCCTTTACGTATACTTAGTATACGAGAAAGGCAAAATCCGAAGGAATTCCTAAAATAATCCTCCGTATTAATTTCTGAAGAAATTCTTAAGCAAACTTTCAATGACTAAACATATTTCCGAAGGAATCTGTAAATAAATTCCTGGAGGAATTCTAAAATATTTTCCGTCGATATTTCAAAAGGAATTTGCGAATGATTTTCGGAAGGTATATCCAAAAGAATTTCTAATGGATTTTATGAAGCAATTCCTAAAGCAATTTTCTAAGAAATTTTCAAAGGAATTTCTAAAAGAACGAACCTTAACGAATTTCCTAAGGTTTTCCTAAACAAAGGAAAACGTGGAGGAAATTCTGACGTAATCCTGAAGTATATTTAAAGAAATATCCGAAAGAATTTCCGAAGAACTTTCTGGAATTCGTTTACGGAGGAGTTTTTGTAGAACTTTTTGAGGCAATTTCCTTAGGAATCCCTGCACGAATCTTCAAAGGAATCTCTGGAGGAAATTGCGAATAAATTACTGAGAAAAATTCCAAAGAAATTTTGGAGAAACCTAGGAATTACATAAAAAAAACCAGTAGGCATTTATTCTGAAATTCTATTAGGATTTTCTCCGTAATTTTCTTTGAGAGTTCCTTCGGAAATTCCATCATAAAATCCTTCAAAAATACCTTTATCGATTCCTCTGAAAATTCTTTAGGAAAGTATTTTACCTTCAAAAAATCTTTTAGAAGTTCCTTTAGGAATTATTTTCGAAAATCCATTCAGGTTCTCTTTTGGGAATCCCTTCAAAAGTTTATTTGGAAATTGCTGCACTAAACCCAGTACAAATTTCTTTAGAAACGCCTCCAAAAACTTATTTGTGAATTCCTCCAGAATTTTATTTCTTAAATAACAAAAAAAATACCGCCCGGAATTCATTCGGATATTCCTCCAGGGACTTCTTTAAAAGATTATTCGTAAAACCTCCAAGATTTCCTTCGGAGATTTCTCCAGATTTTTTTTTATCAAATTTATTGAAAATGAAATTGTATGCGACGTTGTTACTTATTGAATTTTCGAAAAAATCCAAAAATAAATAACAAACAAACAAAGACTCTAGGCAAGATGAAGGCATTTTTGAAGAAATTCCTGCAGGAAGTACCGGAAGAATTCCCGAAGAATTTTTTAAAGAAGTTGCCGGAAAAAGTTCTGAAGAAATTCCTTAGGCAAAATTTGAATTAATTCCTTATGAATATCTAGAAAAACTTTTTTCCAGCGATTCATGAAATAAATGCCGGAACAATTTCAAAAGGAAAAATTTCCGAAGAAATTCTCAACAAAATTCCGAAAAAAATCTTAAAAGAACGAATGGAATATTTTAAGGAATTCCTTAAGGAATTTTCATAGGAATTGCTAAGGAAACATCCAAAAGAATTCCTCAAGGAGTAGGAATTCGTGGGAAAAATCCGAAAGCATTCCTTAAGAAATTTCCGAAAGCAATTCGTAAAGGATTTTCTGGATTTAATTATTTTGCTAAATCAGTTTGCCTTACAAGCCCACTATCCTAATAGCACAAATCTTAAAACAAAGAAAACTGATTTATATAAATAAAAAAAAAGTCAAAATAACTAATGTGCAACTTAAATTTCTTAACTGCAATAATTTTCCTGCACCAATGCCAGATCCTTCAAGAATAGGGAATCCTCATTCAAACTCTCAAACTAATCAACCAACCTGTTAATTAACCAAGACAATGTATGTCACTACACTGACCTAGGGACACCATAGCTTGAGGTAGATTTGAAATTGAATTTTTACTTCCATAAGACTAGTTTAGTACTATTCCAATTAACTCTACCACGCTGTATTTCTTCACAGATACGTATTTCGATCGCAATTATTAGGCCGAGACACTGAGTCTCGTGCTTGGCTCGACTCGACTTAAGTTAATTGATTTTTTATTGCGATTAGTCACCGGCGTGGCCAAATTATGATCGGCGGCGCGCCGACCCAAAATCGTCGGCGGCGGCGGCGCGAGTAAAACCACCGGCGGCGGCGGCGTGGCGCGGCGGCGCACAGGTCTAGCTGAGGGGGTTCGATTCCCGGTGCCGGTCTAGACAATTTTCGGATTGGAAATTGTCTCGACTTCCCTGGGCATAAATCGTGCTAGCCTCATGATATACGAATGCAAAAATGGTAACCTGGCTTAAAAATCTCGCAGTTAATAACTGTGGAAGTGCTTAATGAACACTAAGCTGCGAGGCGGCTCTGTCCCATTCAGTGTGGGGATGTAATACCAAAAAGAAGAAGAAGAAGAAGAAGTTACATATTCGAATTATTCTGAAATTTAGATAAATTGAGGAGTAAACCGTCTGAAGTGTATTAAAAATCCTGAATTGGAAATAACTTTTGAAAAAAGTTATTAACAAATTAGTTCTGTGACACCGGAATTTAATTCACAGCATTGCTCAGGGTCAGTGAAGCAGCATTTTGATAAAATTAAATTCATCGAAAACAGGGAATAGGGAACTGTACCGGTTTTGGCCATGTTCCTAATTTGGTCAATTTTGCGAATAAGTCCAAAAATAAAGCAATTCGGGAGGATTTTATTAGTTCCAACAAGAGATATATCCCTCACGATTCAACACAGCTTTTAACTGATCGATTATTTTGGAAAAATATGTATTTGTCAGGGTTGGCCAAAATAGGCACTAAGTTAGTTTTAATTTAAATACCATTGTGTAATTCGGTACTGATTAGTGTCTTCAGCAATTAACTATTAAATGTGCGGGTTGATGATCGGCAAACGTATAATATTGCAATTTGCCGATTTTTATACGGGTGATTCGTACCGTGTGAATAAAAAAATCCGCTTTAAAATTGATTTTTATAGTCATTGATTTTTTCATCCACGCCGGTTCACGCCGCCGCCGCCGCCGGGGCAAAAGTGACCATCACGCCGCCGATTATATAACCGGCGCACAGGTCTACATGGAAAACTCGGTGACCGATACGGTCGCGGGAAAGGCGCATAAGCCCACTGCTATTGGAGGCACGGGTAACCCCTCCAAACAGCTTTTGCAGAGCAACGTATATTCGTCGTTGCCAATCGACGATACCGGCAGTCCCGCGAAGAAACAAAAGAAACAGCAATCACAGCTGCCGCAGGTGCAACAGGAGAGGAAGAAGAAGTGACTGCCCGTGTTCGTCCGTGCCCGGATTTGCGCCCGAAAATTCGATCGCTAAGGGGCTCTTCAGCGAGGGCGTGAAAGTGATGCCTGCAAACAAAGACTAAGTACTACACTCATAACAACGCCGCTCAAGGGCTCCACGACATCAAGGAAGGAGATCTCATTACGGAACTCGAGAGCCGCGGTCTGAAGCCAGTGGCCGTGCACAAAATCGCTCGTCACGGTAAGGCGATGAAGTATCGCGACCAGCTTTACCTGGTCTACCTGGAGTACGGCTCCACCACGTGGAAGGACCTGAAACTGGTCGGCGTTATAAATTACACTGTCGTTGACTGGGAGCGATATCGACCAGTGCCTCGCGACGTCACGCAGTGCACCAACTGCTTCGACTTCGGGCACGGCACTAGAACTGCCGGATGAAGCCGCTTTGCAACAATTGTGGCGAACCCCATCCGACCGAAGAGTGCGTCAAGATGGAGGTGGCTGATCATACACGCGCCAACTGCGGCGACAAATATCGGGCTACAACCGAGGACTGTCTAAAACGGGCGACGAAATCCAGAAGAAAGCCTCCACCAGGACCCTGCCGAAGAAGAACCGTGTTCCTGCTCCAACGAGACGAACCTTCCGACTATCCTGGCTCCCCGACGAGCGATACCAATACTTCCACCTTTGCAACCTCACAAACGGCTGGCGGCCGCAGCAGCATCGATTCAAGCTTCAATATCATGCGCTTTACCTACCAGCGAATGGCCCTCACTTCTTCCCCATAGATTTCGTCATCAGGACAATGAGCCCCTTCTGGCCGAGGGTGACCCACCGCTCTACACATCGGAGCAGTTAGTTTCGATTTTCACCCAACTGACTACGCGGGTGCAAAACATGCTTCAACCAGATCGTCACCCTAGGCATGCTCGTCATTGAAAATGGCTGCTAGGGTGGGTCTGGTCAATTGAAACGCTTGCTCACTTAAGAGCAAAATCATTGAGCTGGCTGGTTTCCTCGACGAGAGAAAGATCGACGTGGCCTTCATCGCGGAAACACACCTGAAGCCCGAGGTTAGTGTACATATTTCGGACTTCCGTGTGGTGAGACTCGATCGGTTCAACTCCAGGGGAGGAGTTGTGACTATCGTATTGAGGAACAACGTCAATTATCGTCTGCTTCTGCGAAGTCTGCGAAGTCTGCAGCTCAAGATCATCGAGGCTGTTGAGGTAGAAGTTACCACTTCCATCGGAGTAATCGCCCTCATCGTAGCCTTCCGCCCAACTCAAGCCAAGGAGATCGATGGTACATCGGTCGTCCTTCGGAGGGATATTGTCTAGCTGACGCGGCGGAAAGGTCAGCACGTCATTGCCGGTGATCTGGACGCTAAGCATTAAGCCTGAGGCAACAGTCACGGAAATCGAAACGGTGTCATCTGGAGCAACGACATGGAGGAAGATCACTTCACGATCCTGAGCCCGGACTCGCCCACTCGGCTGAATCGGTCCGGAGTCCACGCAACGTTAGACCTGTACATAACTAGCATAGATGATCACATCTCACAACCGATCGTGTACCAGGAGCCCAGCTCGGATCACTATCCGGTGGTGGCCGAAATCAGTTTGTCGATCAACCGTCACCAACTCCCTAAAAGAAACTACAATCGAGTGATCTGGCAGCGGTTCCAGCAGTGCTTTGCAGGCAATCTCGGTGGCCAGCCAGGTAAGCAAACACCCTAACCATTGACACCCTCGCCAAAGATCTCATTCGTCTTCGCAACGTGGTTCGCAGACTGTACCAACGTACTGGGCTGTCTGCACTCTAAACCCGATGCAATCGCTTGACAAAAGTAGTTCAGGCTCGATAATGGTCCTCAGAAATAGTGATTTTTCCAATAAAATTCGCGCTCTCCCAGTGCTAAGCCGTTCTGGAAGTTGACCAAAATTCTAAAATCCAAGCCTCGACCCATTCCACCTTTGATCCAATTAGACAGCAATGGCTCTAGGGATCTCTCTTTTGGACAGAACATCATCAGTCCATCGAAGCAGCCGTTGATGAGCATTTCTTTTCCGTTTTACTTCGTCGTAATGATAGCTGATCTTCATCGTTATCGTCTCTTTCATCCGCCTGACTATCATCGGCTTGACTTTCATAGGTACTTTCGTAATCAGTATCGCTAACCAATTCTTTAAAAGAAACTCGATTTGCCTGATCTTCGTTGACTAGCGTACGATCCTCGGTGCACTCATCATTATTAAAATTTTCTTGTTCTTCGTTTGATTCCTGCTCCATATGATCTGTATGGTCTTCGTTGAACTCGTTAGACATGTTGCTGTCGTCAAACCGTGCACCCAGAATCAATTCTTGACCAGATGATCTCCCAGGGTTTGGATCAGCTGATACAATTTCACGATTGACTATTATAGGCTATTTAGGTTCAAATTCTGTCGTGTTTTGTTGTTATCCGGCGGGCTTTGGGACAGTTCGTCGAATGACATTTCGTCGAAGTCATCGAAGTCGAAGTCGAAGTCCGTCGAATGGACATTTAGTCGAAAAAAAACATTTAGTCGAAAATACATTTTTGGTTAATTATTAATAAATAATCCACAAGATACATGAATAAATTGGTTGGAGGAATTCAGTGGACATAATGAAGTTCAATTAGCAGCGTAAGAAACGAAAGGAAGCCAATGAGGATTTTTCACCTGAGCTAACAGAAACTTCTGTAGACCCTGGTGGATTACAGTCCCTTCCCGATTTTGGCAACACGACCGGATTTTAATGTTGCCAAAATGGGGATGTTGCCAAAAACGGGAAAAAAATTTCATACAAAATTTCAATTTTTTTTGTTTGCATGATTGAAGCTGAATACTTAGAATATGTACTACAAAGTATGTGGAGTGTGTTTAAATTATGTACGTGCATCATAATTGACATTTTTGCGATATTATTCATATCTCGGATATTGTAGTTCAAACAAAATTGAAACAAACTCAGGAATGGTAATCAACCGACAATGTAACTAATAAGCTAATTTCATAATACAAGTTCGATAATAAATAATGTTTAAGTCCACTAAAATGCTTGTTTTATCATAATTCACTAAATAAATCAAATAGCGATCTGCCGGATACAAGATGACTACATAACTTTCGCTGACATTATGGAAAAAATTAGCGCAAGGCATAAGTCGTTCCATTGTTTTAGAAGCGTATCCAATGTAGTGTGAGTATGGGTTAACTACACTCGACTCACTAAAACCAAATCCCTTTGCACTAGTCGGTCTCCTAGCACTCAACCCAGGAACATTTCAGGCGGCAATGATTGATCCATGAGCACTATGTGCACCTAGCACTACGAATGATGGTGTGGCCAAGTGGAAGCTGGAAGACGGACAAACTGGTACTTGCTGCAGGTCATTGCACTGCAGTTCTCCATGCCCTACTTTCACTTTGAAAAGATGGAAGAATCCTACATCAGACTGAAGAGGGAAGCAAAGCATATCGGACTAGTGATTAGCACGTTGAAGACGAAGTAAGCTCAAGAGAAGACAACGGCTATTCACCACGTGCTTGTATCAATGGCGACAAAATCAGGTGGATGAAGAAATCGTGTACTTAGGCTCAGCAGACAAATTTGGAGATGCAACGTGGCAGGAAAGCGTACGTACTTTGGACTCTCTCCGATCGAAAAGAGTTTGCCACCGTACCAAACAGACTCCTTTATTAAACCGGTGGCGGCAGTCCTCCTTGGACACGAGATCTGGATAATGCTTGTGGAGGACCAACGCGCACTTGGAGTAAAAATGGTTCTCTATAACGATCCGACAGCCACAAGAAGGCGAGGTGTGCAGCGATCAGGTGGAAGACGATTTACGGTCCTTCCGTAGAATACGTGACTAGTAACGATGCACGTACACGGAGACGACTGTTATGTACCACAGAAGCCACTCCGGCCTTAGGCTGAATAAATAATAATAAAACCACATGTGACGCATCACTCCACTATCGAAGCAGCTATAATAACACCAGCGATCTCATGGGAACTTCACAGGAAGTACTCCACTTCTGATACTTCGCCACCACAAACAGAACATTCGAGAGCAGGCATTGGAAGTGTGAGTGAGCATTAATCTATTGCAATTAATGCTAGCTAATAAATCCATAGCTAATAATAGCTAATGAGGGATTATTCCAGGAATTTCTTTAACGACCAAGACCCTATGCTTGGAACGCGTTCTATTCTATGCATGTACCATATTTACTGCCTCGCTCACATGGATGCCAAACAACGAGTATGAGCGATCGTTGCTGTGATAAACAATGAGCAACACCGTCTAACAAGCCAAGCCGTGTCCAATTTCTAAGATCTTAGGAAGCTCAGAACTAGACCCGCGGCAGAGCATCAAGATGGCTTAGATTAACCCGATTTTTCTCATGATCTGATTTAAGTCAGTGCCTGCTCGAGAGCCTTACGGTTACATGTTACCAATCTCTTACCATTACTTTGAAACTGTTGGCAAACATGCTGGAATCAAAAGGCTCGCTATGCAATTGACACATGAGGAAAATGGAAAAGGCAACAGTATTCTGATATTAATCGCTAGACAAATTTGCGTCAATTTTAAACAATAAGACTCTTTGAAATAAAATTGTTGCTTATTTTCTATACGGAAATGCAGCATAAAGACGGATAAAATTATAAAACGAAAGTTTCTCGGCTGATACCAGAAAAGAGACGCATAATGAGCAGAACGACTTGATGGCTATACAGCTTATCAGAAAATTGAATGTTGCAATCACTGCAATTAAACCTACTGGGGTTCCTTGTTCCTGGATCACTCATGCAGTATTGGTTGCATTGTGATGTAAACAGCGGGCTTCGCCTTATAGGTGTTGTACTATGTACAACGGTGTGAGTCAGCCAAAATATACGACATTCTACGGTGGGCTGGTTAGATTAGGGTAGTGTGAATAGGGACAAGGAAAACGTGAATAAAAAGAGCAGAAAAATTTCAAAAATTTCAATAGACATTGTTTGCAATGAGCGGTGATACGAGTGGTGGTTCATTATTTCAGTGAAAGTGCCCACCAAAGTGCCACAGTGCCAAAGAGCCCATAATACGCGTATAAACCTTAATGACATTCACTTTTGGTTTTGTTTATCCTATTACATATTAATAAGACGATTTTAGATCTAAAAACCAATAAAAAAATATTTTTCGGGTTGTTGCCAAAATCGGAAAGAAAATGTTGCCAAAAACGGGTGTTGCCAAAATCGGGGGTAGACAAAAACGGGTGTTGCCAAAATCGGGAAGGGACTGTATTGAAAAATTGATAACCTACAGAAATAGCAAAATATTAGGTACTGATACCCTCTATTCTATTTTTCGGCACATGGTCAAAAACCAATGATATCATTGTTATTTTGCTAATACTTCATCGCAGTCGGCTTTGGAACATTTCGTTGATGGACATTTGGTAGAATGGAAATGGTTTTCTTATTCTTTTCATTGATACTCTTTCTTCTACTCAATATATATACAATAATTAGTTCAGTATAAAATGGTATTTCAACCATAATTCGTAAGTTATTGGTCGAAAATTTAATTTCGACCAAGTGATCATATGACCTAATCTGCCATCATACGCATATTTGTCCCATATTTGCTGGAATGTCCGATGTACATGGGACAGTTATGCGTGTAACGGTAGTAATGTCTATTCGGCGTCATGTCTAATGACGAAACATTATTCGACTACATTTCTTTTGACCAGGTGGTATAGATTCAATTTAGTCGGATAGAGGGGTTCGCGGAAGCCAATATCCAGTCGGGAATAATATCGGAATATTCGCCGTTTTCGTATTATTTATTCTTTTTATTAACCCATCATTCTTTGGACAATATTGGAACAATAGTTATATGACTTTCACCGTAATAAATCATTTATTTTTTAATTGTAATTGGCTTAAGTTGCTTTCTTTCAAATATCCATTCGACGGAATGTCATTAGACTAAATTTACTAAGATAATTAATTCAAAAATCCACTTTCGACTAAACGTCATATCACCAAATGTACGAACATTTTTCTTTCTAAAATCTGATTTCGACTAAATGTCAATTCGACGAAATGTCCATTCGACGTAGTGTCCTTTCGAGCAAACGTCATTCGACCAAATGTCCTACGTCTCTACTGGATTAAAAATTCATTTTCGGCTAAATGTCCCTTCGACCAAACGTCCATTCGACGTAATGTCCTTTCGACCAAATGTTGTTCAACTAAATGTCATTCGACGAAATGTCATTCGACGAAATGTCTTTCGATGAAATGGTATAGATTCTATCCGGCGTGCTCACTGCTGAAAAAAATCACAAAAATGAGAAATAAAACAATTTGCACACCAATTCTTTGTTTTCGAGTGGTATTGATTTGGGTACATGGTATGAATTCAAGGAGCAGTTCCCCTAGATCAAACCATCACTGAACTTCCTCGAAGCAATAACTCCATTTTTATGTTCAAAGATAACCGCTTTATTTCCATAAGTTGCCTTTTTACCAATTTTACTCGCTTTTCTAACCGAAAGGAGATTTTCTCCAAGCCCAAGTGTGAAAAGAACATTGCACAATTCAAGATTCTTTATTAAATTTTATTCCAACCACACTTTTCAATTTCATATTACCCGTCTTCGTGGCCCGAATCTTCTCGCCAGACTTCGCGGTGGAAATCATGACTGGATTTTTACAATCCTTAAAATTCTTCTTAATACAACTTCTGAAGCGCAGGATGGACGGAAGAACCAGGATGGATGGTCCACGAGGGTCATACTTCTAGCGAACATCAGTAGGTACGTTTTATGGTCGGGTATACCCGGAAAAGTACGACAAGAAGAGGCAGTGCAACTGCTCCCGGATGGCGCACCTAACAGTTCAATCAGGAACTGCTGGAGGAAGCGCTACGTTGGGAAAGTCGGACTACAGGATTGAGCGGTAACGAATTGACAGAGGTACTAACACGAGCCTGCGATATAGCGATGCCAAGGAGGACCCAACCCCCAGGCAATCGACAACCAGTGTACAGGTAGTCGAACACGATCGCAGATCTTCGTAGAACCTGTCTTAGAGCTAAAAGAAGGTTGTGACGTGCTAGAACAGACGCTGAGCGAGTCGATAGACGAGGGGTATTCCAGACAGCGAGCAGAGCTCTGAACTACAAGATTAAATGTAGCAAGCGAGCCTACTTTGAACAGCTGTGCAGGATGGCGAATGACACCCCATGGGGAGATGCGTACATGATAGTGATGGCTAGGGCCAACAGTAGAGATGGGCGCTCAGATCCGGAACCGGTCAAATGATCCGGATCTCTAAAGTGAGTGAATGATTCGTGGATCATTTTTTAAAAGATCCGGTTCACCAGATCAGCAAATTACTTGACCATTTGTAAGGAAATAATAAAATAAAAAGTTAATTCTTTGTAATCCAAACGCTCGTAAACAAGAAAGAGTAAAGTTATTGTCAATACGGTTCAAAAGTGTAAGCCAGAATGACGAAGGTTTCACTTTTTTGCATTCTTCTTCCGTTTTGTTCTAAGGATCGGATCCGGTTGAAAGATCCGGATCATTAGAATGAATGACCCAGATCTGAGCCGTTCATCAAAGTGATCCGTTTTGTCCATCTCTAACCAACAGCACACCTCCTGAGACATCCCCAGAGATGTTAGCCGGAATAGTAGAAGGATTGCTTGCGAAGAGCTTATTGTAGCCGCAAGAAAACTTAAGCTCAATAAGGCGCCAGGCCCGGATGGAATTCCAAACCTAGCCCTTAAACACGCCATTCTTGATGATCCAAATATGTTCAGGAGCTGCCTCCAGAGATGCATGGACGAAGGAAACTTCTCAGATCGATGGAAACGGCAGAAATTGGTGCAGCCGGGGGACCCTTCGGCATACAGACCAATTTGCCTACTCGACACAGCTGGAAAGCTGGTCATCCTGAATAGATTGTCGGCTTATACCGAGTGTGCTGGTGGCTTATCCAGCAAGCAGTATGGTTTCCGTAAGGGCCGTTCTACCATCGAAGCAATTCGATCGGTAACGGATACGGCCTAGATAGCGAGAGGTTTGAACAGGCGAGATATTAGGTACTGCGCATTGATTACACTTGATGTAAAAAAACGCGTTTAACAATGCTAGCTGGGCAGCTATTGCTTACTCCCTGCACCGAGTGAGAGTTCCGGATTACCTGTGCAGGATACTGAAAAGTTATTTTCAGAATAGTGTGCTGATATACGACACGGATGCTGGTCAAAAGTCGACCGTAATGGCGGTTGTTCCGAGCATATCACAAGACGGAAGTCGTGGTGATGCATAACCGCCATGGGTTGCAGCAAGCAAGGATAAGAGTAGGAATCTGCACAGCTAACTCCGTGAGGTCTCTTAAGCATCTGGGCGTAATGATCGACGATAAGCTCAATTTTACGAGCCACGTCGATTATGCATGTCAGCGGGCTTCATTGGCGATAAAATCTTTATCACGAATGATGTCCAACTGATCGGCTGTGCATAGTCAAGTGCGTAGGTTGATAGCAGGCGCAGCATTGTCTATCATCCGCTATGGCGTACCGGCATGGGTCGTAACACTAAAGGCCGAGTACAATGTAAAGGAACTGATCAGAGTACACCGGCTGATGTGCCTACGTGTCGCGAGCGCATATCGCACCATATCATATGAGGCGGTGTGCGTTATAGCTGGGATGATGCCGATAGACATACTCCTAGAGGAAGATGTGGAGTGCTACAACGAAAGGGACTCGGTGCAAGTGCGACGTGTCAAGAGAGCAGCCTCGCTGCTCAAATGACAAAGAGCATGGGACACCGCAGTCAAAGGTCGTTTGGACCCACAAACTGATTCCGGAAGTGTCCAACCGGGTCGATAGGAAACATGGACAGGTCAATTTCCACTTAACACAGGTGTTGTCTGAACATGGTTGCTTCAAAAAATTCCTACACAGGTTTGGCTTCGCAGATTCGGCGGAGTGTCCAGAATGTGTAGGTGAGGTAGAGTTGGCAGAGCTTGTGATGTTCGCATGCCCGCGATTCGAAGTAGAACGCAATGCCATGTTGCTTGTTAGCGGTATGGATACTACCCCGGACAACCTCGTCGAGAAGATCTGCCGGGAGGAAGTTATATGGAATGCGGTGAACACAGCATATCAATAGATTATGTCGAAACTGCAGCGGTGGTGGCGATTTGAACAAAACCAACGAATGCAGTAAGGGTACCTGTGATGCAGTGAACACTTTGCTCACCCTGGCAACCAAAATGTCGCTGGTGGGCTGCGAGGACCTCCGTATGTAGATATAGAGCACTATAGAGGTCTTTGCGGTTCATGCGTGGTGGTTGTTGTCGGGGTGCTCGTCTCTAACGTGAGATTATGATACGGACCGCTAGGTTACTATCATAGCCCGCTTTTGGCAAACCGAGTTGGCTAAGATACTCCTGCTTTGTCTTTCCGACTGAAAGGCACCGTTATAGGCAAAAATGAGCAGAGAAAAATACAAAACAAAAGAATCACACTCAGCAGGCATTGATGATAAATTGCAGCACTGATCCACACCGATGAGCTTGTTGAGTACTTCGTTGTTGACGAGCAAAACAATCTCATCAAGAGCATCGACATCTTCTTCTAGGCGTTTCTTCAGCGACTCCTTCGCTCTTTCTCTTATTCTGCGGTAGCACCAGCGATGGGAGTAAAGAATGTTTCTTCGGTGGGGTCGTAACCAGCGTATGAGACAATTTCAGCTTCCCTAGTAGCACACTTCAGTTCGATAATGTTGCAGCAACTTTATTGTGACTGGATTTGGTTGCATATGAGTGACAGTAACTGATATATGACAAGTGTGCTACTCAGGTTGGCCAGCCGATGCTCAGTACAGCACTTCTAAGCCTGGAAGCTCACCTCCAATCCATCGAAGATGTTCGCTCGTTCGGTGCCTAACGCGCTGTCCTGTCCGTCCAACTGTCTGTTTGCGTTTGGAAGATGCCAGTTAACCTCTAGGGAAAGGTGCTACCAGTTAATCACACTGGGTACCTTCTCTGCCAGTTAACTACTGGGGATATAGTTGCCAGTTAACCACTGAAAGCTGGTGGTCCATAACCTTTTGTTGAGAATATCTCTTCACGAAGTAATCGATTGATTACTTTTATTGAGTCACAAATCTTCACATCCCTAATACTAGTCTCTCTACTCTATCGATGGTTATAATATTTCACTCTTCAGTGATCGACTGAATATCGAGTGAAATGTTATTCTCAACTGACCGGGCTGAAACCGCTACCGACGCCATCGTACTGTCCGTTTTGTTCTGGAACGTTTTCTGAAAATGTGACTGGAGTTTCCGAATCCATGACTCAAATCACGGTGTATTTTTGCTGGTTCACGAATTCGAGAACGCCTCTAGTTGCATGCATCATCCTGATGTCCGTGTTAGGAAAGCATGAACGGGATTGCTTGGTTCTGAAATTTTCACTGTGTATGATAAGAATTGAATTTTTTTATAAGGACTGTATCGAAAATAAGTTATCCACTTTCAAAGTGTTACTACTCAGAAGCTCATAAAGGTATTGGTTTGTTTTACCCTGCAGTCGATGTATTCATATGTTAAGTTTCAAATCAGAGTGTGTTTGTTTGTTGAAAATTTGTTGTTTCCCATGTATCGCAAATTGAAAGTGATATTGAAATTCGAGTTTTGGACACATGACTCCGTAAGAAGGGCATCAAGATGCATAATTTGACCAAGCATTTCGCTATCCATCCCCAGAGATAAAAATTCATGGCCAACAAGCTTGGGGAATACTACACGTTTGCTAACCTGTCGGAAAAAAAGAAGATCAAAATCATGTGACCGAAATTTGGACCAGAGAGGAATTATGTTATAAAACGAGGCAATTTCATGCCGATTTGTGACCAGGAAGAATAATGGTCGAATAAATGTTGGAATAGTGCAATATTTATTCAGTATTATATTTTTTCATAAAACTTAACAAACAGAATTAACACATATTGCTAGACACAAAGAATAAAAATAGTTATTTGTTTGATTTAAAAGTATTTTGCGTGTCTCTTTCCCGTAAATTTAAAAGTTCTTTCTTTCAGATTGATAACTGTAGAAGTGTCAAATTCAGAGAAACTCAACGAAACCCGTTGAACAAAACAGAGAAAAGAGGTCGGTTTGCAAGAACACTGACAATTTAAAAGGCCAAATTTCATGTCAATTTATAATTTTATCAATTTATGAAATTATTTCAAAATATTTATTCAACAGCAAACATTTTTGGTACAATTAGTTAAAGATTAAACATAAACATGATAACTCAAAAGAAAAACTCAGATACCCCAGCTCTTAATAAATAGTTCGTTCCTTATTAAATGCATCTTTTTGAAGATTTACAAATTCATTAAAATTTTGATAACTGATAGTTTAATACTCGTTTTAATGTATTGTACGTTTACTTGCTAGGTGGACACGGTCGGTTAGAGTAGCCGTTCCACCAAGTGTTCGTTAAAGTAGTCGCTAGAGTATTATAAATTCAGTAGAAAATCGAATTATAGCCGCTATTGAAATTGGATTTTTCTCACAATCCATACGTTAAACCTAATTTCGGAAGTAGTGCGCTGTATAGCACATCACCAAATGAAAACAGCGCACCACTTCCGAAGTTAGGTTTAGCGTACGAATTGTGAGAAAAATCCAACTTTGTTAGCGGCTATAATTCGGATTTGCACTGAATTGATAATATTCGCTGTTGGTTTGAGCGAGATAAGATAAACGTCAAAAAAAATTCCAACCAAACAGAAAAAAATAAAATTGTTTCAATAAATACTTTGTACTTTCATTTTGAAAGGCGTTCAGTTCTCTTTGAAATGAAAGTGAAATTGATCCTAAAGAAAGTATTTTGTTTGAATTAAAAGTATGCTTCACCTTAATGTACTCTATGAGTAGCCGTAAAAGTAATCGGGAAAATCTTGATAGCGAGTAAATCCACAATATAAAAAAAGTGATAAACCTAAAAAAATAAACTAATATTTCCATTAATGCTAATTTTGGACATTAATTGAATGTAAACCTACCATTGTATCCCCATTTGATTACATAGTGTGACGGATGAAAATCAATACAAACAAACGCACCGCACGTGAAGGAAAATTTTCATTTCCTTAGTTTTTATTAGTTGGAATAGTATTTTTGTTATTTCGTTTAATTTAAAAGTATTTTAATCAGCCATGGAAAGATTCGGGATAGTTTTCTTTTCGTTCCATGCAGTGGGAAATGACCAGAAGCAGAAAATATTCCGGGAGTGCATTCGGCTGTCATTGGGGTAAGTTTGTATTTCAGCAGCGGTTATATACAAAGATTAAAGTTTTGAATTTTTTGTTTTAAAACAGCAGTCGCAGCAGGGACCTTGCGGCCAAAACTCCTTCAAAATCGGGAACATTGAGTACCGTTGCATATTTTGCAATATGAGGTTCCAGAGAAATCGGTGTCCTGAATCCTAAAGGAGCCAGAGGACGGATGTTAATGTTTATGTTTCGATCATTTATGACTATGCACAACATATGTTCGTTATTTGTACGTTTTATTTACAACTGCAATAAATATTTCCTAAGAAACATATTTTATTCAAAAGTTAATCGCGGGAAAACAAAAAGGGGAATGGAGAAACTTAGGAAGAAAATGTGAGAAATTTCCTGTAAAATAAAAAGAATCCATTATTGTTTCTACAGTGTGATCTTTTAGGTTTGACAGTTTTAAATACTATCCATTTCAAAAGTGCATAAACTTTTTATTTCAGAGGTGGATGCCGAATAGGTATAAACTTTTTAACAGTTTACTGACTTTTGTTCTAAACATATACAACTCTCTACGAAAAAGAACCAACAGAAACTTTTATTTTAACCAATGGTTTTTAATTTTATAAAGGACTTTTCTTTCTGTGTAGAAAAAAATATTATTTTTATTAAATTCATAAGATTTTATTCGAATAAAATGATGTGGATAGCTTATTTACGATACAGTCCTTAATAGTTTATCGCAAATAATGTTGAATTTCAATGAAATTGACAAATTGCTCGCCGATTGATATATAAACCTGCAAAATCAATCGAAAGATTGTTTTACGTGAAAGATTGTTCACGCGCTTTACGTTCAAAATCTTACATGATTTCGTGGCGGACTGCAATTTTTTCCCGCGTAAAACGCTGCCCATCATCAAAAAGACACTGCAAGCAGTTTTTACGCTCAAAATTTGACGCTCTTTTCATGCTGTGATTCCCCCGTTTTGGGCGCAAAAAAGGTTTAGCAGTGTAATGGTTTCCTTCATCATCTATCTAAAATAAAATCATTTCCAATTTCATGCTCTGAAACAGTTTCTTTTATTATATACGTGTTTCTCTTGATTGTTTTCAGTTCTACTTTTCACATGAATTTTATTTTGACAATCATTCATATTTTTTCTGACCGAACGATCACGGATACATAAATCTAGTTTTCTCACTATTGGTAGTGGTTGTGGTGGTGGTGGTATTGGTATGGCTTTCTGTTATCATAGGGTTGGTATTCATTGAATTATGATGATTGCACACCATCAGAACGCCAGAGATATTCGAAGAGACATGTTCTAATATGGCGGAGTAATAGGAAGCAATAAAAATATTTTGAATCGAAAGCATAATTTTTTATTTAGGTTAGGGTCTATTACAGAAAATCGACTCCGATTGAAAATGCCTATTACAAGGAAAAACATGTGTCGAATCTTTAATAATAATTTAAGTTATGAAATCCTGAAACAGATTAAAATTGTTATTATTATAGAATTGCTTAGCAGTGATATACATGAATCCAAAGCAAAGGTTTATGAGATCAGATCTCTTTGTACGTCTTTTTCGCTCTGCCGGCTCATATGACATCTGATATTCGACACTCTTTCTTTCAAAAATTTATAAGTAGAAGGTTGGCTGTTTGTTAGCCCCATCGCGAGCTACGTCTCTATCCCATAACAGAATCTTCTGGCGTACTGATTCGATATTGGTGAAAAGAACTAAATACATGGATGCTTGATTAGGAATTTTACTTTGTTCTGTAGAATGAACACATTCAGGTTTTCGTTCAACAGTTTTTTTTGCGTTGTTTATTTCCGTTAAAATGCCTATTGTTGAAAGCAGTTTTCTTCACTTGAATTGAATTACAGGGCAAAAGCATGTTCACTGCGTTGCCTTGGTGAGTAGAATACAGTGAATAAATACATTTCAATTGTGATTTTGAGCGAATAAACTGTAGTTGAGTTTAAATTATGAAAGTAAGTTCAAAGAGCCATTTCCTTGTATCCTGGGCATTGCAAAAATGAAAACTTTGGGTAATGGATCTAGGAGAGCTAATTGTCTTTAATTGACTTCTATTTCGAAGTGAGTTGTAAGAATAGACCTCTTTTTGACAGTTCATGGATTTTGTTATTGAGGTGCAAAAATCTATAATGTTCCAGAATACTGTGAGAATGGGTCGTAAATGCTTTTATTGATATATATTTTAAGCTGTCACTGATGATTAATCACCGTAATAGAATTAAAGTTTTTCTCAAACCCATACAAAGCTTCGGGACTGCAACCGTCTGTGATCGAACATTTTGAATGGAAAGGAATTCTATTTAGTGTATTATCAATGTTGTTTGGAACTTCGAGATCCACATGAGAAAAGTTTAAAGTGGTTTAAAGTATCACAGAAAAAATTACATGCTGATCAACAAATTATGTGAGATTATTCTGTGCCACAATAATTATATGTTTGAATTTTCAAGCAAAAGCACATTTTCTTTTCTTGAATCACTCTTGATTGGTATCTATGTTCTGCGACTATTCGCTAAAGTAATTTTTTTTATCATGAATGGCACCGAGAAGTCGGCATCGGCTATGTTCATGTGAACATGAACAAACTCGCTGAACTGTCAATCGAGGTCATCATCAAGCGGTTCTCTAATGGATTTGTCTACGAATCGAAGCAATGTCAGAATTCCGCTCAGCAGTATTCTAATCATGTAGAGTATTGTCAAAGAAGGGAGAAAGGAAGGATGTTTGGTTGGTTGGATGACATTCGATTGGTAACAATTATCGAAATGACAATTCGATTCGCTTTGGGCAAAACTATTCTTACAACGATGCGCACCCAATGTCGTCCTGCGATATTGGGTCAGTTTTTAGAAGAAGCACAAGCATTTGTTTTATATTTCAACTGTTCTCATTTTCTGTGTTGTTCACATATTTATTATTCTTTTTTTTTTTGTTACAAACATTTGAATTATATCATCCTAAAACAGTTATCTCTATTGTATATATGTATTTATGTATGTCTGTGTTGACTGGTGATTGATTAACATATTTTCAAATTTATTGAAATTGGCGGCATTTTGGTTTTTCACGTTTACAAGTTTTATCAAAAGATTCACCTTCTGTTTGCGGGCAAATTTACTACGTTTTTTTTATTACTATCATACTTACATTAAATGTTTTGGATTGTAGTCAAGGGGCCATCGAAAGGAGCCAGGTTGGCGCTAGTACACATGTGGTTTAACCGTTTTGCGACTTATCTAAGACGCTGTCGCATTTAGTTCTCCCGCTCTACTGTGTGGAAATTACAGCATAAATATGGTCGATTGCTAGGCCCTACCCGTAGTATTAAGTACATTATTCGCTAGATTGGTTAAAGTGTTGTTGCTGATCTCGTGAGTTTTGACACCTTTCTGTCCGGTGATAGTTGATGAACGATAGTTGTCAAACCGATTCTGCTGTTTGTTCGTAAAACCTACATATATCTCGACTTGTTGGGTTTAGTATCATTTTTTAACATCGTCTGACTTTGAGTCGTAATTGGTTGACATTAAATTTTGCCATCGAATTTCTTACAGAACTACCAATTTAATTTGCATAAAATATCCGAAATTAGACTAACTGGTAATTTTCACCCAAATAAGAAATATTTTATCCACTAATAATAACAAACGTGTTCTCAATTTTCGGTAGGTACAGTCTCTATGTTTTGCTTCGTTTATTGTTTAATGCTACTTTCTACGATTAAATATAATTGTATGTTGCCCACATTAATTTCCCATACATCTTTTCTACCAGATCTAAACAAGTTTTCCGTCCGATCAATTTAATCTTTCTTTTAGTGTTTAATGTAGAATTAAGCTTTACCTCAATTTCTTTTGTTTTGTTTCGGAGTTTTAACAGTTAAAGATGTAACCCTCTCTATGTATCAAATTACTCGCTAGGGTGCGTATTAGTTTGCAATCGTTTCCACTGCTGCCCGTGAGCAAATGGGGTTTTAAATACTCTGAAGGTTGTGCTAAACAATTACTTAAAATTGTCAAAAGTTTCCAAAAATGAAGCAATATGAAAATTTCATATTTTTTTTCCTAAAATAAATCGATTCGTTTGAACTTTATTAGAGTCTAATTTTGATTTTAAAAACTTTCTAAGGGGTTCGTCATCTTGTTGTTAAATTTGCGTTTTGTCTTCAATGGATGTGTACGTTTGTTAGTTGACTTTTTGTTCATACACCGGTAAAAATATTTATGATTTTATTCTGATTTGGAAAGGCATAATTTGTTTTTCATTTATCATTACACGACAATTAAAAATCCCTAAAATCTAGCATATATTTTCGGTAATGAGTGCTGCCTTACCGCCTACTCAATCATTTGGTTGTTAAATAGTCAGCAAAAATGGTTTACGGCTTCAACGGTCTACGAGTGACATTTTTTCTCTTTATACTTTAATTTCGCTATGTATATATGTATATCCAGTTTTTGAACATCCATGTTGGGTATTTAAAGTAATGTATAAAACTATTTATTCAAATTTCAAGTTTAGCAAAAACCCGCTCACAAATGTTTGTGTGTGCGCGTGGGGAACACACCTTTCTTGTGGTTTTCTTTGTTGTTCCGTTCACGACGGTTTTGGATGTACACATATTTCAAGCTATGGTTTGACATTACATACTCTAGGGTTGACATTTGTGGTTCATAGTTACAATATTACGTTATGTACGAATCATGTGTTTCCTCTTTTCAATGAATGGTTGAATTCACTTGCAATTAGACGGTTATTATTTCTTCGCTGCACATATACTTCTCGTTTGCTTTTGTTACGTTTCAGGATGCAATCTACTTGATTATCGGTGGAATTGGTTGATACGGGATTTATCCTGTAAATATTGAAAAGATAAAATGGATAAGTGGATTTGTTGCTTTGCAAGGAAAGGAAAATCTCAGAGGCTTTCCGCTCTTGCTGTTCTCTTTTCAATTTGGCCGAACAATATATGAGTCCGCTTATTCAAAATTAGGAACACTTAGTGCGGATTTTCAAACAATATAAACCTTATCGAGATAAATAAAACTAGGATTGATCTTGATATCCACATTGGGAGCACAAAAATTAAACTGCATTTTGGGTATAAGTCCAATTATTATCAGAGATTTATTTTTTGACTTCATTCACATACACATGACGACTTCTCGCTTCACCGCTACAAAATATTTTTGTTCTGTGAAAAATATATCCTGAGCTTAAAGGTACACAGTAAAATAAATACAGAAAATATCTAGCAGAAGCTTAGAAGACAACAGGAGGCCTTATGGATAGTATAAAAAAATCCAAAAGGCCTTCTGCGAATACAAAACTGAAGATTTCTAGTAGTGTATGATGATGATGATATGAAATCAGTAGAACTAGACTTGAAAACATGTAGCAGAAGTTCTGCAGACACTTAGCAGAAGTCCTGAGGACTTTTGGCAAAAATCCAAAGATTTTTGGGAGTCTTGACGCATCTTGATTGACAGACGTCTCGGTGAAGACTTTTGCTAGAAATGTGCTGTTAGAAGTCTTCTGGACTCCTGAAGACTTCTTGCAGAAGTCCTGAAGACTACTTGCAGAATTCCTGAAGACTTCTTGCAGAAGTCCTGAAGACTTCTTGCAGAAGTCCTGAAGACTTCTTGCAGAAGTCCTGAAGACTTCCAGCAGAAATTCTTCGTGCAGAAGTCCGGAAGACTTCTTGCAGAAGTCCTGAAGACTTCCAGCAGAAATTCTTCTTGCAGAAGTTCTGACGACTTCCAGCAGAAGTCCTGACGACTTCCAGCAGAAGTCCTGAAGACTTCTAGCAGAAGTCCTGAAGACTTCTAGCAGAAGTCCTGAAGACTTCTAGCAGAAGTCCTGAAGACTTCTAGCAGAAGTCCTGAAGATTTCTAGCAGAAGTTCTGAAGACTTCTTGCAGAAGTCCTGAAGACTTCTTGCAGAAGTCCTGAAGACTTCTTGCAGAAGTCCTGAAGACTTCTTGCAGAAGTCCTGAAGACTTCTTGCAGAAGTCCTGAAGACTTCTTGCAGAAGTCCTGAAGACTTCTTGCAGAAGTCCTGAAGACTTCTTGCAGAAGTCCTGAAGACTTCTTGCAGAAGTCCTGAAGACTTCTTGCAGAAGTCCTGAAGACTTCTTGCAGAAGTCCTGAAGACTTCTTGCAGAAGTCCTGAAGACTTCTTGCAGAAGTCCTGAAGACTTCCAGCAGAAGTCCTGAAGACTTCTAGCACAAGTCCTGAAGACTTCTAGTAGAAGTCCTGAAGATTTCTAGCAGAAGTTCTGAAGACTTCTAGCAGAAGTTCTGACGACTTCCAGCAGAAGTCCTGAAGACTTCCAGCAGAAGTCCTGAAGACTGCCAGCAGAAATCCTTCGTGCAGAAGTCCGGAAGACTTCTTGCAGAAGTCCTGAAGACTTCCAGCAGAAATCCTTCTTGCAGAAGTCCTGAAGACTTCCAGCAGAAGTCCTGAAGACTTCCAGCAGAAGTTCTGAAGACTTCCAGCAGAAGTCCTGAAGACTTCTTGCAGAAGTCCTGAAGACTTCTTGCAGAAGTCCTGAAGACTTCTTGCAGAAGTCCTGAAGACTTCTTGCAGAAGTCCTGAAGACTTCTTGCAGAAGTCCTGAAGACTTCTTGCAGAAGTCCTGAAGACTTCTTGCAGAAGTCCTGAAGACTTCTTGCAGAAGTCCTGGAGGCTTCCAGAAGACGTCTGGAAGACTTCCAGCAGAAGTCTTGAAGGTTTCCAGCAGAACTCTTGAAGACTTCTAGCGAAGTCCTGAAATTTTCCAGCAGAAGTCCTGAAGACTGCCAGTAGAAGTCCTGAAGACTTCCAGCAGAAGTCCTGAAGACTTCCAGCAGAAGTCCTGAAGACTTCCAGCAGAAGTCCTGAAGACTTCCAGCAGAAGTCCTGAAGACTTCCAGCAGAAGTCCTGAAGACTTCCAGCAGAAGTCCTGAAGACTTCCAGCAGAAGTCCTGAAGACTTCCAGCAGAAGTCCTGAAGACTTCCAGCAGAAGTCCTGAAGACTTCTAGCACAAGTCCTGAAGACTTCTAGTAGAAGTCCTGAAGATTTCTAGCAGAAGTTCTGAAGACTTCTAGCAGAAGTTCTGACGACTTCCAGCAGAAGTCCTGACGACTTTCAGCAGAAGTCCTGAAGACTTCTTGCAGAAGTCCTGAAGATTTCTAGCTGAAGTTCTGAAGACTTCTAGCAGAAGTTCTGAAGACCTCCAGCAGAAGTCCTGAAGACTTCCAGGAGAAGTCCTGAAGACTTCCAGGAGAAGTCCTGAAGACTTCCAGGAGAAGTCCTGAAGACTTCCAGGAGAAGTCCTGAAGACTTCCAGGAGAAGTCCTGAAGACTTCCAGGAGAAGTCCTGAAGACTTCCAGGAGAAGTCCTGAAGACTTCCAGGAGAAGTCCTGAAGACTTCCAGGAGAAGTCCTGAAGACTTTCAGCAGATGTCTTAAAGACTTCCAGCAGAAGACCTGAAGACTTCCTGCAAAAGTCCTGAAGACTTCCAGCAGAAGTCCTGAAGACTTCCAGCAGAAGTCCTGAAGACTTCCAGCAGAAGTCCTGAAGACTTCCAGCAGAAGTCCTGAAGACTTCCAGCAGAAGTCCTGAAGACTTCCAGCAGAAGTCCTGAAGACTTCCAGCAGAAGTCCTGAAGACTTCCAGCAGAAGTCCTGAAGACTTCCAGCAGAAGTCCTGAAGACTTCCAGCAGAAGTCCTGAAGACTTCCAGCAGAAGTCCTGAAGACTTCCAGCAGAAGTCCTGAAGACTTCCAGCAGAAGTCTTGAAGACTTCCAGCAGAAGTCCTGAAGACTTCCAACAGAAGTCCTGAAGACTTCCAGCAGAAGTCCTGAAGACTTCCAGCAGAAGTCCTGAAGACTTCCAGCAGAAGTCCTGAAGACTTCCAGCAGAAGTCCTGAAGACTTCCAGCAGAAGTCCTGAAGACTTCCAGCAGAAGTCCTGAAGACTTCCAGCAGAAGTCCTGAAGACTTCCAGCAGAAGTCCTGGAGACTTCCAGCAGAAGTCCTTAAGACTTCCAGCAGAAGTCCTGAAGACTTCCAGCAGAAGTCCTGAATACTTCCAGCAGAAGTCCTGAAGACTTCCAGCAGAAGTCCTTAAGACTTCCAGCAGAAGTCCTGAATACTTCCAGCAGAAGTCCTGAAGACTTCCAGCAGAAGTCCTGAAGACTTCCAGCAGAAGTCCTTAAGACTTCCAGCAGAAGTCCTGAAGACTTCCAGCAGAAGTCCTGAAGACTTCCAGCAGAAGTCCTGAAGACTTCCAGCAGAAGTCCTGAAGACTTCCAGCAGAAGTCCTGAAGACTTCCAGCAGAAGTCCTGAAGACTTCCAGCAGAAGTCCTGAAGACTTCCAGCAGAAGTCCTGAAGACTTCCAGCAGAAGTCCTGAAGACTTCCAGCAGAAGTCCTGAAGACTTCCAGCAGAAGTCCTGAAGACTTCCAGCAGAAGTCCTGAAGACTTCCAGCAGAAGTCCTGAAGACTTTTGGCAGAAGTCCTGAAGACTTCCAGCAGAAGTCCTGAAGACTTCCAGCAGAAGTCCTGAAGACTTCCAGCAGAAGTCCAGAAGACTTCCAGCAGAAGTCCTGAAGACTTCCAGCAGAAGTCCTGAAGACTTCCAGCAGAAGTCCTGACGACTTCCAGCAGAAGTCCTGAAGACTTCCAGCAGAAGTCCTGAAGACTTCCAGCAGAAGTCCTGAAGACTTCCAGCAGAAGTCCTGAAGACTTCTAGCAGAATTCATGAAGACTTCCAGCAGAAGTCCTGAAGACTTTCAGCAGATGTCTTGAAGACTCCCAGCAGATGTTCTGAAGACTTTTTGCAGAAGTCCAGAAGACTTTTGGCAGAAGTCCAGAAGACTTCCAGCAGAAGTCCTGAAGACTTCCAGCAGAAGTCCTGACGACTTCCAGCAGAAGTCCTGAAGACTTCCAGCAGAAGTCCTGAAGACTTCCAGCAGAAGTCCTGAAGACTTCCAGCAGAAGTCCAGAAGACTTCCAGCAGAAGTCCTGAAGACTTCCAGCAAAAGTCCTGAAGTCTTCCAGCAGAAGTCCTGAAGACTTTCAGCAGAAGTTCTGAAGACTTCTAGCAGAAGTCCTGACGACTTCTTGCAGAAGTCCTGACAACTTCTTGCAGAAGTCCGGAAGACTTCTTGCAGAAGTCCGGACAACTTCTTGCAGAAGTCCGGAAGACTTCTTGCAGAAGTCCGGAAGACTTCTTGCAGAAGTCCGGAAGACTTCTTGCAGAAGTCCGGAAGACTTCTTGCAGAAGTCCGGAAGACTTCTTGCAGAAGTCCGGAAGACTTCTTGCAGAAGTCCGGAAGACTTCTTGCAGAAGTCCGGAAGACTTCTTGCAGAAGTCCGGAAGACTTCTTGCAGAAGTCCGGAAGACTTCTTGCAGAAGTCCGGAAGACTTCTTGCAGAAGTCCGGAAGACTTCTTGCAGAAGTCCGGAAGACTTCTTGCAGAAGTCCGGAAGACTTCTTGCAGAAGTCCGGAAGACTTCTTGCAGAAGTCCGGAAGACTTCTTGCAGAAGTCCGGAAGACTTCTTGCAGAAGTCTGGAAGACTTCTTGCAGAAGTCCGGAAGACTTCTTGCAGAAGTCCGGAAGACTTCTTGCAGAAGTCCGGAAGACTTCTTGCAGAAGTCCGGAAGACTTCTTGCAGAAGTCCGGAAGACTTCTTGCAGAAGTCCGGAAGACTTCTTGCAGAAGTCCGGAAGACTTCTTGCAGAAGTCCGGAAGACTTCTTGCAGAAGTCCGGAAGACTTCTTGCAGAAGTCCGGAAGACTTCTTGCAGAAGTCCGGAAGACTTCTTGCAGAAGTCCGGAAGACTTCTTGCAGAAGTCCGGAAGACTTCTTGCAGAAGTCCGGAAGACTTCTTGCAGAAGTCCGGAAGACTTCTTGCAGAAGTCCGGAAGACTTCTTGCAGAAGTCCGGAAGACTTCTTGCAGAAGTGCGGAAGACTTCTTGCAGAAGTCCGGAAGACTTCTTGCAGAAGTCCGGAAGACTTCTTGCAGAAGTCCGGAAGACTTCTTGCAGAAGTCCGGAAGACTTCTTGCAGAAGTCCGGAAGACTTCTTGCAGAAGTCCGGAAGACTTCTTGCAGAAGTCCGGAAGACTTCTTGCAGAAGTCCGGAAGACTTCTTGCAGAAGTCCGGAAGACTTTTGCAGAAGTCCGGAAGACTTCTTGCAGAAGTCCGGAAGACTTCTTGCAGAAGTCCGGAAGACTTCTTGCAGAAGTCCGGAAGACTTCTTGCAGAAGTCCGGAAGACTTCTTGCAGAAGTCCGGAAGACTTCTTGCAGAAGTCCGGAAGACTTCTTGCAGAAGTCCGGAAGACTTCTTGCAGAAGTCCGGAAGACTTCTTGCAGAAGTTTCGAAGACTTCCAGTAGAAGTCTTGAAGACTTCTAGCGAAGTCCTGAAAATTTCCAGTAGAAGTCCTGAAGACTACCAGCAGAAGTCCTGAAGACTTCCAGAAGAAGTCCTGAAGACTTCCAGCAGATTTCCTGAAGACTTCCAGCAGATGTCCTGAAGACTTCCAGCAGAAGTCTTGAACACTTCCAGCAGAAGTCCTGAATACTTCTGGCAGAAGTCCTGACGACTTCCAGCAGAAGTCCTGAAGACTTCTTGCAGAAGCCCTCAAGACTATTAATGGCAGTGGTCAAGAATTCAAGCAGAAGATTTGAAGACTTAAACAAAGTCCATGAGACTTCTACAATGTATTGTATTGAACATGTTTGTAAATAGACCTTTTCTCTTCATAAGTTATTTTACAACAGAATATCATCACTTAGGGGCCGTACGCTTCTTACGTAAGCATTTTTTTTCGGTTTTTCAACCCCTCTCCCCATTTTTTTCACACATTTTTTTTATTATGGACTGTAATAAATGTTATCACTCCATAAATGCTCACACAAAGTTGAGTTCTTAAGACTTTTGTTTAGGTATTTTATTCTTTCTGTCGGATGAAGTAAATATACTCTTGAGATTTGTTATACATGATGTATATTTGATGTATATTTAATATTTGTATATAATTGAAAAAAAAATAGTGAAACGAATCTTTTATTTTGTTCATATTACGACGAATGGTCTGCTAGATTTTGTTCAGCATTGCTTTCAGAAAACTAGCTTTTCATTACACAACCATAATCATTCAAAGTTATTAAATCAAATGATTCATTCCGTCAAGCAGTTATGAGCTGGGGACTGCCTCATGTTGTCCGCTGCAGAGATAACCTGGATCTCAAATCCCGTACTGAATCCATCTTCGGTGACCCGTGCCGTTAACTCTTTCTGTCGTTCTCATCGTCGGCATCGAAGAGTATACCATCACGTCCGGCAAAAAGCGAACAAAAAGAGCAATCACAACTACATCCTATACGACAAAGAATGAATGACTACCAGCAGCAGAAGCAGCAGCAGTGGCAACATCACCCAAGGACTCTAGAGCCATATCCATTATTCTTCATAATTTATGGGAAAACAAGCCCAGAAAGAGGTCGCTTGACGTCAACTTGATCTCCGCGCAGCGTTCGTCTCTGTCTATGCCATGCCCTCCCCCTCTTTCCACGTTCCAATATTGCTGCCGCATCGCAAAGTAGCCACACATTTTCCCGGAAACCGGGTCCGGGAGAAAATTGGGTTCGCTCTGTTAGGACCGAGAGGAGGGCGCGGTGAAAATACTTTGTTGGCAAATGGGAAGAAAAAGAGTTACATGGGTCCAACCCTTCGTCTTTGCTTTAAGACCGGCCGGCTGCGGCGGACGGATCTCCCTTGGGAAGTTGGTTCTTTTTCTAGGCTTCAGTGTTTCCCGGTGAATCGATTTTTTTTCTGTATTTTTCATGGGGAAATATTCTCCAGCATTGTTTAAAATAGAGATAAGGCCTGTGAACAAATTAGATATATTTTTTTCAAAATAGATACTAAGTTTTTTATAAAAGTAACTTTTTCATTGTTGTTGAAGGATTCCATATTATCTACCTCAGGACGTATTTTTTTTTAAAATATTTCAACAGATGTTCTAAAACATTACGTAAGTAATAATGACTTTTAGGGTTTTTGATAAAAAATGTACTCAAATGCCCAAGAAAATGATTTCATGGGACATTTTTGATGTCACACTAAAGGGAGTTAGTGACAGCTCTTCTTGATGATATTTCTCGAAAATATTTTTGGAAAGTCTTTAGAAAGCGATCAGTGACCACTCCTGGAAACGCACTGAATGCTGTGAATATATAGAATAGTAAATTTTCGGTCCTTCTCTAAAACATGTCATGAAAAAATATAATTTTTCGCAATCCTATTTGGATTGGAAAAAACATGGATACGCGTCATACCTACATCGTTGGTTAGTTTGCATTTATTTCTCACTAGCTGTCCCGTCGGACCTCGTCTCGCCAAAAATTAATAAGTTAGCACAAACACTCAGTTAGTATTCACAATTTAAGTTTTAACTTTTGCTCTGCGATTCAATTTCATTTTTGCAGACCAAACGGCAAATCTTTTTTTTCCACATGTCAAATTTGGTTTCATTTGCGACGAGCTCGGTGGTCTAGTGGCTATCGCTTCTGCCTTATAAACAGGAGGTCGTGGGTTCAATTCCAGGCTCGCCTCTTTCCCACTTTGTATTTCTATCTTAGTTCTTTCTGTGTTTCACGTTCTACCAAAACGATTCCTACTGTTATAACCTTCCACACAATCCCAAAACCTCCCGTGGCACCTATGAGAGGTCGTAGAGTTCTCTGCATCTTTCTTAAGTAGGTGTCCAACAAACCATCCTTCCCCTTCCTCAGCATTCGCAAGGACGTGGCCAGGACAGATCTCGACTATTGGAGAGTGCATTATTTCCATCTAAGAGATAATGATTAGTCCCAAATCAATATCTGTGGTAACGGATGAAAGTGATACTACTCTCACACAATAGTCTTGGCTTGTACCACCTACGAATTTGTGCGAACTGCTAAATGCTAATGTAATGTCAAATTTGGTTTCATTTGCTTAATTAGTTTTCGAATTATGCAGAAATTGGTGTTTCATTTGAGCGGGAGGGTCTCGAGCCATCTAAATAAATTATTTAATAAAAAATAAATTATTATTTAATAAAGAACCTTCCCCGGCCCCAAAAACCCCTGCAAACAAATTTTCACGCCGAACAGTTTAGCAGTTTCTTAGTCTATAAGGTTCAGACAGACAGAAATTCATTTTTATGAATATAGATTTTGATATGATGTTTTCAGCCAAGGATTTATTCACCTCAGAATGTTACCTAGTGTGAAGTAATTCTATTGAAAAACATAAACAAAAACTTGAGATCGATCAACCAATGTTTAGGAACCGCTTCCATGGTGTTGTGTGTTCATCAGAGCTCATCTTTCATGTGGTTCCGTCGCGACGGTCGCGGCAGTTGATGAAGGCATCGAGGCGTGGGAAAGCACGTTCTCGGCCGACACTTATCGGAAAGAAATCCCGCCGGAATGGGGAAGAAAGTTTTTCCCTATCGCGTTCAGACTCACTCTATCATCTTGCTTGCTTGCATATGATGATGATGATGATGGTGGTGGCAGTGATGTTGTTGGCCATGGTCTCTGGTT
Organism: Armigeres subalbatus; assembly: GCF_024139115.2. Lineage (NCBI taxonomy): Eukaryota > Metazoa > Arthropoda > Insecta > Diptera > Culicidae > Armigeres > Armigeres subalbatus. The sequence goes on from NW_026943741.1 coordinate 2,137,375, forward strand.
GTGGCAGGTTATTCGATCGGAGATAGGAAGTGAGTGAGATGTAGGTAGAACGCAAATTGAAATATTATGATGAGGCACATCGCCTAACGTGATGGTTTAGTGCCATCATCGTTGCTTGGATAAAAGTCATGAATATCAACTGCGGTATATTTTTTGAGCAATTATTTTTATAAAGTTTTCTTAGGTACAGATTGAGGGTTTACCTCAACTCAATATGGTTTCAAGAATTTCATAAAAAACGGCCATAGACGCATTTTACGAATACTCGAACAAGTGTTGGCAGCACTGTCTCAAATTTAAATGAGTCTTTCATCACAAGTCACTTCATTACATAAATTAGTTATTCAGAAATTTGTCTAGACTATCTTTTGAAAAAGACAACTTTTTTAAATGAATATTATTGAAAAATGAGTTTTCAAGAAAAATTCTTTGGAATTTTCACGAGAATTTTGCAGTTATCGGGTCGCTGAACTTCAAAACGATGTCAAAGTCGATGATAGCTGCATTACGCTGCACAATCAGGTGCACTTCTATTGCATCTGACGTCGACTGACAACCATTTGACGTCTAGAATGCATTGCAGTTATTGAACGCCATTCACTGACTGAAACGTAAACATGTTGCAGTTATCTAACGACTAGTGTATTGTCCATTAGAAATTATTGGGAAATTCCATTGAATTGTTAGTTTGGCCGAAAAAGTCGCTTTCCCTAACAGGTCGTTTGATCGAAATGGTCGTTTGGCCAAATTAATAGGTCATCAGTCCGAAAATGCCGTTTGGGCGAAATGGTCGTTTGACAGAATGGGCTATTTGGTCGAAAATGTCATTTGATACAACAAGTCATACGGTCAAATGTTAATAATTGAACGGATAATATGGTCAAAAATGTCCACTCGTTAGGCCAAATGACACTTACGGCGAAATGGTCTTTTTATCATCTGTTTTATCAACTGTTTATCAACTGTTATCAGGTCGAAAATTGTTTGTGCGAAATAGTAGTTTGAACGAAAGCGACATATAGCCGAAAGGGACATTCGGCCGAACTGATAATTTGGCCGAAAAAATCGTTAGACCGAATAGGGCCGTTCGATAGGAATGGTCATTTGGACAAAGAGCCCTTTGGCCCGAGAATGTCCTTTTTGCAAAACAACCCTTTCTGCCAAATAATCTATTCTTAGTAATACTCGCTGAGACCGGGCACTATTTTCACGAGGATCTTAAAAATGCCTAAATGTATGATCATTCGAAAGCTTTCGGCGAGTATATTAAAGATCCGAGAGGCATTCCACGGGGCATGTCAGTCGATCCTGAGCGACCATTTCGAAAATATTTGAAACTCTGCACAGTTTTTCAATTTCATCTAAATCGTCATTTTCGATATCAAATCTTCATATTGAGTCACGACTAACTTTTCAAAAGGGTGTATGTGAAAATGGTTCAAAAATATTTAAAAGCTGCACAGCAAAAACGGAATGTTCGATTGTTATGATTTTTTCAGCAAAGTTAGACAACTAAATGGTGATTCTTAAGAAAATGTGCACAGTAAAAAAAATTTTTTGCCTTTAAAAATATCATTTTTGTCACAAAAACTCAAATATCTCAAAACCCTATCTTTTTCGAACGTAATTTTTTTAGGAAAACGGTCCATTATATTAGCTACAGTGAACTCTCCCTAACTCGATATTCTGTAACTCGATATTTTCTCTAACTCGATGAAATTCAAAGTCCCTTGAATCTAGCATATTGCGCTGCCTCCGTAAGTCGATATCTCCCTTACTCAATATTCTCTAAGTCGAAGTAATTTTCCAAAGCATTTTCACCTCGCTAACTCGATGTTGTCAGAAAAAGTACATGCACGACATAGTTAGAAGTTAGAAGTGAAAAGTGATAAGCGAGAAGTGAGAAATGAGATATGAGAAATAAGAAGTTAGAAGTGAAGAATGAGAAGTGAGATATGAGACGGGAGATATGAGACGTGAGATATGACGTGAGAGAGGAAAAGTTAGTAATGAGAAATTAAATGTGAGAGATGGGAAGTGAGAAGTGAGAAATGAGAAGTGAGAAGTTTCAAGTAAGAAGTGAGAAATAAGTAGTGGGAAGTAGAAAATACAGAGTAAGAAGTGAGAAATTCGGAGTGCGAAGAGTGTTATGAGAAGTGAAAAGTATGAAGGGAGAAGTGAGAAGTGAAAAGTCAGAAGTTAGAAGTTAGAAGTGAAATGTGATAAGTGAGAAATGAGAAGCCAGAAGTGAGATATAAGAAGTTATATGTGAGAAGTGAAAAGTGAAAAATGAGAAGTGATATGTGCGAAGTCAGAAGTAAGATGTGCGAGGTGAAAAGTGAGATGCGCGAAGTGAGAAATGAAAAGTTAAAAGTGAGAAGTGAGAAATTCAAAGTGTGAAAAGTAAAGTGAGAAATGAGAAGTAAGAAGTGTGGTGAGTAGTGGGAAGTGAGAAATAAGAGGTGAGAAGTTAGAAGAGAGAAATTCGAAGCGAATAGTGAGAAGTGAAAAGTGATGAATGAGAAATGAGAAGTCTTAAGTGAGATATAAGAAGTTATAAGTGAGAAGTAAGAAGTGAAAAATGAGATGTGGGAAGTAAGAGGTGAGAAATTAATAGTGAGAAGTGCAAAGTGCCAAGTGCAAAGTGAGAAGTGAGTTGTGGGAAAAGGGAAATGAGAAGCCAAATGTGCGAAGAGAGAAGTAAGAAGTAAGTAGTGAGAAGTGAAAAGTGAGAAATTAGGAGTGAGAAGTCAGTTATGAGAAGGGAGTAATCAGAAGTGAGAAGTGAGGACCGAGGAACAAGAAATGAAAAACGCTATTCTTTCTTTTTCCTTCTTTCTTTTTTTTTCTCTTCCTTACACTGTCTTATATCTCTCCTCTCACTTCTCACTACTTAACATCTCGCTTCTCACCTCATAATTATCCTCTCTCCTTCTCATTCCTTGTTTCCCTTTTTCTCACTACTCACATACTTCTTCTCACTTCGCAACTATCACAACTCACTTCACCCCACTTTCTTCTCACTTCTCATTTCATACTTTCTACTACTCACATGTTACTGCACACATCTCACTGCTCAATACTCACTTCCATTTTTCAGTACTCACTTCTCACTACTCTGTACTCATTTAAAATATCTCATTTCTCACTTCTCAGTTCTCGCTGTTCAAAATTCACTTCGAACATCTCTCTTCTCACTTCACTTAATAAGGAAATAAATTTTAACTGTTCGGTTGAACGGCATTCGGCCAAATATAAATGTGTTCCCTATCTCGATACCTCCCTAACTCGATGGTCCCTTCAATATCGAGTAAGGGAGAGTTCACTGTATCTACCATAAAAATTTGGTGATGGTAAACTAATAAACAAAAAAGTTATGACATTTCAAACATTTCACAATTTTCACATTTAGTAAAAAAACATTTTTTTCTGCGTAAGTTATTTCGAGAATTGCAGTTTGATGCAGATTTTATTGTTAAGGGACGTGATTTAAACAAGTTGTTTTCATGATATTTTGATTTAATTATTCATAGCATCTATAAGAAACTTAGACACGATCCAGTGTTGTGATCAAAAGTATTGATAGTGTCATAATTTTCATTGCACGTGACTGGCGAAAAATTCTTTTAATAGTGTTGAAACCTGTTGATAATAACGTTGATAGAAACATATCAGAAATGTTATTTTTAAGACAAAAGCTGCAAAATCAAAGATTTATATACACGTGTACGTCTATAGTTTACCTGCAAAAATATACCTCTTAGAAAATAGACTTCATGATCGGGAGGAAACGGGTATCTTCAACAACAACAAATGCATGATAGGTACATACCATGACAATGCTCACGAAAAAGCAAAAAATTACTACTACTAAGGTTGTTAAAGATCTTATAGTAATTTTTTCTTCAGTCAAACAAATGACACCAAACTAGTAAAAACTTAAAAGTGATTTGGTTTCTTGAATTAATACGAACAACATGCGTAGCCGCTTTCTCAACTGTTGTAGGCCGTTTGATGGAAAAAAGTGTTAAAAAGAGTTACGAAATCTCACCGAAAGCACCATAGATAAACTGAAAGCGACTGGTTATGCTCCAATGTCCACATTGAATACAAATTTACGCATTTGCACGTCCTGCCGTCTAAACGTTGACAAAAGAGCAATCTGTATATCATCGGTTGAGCAGAGCGCAGGAAGGTCGAAAACGACAGCAACTGAGGAATTGCCAGATGTATCGACAACAACTGAGGAATTACCAGAAGTATTAAGTGCTGAGAGCCTTGCCACCGTACCATCAGCGAAATCTGTTTCAACAAATCAATCGGAAGATGAGTGTATCCAAAAGGTCAACATCGAACGCTTTAACGAGGGCATAGCTGGGATAAAAGTGACTCCGATTAAATGGAGTAAGATGGACTACGTTTATTACCCGGAGAAAAAATACCGTGAAGTAAACGAAGCTGTACGAAGAAACCTCTTCAAATTAGGACCTGATGATGTGGAAAATACAGACTACGATGAGGTAATTATAAATATGAAGGAAAGGTTCTCGAATGCAGCCACGACAAGGAAAGAAAAATTATTGATTTTGTCGATGCTGCCAAGTTCGTGGTCTATTCAGGATGCCATTGATGAGTTCAAAACCAATAGAAATACAGTAAAAGAGGCAAAACAATTGAAGAATATGTGGAAGATGATGAAGTAAGTCGAGCTATGCCTGGTCAAAAAGATTATGTATCAGTAAAAAAAGATGGAAAGCGTCAAGCAATCCAAAAACGATTAATGATGACGACTTTGAAAGAAGCGTACAATATTAAAATAGGTTTTTCCTCATTTGCAAGCCTTCGGCCAAGGCAATGTAAGCTTCTTTCCAATTCAGGAACACATAATGTGTGTGTGTGCACAACCCATGAGAATATTAATCTTATTTTACATAGTTTGAAAAGAATCAATTTAACAAAGGATATTAAAATGTTAACTGGTAGTCTTTTGTGTGAAAATACAACATCAAATTGCTATCTACGATCTTGTTCGGATTGTCCAGATTCTTCATCATTGGAAAATACTTTATTCGCTGAGTTTGAAGAAAAATATATTGATCAGTTATCATTTGAGCAATGGGTGACCACGGATAGGTGTGACATAGAAACTATTGTAAAACCTGTAGATGAGTTTGTGTCATATTTTTGCTTGAAATTAGAAAGTTTAATCCTCACGATTTCATTAAAACAGAACAATCCAGCTTTTTAAAAAATACGAAAAATACATTACAGAATGGTGAATTTTTAGTCATTTGTGATTTTCTGAAAGTTACAGCTTTGTATTGCAAGATGAAGTGCAGTCCCATCACTGGAACGTACAACAAGCTACAATTCATCCATTCGTTATTTATTTTAATGGAAGTACGCAAATTGAACACTTAAGTTTTATTATAATTTCCGAAGATTTAAGACACGATTCAGTATCCGTAAACTTGTTCATTGAAAAATGATTAACTTTACGCGTTGATAAGCATAAAGAAGTCAAAAGATATATTTCATGTCTGATGGAGCAGCGTCGCAGTACAAAAATCGTAAGAATTTTTCGAGCCTATGTCAATTTAAATCAATGTACGGAATTGATGCAGAATGGCATTTTTGCTACATCACATGGCAAAGGTTTTTGTGATGCTATTGGAGGAACAATAAAGCGCATGGCCACAAGAGCAAGTTTAGCCAAAGAACGTGAGCATCCAATTAAAACTGCGAAAGAACTTTTTGATTGGGCAAATCGTAGAAAAGAAAAATATTTAACCAAATTATCATTTTGTTTTACTACTACTGAAGAGTACGAAATAAAGGCTTCAGAGCTCAGCGAGCAATTTAATAACGCGAAAACGATCCAAGGAACCCAAAAATTTCACTGTTTCATTCCATTGTCGGAAAATAAAATTAAGGTCACTCCTGACGGAATCCAAGTTTAAAAGTGCTCGTGTTTTCGGGGGCACACCACTCGATTCAGAGGCGGCGCACAACTGTCATTTTTGTTGATTCAGCTTTGCTGCGTGAAATAATAAAAATGACAGTTGTGCGTTGCTTCCGTATCGAGTGGTGTGCCCCCGAAAACGCGAGCACTTTTAAACTTGGATTCCGTCAGGAGTGACCTTAAAGCAAAACTATACTCAAACTGTGCTGATAATAATTCAAAAGTGTTCGATATTTTCATGATATCATAACCCATACCAAAATTCAAACCCAAAACTCTTAGAGTTTCTATAACAACATTGTGTAACTGCCACATTTAATTTAATACTTAGGATAATATTAATTCATTTTCATTTATTTATACATAAAATATTTATACATATAATATACATAATATCGATGAATACATAAATATGGAATATCATACAAACAACTTGTTTAACTCACGCAAGGCCCTTAACAATAAAATCAGCATCAAACTGCGATTCTTGAAAAAAAAAATACACGGAAATTTTTTTTTGTTTACTATATGTGAAAATTGTGAAATGTTTGAAATGTCATAACTTTTTTGTTTATTAGTTTACCATCACGTTCGAAAAAAGATAGGGTTTTGAGATATTTGAGTTTTTGTGACAAAAATGATATTTTTAAAGGCAAAAAAATTTTTTTTTCACTGTGCTTATTTACTTATGAATCACCATTTAGTTATCTAACTTTGCTGAAAAAATCATAACAAACGAACATTCCGTTTTTGCTGTTCAGCTTTTTTAATTTTTTTGAACCATTTTTACATACACCCTTTTGAAAAGTTAGTCGTGACTCAATATGAAGATTTGATATCGAAAAATGAGGATTTAGATGAAATTGAAAAACTGTGCAAAGTTTCAACTCAATAGAAAATCATGAATTAAAAATTTCCTTAAATTTTGATGCTGTTGCTTGGAATCGCTCAGTAAAATTCTTTAGAAAGACGGACCCCTCGTTAGTTATACACGAGATCACTTTTATGGACCCTCGATTTTTGTCAATTCTTTACTCACCAAAACTCTCATAACTCCAACAATACTCAGCAGATCTCAGAGATCAGCGTATTGTTGGAAAGAAGAAGAGTGTGTCCTTAATTGACCGTTCCAGCAACCCGTGCCGTCCTTTTCACCATAATAAAGATATACAAAAAACAATAAGGATGTGTTTCACCTCTCAGAAAATTAATAATTTAACTATGGAAGGGTAGAATTTTTACTTCTTCATTTGTTTATAGCAATACAAACAGGCAAACGAAACTAGGTAACATGTTAAGAAAAAGAAATGCACAATAATTAAAATTACTTCTCGTTTATCTTTATAAGTAAACACCAATACCAAAATTCTTGAATTAATAAATACAATAACTTGAATACAGTTTCGTTATGCTCAAAACTTTTGAGCATTCCAAATAAAATACTGTTGTAGACGTGCTCTTCATTTTCAAAATATATGTGGCGTAGAATAGTGTATGAAATCACGGAACTGACGTCGTAGTATCATATTAACCATAAAAATAATGTTCGGTGGTCAGATGGGCTTAAAAATAATAATTTGGTAAATCGTACATAACTTTTGATAGAAAAAACATAAATCTGAGATTTTTGGACGCGAAGCATAATATAAGCTAAGTTTCAATAGATGTATTAATATTCAAAATCGGTGGTTGTGAACCTAGCGGAAAAAAAATTTTCAAAAATAATTTGAGGATGGCGGCCAATTTCAATAATATGGCTACCTCCATTTTTATCATTGCAAATTGACCTGATCTCTAAGATCGATTGAGAAATGTTGGAGTTATGACAGTTTTGGTGAGTTAAGAATTGACAAAAATCGAGGGGTCCATAAAAGTGATTTCGCGTATAACTAACGAGGGGTCCATCTTTTTATAAAATTTAACTCGGATCCTTAATATACTCGCCGAAAGCTTTCGAATGATCATAAATCTAGGCATTTTTAAGAACCTCGTACAAATAGTTGCCCGGTCTCAGAGAGAATCACTCTTCTGCCAAATGACCTATTCGGCTAAATGACTTTCTGGCAAAATGACCAATTCAGCCGAACGACAGGAGTAACGAAATATAAATATGGCAATGCGCGTTAGTGACAGTTGATTGTGTATTTTTGTGGATTAAATCATAATCGAAGAATGAACAAAAAGAACGAAGTGCTCCCAATGACTACTCCGGTTGTAGGACAACCACAAAGATAAGTTTTTCGTTTCAATTATTTTTCTACTTGAAGAATCGTTAGATTGTAATGTCATTCTACTTATTTTTAATTTAAAATTGTTGGTGGTGTTTCGTTGGAAGACCGACAAAGACATATTTTTCCCATTGATGCTTATTATGTTGAATCTTCTGTGGTAGATTATGTCGTGATTTGCTTGGGAAAATGATTTGCCTTGATGACATGGCGGTATTTTTTCTAAGCGTCCCCATTGGCAGAAGGATAACAACATCTTTTTTTGTTCGATATGCGGTTTTTTGAATAACATTCTTATTATTAACAATTTGAAGAATTTAATTGTTTTTATGAGACTGCGCTTGCAATGTTTCTGAACTGTTTATTGTGAAACAAATGTAGTTTTTAGTTTGGTACCATGTTAGCATTATGTCTTATTGTTTTTATTTTTGTTGAATCATTATTTCTAGGGATTTTTTTTCAAATGGGCGTGATTGATTTTGACCTTGGTTCTTGGAACGGCGATTGTGCGCTTCATTCAAACTATTTTCGTCAACTAATGTGCCCAACAGAAATAATGGATTTCAATCTACTTGGTGGTAACGTAATTTGAACAAAATATGTTGAACAAAGAGAGTATTCATTACTCGTTTAAAATTTCAGGGTCAGATACAGTTACGCCTTTGAGAAGAGTACTTGAACTTGGTTTCTGCTGCATTATAGATGGTTAATACAAACAGTGGAGAATGAAAACAATACTGGGTCTGTACACACCGACGGGATTTCTATTTATCGCCGGACTATCTGTATAAAAGTTTGATGGAAACTAGCTAGCCTAAAAATTAAAAAAAAAACATTTAGAATAAAAAGTTTTTAAAAAAATCTAGGATATCTCCTGGCTCCAAGGAATCATCAAAGTCGTTCTTATTTATTAATTACTAGTTTATTTGTGGACGCAGTAGCGCCCGTGGTAAGTGTTTTTTTAATATAAAAGTTCATTAATTCAAGCATTAAAAGCATCGTCTGTGATTTTTTCAATCAAATGTTGTGTCTGGTTGTCTAAGGTTGTCACTGGTTTTGTTTTCTGCATCTGATAGTAAAAAAGAATTGAAGTGTCAAATATATTATTTTTTGTGAGAATTTCCCCGCGTGCTGCGGGGACAGGACAGGCAAACAGGGCTATTATATATAGTATACTGCGTTTGGAACCGAACTTAAAACTGCTGACTGATTTAGCTGGGCTTCGAAAATTCATCCTAGTTCTATTCTTATAAAAATATGTACAGTGTATTTCATTCTGCATTTCCAATCACTCAAATAATTAAAAAAAAACTGCGTTGCGTAGGTGAGCAAATAAATCAACAAGTAGAAATTAAGTACGCGTACGATTGTGTTTACTTCCAGGCAGAACGATCGCGCGATCATCAAAATATTTTGCTCTGCATTTTGCGAGTTAGTAAATCAATAAGCAAATAGAAGTTCAGTGTGCGTACGATCATGTTTCCTTTAGCACGCAGAACAATCGCGTAATCAATGACATATTTCGTTCTGTGTTTTCTAATTAGCAAGTAGAAATTTAGTGCGCGTCCGACTGTGTTTATTTCCAGGCAGAACGTTAGTGAAATTAATAAGCAAATAGAAGCGCGTCCGATCACGCTTTCTTTAACAAGCAGAACGACCGCGCGATCATCGAAATATTTTGTAGTGCGGTTAATAAGTAAATTAATAAGTGCGAGCTCGATTGTGATTTTGTTTAAAACTACACGCTACACGCTACACCCGCATACCGTTTACTAAGTAAAAATGTTTAGTATAACTATCTGCATGGTTCGTTTTTATATTCGATGATTCTAGAGGGCTTACTGAGCAGAAATGCACAAATAATTTTTCACAAATCGGATTTCAAAATTTCGCGAGTGAATACATCGTTCAAAACTAAATATCACTTCTTCTATTAGCTTGATAAATCACTAAATAAATCAAATAGTATATACTCTTTCGACAGCCGGCTGGCAAGAGTTTAAACTAGAAACATATAAACAACATATACTATGGGTCGAATTGCTAGCTAGAGGCAAACCTCCATGACCTACTTTACCCTACCCAACAACCAAATCCGTGGAACTTATGAGGGCGTCGCCAAGTCTGGGGCCTCTCGCTAAGTAAGATCTACATCAACATTTCCTTCACTATCCCTCGTTACGGTAAAGATGGGCGTGGCCGGAAGTAGTAATCCTCATGCTTATGCCATTTTTATCTTAGATTAAAATCAAGGATTACTCCCCTCCTTGATTTCTGATAGCAATCTGGATAAGGATTTTATAAGGAACATGAGTATCACTATTTATAAGGAACACTAGTATCGCAGCAAATGTCATTAGGCCGAAATGGTTGTTTTGTAGAAAGTTCATTATTATGCCAAATGACTCTTTCTGCCAAATGACCATTTTTTCCAAATAGAATTGTTGGTCAAATGATCTTTTCGGTCGAACGGCATTTTCAGTCAAAAGGCCTGTTAGGGCAACCAATTTATTTGACAACAAGTTTGACCGAATGTTCATTTCAGCTGTATGTCGCTTTCGGCCAAACTACATTTTCGGTTAATCTATTTTCGATATTTTCTGCTAAATGGGATTTGGGTAGATGAATTTTGGCTTTATGGTCAATATCGAACTAAAAAGTAGAAAGGAAGAATCGTAGTGTGCCGCGCACGACGGGCGTCACATTTTTTGCTGCTCGATTTTTTCTCGTTTTGCCTGATCTCAAAAATTCTTTTAAAACGAAAGCCAATGTGTAATACGCGAGATATGTATGAAATGTTCGTGATTATTCCTGCGATGGAAGCGCATGTGTAATTAGGAGTTGCTTGCCCAACTAATACAAAAATGTGAGATTTGGTGTTATTTTAATACAGCTCTGAAAGAGCCTTTTGGCCAAAAATGTAATTAAGCTAAACGAGTCATAAGGCCAGAAACTGTCATTTGCCGAAGGGAATGTTTAAAAGGCAAAGTAAGAAATGAAATGCAGAAAAAGAGTTGCGAAAAGTGAGAAGTGTAACGTCTCACTTCTCGATTCCCACTTCTCGTTTTTCACAGTCTGAAACTTGTCATTTCTCGCTGTGAAAAGTGAGTAGTGCAAAGTAGGAAGAAAAGAAACGAGAAGTAAAAGTAAGAATGCGAAGTGAGAGATGAGGATTGAGAATTAAGTGAGACGCCACAATTCTCACTTCTCATAAGAAATACTAAATGTGAAATGAGACGTCTCATTTCTTACATCTCATTTTTCACCTGCTACTTTTCAGTTCTCACTTTTTCCTGTCTAATATGATTACTTCATTAGATACAAGAAAGCTGCTTTCCGGCGCGCGCGATCCATTCTGTGCGGGATTCAGTAGAGAGCGGACTGATTATTAATTTGGTTATGTTAGAGTAAAATCAGCAATGATTCAAATCGTTCGGGGCTGTCAGTTTGAATATGAATCTAAAACAATATTTTTTCCAGCAGCTGTTCTAGATTAATTTTTTATACCAGTCAACTGTCAAAAAATAAAACTGGTATAACGCTCCGTTCTATTTTCTGCAGATTTGAACCACGAATGAATCACGAAATATTTTTCAATTGTTTTGGGTGTATGAACGTGTCATTTTATCTACGGATCAATTCACTTTGCAGTTACGGCGCCTTTCTTGGCAGCAACATAATGATTTCATTAAATTGAAAATTTGAAAAACATGAATGGAACACTGCTGGGGAAACCAGCGAGTTTGTTCTATTTTGCTCCAGATTCAAACTAGAATAGTGGTCGAAAATTTAGAATGAAACTGAATCACTACTGATTTCACTCTTAGTTATTCAGAATGCGTATTAGGTATTGAGTAGCTTTCTTGTAGCATCAGAAATTTGACCCAAATCGAAGTTTCTTCAATTACAAAACATTATCGCTTGGTATTTTTTGATCCGAGCGACGGTCGCCGATGGGTGGTTACTGTAAATAATGTTCACTAAGGGAAGATCCATTAATAACGCAACGCAAAAATTGAGCATTTTCAATCCCTTCCAACCTATGTTACACTTTTTGTATGAATCATCTGAAAATTTTGTATGAGTTGTCACACTTCGGGCAACCCCCCTCCCCCTCCAAACGTTACGTAATTTATGGATGTCCACTAAGGTGGCGTTTTCATCGATTTGGCTGTCTTCGGCGGAAAGTGAACTTTCTGGCAAGATACTTTGGTATTGTTTCTATTAGTTATTATAAATGAAATCGATTCTTTCCGGTCCGAGAGTTGATCCGAGATCCGAAAGTGCAAAACTTAATCATTTGGCGATGACTAAAAGTTGTGCTTCAGTAGCAAAATCGCAAGTGCGCGTTTGAGGGAAATAATACAATAAGTTGGTTCGAATGGATATCTAGTGCTAGTGCTATTTTTGTAGTTAACCCTTTCTTCAAAAAACGGTTCGTTGAGGTTGAATGATCTGCAGCAACACGTCAACGACCACCGCCAATGCGATGCTTTTTCGTTGAAAATGTTACCAGCGCATCCGTGCTGCTGTGTTCGCTCATCTGCTTCCGCTCCACTGCGATCGCTTTGATGCATCCGCTCCGATGCGTCCGCTCTGCGTGAAATCTATTTCAAACTGAGGAATAGATTCAAACCTGCAAGTTGCTTGATTATGATGTCTGTGTTTGTGATTCATGTACGTGATTGATTGGTTTACCTATTTCTAAACTTTATATCAATTATCGATAATAAATAGAAAAAAAACAGTATTTTCAATTAAATACAAAGAAGCATTGATTCATCCTTGATCGTATGGTCCAAAAAAAATGGAAATCCATTGAGAAACGGTTGAGATATTAAAGTTCAAAGTCTATAATATTTGCGTGACGGTCTCCAATTTTCGCAATCGTAAAGTGTGTAGTACCCAATATAGAAAAAAAAACAAACGTAGTCCTACTTCCAAAAGTTCGGAGGAGTTCAGATGGCTTTTATCCTGGCTTTACCGGCTGGTCGTTCCTCCTCATACCACCATCGGAAGTCATGGCGCCTCCTGGTTAGTGGTGTTAAGAGAGCTGCGTCTAGGATAGCATGAGAGAACTTGGGAAAAGCGCCATCTGGGCTAGCGGGGGAGAGGCGTGCGCCGATAGAGAGCATCCATAAATAACGTACGCTCAGGAGGGAGAGGGGGGCTAATCAAAGTTTGACAATCCATACAAGAATTTTCAATGATTCATACAAAAAGTGTAACATGGGGGAAAGGGGGGTTTGAAAATGGCCTATTTTTGTGTTACGTAATTAATGGATCTTCCCATACCAGTATTGTTTAGTGGAGGTGATTGTTTTTGCTACGATTCGACTATGCAGTCGCGGCATTAAAACGTTGATTTTGTTTTGATTATGACGTTTCGACCACTTTTGGAGTCTTCTTAAGGGAAAGTGATTACTTCCGTTCAAATGGGGCCACTCCAGTATTAGGGGAATCACCTACTTACCTCAGTGACATCGATAGAGGTTGCAGAGTAACCGTTTAAAAAGATGGGATCTCCATCGTTGAGGTTGCCAAGTGTGCTGCCTCGAAGGTCTGCTGTCCAGGCTGGATAATGGGCGTACATATTACCCAGAAAATGTAGTGAAGTTGAGGAATAACTGACAATGACCTTATTTTTTAATTCCCGGGATAACATCAGGTAGATGTTTATCACGGTTAAATGGGAATTACCTTTTTGACTCAAATTCCGGACACTCGCTTTTAAATGGCAATTTTGGGTTTATTCCCGAGCAAGAGCGACGACTTCGATAACAAAAATTGGTATTGGTAATTGGCCTTGCATAAGAGGTAAAATACCAAAAAATAATACCAAAAACTTATATGCAGAATACTTGCTTAGGTATTTCAATACCAAACGAACAATAATTGGTTATGCATTTGGTATTTAAATTCAATTTACTAACTGAGTTTGTTATGGCTTAAGTATTGTGCATATTAGTTTTTGTTATTATTCCTTTGGTATTTTACCTCTTATGCAGGACTAGTTCAAAGCAGTTTATGGTATCAATAACAGAATTATGTATTGTTGAGCCAATTTCTCCTGCTCGGGTTTGCGTATTTTTTTTCATAAGAGCTTGAATTCGTTTGTAAGCTTGATCCTCAGTACGGAAAACCGATTATTATTTATTTATTCAGACTAAGGCCGAAGTGGCCTGTGCGGTATATAAGAGTCTTCTCCATTCGGCTCGGTCCATGGCTACACGTCGCCAACCACGCAGTCTACGGAGGGTCCGCAAGTCATCTTCCACCTGATCGATCCACCTTGCCCGCTGCGCACCTCGCCTTCTTGTGCCCGTCGGATCTTTGTCGAGAACCATTTTCACCGGGTTACTGTCCGACATTCTGGCTACGTGCCCGGCCCATCGCAGTCGTCCGATTTTCGCGGTGTGAACGATGGATGGTTCTCCCAACAGCTATTTATTTATTTATTTCTTCGTCTTGAATTATAAAAACTCCTCAGACAGCTTCTTATCTAATATTTCTTATTCTATTCTTAAAATCTAGTTTAGACAAATTAAAATCAAAACAGCACTTGCACTATTAAACGACCGAAAACAGTTTTCCAGAGGGTTGTTAAAACCATATGACTTCCTGTGACGCTGAATCATAATAAGATCGCGTTCACGCAGATGCCGAGAAGGAGCGTAAAACGTAACGTTTTGCAATAAATATGGACACTGCACGACATTTTTAAAATATCAAAACAAACAGCCTTTTGCAGATTAGTCCGACGAAGCCCAAGTGTCTCCAGGCCTATAAGTTTACAGCGGCTGGAATAGTCCGGGAGGTTTACAGGATCATTCCAGGGAAGCCGACGGAGGCGTATCTGATGAAACATCGTTGAACCTTTTCAATCCTGATAGATTGTGTCACGTGATATGGGGACCACACATACTGCATACTCCAAGATACTTCGCACCGTTGAACAGTACAGTGCTTTAAGTGATTAGATGTCCGTGAAGTCCTTTGTATTTCGACGAATGAAACCCAATGCAGCAAATGCTTTCGCGGTAGTCATGCTGATGTGCTCATTAAAACGAAGCTTGGTATCAATGGTCACCCCAAATCGCGGATCAAATCTACACGTTCTAATTCGAGTGGAACCTATCGTATACCCATTTTCGATACGTGTATTTCGGCGAGAAAACGATATAGCTTTGCATTTGCTTATGTTGAGAGCCATTCCATTTTCCGAACACCACAGTTGGAGTTCGTCTATATCGGCTTGAAGCGCACAACAATCGAGATGCGATGAGATTACTTTAAATATTTTTAGGTCGTCAGCATACAGTAACTGGCCCGATTTTAGCCGACTACATAGGTCGTTTATAAACAGTACAAAGATTAAAGGTCCAAGTACACTTCCTTGCGGGACACCGGACGTAATGGTAAACGCGCGTGAACGAGAGCTATTCAATCTGACGAAGGCCTTTCTTCCACTTAAATATGAGTGCAGCCATTGCGTTAGCCAGTCAGGAAAACCAGATATTTCAATTTCTGGATAGTGATCTCGTGGGGTACTTTGTCGAAGGTCTTAGAGAAGTCGAAATTTATTGCATCTATTCGATGTCGAGCCTCGATCTCTTTCGAAATATAATTCACATACGACATTAGGTTCGATGTGGTCGATCGCTTCTTCACAAAACCGTGTTGAAAATCGGATAGCAGTGGCTGGGATGCGGCGTACAATACGTTATGGATAAGCTCTTCGAAGACTTTTCCCAACAGCATAAAATAGATATACCTCGGTAGTTTTCGACTTCGTGTTTGTCACCCGATTTAAATATCGGAGTGATGGCGGCTGTTTTCCATAGTTCAAGGAGCAGTGACTTATTGAAGATCACTGCCAACGGTGCCTGCAATGACACAGCGCACTCCTTGATGAACATCGGCGATAGCCTATCCGTACCAGGTCCTTTTGAAATGTCTAATTTCTTCAATATTGCGAGGACATCGTTTTGCGAAACGACTAAAGGTGGTAGGTTAACATCGAAAGGAAGAACGTTTCGTAGAGTTTCGGGAGCGAAAATCGGCGAAGAAGAACTATGCACTCCATCAAAAAATCGACGAAAAAGGTTTGCAGAATCATCCGGTGTATCAGCTGTTTGAACGTCAAGTTGGTAGGAATGGCATTTGATTGCCTACGATTGCGTATGAACGACCAAAACGAGGACGGATTGTGTTTAGCAGTTTCTTCCAGGCGAGCGACATAGTCACGGAATACGGCTTCTTGACGTTCGGTGTAGCTTGATTCTATTGAGCGGAGGCTGTTCCAGTTGGCTGCAAATCGGGTGCGAAAGAAGCGTTTGCGAGATTTCCGTAGTGCGTTCCGGAGATGTTGCAGCTTTGATGTCTACCAGGGTTGTTTGAAGGGCCTTGGCTTTCGTCTCCGCGGGACGTACTCGTTTAAGATACAATATAGTTTGTCATAGGTTTCGGAAGGTCGGAAGTCAAATCCGTCGTCGTGATTCGGAACATCGGTATTTCTGTTGTTGTCATTCACACTGATCCGAAGAACAAACGGTTTATGATGGTTGTCGATACGAAGTAGGGAAGTAGGTGGTTCAAGAAATTCAATTATGTTGGGCTCGTTAACGAATGCCAGGTCAAGAATACGGCCATTTGAATTATGCAGGGAGTTGATCTGATGCAATCCAGAGGCAACCATCGATTCGACAAGGGCAATCTCTTGCTCCGATGAGGCGTTAATTGGAAGTAAAGTACTTATGTCTTCGTCGAATGACCACGTCAACTCAGGAAGATTGTAATCACCTACGGTGACAATTATGTCGGAATCCTGGGCTTGATTGCAAATCTGTGATACGGTCGCTGAGTGAGATAAATAAAGAGCCGGACTGGAATTTGGTCGGAGATAAATACCACAGACGAAGATCGATGAGGAGGGTTTGATGCGTGCGGCAACTTGTTCAAGATGGTCACTGTCGATTAGTTTAACGAATGTGCATTTTAACGTTTCCTTCACTGCAATAAGTACTCCGCCGCCGCGAGTTAAATTACTTGTAGCTGCGTTGCGATCACAGCGAAAAACAGAGTAATTAAATGCAAATTCGGAAATGGAAATGTCAGGGTGAAGCCATGTTTCGGTGAGGACTATTATATCATAGTCACAGCTGGACAACTTAAGATACAATTCGTTGGTTTTGGTACGCAGCCCTTTTACATTCTGATAATACAGTGTCATGGAATTCAGTTGATTACCGTTCGAAGTTAGTGGCCTTATTAGTGTAGTCGGCGACGATTCCGTTAAACTGCGTCACGGAGGAATTCGGCTCTGTGGTTGTCGTTTCCATCTGGATGTTCAGGACGCTCTCCAATCTGGATTGGAGGCGGTTTCAAAAGCCTTACGTGTAGCGTTTCTTTCTTCGAACTCACGGAAAGAAATTCCAGAAGGCCATGTAGATGGTAGCATGGCTTTGTGTGAATTGTGATGGCATCCCAATTTTGAAAGACACGAAACTCAATGATCGGACATCTTTCCCGCAGGGCACCAGTTTTATGGCTTTCAAATCAACAGCTTCTACTCTTTGATGAACTAGTTCCGCAACACACTCATCAGGGGTATCAGATGAAATGTCGGACAGGTATAACCAGAATATATCGCTGTCGCTCGAGGGGGCAGAAGAGGTTGATGGAGCGGAGTTGTCTGTACCACGGCGTAACTGAGATAATCTCTTCGGAGTCGGCTCAAATTTCCCGTCATTTTCTCGCTTCCGTTTTCCCGGGCCGAAAAATATTGGGGTTGAAACAGGCCCCCTCCAGACCTACTTGTGGCAACCCCAGAAAATTTTGAAAAGTAATTCCAACTTAGTCAGTTTTTATTTCATTTACATATTTCCCACATATTTCTTAATTTTGATTATGAATTCTATAAACATATTTTTGTTGCGTTATCACATCTATGACCATTTCTTCAGCAAAGCATCGAAATATTTAAGTTGGACCCCAGGAACATTTTCTCGATTTTTAAGCTAAAATCAATGCCGCTTCTAATTCAGTTGCTAGCTTAAAATAATAAATTTGTTCTGCATTTGTTTGACTAGTATCCTGGTCGCAGAAACATAAAAACATAATTTTATTAAGATATAAATATTTCTGTTCTATTAAACTACCATCCGCTTCAAAAAAGACTGAAGCAACTACACCAAAATGAGCACATGTACACAAATCCGGTCAATGAAATTTCGAACGACCATTCTTTCGAAAATCTTCGAGTTAATCGCAAGGTATGCCGGAAAACAGTTGATCAAATTCCTATGGAGCTTTTTGCTCTCGCCATATAATTCTGGCACAGAAAGATATAAAATTATAAAACTTAAGAATCTTTGTTACAATGACAGAAAAATCAACAACGCATTGAAAGTTTTGGGACAAAACTTAGGCAACCTTCGCACTCACAACAGAGATTGCATTAAAGAAATATTTTTATAATCCTCAAAAGATCTTGTTCCATTTAATTTTTTGGCGATTTCATAAGGATCATCGGAAAACTCTTTTGTGCCTGCTTTAGTTAGAATTTGTTTCTTAGGATAAAAAAAAAGATTTAGAAACCAGTTCGTATCAGAAAACATTTCTTTTGCAGCACAATTCAGTTCGCTTCTCAAGTCTCTTTGATTTTTGCAGAGAAATCTCTCACCTATTCAGAAAACCATAATAAAGCCTCTTCCTAACGTCAGTAACTACAAAAACCCTATGGTATTCTGGAATTTAATTTATGACTCATAGTTTTATGGCTCATGGAATTTATGACTCATAAAAACACTTTAGGATTCCAAATTTGTGTTCATCGGTACTTAACAATTTCAGCACATAGCATACATTTTGGAATTGCATGAATACTTATATTGATTTTGACAAAATTTCGTAGAATTTATTCCACATCTAAAGAGTTTCAAAAATTTCAAGTTTCAAAAAAATCGAGATCTCTATGCATTAAGTAATCATGGAAATGCTTGAAAACTTTCAGAAATATACTCATATCGAATTTCATTTATAGATAATTCGAAGAAGATTCTTGAATCTTAGATTACACACTTATCCACATTTAGTAACATGGAGAAGACAAGTTGACACAGCGTTTTGAAGCAATCACAGCATCATTGGAAATCAATTGTATTATTCGCGATTTTTTTTATGTTACTTCTAGGACGAATGAGCGATAAACTTAGTCAAACAATTTCTATTGCAATCCATGCGCACAGCTGGTGCCATGGCCCCCCCTAGACCGAGACTCTAGTTACGCCTATGGGCTTCCTCCATCCTCTCAAAGTTACGTGCCATGATATCAATGTCGTCAGCGAAACCAAATAACTGGACGGACTTCGTGAAAATTGTACCACTCGTGTTAATCTCTGCTCTTCGTATTACCCTTCCAAAGCGATGTTGAATAGCAGACACGAAATACCATCACCTTGCCGTAACCCTCTACGGGTTTCAAAGGGACTCGAGAATGCCCCTGAAACTCGAACTACGCACATCACCCGGTCCATCGTCGCTTTGATCAACCGTGTCAGTTTATCCGGAAATCCGTGTTCGTGCATTAGCTGCCATAGCTGGTCTCGATCGATTGTATTATATGCGGCTTTGAAGTCGATGAATAGATGATGTGTGGGCAAGTTGTATTCGCGGCATTTCTGCAGTACTTGGCGAATGGCGAACAACTGATCCGTGGTGGAGCGTTCGCCCATAAAACCCGCCTGGTACTGCCCCACGAACTCCCTTGCAGTAGGTGCTAGTCGACGGCATAAAATTTGGGAGAGTACCTTGTAGGCGGCGTTCAGCAATGTGATTGCGCGGTAGTTGCTACAATCAAGCTTATCGCACACGACACCTTCCATCCACTCCTGCGGCAAAACTTCCTCCTCCCAAATCTTGGTAATGACCCAGTGCAGCGCTCTAGCCAGTGCCTCACCACCGTGTTTAAATAGCTCTCCTGGTAGTTGGTCAACCCCAGGGGCTTTGTTGTTCTTCAGCCGGCCAATCTCCTCGTGGATTTCCTGGAGATCCGGAGCCGGTAGAATTATGTCCTGCGCGCGTTCTCCCAGATCCATCACCATACCGCCATCTTCGTCTGCCACATCGCCATTCAGGTGTTCTTCGTAGTGCTGCCGCCACCTTTGGATCACCTCACGCTCGTTCGTAAGAAGGTTCCCGGTTATTTCCTGACATATATCAGGCGGTGGCACGTGGCCCTTACGTGAACGGTTCAACGTCTCTTAGAGCTTCCGTTTGTTATTAGCGCGGTACAGTTGCTCCGTTTCTTCACGGTCTCGGTCTTCCTGCTGGCGCTTTTCCTCCGGAAAATCGAGTTTTGTCTGTTCCGCGCCTGTTTATATCGTGCCTCGTTCGCCCTCGTGCAGTGTTGCAGCAATCTCGCCCATGCTGCATTCTTCTCTCCACTAACTGCTCACATTCGCCGACATACCAGTCGTTTCTCTGATCCGGGGCACCATGCCAAGTGCAGCGGTTGCGGTGCTACCAATGGCGGATCGAATATCTCTTCAGCCATATTCAAAAGAAGCTGCGCCTAACTGCTCTTCTGTTGGAAGATCCACTTCCAGCTGCTGCGCGTATCCTTGAGCTAGTCTACCGCCTTGTAGCCGCCCAATATTAAGCCGCGGCTCCGACTTCGACGCATGTTGTACACCGTCGAGAGTTTTGAGCGCAGACATACTCCAACGAGGTAGTGGTCGGATTCAATATTCGCACTGCGGTAAGTGCGGACGTTCGTTACGTCGGAGAAGAATTTTCTGTCGATTAGAACGTGGTCGATTTGGTTTTCCGTTTCTTGGTTAGGTGATCTCCATGTGGCCTTGTGGATATTCTTGCGGGGAAAGAAGGTGCTTCGGACTACCATTCCGCGGGAGGCTGCGAAGTTTATGCATCGTTGGCCGTTGTCATTCGATACGTTGTGCAGACTATCCGGTCCGATGACCGGTCTATACATTTCCTCCCTTCCTACCTGTGCGTTCATGTCACCGATGACGATTTTAACGTCCCGCAGTGGGCATCCATCGTATGTCTGCTCCAGCTGTGCGTAGAACGCTTCTTTCTCGTCGTCGGGTCTCCCTTCGTGTGGGCAGTGCACGTTGATGATGCTATAGTTGAAGAAACGGCCTTTAATCCTCAGCTTGCACATCCTTGCGTTGATTGGCTGCCACCAAATCACGCGTTGGCGCATATTACCCAGCACTATGAAGCCGGTTCCTAGCTCGTTGGTGGTGCCACAGCTTTGGTAGAAGGTAGCCGCTCGATGCCCGCTTTTCCACACTTTCTGTCCTGTCCAGCAAATCGCCTGCAGCAACACGACGCAGAAGTTGCGGGGATGTAATTCATCGTAGATCATCCAGTCGCAACCTGCAATACCTAGCGACTCGCATTTCCATATTCCAAGTTTCCAATCGTGATCCTTTATTCGTCGCTTAGGTCTTTGATAATCGGCAATCGAGTCGTATTATCTCTTATATTGTTCGTAATGATTGGTTTTCTAGGCGGCTTATCGGGCCTGCGCAAACCTCCTGTCTCGTCGGAGGGCCGTCGTGTCAGGGCTGTTTAGCGTCCCACCTAACACTAGGACTTGGGCTTGTGCGCTTTGAGCGGCACACGGTCGCTTTGGTGGGGCTTAATTGCGGATACATGCAGCTTTTTATAGAGGTTTAACAAGGCCCACTGTCAAATCCCACCACATCCTAGGCAAGCCCCACAACTCGCAGATGGCCTGGGGAGGGATCGTCAAGCCCTTGGACATAGTCCCTGCTGCCCAAAAACATGGACAGGCTTTGATCGGACATTTCAGAGAGGACAGATCGGTCTGGTTGTTCCGGTGGGGTCTTGGTTCGCGGTCCTCCAGCGCTCCGACTGCCAAAAGTGCAGCACTCGTTTTCTTCATTCGCTCGTAAGCGCCGTGATCGATCCGAAGATTCCCGTTGAAGTATGGCTTCCGGTCCTAAGACGACTCGAATGCCTGGGCCATTATTTGGATTGATGTTGCTGGTTGTATTGCACGTTTGTGGCACGTTGGAGGCTGGGAAGCTGGAAGTGTTGGTGCGTGTGTTGGAGATGAAGGGACTATTTGACGGGTGGCTCGCCAAGTTTTTTGCTAGCTGTTGGGGTCTGGGATGTATTGGTGTGGCTGCTCTTGGGGGTGTTGGAAACCCGAAAACGCCTCCAGCGGTGTAGGATGAAACCCTGGCAATTGAAATAGAGTACGGAAGACTTTCTTTCCGAAGAAACATCTCCTTGTTACGGATTGTTGGGGTCTGTGGCGGGAACTCTACCCACCAGAGAGACGGGGACAGCAAAGTTTTCAGAAGGATTAGGCTGTCTAACACCAGCGGGGGTGGATGAAGACTGAAGAGAATAAGTGAGGTAGGAAATTAGAGCTATGTTCGGTGGGAAGGGTTGATTCAGATAAACAGGCTACCGGGCTCCGGGCGGGAAAAGTCTTCTAGCTTTTCTTTTCAGCTAGCAGAAGCTTTAGACGATGGTTTTCTACTTGTAGGTTTAAGATCAAGGATCGATATACGTGACCATGTTATTTTTTCATCGTGCTCATTTTATCTTTCATAACGCGGAAGCGGAAGGAACCGGAAGAGGCGGAAGATGTTGTAGATGGCAAAATCTACTGTAAGACTTTCGCACTGTTGGAAGAACCTTCTGACATCTGAATTGCAGTTAGGGAAGATCCATTAATAACGTAACGCAAAAATTGACAGTTTTTATCCCCACCCACACTCCCGTTATGACACACTTCGGACAACCCCACTCCAAGCGTTACATCATTTATGGATGTCCCTTATGGACGGTTTTGGCCTGCAGGACTTCATTTTCGTGCTTTCAGACAAATAATCGAATGGAGACGCATGGTAGAACAATTTCACATGCACGGGCAGGATCTATTCCCAATACTATGCTGGTCCTTGTTACACTTTTAATCCTTAAGGAGGTCACACCTTCGATTGTCTTCAATCGGGTAGTCGCCCGAGCAGATTTTATTAATAGCCTTGGTGTGCTTGAAGGCCCAGCAGCTAAAGCACTATCATGGGGGAAGGATAGTATGGGTAGGTTTGGCACCTAAAAAGCCGACCCTGTTATTTACAATATTGAAGGATATAACAAGAATGGGTTGTTAACTCTTACATCACCAGATATTTGCGTTATCCTTCGTACTTCCCTGACGCCTTGATCCTTGATCACGGCATTAATAAGCTCGTAAGCTTTGTATACTAAACTCATTCATTCATTTTTCATTTATTTAGTCTACATCTATACAGATAACACTGAATCAACAATTTGACGCCACAATACACGGTTCGAGGCCGCATCTCTCCATCCTCGGATACGCCCCACGTACCTGCCGGATCGGAAGCGAACACCATCTTTGCAGGGTTGCTGTCCGGCATTCTTGCAACATGCCCTGCCCATCGTACCCTTCCGACTTTAGCTACCTTCTGGATACTGGGTTCGCCGTAGAGCTGGGCGAGCTCATGGTTCATTCTTCGCCGCCACACACCGTCTTCTTGTACACCGCCAAAGATGGTCCTAAGCACCCGTCTCTCGAATACTCCGAGTGCTTGCAAGTCCTCCTCGAGCATTGTCCATGTTTCATGTCCGTAGAGGACTACCGGTCTTATTAACGTCTTGTACATGACACATTTGGTGCGGTGGCGAATCTTTTTCGACCGCAGTTTCTTCTGGAGCCCGTAGTAGGCCCGACTTCCACAGATGATGCGCCGTCGTAATTCACGACTAACGTTGTTGTCAGCCGTTAGCAAGGATCCGAGGTAGACGAATTCCTCGACCACCTCGAAGGTATCCCCGTCTATCGTAACACTGCTTCCCAGGCGGACCCTGTCGCGCTCGGTTCCACCCACAAGCATGTACTTTGTCTTTGACGCATTCACCACCAGTCCAACTTTTGTTGCTTCACGTTTCAGGCGGGTGTACAGTTCTGCCACCTTTGCAAATGTTCGGCCGACAATGTCCATGTCATCCGCGAAGCAAATAAATTGACTGGATCTGTTGAAAATCGTACCCCGGTTGTTACACCCGGCTCTCCGCATGACACCTTCTAGCGCAATGTTGAACAACAGGCACGAAAGTCCATCACCTTGTCTTAGTCCCCGGTGCGATTCGAACGAACTGGAGTGTTCGCCCGAGATCTTCACACAGTTTTGCACACCATCCACCGTTGCTTTGATCAGTCTGGTAAGCTTTCCAGGAAGCTGTTCTCGTCCATAATTTTCCATAGCTCTACGCGGTCTATACTGTCGTATGCCGCCTTGAAATCAACGAACAGATGGTGCGTTGGGACCTGGTATTCACGGCATTTTGAAGGATTTGCCGTACAGTAAAGATCTGGTCCGTTGTCGAGCGGCCGTCAACGAAGCCGGCTTGATAACTTCCCACGAACTCGTTCACTAATGGTGACAGACGACGGAAGATGATCTGGGATATCACTTTGTAGGCGGCATTAAGGATGGTGATCGCTCGAAAGTTCTCACACTCCAGTTTGTCGCCTTTCTTGTAGATGGGGCATATAACCCTTCCTTCCACTCCTCCGGTAGCTGTTCGTTTTCCCAGATTCTGACTATCAGTTTGTGCAGGCAAGTGGCCAGCTTTTCCGGGCCCAACTTGATGAGCTCAGCTCCGATACCATCCTTACCAGCTGCTTTATTGGTCTTTAGCTGTTGAATGGCATCCTTAACTTCCCTCAAGGTGGGGGCTGGTTGGCTTCCATCGTCCGCTGAACTGACGTAGTCATCTCCTCCGCTGCCTTGACTTTCATTGCCTGTACTCTCAGCGCCATTCAGATGTTCCTCGTAGTGCTGCTTCCACCTTTCGATCACCACACGTTCGTCCGTCAAAATGCTCCCATCCTTATCCCGGCACATTTCGGCTCGCGGCACGAAGCCTTTGCGGGATGCGTTGAGCTTCGGATAGAACTTGCGTGTTTCTTGAGAACGGCACAGCTGTTCCATCTCCTCGCACTCCGCCTCTTCCAGGCGGCGTTTCTTCTCCTTTAAAAGGCGGGTCTGCTGTTTCCGCTTTCGTCTATAACGTTCCACGTTCTGCCGGATACCTTGCTGAAGCGCGACCGCCCGCGCTGCGTCCTTCTCCTCCAGAATCTGTCTGCATTCTTCGTCGAACCAATCGTTTCGTCGACTTCGTCCCATATACCCCACGTTGTTCTCCGCTGCGTCGTTAATGGCTGCTTTGACTGTATTCCAGCAGTCCTCAAGAAGGGCCCCATCGAGCTCACCCTCTTCCGGCAACGATGCCTCGAGATGCTGCGCGTATGCAGTGGCGACATCAGGTTGCTTCAGTCGCTCTAGGTCGTACCGCGGCGGTCGTCGGTACCGAACATTGTTGATGACGGATAGTTTTGGGCGCAGTTTAACCATCACCAGATAGTGGTCAGAGTCGATGTTAGCGCCACGATATGTCCTGACGTCGATAATGTCGGAGAAGTGCCGTCCATCAATCAGAACGTGGTCGATTTGTGATTCTGTCTGCAGTGGCGATCTCCAGGTGTACCGATACGGGAGGCTGTGTTGGAAGTAGGTGCTGCGAATGGCCATATTCTTGGAGGCGGCGAAATCAATTAGTCGTAGGCCGTTTTCGTTCGTCAGCCGGTGAGCGCTGAACTTTCCAATAGTCGGTCTAAACTCCTCCTCTTGGCCAACCTGAGCGTTCAAATCTCCTATGATGATTTTGACGTCGTGGCTTGGGCAGCTGTCGTACTCACGTTCCAGCTGCGCGTAGAATGCGTCCTTATCATCATCAGTGCTTCCGGAGTGTGGGCTATGGACGTTGATTATGCTGAAGTTGAAGAACCGGCCTTTGATCCTCAACCTGCACATTCTCTCGTTGATCGGCCACCACCCGATTACGCGCCTTTGCATGTCGCCCATCACTATGAAAGCTGTTCCCAGCTCGTGTGTGCTGCCGCAGCTCTGGTAGATGGTATGATTACCTCTAAACGTTCGCACCATTGATCCCTTCCAACAAACCTCCTGCAGCGCTACGATGCCGAATCCACGGTCCTTGAGCACATCGGTTCCACGAACCGAGTTTCCAATCGCTAGTCCCTTTTCGTCGCAGTGGTCTTCGCCGATGGTTCCGGTCCGTACTCTCTTGTTGATTGTTCGTTGCTTATGATTTTTAAAGGCTGGCTTGCAGGGCCTGACACCAAACCCCCTAAATTTCCGGAGGACCATTCCTCCTTATTTCCGGTGGACCATGGTGCACAATTTCACTTAGAGTCCCTCGCTGGCACTCGGACGATGATCAGCCGCCCCTAACATGGAGAACAGACGCTGTTGTGAGCCGATCCTGACATGGAGAACAGACGCTCAATAAGATTTGCACCTCCGGAGAGGAGCAAACCCCCTTCCCTGTCAGCATACGACCATAGTTCCCACCGGGGTTGGTTACCCGATCTTCCCTAAGGTTGCTCGTATCCCGGCCAGCACCGCGGGAGGTAGGGATAGGAGTTGCTGGGTAAGAGGCTAAGGACCGCGAGATGGGGTCTATTTTATTCCTTCAGGTACGCGAAGTACCAATGGTACGCTTTACCCAGCATTTGCCGTGCCGTATACTAAACTCATATCATTTATTAAAGAAAAATATCACATTGTGGTAAACATGGCAATGAGCATATAGAAAATAGTAAATCTTTAATCCAACCAAAGAACCAGTTTATTACATTTTACGCAAATAGGTGGTGTTGTGTTCCAAGATGGCCAGCAAAATGTCACCCCTTATGGGTTGTTCACCCCGAACATTTCCAAGGAAAATCTTCTCAATGATTCATTTACTTACCTAATATACATTAATAAGATTGTGTTATGCAGTGGAGGTTAATC
Organism: Armigeres subalbatus; assembly: GCF_024139115.2. Taxonomy (NCBI): domain Eukaryota; kingdom Metazoa; phylum Arthropoda; class Insecta; order Diptera; family Culicidae; genus Armigeres; species Armigeres subalbatus. The sequence continues at coordinate 2,164,479 of NW_026943741.1, forward strand.
CGGGCGTTATTCAGCCGCCTGAATTCCATTCGAAGTTCACATGCTTGACCTGCGACGGCTCCGTAGTTGTGTGTATAATTTTAATGTTCGTTTGCGTGCGTCATATTCTGTAGTAAAAAACGATCCCTCCGATTCGCTCGTATCATTCCTCGGTCCTACATGGACACTCGGATATGTTTAACTTTTGCATGTGTTTGTCTGTGTGGTTTTTTGTATGTGCGAAAGGGTATGAACTATAATGTGCTTTCGTACGAGTGCGGTCGTTTAGATTAAAATATGAAATCGCCACAGTCCATCGCGTAGTCGAAGTCCTCACCGCCGACGTCCTCGATCCCGTGGAAGTCGAACGGGCTGATGTCGGTATGGTAGATTCCGCCGGCGCACGGGGCCTCGATCATGTTGGTGCAGTGTGTCGTCGGCAGGGCATGAAGGGTGATCGAGTCCTCGCACTGGGACCAGGTCAGTGCTGTAAAAAGGAAAGGGAATAGATAAATAAGTCAGTAGTTAATCGTGATTATTGCTTCAAAAATCTATTTATAATAAAGTGAAAGATGACTTAATATGATACATGATTACATTAAATACTTAAAATCACCATTGAATGGGTTCGTACGAGAGCATACGAATGGACAAATATAGCACAAATGTTATCACAGCGAAAAAAAAGTTCATTCACTCCGAATTCAAGCAAGCTCCCCACTTGAACTTTTACCAGTAAATGATCCCACATTCTATTGAAGGAAATGTAAATGAAGTTGCCATGTGCCAGTCGTTCTGGCAGGCCAATGAATAGACATGAAAAGCGCCATCTATAGCTGCATCTGCAGCCAAGAACATCAGAATATGCCTGAGACAAGATAAGCCACGCGTCATGAATGGGAAGCAAAACGACTGCAGTCGTCGTCAACGTCGCCATCCTCAAAAAAAAAAAGAGCTTCAACTCATAATTCTTTGCCTATTCAGGCATATCATTTCGAGTGTGTGAGGCAAAAGATATGGAGTGACACGGTTTTGGTGGTATCCTTCGTGAAATCCTTTTTCCGCTCCAATTTCACCTAATTGGAATGATTTCAATAGAACTCATGATGGGTTTCTTAATCTGTCACCAAGAGTGAAGAGTGATTGAATGTGGAAGAATAGTTGATATGCATAACAAGATACAAATCTATTTTTAATGGAGAAAGAAGTATTTACGTTACCGATGATGTCGCTGACATTGCTCGTGAGGGTAGAAGGCGTTCTATTTATGCTATCTGAATTGCGTAACCCGCTTCGGGTGAAAAACTCGAAATGTTCTAGGTAGAACTATTAGTTTTTCTTGTGTTAGGAACATGTAGCACGGATGTTACAAAACGCAGATCGTCATTCCTGATACCTTTGTGAAGAGCTACTTCACTTCACTTCACTATTCCTTCCATTTAAATATATCAAATGATGCAAATATTGCTGCCAAATATTTCAGCTGCAAAAAGTGTTTTCGTCATTTTTTAGAAATTTTTTGAAATACAATTGGATTTTTTTATCATTCCAATTTTTTCCATACCTACTTTTGTCGATTGTTACAAATATGCGATCATAGGCAGCTTGCTTACTTAAGAGCTGGGCAAAATAGATACGTTTACGTACGTTTTGATAGTTTTCCCATGACAAAACTGCCAAACGTACGCAAACGTGTCAATTTGGATTGTACCTATAAAAGTAAGGCTGCCCAGGGAAGTCGAGAAAATTTCCAACCGTGTTTGTTCGCTCCTCTATTGACATTCACTGTAGTATATCTATCGTAATTCTGCCTGATGTCATTCTGTCGCATCCCAGGATCAGTCGCATCAGCCTGTTTTGAACTGTTTGCATTTTCCTTTTTTTGCCTTTTCGAAGCTGAAAATAGTAGCGATTGTGCACCATGGTAGACCGGAAATTTAGCCGGAATTGTCCTCCGGAAATTTGGGGGGTTGGTGTCAGGCCCTGAAAACCAACAATAAATTTTCAGCGAAAGAATATGGACCTGAACAATCGGCAACGATTACATCGACGAAAAGGGTTAGAGATTGGAAACTCGGTTGGTGGAACTGAAAACTTCTCAACTTTTTCGGAAGCACATGCATGCTGGACGATGTGCTACCCTAGTAGCATACTTCAGTTCGATTGGGTTGCAGCAACTCCAATGTGATCATCTGGCCAGGCCATCTGCGAGTTGTGGGGCTTGCCTAGGATGTGGTGGGGTTTGACAGTGGGCCCTGTTAAATTCCCATAAAAAGCTGCATGTATCTGCAAGTAGGCCCTACCAAAGCGACCGCGTGCCGCTCAAAGCGCACAAGCCCAAGCCCTGGTGTGAGGTGGGAGGCTAAACAGCCCTGACTCGACGGCCCTCCGACGAGACAGGAGGTTTGTGCAGGCCCAATAAGCCGCATGGAAAACCAAAAGTTACGAACAATATAAGAGATAATACGACTCGATATAAACGGCAAAGACCCAGGAGACGAATAAAAGATCACGATTGTAAGCTTGGAATATGGAACTGCAAGTCGCTAGGTTTTGCAGGTTACGACAAGATAATCTACGATTAATTATATACCCGCAACTTCGACATCGTGGTGCTGCAGGAAATCTGCTGGACAGGACAGAAAGTGTGGATAAATGGGCATCGAGCGGCTATTTTCGACCAAGGCTGTGGCACCTCGATCGAGCTGGGAACTGGCTTCATATTGCTGGGTAAGATGCGCCATCGTGTGATTGGGTGGCAGCCAATCAACGGAAGGATGTGCAAGCTGAGGATTAAAGGCCGTTTCTTCAACTATAGCATCATCAACGTGCAAACGAAGGGAGACTCGACGACGAGAAAAAGCGTTCTACGCACAGCTAGAGCAGACATACGATGGATGCCCACTGAGGAACGTCAAAATCGTCATCGGTGACATGAACACACAGGTAGGAAGGAGGAAATGTATAGACCGGTCATCGAACCGGATAGTCTGCACACCGTATCGAATGACAACGGCCAACGATGCTTAAACTTCGCAGTCTCCCGTGGAATGGTAGTCCGAAGCACCTTCTTTCCCCGCAAAATATCCACAAGGCCACATGGAGATCACCTAACCAAGAAACGGAAAACCAAATCGATAATGTTCTAATCGACGGAAAATTCTTCTCCGACATCACGAACGTCCGCACTTATCGCAGTGCGAATATTGAATCCGACCACTACCTCGTTGCAGTATTCCTGCGCTCAAAACTCTCGACGGTGTACCATACGCGTCGAAGTCGGACTCCGCGGCTTAACATTTGGCGGCTACAAGACGGTAGACTAGCCCAAGAATATGCCCAGCAGCTGGAAGTAGCACTCCCAACGGAAGAGCAGCTAGGCGCAGCAATCCGTCATTGGTAGCACCGCAACCGCTGCACTTGGCACGGTGCCCACGGATCAGAGAAACGACTGGTATGATGGCGAATGTGAGCAGTTAGTAGAAGAGAAGAATACAGCATGGGCGAGATTGCTGCTACACCGCACGAGGGCGAACGAGGCACGATTTAAAAATCAAATCTCGCCAAAAATGATCAGAATCAATTTGTAACATGGTTAAACTTCATACAAGTGTAGGAATTTACCTCATTTATTACTATCCGCAGCGCAAGCAATTAAGTTTATTTCATTTTTTCGTTGATCTAATAAAGACTATGTTATGCTCAGAACGGCATGCTTTTCTAACAAAATCGAATACTGGATAAAGAGAAATTTATGAACTCTTTGTTAGGCAGTGATTTAGAGATCAATTTACATGAATATGTATCACGTAACGTCTATGTGAATGGCCAATCAAAAACTCAAAGTGCAGCCTAATCGGGTTGTAAGCAAAAGTGACGTTGAACTAAGTAGCTGTATGTAATCCACAGGTTTTCGATTTTTCTGTTCGAAGAGATCAGAGCAAGTGTTTTCAACCACAGGGTGAATCAGTTTTCGTTGTTTGTCCTGTGCTCCTGAGATTGAGTGAGCATTACGAACCCTGGTGATGTAAATAATGTTTAGACCATCTGTTGCGACGGATTTTTTCTGGCTCGAAAGAAACAGTTTTGACAGCAGTGTCCATTTCACACAGCTCCAAAGCTGAAATTTATTATGCAATTATGAATTATTATTGAACTTATTATTTATATGAGATAACTTACAAATTAGTTTCACTTCAATCTACGAGCCACAGTCTCCGTCGCCGCTCTAAACTATTCTAATTAAATCCTTTTGCCTCTGTATGGAGGTATGTACATTAATTTAATAACCTGTGTTGCCAGTTTCACAAAATATCAAACTTCACTCAACACTCCCACCCGTGAAACTAGCAAAACGGGTCTATTGCGCATTTCTAAACTTCACTTGAAATCTATTCCCTTATCCGTCCCGCCTGGATCAAAAGTTTTTGTTCTCCCAAAACGATCTACAATTTCTTTCACACTTTCCTTCAATACGCCAAATAAACAGCTTTGATTTGAATCGTACGCCAAATCGTTCTTAGCTCCTGCGTAAACGAATTCTTTGTTGCCCTTATTCTGTGCGGCGGTGTACGAACTGATGTACTCATCCGAGCTCGTTCGATGGTCAGGACGGCGCACGGTTATCGTTGCTGCATCTCTACGGCTTTTCAGCGCTTGACCTACCGGTTTAATTTCAATTTTCTTTTGCGATACGTACGTTTGTGTTTGATGAGTAGCAGTTTGGAGGGAATCTGCGGCACCAAAACAAAATTTTCTATCGAATTCATGGAGTGATTTTGTTTTGTCACTGAAAGAAATTCGCTGTTTTTCTTCGTTCGCCGGTTTTTCGCAGGTCCTTTGTCCGCAATATTTTGATATTATTGCTGCCCTACGTGCACCAAATTTTAAATCGATTTCCGATGCCGCTATCTCGTAATCCTCATTCAATTGTTTTAATTTGCACTCGTAATCCAGCCGGATTCTCTTCTCAATTTCTTCCTGTTGCGTCCGCCATGCTTTGTTCTGCTCCTCAAGCAGTGCAAGCTTTCGTTTTAGCTCATCCATGGCGAGTCTTCCCCACTTCAGAGATAGTTTCTTTGGAGAATGTTGCGACGGATTTTTTCTGGCTCGAAAGAAACAGTTTTGACAGCAGTGTCCATTTCACACAGCTCCAAAGCTGAAATTTATTATGCAATTATGAATTATTATTGAACTTATTATTTATATGAAATAATTTACAAACTAGTTCAATCCACGAGCAACAGTCTCCGTCGCCGCTCTAAACTATTCAAATTAAATCCTTTTGCCTCTGTATGGAGGTATGTACATTAATTTAATAACCTGTGTTGCCAGTTTCACAAAATATCAAACTTCACTCAACACCATCATTTGGAAAGGATGATAAAAATGAAATTTTAAAACCATCGAGGATGAACAACACTCTTAAGCGATCACATATTGAAATTATCAATTAGTTATGTGATAATTGTATCTTGATTCGAAGCATTGGTAATAGAGATGGGCGCTCCGCTCAGGAGCTGTTCGAAAGATTCGCTTCCTTACATTGAGCTGATGACCCATGGATCTTTTTTAAAGAACCCCAGCTCAGCAGCTCACTTTAAATTGATGAATTGTGTGAATTGCCAAACACGCGCCTAGAGAAACACCCTCGAGCGTACGTACTTGTACAACACAAACGAAAATACCACGCTCGCGGTACACAACACATGCGATCTTGTATGAGCACTCCAGTCCAGTACCGCGCACGCGCTGATCGTTTATTATTTGTACCTCAAGCACCATCAAGCCAAGCGACAGCACCATCTTGCCAAGCAACAGAAACCATTTCTGCTGCAGAGAGGAATAAGAAACACACAAGCAAAAATAATCTAGCTTGCCGTCTATTTCTTAACCCATACCCACATACTCGGCGCTACGAACGGACACACAAAATATACCTAGTAGTGCGGTAGCGAACGAAGCGTACCAAGCAAAAGATCCGAAGATCCGAACAAGTCTCAGTTCCGCTCATGTCGTCGTCCAGCTCGAAATTGCTGTGACATGGAAGCGAGAGCTGCGCTACCAACTCAGATCCGTGCGACACGGATCTCGATTCGGATCAGTCGCGACCCATTCTAGCGAGCGAACCGTGTGGTTCAAACGAACCGAACTGGGAGCTGCGTCTTGTACGGAGCGGATCTTTTGCTTGCAACGGGTTTTCCCGCCAGCATACTGCTACATGTGCACTCTGTTTGTTTGTAGCACCGTGCACTGTATTTTTTACTCTCTTGTTCTAGTTCTCTCGCATTTCGAGAACCAATATAGTTGAATGGGCTCGCTTGTATGAAAATGTCAACTACGCATGGTTATAACCGCGCGCGCAAACAAGGCTACTGCACCCAATATGAAGAGAATACTTATGACATGTGATATGGTTCATATACATATCAGAGACTAGGGACTGAATTATTCAAATTACCGATTTGAGAAACGTTATCAACAAAATGTAACTTATAGTTATGAATAGAAAATAATGTTGAGTTAGTTTTTGTATAGACATAAATGTGATGATTCTAAATGAACTCCTAGACTTCAAGACCGTCTAGGTCAGACAAAGCGTAATAAATGTTATTAATTTAAAATTAAAAATTTCAAAGTAAGGTAAATAGATAAATCTCGGGTACTTATTCAAAAGGACGTATGTGATTTTGTAAACAAAGATTCAAACGTCGATTTGTCCGATCAGATGGCACTCCCACGCAAACCAACACCATTAACAGGTAGCCGAAGCCTCCCCCTATCTGTCTATGGTGATGGTTTGCGTGGGCGGGCAATCAGATCGGACAAATTGACGTCTGAATCTTTGTTTACAAAATCACATACGTCCTTTTGAATAAGTACCCGAGAAATGATGAATGAAAGAATAAATAAATAAATGACATAAATTTTTCAAATTTTTCAACTATAATTAAAATTAAATTAATAATATTGACAATTAAGTTTTAATATATGTAGCATTAAAGAACTGAAGAGCTGATCTAAGGAGCTGACTCTTTTCAATGAGCTGAACGGATCAGATCCGCTCACTGCAATGAGCTGTTTTGCCCATCTCTAATTGGTAAATGCTACTTTTGAATTTATTTTCCTACATAACACCAAAGCACAATGCCAAACATCCGATTGAACTTCATTGTTGACATTAAATTAGAATAAGTTAGTTTTACATTAAAATGATAATTTTGTGTTTATTTTCAATCGATTCCAAAATTTAAAGGGTTATCGACGATGACAACTTGCCTAATTTTCAGAAGTTATCAAATGATACTTCCAATAATTATCGTATGAGAATTATTATGCCCCTAACTGATACCGTGGAACCCCTATAATTTGAACGGTACCTCATTTAAATTAACGGGGTTCATTTTCAATTTGAACTTCTGGTCACTTTATTTGCATCAGAAAAACTGATTTCTGGCTGCTCTCTTTGCTGGTTTGTTTTAATTCTGCGTTCCGCTTCACGGTGTTCCATTCTTCTTTTCTTGATTCCACGTGCTAAATGACGTTTGAACCATTCGATGTTCAAACCAACGGGGTTCAAATTAAAAGTGTTCAGAATAAAAACGGTCATATTACAGGGGTCCACGGTAGTGTACCGCTGAACCCATCACCGACGCAAACTGGAACAGAAACTAAGCATCCGCCGCAAAATCAGTCCAAAACCCCGGTGGCGCATTACAGAAAAGTCTATCTTGAAAGCTGGGCTGTCAAGTGTCAACGGCGTTTGATGGGCATCTATGGAGGAAGGGGAGGAAGTCAGAGTAGACGCGACAAAGAAGTTTGACAGTTTATTGATAATAATTATTATTCCTTCACGTGAGTTGCGTTTACTCCGGCAGACACCTAGGAATCAGCAAAAACGAGCCGAAGAAAGTTTCCCAGAACGCATCCACTGCAGCAGCGAAGAAGATTCCGAACCCCTCTACTGGCATCAATAGACGTACACAAGAAGCTGCCGTCAAACGAACTGCACCGCCTAAAGGCCTATAAGTTGCATTAATTTGACTTCTATGCTGGTTTGAGGTTTCCAGTTTGCCTTGCGAACAATGGCACCGAATCCGGAGATGGCGAGATCCATTCTTGATCCGATTTAGGATGTTTTCGGGTGGGAAACATTCTCGACACCCTGGGCATAGTGTATTCTTTCTATTTGCCACATAAGATATATCGTGACGTTTTCGAATTTTTGCAATCGTAAAGTGTACCCCAATATAGTAAAGATAGACGTAGTTCTACGTAAAAAATCCAGTAAAAGTTACGTGAATTTCAGGTGACTTTTACATGCCACACTTGCATCAAAGTTGTCAATCCGATTCACGTAGATTTCACCTGAAAAGTATGGTGGAAAAAAATGTACGTACATTTTCAGGTAAACATTAAATGAATTATTTTTGCAATGTTGTTGCCTGAAAAGATCGAGTTAGTTGTTTTAGTTTCTTAGTCAAAGCAATCGCTGGAAAGTCATTCTGGTCGCTTTTTCGTTCCGTTTCGTACGTCGAACCAAGATGAATACACCACTAGGTCGATGTGCTTAACTACAGTACAGGTGTGGCCCAAACCTCAAAGTTGTATTTGTTCAATGAAAATTCGCTCTTTCGAGAAAGAAACTCTCAGCTGGGTTGCCGAAGATGGCCGAAGGCGACCGAATGTGACGTCACATCTGGCATACTCAGTAAAATTTTTATAACAGACGTGACGTTTCACTCCGCCCGCCCACTGTGGGTTGCGATGTTTACATTATTTTTTACTATTGTGATTCTCAAGATATTATAGCATTTTGCTCATTCACCTCTACCTCGCTTAGTTGTGCGCCGCTAAGGTACTTTATCATATTGTGGTACTCACTCACTTTAAGTGAAGAATATTACATCACAAATTAAACACAATTTCACTAATAAGATCCGCTCAAACAATATACCAAACGCAACGCAGGCGAGAGAAAAGCAAAAAACTACTAAAAATCGATCAATTTCTCTAAAGAATATCTTTTCCTAAAGGGACAACAATATGCTGCATACCTTAGAAGCGAATGTGGAAAAGCTCGCCGAAAGCTCACATCTTTTTGACATTGGTTTATTTACTTTTTGCATGGCGCACAACTCGGCGCGTGGGACCCGGCGCGTAACCGTTGAGCCAGTATGCTAATTTTAGAAAAGAATCGCAATAATACAGCCATAGAGGAGTTTGGCCTACGCCCAATGTTTCCACCTGAAAAGTACGTAGATTTTTTCCACCTGAAATTCACGAAACTTTGACCTGATTTTCCGGTAGAATTCTCATTCTACGTGATATTCAGGTAAGTTCTATCTGAGTTTTAGATAGAATTCACCGGATATGTAAGTTTCACCTGAATTTTCTGAAGCATTTGCAGCTACGTGTGCACGTAAAATGTACCTGAAAATTCAGGTGGAAACAACGTTTAGATTATTTGGAGTGCACACCTTTACTGAAGCACATCGCCACTAGGTGTTCCGATCTGTCAAATTAACGATTCAGCCATCTTGGATTTTAATATAGGAGAGCCAGCCGGTTTGTTTTCGTTTAGCACTGAAAATGAATTTTTCACCTCTGCCTTCTTTTCTTCCACAAACTTTAGATTTTAGCACCTAGTACTGTATTCATCTTGCGTCGAACCTTTGCATGACAAAATTTCTTGCGGGTATTGTGGGCGGGTCGAAAGGCTTTAAGGGCACTCCTCACGGAATCCAATTTTCAAAGTACTCGCGTTTTCAAGGGCACACCATTCGATACGGAAGTAACGCACAACTGTCATTTTTATTATTTCACGCATGCTGCGACGCAGCAAAGTTGAAACAATAAAAATGACAGTTGTGCGTTGCTTCCGTATCGAGTGGTGTGCCCTTGAAAACGCGAGTACTTTCAAAATTGGATTCCGTGAGAAGTGACCTAAGGTACGGAGTGTGGAGTGAATTAGCTTGGAACGTGGCAAAGTCAATGAAAACAATAGGCGTGGAGCGAAATTTAAGTTTCAGCCAGCGACCGTTCGAGTGACAAGGAATTTGTGAAGAATTCGCCAACAATTTCTAAATAGATTCTAGCAGGAATTTCTAAAGCAATATCAATAAAAATTTAAAGGTATTGGTTGCCAAAAGAAATTTCTTAAGAATGGTCAAAGTTAGCGGTGGAATTTTCAAAGAAATGTCTGGAACAATTTCCTTCAGGAGTTATAGAAATTAATACTTTTAGAATACATATCTGAACGAATTTATAAACAATTCTCAAACGAATTTCTTGTGGATTTATTCAAGAAAATTTCGAAGCAATATTTAAAGGAAAACTTCTTTAAGTATTTCATGGAGAAATTTCCCAAACATACATCTGGAGCTATACTCTATGACGATTTCTAATGTTTCACACACGACCACGGATGAGTTTAGGCAAAATAAGGCGAAACAAACTTTTGCATATAAACAATAAAGAATGATCCATAAAAAATGGTAGAAACGATCCGTAAATATTACCTGATTGTTTTAATACACGTTACCAAAAATCCATAGATCAGTTCAGGAGCCTCCAGAAATAATAAATTTAAGATCCAGTACAAAGCTAAAATTTAGCAATTAATTAGAAAATATGGTCCGTTAGAAATGATCAAAAAACAATAAAATTTCTTGCTGTTTTCCCATTAACGTTTGACAAAATGATCCAAAAATCCGGTGGAAAACAAACTATATTTTGATCCATAAACATACAAATTTGCAATTTTTATCGTGAATATTTAATCCATAATTTTGATAATTTGATCCATAAATTTGACCATATGATCCAACGATTTTGAAAATTTTGTGTATTAATTATTATAATTTTATTGGCTATTATTTTCAAGCTTTATGGATCATATTACCAAAATTGTGGATCATATGAACAAAATTATAGATCAAATGATCAAAATTATGAATTATCATCACGATTGAAATTGCAAAAATTTGAATTTCCATGGATCAAATTATATTTTTTTATGGATCATTTGTCATACGATCATGACAAAATAGCACAATACGATATATACATATTTTAACCGTAACTCGAATTTATTTGTACCAGCAAAGGTCTTTTTAAACGAGAGACATTACTTTCCAGCAACTTTAATTGACTGAATCATGAGTTTAGGGGAGAATCGGGCGCAATTGGCTAATTTTGATATATGTCACCTGCAAGACTCAATGCAATCCATTTCACCAATATTCTATAATCACTTCAGTAATATTTGAGTCGTCTCCGAGAGAGGCAAATAAGTTTTTCCATTGGTGGTTAATTCGGTTTTTTTAAAGTATGTTTTTGGGAAATTCGGGCAAAATGGACCCGTTCGTAAATCTTTAATCACAAAACGAATAGAATATGCTGTCTGCATGTATCTTGAGTAGTTTTATACCAGCAAAGATCACTTTACACGAGAATAATTACTTTCCTGCAACTTTTTTTAAACTAATTAATGAGCTTAGGGAAGAATCGGTCAAAATTGAGTTATGTCACGCACAGAATTCAATGCAATCCTTTTCACCAATATTCTATAACACTTGAGTACTATTTGAGTCTTCTCCGGGAGCGACAAATAAGATTTTACGTTAATTTATTCGTTTTTATGGTGTATTTTAGGGAAAATCGGGCAATATGGGTCCATTCCAATGGTTTGTCTGCAGTGAAAATATCACCAATCGATTCCTCGGATTTTCTTTTACATAGGAATGGGTCTTTTCCGGGTATACCCCGTTTGGCATAAGTACGTTAGGTATAAAGACGTTAGGCTTATGTACGATAGGCATAATGGACTTCAGGCATAATGTACGTTAGGCATATTGGACGTTGGCATTAAATGACCCAAAGTACAGCCCATGACATAAAGAAGGCAGAATTATGCCAATCGTCCATTATGCCTAACGTCCTTATGACTAACGTCGCGGACCCGTCTTTTCCGGACCTCTCAAATAGCGGCATCTAAATAAGTACCGTTACGGGCGCTGTTCGGCTTTGCTGTTGAGCTTTGCGTTCTAGTCGAAAGTGCCTATTACTGAGTTTATCTCCGTCAAATTCATAAACTTTTTGTATACCTACATATATAAACACTGCGAATCCCAAGACGAATCGAATCATGAGAAATTTAGAAATCTCAAACCATTCGTGAGTTATAAGGCTTCAAAGGAATCGTCAACTCATTTGTATACATATAGGGATATGATTTTCAAGTATTTTTTTTTTGTTCATACCCTGGATTTACAATATGTATGTTATTACAATAACATAAACTGGCAATATGCAATTTTCTAACTGAAAATTGGTTCAAAACCCAAAAATTGAATTGAAATGAATTCGTTTCGGAAGCCTGAAAGAATTCGATTAAGAGGAGAAGCATAAAAGGAATAAATCTGTTTGGAAAACACAAAGAACGGAACGGACTATTGAGTTTATGAACGGAAATCATTTGATCTTTCAAACAAACCCCTTCTGGGCTTGTTCGCGCCGTCGCGTATACTTTCGGACACTTAAGAAACCCGGGACTAATAGTTAACAAAAAACAATAATTTATTACGCGAACACTCAACTACTTTTATTGCCGGACGAAAACACTGACGATGTATACTCCGCGACGGATTTATTCTACTGCTTCATTTGTTCACATTCTCCCTTTCTACAATCTACATATAAGCTTAGTTGGAACGATCGAAAACTGAACCAGTTATATAATGGAATGAAGGACAGGGATAATGCGAGAGTTGTTCTCTACTTCTCTATACATGTTCAAAATAGGGATGCTCATGGAAAACATTGCATCGATCAATTATCTCTATCTTACTTCACCATAAGCCGACCACCTTGAAATAATTATTTCAACTGTTCTCCTATTCTGTCTTCTTTATATGACTACTACAAACATGTCTGATTCAAGTGGGTGGCACGACGCCATGTTTTTGCAGCCAACATCTCAGTGTAAAATTCATGATGGTATGTGTTTTGTTTACAAACATCACATTTGATTCTCATTAGGATACAGAACTGTCAGTGGGATACGGTCGCGCAATGTTGGCTGCAAAACAAACCTATTGTGTGAGATAGGGATGCCACCGGGCTGGTCTGATTACCTATTTGGTTTGTTTTGAATCCTCACTCTAACTTGAACGTTGATCCATTTCTTTTCATCTCTTCCTTATCTGCTGCTCCTGCGTTTGCTGATTCAATAATAACAGTTGAAGCCGGCTGACTACGAAGAAGTTTTGCGATGGTTTTGTTTGGTTTAGATAAGGTGTTGTAAAGATGCTTTTTTGTAGGTCTTGGGTGCACTTGATGGAAGAAGAAAGCTGTTTCTGGTAGCAAAATCGTAGTTTCTAGGCCGGAACACTTCGATGTATGGTGTTTGATGGCGCTTTGACGAAATTTAACTGTCAAATGTTCCTTTTGCTGGTCTCGGTGATGCAACGAAGCTTATTCGATGCGATATGCGATATCGATACTGGCCAAGTCACTGAAAAGATGAGCAGGTGCTTTTTACCTTTATAATCATTGGAAAAAACGACTTGCCTGAATCGCAGGCCCCCATGGCCTGCGCTGATGCCGGTTGGCATCGAAGAGTGATGGTTTGCGAATGGAACACCGGGAACTAAGCTAGTTGTTGAAGGAATTCTTAACGGGATTTGATGGGGACAAGATTTCTCGTTGAATCGGAAGAAGGACCGTGATGCTGTTACTTTGAGGGTCATGCCGCTGAAAAATATGAGAGGGTCCTTTTTACCTTATTAACCATAAACTTAAACGACTTGCCTGAAACGCAGGCCCTTGCGGCCTGCGTGGATGCCGGATGGCATCGATGACCCTCTCATATTGGCTTATTCTGCGTTGAACTAGGTGCTACTGTGCAGTGAAGGATGTTTGTAACTTCTTGGGTGTTGACGTAGGCCACCTCAAAGGATTAAACGTAGACTCAAATTAAAAACTGCCGCTGAATGAACATGCTTGACCAGACTGATAATCCATGCGATCATGCACCTCCACCAAAACCATACGGACCTCTGTTGTCAGGGACAGTAGCTATCATGATCAGCTAGATGGTGAGACCGCCGTTGGAGGAGTCTTAGATCTCCCCATTCAGTTGAACAATGTTATCCCGAATCGGTAGAACGCAAATCTTTGAGATTGCTCTACGGTAACTATTATCTTTTGTTTTGACTGTAACAACACGAACATATCCGTCTTCTCCAGCGTGTGTCTCCGTTACTCTGCCTAGCTGCCATGAAAGAGGAGGTTGTTTTTCGTCCTTCAAAACCACCATAGTTCCGATAGCTATGTTGTCCTTTTGCATAGTCCACTTGGTCCTATTATTCAAGTCCGACAGATAGAGCTGTGACCATTTCTTCCACAATTGTTGGGTGTACCGTTGAGCTCTTTGGTACGCCCTAGCCTATTGTCTGCAATTCCGTCCAAATCTGGCTCTGGAATAGCCGTTAATAGACGCTGGATCAGAAAATGACCAGGAGTCAAGGCTTCATAGTCGTCCGGGTCGTTGCTGAGTGGGGTGAGGGCCGAGAATTCATAACTGCTTCCGTTTGCGTAAGGACTGTCTGCATCTCATCATACAAGAGGGTGTGCGAGCCAATCGTTCTTTTGAAAAGCAAACGATTTAACTGCTGATTCCCAAAGTCCCCAAAATTTGGTGAGCGTGATGGAATAAAACTGAATTTGATCCCTTCCTCCGCAGAGTGCCTGATGATACTTTCCTGGAAGCTCTGATTATTAAACAAACGACGCATTTCTTCCAATCGTCGCCTGCCACCAACAAAGTTTGTTCCATTGTCGCACATAATCATCTCTGGTCTTCCACGCCGGGAACAGAAGCGTTTCAAGGTGGCTATGAAAGCTTCTGCAGAGAGATCTGATGCTAGTTCCAGGTGTACAGCTTTAGTTACTAGACAGACGTAAACGGCAATGAAGATTTTCACAGGGCGATTGCGGCGGTATGGATAGGCTATTTGGAAGGGACCGCAATAATCGACTCCTACCCGTTGAAACGGCGAACAAGGGTGACTCTCTCGGGTGGCAGGTCTGCCATAATCTGGTCTTGAACTCTTGGCTTCACTCTGAAGCATGGTACGCAGTTATGAATAACCTTCCGCACTAGATTCCTAATATTAGTTGGCCAGAAACGTTCTCGAATGGACGAAATCATTAGCTGCTGCCCTCCATGCAACAGTTTTGGTGGTAGTGTTTTACGATCATGTATGGGAACGGATGTTGATAATCGAGGATATATGGGTGTTTTCGACGGGTTGCAATTGAAGCATGGCGAAGCCGACCACCAACGCAAAGTAATCCCTCCCTGAGTTCCGGATGCAAAGTTGAAAGTTTGGACGATTCTTGTACTCCTCTACCACTCGACAGATCCGCTATTTCCTGCGGAAAACCTTCATGTTGGGCAAGACGTATCAGGGTGCACAGCGCTCCATTTAACTCCTCTAACGAGAGTTGACCAGTACAGCGGGTATTATGATTAGTCGGATTAGAGTTGCGGCAAAATCTTTGAATCCAAGCAGTGAGGCGTAAGAGATCGGAATATGCTGATTTCAATGTGAACAATTCATTCGGAGAAGCCGTTGGTAGGACTGTCGTTATACTCTTAGCTTCCAGATCCAAGGGATCGAAATCCTCCTCATGAAACTGTTGGGCAGAAGGCCAGTGATGTTCTTCTGTCCTTAACCAAAATGGGCCATTGAACCATAGAGATTCATACTGCAATTGTGCAGGGATCATCCCTCGTGAAATAATGTCTGCAGGATTCTCCAAACCCGCTACGTGATTCCAAGCACCATGTTTTGTGATGTGTTGGATCTCTGAAACTCTGTTTGCAATGAATTGCTTCCATCTCGACGGCGATGATTCTAACCAGCATTTTACGATCGTGGAGTCTGTCCAGAAAAAACACTTCATTTCCATGCCCAGACTGCCTTGGACTTTCTCATAAAGATGGGCTAGAAGTAGGGCAGCTGAAAGCTCTAGTCGTGGTGTTGAGAGTCGTTTGTTTCCTTTCTTCAAATTATCAAGGGGTGCCACACGTGCTTTCGCTGGCAGTAATCTTACACACCCCCCCCCCGTTTCGGAGATCGTTCGAACGTAGAAGCAAGCTCCGTAAGCCTTACTCGATGCGTCGCAGAATCCATGAAGCTCTGAGGTCATATTGCGACCAGTTCCCACCCACCGAGGAATGGTGAGGTTTTCAAGCCCTGCTAGGTTTCGTCGGTATTCTTTCCACTGCTATTGATGGTCGGAACTAAGAGGCGTATCCCAGTCCGAACATTCCTTCCAAAGATTCTGAATGAAAATCTTTGCTTGAATAATAACTGGGCCAACCAAACCAAGAGGGTCGAAGAGCCGAGAAACATCGGAGATAACCACGCGTTTCGTGATTGATGCTGTCCAATTGAACGAAGGAAAGGTGAAACGAAAATGTCCGAGTCGGGTTCCCATACAAGACCTAAAGTTTTGACAGTGGTTCCTGCTTCCAACTCCAATACTGAGCGCTTATCTGGAACTAACTCAAGAAGCTCTTTGCTGTTTGAATTCCATTTCCGTAGAGTGAAACCAGCTGACTCTGACAGCTCGATGACGTCACGTATCAAACTCCGACCTTCGTCGACAGTGTCTACGCCAGAAAGCATGTCATCAACGTAGAAATCTTTCTTGATCACTTTAGATGCTATTGGGTGGGTCGCTTTTCCGTCATCCGCAAGGCGTTGCAAGCATTTGGTAGCCAAATATGGTGCAGATGATGTACCGTAAGTCACAGTGGTCAATTCGTAAGTACTGATTGGTTCAGAAGCATCATTTCTCCACTTAATGCTCTGCAACGGATAATCTCTACTCTGAGCTCCTATCATCCGGTACATTTTGGCGATGTCGGCATTCACAGCGATACGATGCATGCGAAAGCGAAGAATAATGCTTGTCAGATCACCCTGTACGACAGGATCTACCATTAGCGCATCGTTCAGTGAAACTCCAGGTTAAGTGGGGCACGAAGCATAAAAAACCACTCGTAGCTTCGTGGTTGTACTGTCAGGCTTAAGAACAGCGTGATGTGACAGATAATACCTCATGGTATGGTGGAATCGCTTGCATCTTCGCTAACTTTTCTCATGTGCCCAAGGTCGATGTATTCACGGATGAATTCGACATACATCTTCTTTAGCTCCAGATTTGTGGTAAAGCGTCGTTCCATCCCAATTAACCGTTTGATTGCTGTTGCCTCCGATAGGCCTAATCGGTTGAGAGTCCCTTCCTTTTTCGGCAATGTTACGATGAATCTTCCATTATCATCTCTGACCGTCGTTCGTTCAAAATAATTTTCGCAGACTGACTCTTCAATAGAAAACGTACTCTGACTACGACAGGTTTCTAGCTCCCAAAATTTCACAAGTTGGTTTTGTAGTTGTGAGCTCGAGCAGACCAGGGCTAGTGACCGTGATTCACTGGAAGTATTTTCTTGAATTTTTCCGGAGACAATCCATCCCAATTCAGTATCCTGAAGCGTCGGACCACCTTCAGTCGCCTTCATCTGTTCCTTTTTCAGGAGATCCATATAAAACTCAGCACCTATAATGATGTCTACAGGGCCGGGTTCGTAGAAACGAGGATCGGCCAACAAAGAAGATTCAGGAAGCTTCCATCCGCTTGGGTTGCACAATGCCGTCGGCAGTGACACTGTCAACCGTGGAAGGACGTGGAATTGCATCTCTTGCACGAACGATGAAATGTGATCCAGTCTAGGACTAACAATCTCACGAACCAATCTTTTCGAATTGCTTGTAGACATTCCGATGCCCTGAACAGAAAGATATGACGGAAATTCGTGGAAGTGTAGTCGGGTTGAAAACTCTTTCGTCATTGAGCAGTGTTGAGAGCACGAATCCAACAGTGCTCTGGCTAACATTGAATTGCCGTAACGATCCTTGATTTTGACTAGTGCAGTAGACAGTAGTATGTTCTGTGTTGGTGTGATTGGTAGTGCAACGTGTGTCTGACTTGTGGCTGTATCTGTGGCATGTATTGAAGTGCTTTGTTCTTGCGAATCAATGTGCGTGGATGTGCTAGCTATTTGTGTTGGTTGGTTCGGGTTTGATGTGCTGGAATCTTGTCGTCGTTTGTTTTGTGATGAAGGTATTGACTGCGATTGTGGAACGGAGGATCTAGCAGGAGCGGTATGGAGAAGAGTGTGGTGCTTCTGCTCGCAGTGATGACAGACTCCTCTCTCACAGTTTCGTGCAAAGTGTCCAGGGTTCAAACAGTTCCGGCATAATTTCGCTTTAAAGACCATCTCGTTGCGTTCTGGAACTAGCAGACGTTGGAATGTACTGCACACAAACGCAGAGTGCCACGGTTCGTTGCAGAATGGACACTTACCAAAGGATTTGACGACAGTATGACAAAAAGAGGGCCTTGATGGACGTTGATCGGAGTTGGAATTCACTGGGTTAACTGACTGCAGAACTAAGCAGTGACTTCGCAAGAAATTATGCAAACTGTTGTATTTCGGTACATCTTTAGAATTATGGTGAGTTTCCCATTGCCGAAGGGTGGCAGGATCCAGTCTAGAATATACCATATATGCCAGAATCGTGCTCCATCCCTCAGTTTGCTCACCGATCTTCTGAAGCATTTGAAGATTTTTCTCGAATGCACCCACAAGGTTGTTCAGCCCTTAGTAGCTCTCTCGTTTCAAAACTTCCAATGCAAAAGAGAATCCAGATGCGCTTTCACGATCAATTTTTATTTTCGTAGCGGGACTCAATGCTTCCATGCAACGCTGTAGTTAGCAGATGAAAGCTCTACTGACTCGATTTCCTGTAGGGCTTCTCCTGTCAGGGCGGATTTCAAATAACTGAATCGGTCAATGTCGCTGAGTTGATTGTTACTGTGAATGAGGCTGCAAAAGCTATCACGGAATGTGACCCACTCCTTGATCTTCCCATCAAATGAAGGAAGGCGAATCTCAGGCAGTTTCACTTTCGAAAATGATGCATCAGCACGATCATGCTGACCAACTCCAGGACAGGTGGATGGGGATTTCCACGCCAATAAACTAGCCTTTTCTATACAGTATCGATCTTCAAAAGTGCTAAGGTCGAGATCACTTTCCTCTTCCTGCGTCAGTTTAGTTGCCTCCTCGGAATCACCTTTTTCGTCTGCTTTGTCCAGTATCAGCTCAATTTGCTCCCGTACCTCGTAGAATTCCTTACACGCATTTTCCAACATTTGCAAACGTACTACGACTTGCGTTTGGTCACTGGAAGGCTCATAGTTGGTCACAAATTTCTCCACACCTCCTAATGTAGAGAGTAATCGCCGTTCTCGTTTGGTTAATTCACGTAACTCTGGCATATTTAAATGCTTCACTGAACTTCACTGTGATCAAATACTAAGATTGTAAATTGATCAGACAATCAAAATAACAAGCACTTTTTTAAAAACACTCTGATCGACTCGACGTTCCACAAATCGCAATTGATTGACTGCGTGACAAACAGACTGCAGCGAGGGAATACACCCAAGAAGAAGAACAGTCAGCAAATCCAGCAAACTACCGAGACCAACTTAAAGCTAGTAGGAGAAAACCACAAGGCTATGCACAAAAGGAAAGGAAACATTCGCATGCACTTCAATTATCTTTATTAGCCACAAGTAGATGGCACCTCACAGACATAAGCTAGTTCCCTTCGATGAATCCAATATGTCCACTTCCAGGTTGATTGCTCTTCGTCCTGAGCCGCCGTTTTGTCACTAGACAATACGTTCTCCATGGAAATGGCGTCAGTTGAATTCTCCTTCCAGCTTGCTATGGCGCCAATAGAACCTTCACTGACCTTCCGTCAGACTTTTATTCAATTTAGCACTTTTCAAGGAAAATGCACTTTCTTCAGTCTTCCGAGCCGTACAATTTTTACAGACGACTTTCGCGCACTTATAGTCTGTTTTGTATTTCCACCACACAGCAGTCCATCAACAAAACTGCTATCTTGAACTTGGAAACTCGCTATTTCGTGTCCGTAAGTGCCCGGTACCAAGGAATGTATCCGGTTCGAAGGACCAAAATGTTCGCGCCGTCGCGTATACTTTCGGACACTTAAGAAACCCGGGACTAATAGTTAACAAAAAACAATAATTTATTACGCGAACACTCAACTACTTTATTGCCGGACGAAAACACTGACGACGAATACTCCGCGACGGATTTATTCTACTGCTTCATTTGTTTACATTCTCCCTTTCTACAATCTACATATAAGCTTAGTTGGAACGATCGAAAACTGAACCAGTTATATAATGGAATGAAGGACAGGGATAATGCGAGAGTTGTTCTCTACTTCTCTATACATGTTCAAAATAGGGATGCTCATGGAAAACATTGCATCGATCAATTATCTCTATCTTGCTTCACCAGGGCTATTATGGGCTTTTGAACCGAATCATTTAGCGCTTCCGAACAAAACCCGATTTGGCTTCAAAAATAAATCCCAGAGGGATTATGTTGGAAATTGGACGATAATAGAGCGCCTATTCGATCAAAAGCAGTCTTCTTCACCTAGAAAACTAGCTTATTTAGCAAAAATTGAAGAACAGAAGTTTCCACTTGAAAGTCCAATGTTTCCGAAGGATTCCGAACGGAAGTCCAAAATAATTTAGTTTGGAAGCGCAGCAAGATTCCGTTCTGAAGGCCCTTAAGAATCCACATCGGAAGTCCAAAAGAATCCTTTTTTGGAAGCTCAAGAGAATTCCGTTCAGAAGCAAAGAAAAGAATTCCTTTCAAAAGTCCAAATTATTCCGTTTCGAAACCCAAAAAACGGAACGGACTTATTTCAAGTTTACGAAGTTAACTCTTTTGGGGTTAAGAACGAAACTCTTCTGCATTGGTTTTCGAATCGATTCCTCTTGCGCTTCAGAACAAAATCCTTTAGAGACTTCCGCAAGAAATCACAGAATTTGATCCAGAGCTCCAAAAGAATTCTATTTAGAATCCCGTGTCCAGAAGCAGAAAAGGAAGCCCAAAGTTTACGAAAACACCAAAGGTCTGTAAAATTCTGTAACTTCAATCAAAAGTGTGTATAATGTCTGTAATCTGTATGATGCCTGTATGCAAAATCAAATGTCTGAAAAAATACATACATGTATGTAAGTCTGGCATTTCTGATGAGGAGTGCCAGTGAGTCCAAAGTTTGAATTTTAATTGGTTAGCTCTTAAAGAGATATCTATGTGTTATTATTTTCGCAGCAAAACAGAGATCAAAATTTCCACTTGCATGAATAATATTTAAGAGCTATCCAAAAGGGGAGATATTTTTTATGTTATTCTGTAAGCTAGTAATCACGCTCGCTTTTTTTTACAGATCGAATTGATGAAAGTTTTTGCCACTTAAATTGAGACAAAGTTTAGCTCAATTGGTTTGGCGATAAATTCGATGATGCGTTTTGCTATATCTGTAACTATCTGTCATAAATTCTTCGAAGCTAAGCCACCGTAACACTTCTGTCGTCCATCTGAAAGATCCACGAGTCTGTTGGAAATTGAAGGGCTTTCCCCGGTGCGATTGAACCCAAATAGATTGAATATAAAATTTTCCATCACATTTCTGTCGTTTTTTCATTTCACCACCACTTTCTTCACCATTCATCTTCTACTGTCGTATGAATCTAATGTACACTGCTTTGGTAGTAAAGTAGGTATTTCCATCGCATTGCCGATCACATTCGTCGCCTACACATATCGAGCTTAGGGGAGGATTGTTCGTCCACTCATTCACTTCTGAGAGCTTTTATTGTACATGCCAGTTTGACAAATATTAACTTTGTAAAACAATTCCTTCAGGAATTGCTAAACAATCTAAAGTAAAATCCGTTGATCATAATCAAAATCAATTCCTAACATGATTTCGCTGCGATCTCTCCATAGCATCGTTTCGTATATCCCCACTTTCACCTATTCATTCGAGAAGCGTGCAAAAGATTATCATTCTATTCGATTTTCCCGGAAAGAATAAAAGCGAATGACTTTCATGCTGGTTCTCCACTCGAACCTGAATCGGCAAATCCATCAATTTTCCAATTGAAAACCAATAAATATTCAATCTTGCGGAAAGATATGACTAACTCAATCCTTTTTTGGCACTGACTGGTCCTCTGGTGAGCCGAGACGACCGACGGTGGAACACCATCATCCATCGAGAAAAAAAGAGTTAATAAGCGCTGTGATGATGACAGCAGGAAGCGATAACCCGTGGCCCAACTGACGACGCTGGCGGCGACGAGAGTAATTATGATTAATGGGAAAAGTTTTCCACTTTTCCAGGATCACGAAGGCACTTTTAAGACAAGACCGGTAATTGGAGTTTGATTTGAGGAGTGCTCAATATTTGATGGGATGGATGATATACAGATAGAAAGGTGTGTTCTTGGACTTACCGCCACTCCAGATGCCGTTTGGCAGGGTCGCCCAACCCCAGCCATGGCCCCAGGGCAGTGCACAGGCCAACGATCCCTTCGGATCGGAGCTGTCGGAGGTGTTCTTCTTGATGATGGCTACGGCCGCCTCGCTGCGGACTTTGGTCGTGTTGTTTTCGACGCTGGTTCGATTTTTCCGACGCGCCGATACCTCGGAGCTGGTGGCAGCTGGAATAGAATTGTAGGATTTGGTTGTTTACTTGATGAGTTTTGATTTAGGTATCTTTCTTTGATTGAGATAAATAAAAGCTAAACATTTGATTTTCATTAGCAAATATTGCAATGAAGCAATGAAGCGCACAAATTTGGAAACTTTTTATTCACCCAATAGTTGTGCCCACTAACCGAAACATGATAGTAGAATAAACTCTCATACTTACGTCGTATCCGAACGATGGGCCTCCGCAGAACTCCCATCAGATGTGGTTTATCCACTACCAGTTCGATCTGTGGCGGTGGTGGAAGCTGTAAGAAAAGTTAGGGGAAAGAATATTTACTTTAAACCGTTTTGTTGTGTTACAGATAAGTTAAATCTCCGAGAAAAGAATTACATATAATGGATTTATTCTTGTAAAAAGTTCTGTTGTTCTAATAAAGAACGAATTTATCGATGGGAATTATAGCAAACGAGAGAATCGTCTCATGACATGTGAATACATTCAACTGAAATGTACTGAACAATTTTCTAATCAAAAATGCTTGTAAAACGCACTAACTTATCGAAAGATCACTGTTTTAAAATTTTTGGAAATTTATCTCGGAGATGAGATTTGAAAATTGGATTTGATGATTTGATATAAGTTTTTTTGGATTTGGATTGGATTTGGATTCGATTTGGAATGTTTTTGAATTGGATTTGGATTGGATTTAAATTGTATTTGTATTGGATTTGCATTTGAATTGGATTTGGATTGGATTTGAATATGGATTGGATTTGGATTGGATTTGAATTGTATTTGTATTGGATTTGGATTGGATTGGAATTGGGTTGGATTTGGATTGGATTTGAATTGGATTTGGATTGGATTTGGATTGGATTAGATTTGGATTGGATTTGGATTGGATTGGATTTGAATTGGATTTGGATTTAAATTGGATTTGGATTGGATTTGGATTGGATTTTAATTGGATTTGGATTGGATTTGAATTGGTTTTGAATTGGATCTGGTTTTGACCTGGATTGACCTGAACTGATCTGGACCGGATCTTGAAACTGTATTTACTGGATCTGGACTGGACTTGGACTGACTTGACCGACTTGGACGAGACTGGATCTGGATTGACCTGGATTGACTGGATCTGGATTTAATTTAGACTGGATTTGGACTGGGTCCGACTGGATCCGGATTAGATTTGGACTGGATTTGGACTGGATCTGGAATGGACCTGGACTGACTTGACTGACCTGATCGATCTGGACTGGACCTGGACTGGATCTGGACTGACTGGACTGATCTGACTTGAATGGACTGGATGACTGGATCTGACTGGATCTAATTGGATCTTGACTGAACCTGACTGACCTTGGACTGACTTGACTAGATCTGGACTAGATCTGGACCGACCTGGATTGACTTGGATCTGGACTGAACCTGACTGGACTGGACTGACTTAACCGATCAAGACCTGACTGATCTGACCGGATCTGGACTGACCTGAACCGACTGATCTGGACTGATCTGGACTGACTGGATCGACTGGACTTGGACTGATTGATCTGGACTGGATTCGACTGATCTGGACTGACCTGGACTGACCTGGACTAGACTTGGAAACGGATCTTGGAAACGGATCTGACTGACCTGGACTGACTGACCTGGATCTGACTGGACTGACCGACCTGGAAACGGATCTGGAACCTGATCTGGACTGATCTGGACTGGATCTGGACTGACCTGGACTGACTGGACTGGATCTGACTAGATCTGACTGGATCTGACTGGACTTGACTGGATCTGGACTGACTGACTGACCTGGACTAGACTCGACTGACTTGACTGATCTGGACTGACCTGACTGGACTGATCTGACTGGACTGACCTGACTGGATCTGGACTGACCTGGACTGGACCTGGACTGACCTGAACTGACTGGGACCCGAACCTGGCCTGATCTGGACCGACCTGGACTGGATCTGGACCGACGTGGAAACGGATCTGGAAACGGACCTGGACTGGACCTGGACTGGATCTGGACTGGATCTGACTGGACCTGGAAACGGACCTGGAAACGATCTGACTGGACCTGGACCGACCTGGACTGACTTGACTGGACTTGACTAGATCGACCGATCTGACTGGATCTTGACTGATCTGACTGGACCTGACTGACCTGGATCGGATCTGGACTAGATCTGGACTGGATCTGACTGGATCGGATCTGGACCTGGACTGACTGACTGACCTGGATCTGACCAGATCTGAACCTGATCCGACTGTACTGGATCTTGGACTGGATCTGGACCGATCTGGATCTGGACTGACCTGACTGGATCTGGACTGACCTGACTGGATCTGACTGACCTGGACTGCACCTGGACTGGACTCTGGACTGGATCTTGACCTGACCTGGACTAGATCTGGACTGACCTGACCTGACTCGACTGATCTGGACTGGATCTGGAACTGGATCTGAATACGATATGGATCTGATCTGACTGACTTGGACTAGATCTGGACTGGATCTGGACTGACTGGACTTGACCTGGACTGACTGACCTGGACTGGACTAGATCTGAACTCTGATCCGACTGTACTGGATCTGGACTTGATCTGGTACTCGATCTGGATCTGACTGATCTGACTGATCTGGACTGACTTGACTGATCTGACTGCACCTGGACTTGATCTGGACTGACCTGGACCGGATCTGGACTAGATTTGGACTGGATCTGGACCTGACTGACTGATTTGGATTGACCTGAACTGACCTGAACATGATGCGGACTTGATCTGGAATTGACTCAACCTGATTGGATCTGATCTGGACCGTATCTGATCTTGGACTCGACTTGGTTTGGACCTGGACTGGATAGGACTGACTGACTTGGACTGGACTGAGACCGACCTGACTTTGACTGGATCTGGAAACGGACCTGGACTTGGACTTGACTGGACCTGGACTCGACCTGGACTGGACCTGGACCGATCTGGACAGAACCTGGACTGAGCTCTGGACTGGATCTGACTGGATCCGGACTGACCTGACTCGACCTGGACCGACCTGGACTGGATCTGGACCAGCACCTGGACTGACCTGACTGGATCTGGACCGATCTGACTAGATCTGGACTGGATCTGATCTGACCGACTGGATCTGGACTGACCTGAATCCTGACCTGAACATGACATGGATCTGATCTGACTGGACTCAAATCGACTGGATCTGACCTGACTGGTATCTTGATCTGGACTGACTTGTCTGACCTGACCTGACAGGACTGGACTGAATTGACTGACTGAGACTGGATCGACTTGACTGACTCAGAAATGATCTGTCCGACTTGACCTGGATCTGGATCTGACTGGACTGGACTGATCTGGGACTGACTGGACAGAACCTGACTGAGCTGGACTGACTTGACTGGATCCTGACTGATCCTGGACTGACCTGACCGATCTGGACTGGATCTGGACTGGACCTGACTGACCGACCTGGACTGACCTGACTCTGATCGGACTGGATCTGGACTGATCTAACTGGATCTGGACTGACCTGGACTGATCTGACTGACTTGGACTGGATCTGACTGGATCGATCTGGATCGATCTGACTGACTTGACTGACCTGACTGGACTGGATCTGGATCTGACTGACTGGACCGACCTGACCTGGACTGACCGACTGGCCTGGACTGGATTCGGACTGGAACTGGACTTTGACTGACTTTGACTGATCTGGATCCGATCTGGACTGGATCTGGACTATCTGTACTTGATTAGGATCTGAATTGATCTGGATCGACCTGATCTGATCGGACTGACCTGGAACGATCTGAAATTGTACCTGGTACTGACCGAAACTGGGTTGACCTGGACTGATCTGAACTGGAGCCGGAAACGGATCTGGACTGGACTGGACTGATTAGATTGGACTGGATCTGGACTGACTGATCTGAACCGGATCTGGATCTGACTCAAACTGGTCTGACCTGGACTGGATCTGGATTGAATTGGACTGATTTGGACCGATCTGGACTGGATCTGGAACTGACCTGACTGGTTTGGATCTGACCCAACTGGAACTGACCTGGACCGACTTGGAACTGTACCTTTACTGGACTGACTGGGCCTGACCTGGACTGACTTGGACTGAATTTGGACTGACTGGACTTGATCTTGACTGAACCTGACTGGATCTGGACTGGATCTGGACTGGCCCTGACTGGACTTGGACTGACCTGGACTGACCTGGATGAGACCTGGATCTGACTGGATCTGGACTGGACTGACTTGACTTAATTGAGACTGGACTTGGACTGGGTCCGGACTGGATCCGACTAGATCTGGACCGATCTGACTGGATCTGGAAATGACCTGGACTGGATTTGACTGACTGACTGGACTGATCTGGACTGGATTTGACTGACTTGATCTGACTGACTGGACTGACTGGATCTGACTCTGGATTGACCTGACTGACCTTGACTGGACTGACTGAATCTGGATCGATCTGGACTGGACTGGATCTGATCCTGGACCAGATCTGACTTGATCGGACTGACTGGATCTGGACTGGACCTGACTGGATCTGGACTGATCTGACTGGATTTGACTGATCAAGACTGGACTGACCTGGACTGGATCTGGACCGATTTGATCGGACTGACCTGACTGGATCTGGATTGACTGACCTGGATCGATCTGGACTGGACTTGATCGACTTGGACTGACTTTGGACTAGATCTGGAAACGGATCTGGACTGAAATGGACCTGACTGGACTAATTGATCTGGATCGGACCGACTGGATTTGGACTTGACTGACCTGGATCGACTGGGACTGATCTGGAACGGATCTGACTGACCTTGACTGATCTGGACTGACCTTGGACTGGATCTGGACTGATCTGACTAGATCTGGACTGGACTTGACTGATCTGGACTGACTTGGACTGACCTGACTAGATCTGGACTGGATCTGGACTGGACTTGGATCTGGACTGACTGACTTGACTGGACTGGACTGACTGACCTGACTGGATCTGGGACTGACCTCGACTGACCTGACTGGATCTGAACTGACCTGGACTGAACTTGGCTGACTTGGACCGAATTTGACCGGATCTGACCGACCTGACTGACTTGGAACGGATCTGGACCGACCGACTGGATTTTGACTGATCTGGACTGGATCGACTGGATCCAAACGGATCTGACTGATCTGACTGACCTGGACTTGACCTGGAATGGATCTGGACCAGATCTGACCGACTGACTGGATCTGGACTGGATCTGGACTGACCTGACTGACCTGGATTGATCTGGACTGGACCTGGACTGACTGGATCTGGATGGATGGACTGACTGGATCTGACTGGACTGATCTTGACCTGATCCGGACTGACCTGATCTGGACTGGATCTGGACTGATCTGGACTGGATTTGACTGGATCTGACCTGACCTCGACTGACTGGACTGCATCTGACTGGATCTGGACTGGATCTGACCGACCTTGACTGACTGACCTGGATTGGACTGACTGGACCTGGACCTGAACTGACTGAACATGACATGGATCTGATCTTGGACTGATCTGAACCGATTGATCCGGATCTGGACTGTACCTGATCTGGACTGGATCTCACTGGACTCTGACTGACTTGACTGGATCTGACTGACCTGACTGACCTGGAATGGAAACGGACTGACTGGATCTGACCTGGATCGGAACTGACCTGAACTGACCTGGACTGGATCTGGACTGACTTGGATCGATCTGGAACGGATCTGGAAACTGGACTGGATCTGACCTGACCTGGACTGGACTGACCTGACTGACCTGACTGACTGATCTGGATTGACCTGGACTGGACCTGGACCGATCTGACTGGACTTGGACTGACTCTGGATCTGGACTGGATCTGGACCTGGACTGACTGACCTGGACTTGGATCGACTGGATCTGGACCTGGACTAGACTCTGGAACCTGATCCGGACTGTACTGGATCTGGACTGGATCTGACTCGGATCTGGACCTGACTGGACCTGACTGACCTGGACTGGATCTGGACTGCATCTGGATCTGACTTGACCGATCTGACCGACCGGATTGTGATCTGACTAGACTGGACCGACCTGGATCTAATTGGACCTGACTGATCTGGACTGACCTGAACCGGATCGATCTGGAACATGACATGGATCTGATCTTGGACCTGACCTGAACTGGACTGGATCCTGGATTGACTACTGATCTGGACTGACCTTGCCTGGACTTGGATCTGACAGGACCGATCTGACCTGACTGGACTGAGACTGGACCTGACTGACTGACCTGGATCTGGATCTAACTGACCTGACTGGACTTGACTGACCTGGACTGACTGACTGGATCTGACTGACCTGACTGGACTGACCTGGATCTGACTGGACTCTGGATCGATCTGGACTGATCTGACTGGACCTGGACTGGACTTGGACTGGATCGACTGGATCTGACTGACCGATCTGACTGGACTTGGACTGGATCTGACTGGATCTGGACTGGTTTTGATCTTGGACTGACGGACTGACTTGACTGACCTGACGGATCTGGATTGATCTAGACTGGATCTGACTGGATCTGGACTGGATTTGGATCTGGACTGATCTGGACTGACTGGATCTGATTTGACTGGATCTGGACTGATCTGACTGACCTGGATCTGATCTGACTGACCTGACTGATCTGGACTGGACCTGGACTGGATCTTGACTGGATCTGAACTCGATCGGACTGATCTGGACTGATCTGGAATTGATCTGGACTGACCTGGACTGATCTGGACTGGATCTGGACTTGATCTGGACTGGACCTGACTGACCTGGACTGATCTGGAACTGAATCTGGAATCTGATTTGGATTCTGAATTTGGACTGACTGGATTTGATCTGACCTGATCTGGACTGGACTTGGATTGGGTTTGACTGATTTGACTCGACTTGGATTAGACTTTGGATTGGATTTGATTTGATTTGGATTTCACTGATCTTGAATCTGATCTGATTGCATTGGATCTGGGATTAGATTTGAATTTGATCTGGATTGGTATTGATTTGATTAGATTTGGATTGCATCTGACTGGATCTGATTGGATCTGGATTGGATTGACTGATTGAATTTGGATTGATTTGATTTAATTTGGATTGACTTGGATTGGATCAATTGATTTGGATTGGATTTGGATTGATTTGGATTGGATCGCCAAGTACTGCAGAAGTGCTTTAAGAATACAACGTGCCCATACACATCATCTATCTCATCGACTTAAAGCTTATATGATACAATCGATCGGGACCAGCTATGGCAGCTAATGCACGGAAAACGGATTTTAGGATAAACTGACACGGTTGATCAAAGCGACGATGGATCGGGTGATGCGTAGTTCGAGTTTCAGGGCATTCTCGAGTCCATTTGAAACCCGCAGAGGGTTACGGCAAGGTGATGGTCTTTCGTGTCTGCTATTCAACATCGCTTTGGAAGGTAATACGGAAGAGCAGGGATTAATAATGAGGGTACAATAATCAAGTCAAGTCTTCTGTCCAGCCAGTCGGCTTCGCCGACGACATATAGATATATTATGGCACGTAACTTTGAGAAGATGAGGAAGCCTCACATCAGATCGACTGAAGAGGGAAGCCAAGTGGATCGGACTAGTCATCAACACGTCTGAAGACGAAGTACATGATAGGAAGAGGTTCAAGAGAAGACAATGTGGAGCCACCCACCGCGAGTTGGCATCGATGGTGATGAAATCAAGTGCGGGTAGAAGAATCTAGTAATTTGGGCTCACTGGTGACTGCCGAAAATGATACCAGCAGAGAAACTGGAGGCGCATAGTGGCTGGAACGTGCATACAATTTTGGACTCCGCAAGACGCTTCGATCGAATAGAGTTCGCCAGTCAAAACCAAACTGACCATCTACAAAACGCTCATTAGACCGGTAGTCCTCTCTCACGGACACGAGACCCGACGATGCTTAGAGTGACCAACGCTACCGGAGTTTTCGAAATTTGAAAGGAAAGTGCTGCGCACCATCTATGGTGGGGTGCAGATGGCGGACATTTAAGATGGAGGAGGCGAATGAACCAATGAGTTGCATCAGCTGTTGATAAACCTCATCCATCGTCTATTGGTTCATTCATCCATCGTGGATTGATTTGGAATGATTTGATTGGATTTGGATTACCTTTGGATTTGACTTGGATTGTATTTGGATTGGATTTTGATTAGATTTGGATTGATTGATTTGATTTGGATTGATTTGATTGATTTGTATTGGATTTAGATTGACTGGACTTGGATCGATCGATTGGATTTGACTGACCTGACTGGACTGGACTGGATTGATTTCCGACTTGACTTAAACGGATCTTGGATTGATTTTGACTGGATTTGATCAGCTTCGATTGATCTGACTGGATTTTGACTGATCGAACTGAATTGACTGGATCGACTGACTCTGACTGACTTGGATCAGATCTGGACCTGGATTGACTCGAATTTGGATTGATTCTGGATTGGATTTGACTTGATCGGATTGATTTGGATTCGACCTGGACTGACCTGGATTCTGACTGGATCTGACTCGACTCTGGACCTGACTTGACCTCGATTTGATCTGGATTCGGGATTGATCTTGACTTTGATCTTGGACTGACCTTGATTGGACTGATCGGATCTTTGATCTGGGACTTGATTTAAAACGGATTTGATTTGACGGATCTGGACTGGATCTGGGACTGGATCTTGACCTTGGACCTGATCTGATCTGGACTGGATCTGGACTGGACTCTTGACCGGATCTTGGACTGGATCTTGACTGATTTGACTGATTTGACTGACCTGATCGGATCGATCTGACCCTTGACTGACCTGGATTCGGATCTGATCTCCTGGACTTCAGACTCTGGACTGATCTGGACTGGACCTGGACTGGATCTTGACCGACCTTGGACTGACCTGGACTTGATCTTGGACTGACCTGGACTGATCTGACCTGACCTCCTTGACCGGATCTCTGGACTGGATCTGGACTGGATTCTGGACTGACCTGTACCGGATCTAGACCTGGATCTTGACTGGATCTGGACTCGACCTGGACTGACCTGACTGACTGACCTGGTTTTGACTGATCTGGACCGACTCCTGGACTGATCTGGACTGATCTGGACCGACCTGGGACTGACCTGGACTCGGCCTGGACTCGACCTGGACTGACCTGGACCGATCTGAACCTGACTCTGGACTGGACTCTGGACTGACTTGGACTGGATCTTGGACTGGATCTGACTGGATCTGACTGACCTGGACTGGATCTGGGACTGACTTCGACCTGGACCTGACCTGATCTGGACTGGACCTGGACTGGATCTGACTGGATCTGGACTGACCTGGACTGGATCGACCTGGACTGGACTTAATTGATCGGACTGGATCTGACCTGATCGATCTGGACTGATCCTGGACTGACCTTGGACTGGATCTGATCGGACCTGGACTGGATCTGGACTGGATCTGGGACTGGACTTGGACCGACTGGATCTGGACTGGACTGGGACTGACCTGGATTGACTGGACTGGATCTTGAACTGAACCCAATTCGGACCTGGGAGCAAACTGGATCTGATCCATCAATCGACCTTGGACGTGATCTTGACTGGACTGATCTTGACTGATCTTGACTGGACTCGATTTGACAGACTGGACTCGACTGATCTGACTGGACCTGGACTCGATCTGGACTGGATCTGGACCGGATCTGATCGACTGTGAATCTGACTGGACCTTGTACCTGATCCGATCCTGGATGACTGACGGATCTGACTTCCTGGACTGGTATCTTGACTGGATCTGAACCGAACTCAGGACTGGAATTCTTGGACTGGATTCTGATCGAACCTGGACTAAACTCTCATTTTGGACCTGGATCTGGACTGATCTAATCGACTGGACCTGTACTGATTCCTGGACTGACCTCGGGACTGGACCTGGACCGACCTGGACTGATCTGGATCCGACTGGACTGACTGGATCTGACTGGATTTGACTGGACTTGGATCGATTTGGATTATTGACCTGGACTTCGATCTGACTTGACTGATCTGACCGATTTGGATCTGGAACTGGATCTGACTGGAACTTGGTCTGACCTTGATCGACTGGACCTAGACCTGGACTGGACCTTGAATCTTGACTGGACCTGGATCTTGGACTATACCTGGAATCTGATCTGGAACCGACCTGACTGGATCTTGGACTGAACTGGATCATTCGATTGGACTGAAACTTCCAGACTGATCAATTGGACTCGGACTGACTCTGAATCGACCTGGATTGACCTTGAACTGGAAATCTGGACTGGATTGGATCTGATCGACTTGACTGGATCACCTGAACACATTTGATTGACTTGGACTGACTTGGACTGGATCTGACTGATCTGGACTGGACCTGGGACTGGATCTGGACTGGATGACTGATTGATCTGGATCGGACCTGACCTGACTGACCTGGACTGACCTTGGACCGACCTGGACTGGATCTGGACTGGATCTGGACTGGACTGGACTGACTTGGACCTGACTGACCGATCTGACTGGACTGGACTGACCTGACTGATCTGACTGGATCTTGGACTGGATCTACTGGACTGATAGATCTGACTGATCGGACTGGACTGGACTGATCTTGGACTGGATCTTGACTGGATCTGGACTGGATCTGGGACTGACTTGACTGGATCTGGACTGGATCTGACTGATCTGGACTTCGACTTGGACTGGATCTGGACCGGATCTTGACCGACCTGACTGACCTGGATCTGGACTGACCTGACTGGATCTGGACTGACCTGGACTGACCTTGATCGATCTGACCTGGACCGACTCTGGACCGATCTTGACTGGACTGATCGACTTGACTGGAACTGGATCTGACTGGATCTGGGACTTGGATCTGACCTTGACTGATCCGATTAAAGTATCTGGAACCGACCTGGACTGGATCTGGACTGATCTGGACTGGATCTGGACCGATCTGGACTGACCTGACTTGACTGGATCTGGACTTGATCGAACTGGATCTGGACTTTGACATAGACCGATCTGGAACAGTCGGAATTCTTGACTGGATCTGGACTGTATTTGGACTGGAAAGTTGATCTGGACTGAACCTGGACCGAATCTAAGGACTGACCGGACTGAACAGATCGGACTGGACCTGACTGGATTTGACTGGAAAGACTGGACTGGACCTGACTGGATCTGGACTGACCTGGACCTGACCTGGACTCAATTCTCTGGACTTGATCGACCGACCTGGACTGACCTGACCGGACTGGACTTGGATCTGGATCTGGATCTGATCTGGACTTCCGACTGGACCGACTTGGACTGATCTGGACTGACCTGGACTGATCTGGACTGACTTGGACTGGATCTGACTGATCTGACTGGATCTGGACTGACCTGGACCGGATCTGGACCGACCTGACCGACCTGGACTGGATCTGGACTGATCTTGACCGATCTGGACTGGATCTGGACTGGATCTGGACTGACCGACCTGACTGGACCTGACTGGATCTGGACCGATCTGGACTGGACCTGACTGGTACTCTGGACTGGACTGGCTGTACTGGACTGACTGACCTGGACTGACCTGGACTGACTGGACTGGATCTGATCTGACTGATCTGGACTGACCTGGACTGGAACTTGACTGACCTGGACTGACTGGACTGACCTGACTGACCTGGACTGATCTGGACTGGATCTGGACTGACTACGGACTTGACTGACTGGATCTGGACTGGATCTGACTGACTTGATCTGGACTGACCTGGACTGGATCTGGACTGACCTGACCGGATCCCTGGACTGACTCTGGACCGACTGATCTGACTGGACTGGATCTGGACTGACCTGACTGACCTGGACTGATCACCTGACTGGATCTGGACTGACCAGACTGGATCTGACTGGACCTGACTGACTGGACTGATCTGGATCTGACCTGGATCTGACTGACTGGATCTGACTGGATCTGACTGATCTGGACTGGACCTGGACTGACCTGGACTGGACCTGACTGGACCTGGACTGGATCCGACTGACTGAACTGGATCTGGACTGATCTGGACCGACTCTGGACTGGATCTGAACTGACCTGACTGGATCTGGACTGACCTGGACTGACTGGACTGGATCTGGACTGACCTGGAACCTGATCTGGAAATGATCTGGACTGGACCTGGACTGACCTGACTGGATCTGACGGATCTGGACTGACCTGACTGACCTGGACTGGATCTGGACTGATCAGACCTGACCGACTGAACGAACCTGACTGGATCTGGACTGACCTGGACTGACCTGGACTGGATCTGACTGACGAACATGACTGGACCGATCTTGACTGACCTGGACTGACTGGACTGATCCGACCGACTGGATCTGACCTGGACTGACCTGGACTGACCTGATCGACCTGGACCTGGACTCCGACTGGACTGACCTGGATCGACTGGATCTGACCGACCTGGACTGGACCTGACTGACTGGACTGACCTGGACTGATCTGGACTGACCTGACTGACCTGGACTGACTGGACCAATTTGATCTGGACTGACCTGGACTGGATCTGGACTGACTGGACTGACCTGGACTGACTGACCTGACTGACCTGACTGGATCTGGACTGGACTGGTACTGATCTGGACTGGATCTACCGACTGGACTTGGATCTGGAAACACCTCCAGGACTCAGATCTTCAGGACTGGATCGGATTGGAATCGAATTGACCAATCGACCGAACCTGACTGACCTGGACTGGATCTGGACTCAGATCTTGGCATCGATCTTGGACCTGAACCTGACTCGACCTTGGGAACCGACCTGACGGACCTGGATCGACTTGGACTGGATCGAAACGGATCTGGACTGACCTGACTGGATCTGAATCGATCGACCGATTTGGACATGACCTGGACTGGATCTGACTGACTGGAAATCTGGACTGAACCTGGACTAGACCTTGGATCTGATCTGACGGGATCTTTGGTACTGAGAGGACTGGACCTGACTGAATCGGACCTGACTTGGACTGGGATCTGGACCGAACTCCTGGAACTGATCTTGACTGATCTTGACTAACTTGACTGGATCTGGACTTGCATCGGACTGGACTTGGACTGGATCTGGATCAATTTGACTGATCTGGACTGGATCTGGACTTGATCTAGACTGGATGGACTCGGGATCTTGTGACTGACTCTGGACTGATCTGGACTGGATCTTGGACTGATCTGGACTGGATCAGACTGGACCTGGACTCAGATTTGACTGACCTGGATCTGAACTGGATCGACTGGATCAGACTGACTCGACTGGATGCGGACTGACTTCCAGACTGATCGTGGACTGATCTCGACAGCACCTTGGACTGACCTTGACTGACCTGGACTGGATCTGGACTGGATCTTTGACCGACTGAATTGACTGACTGGATCTTGGACCTGAATCGACTCGACTGGACTTGGAACTCGACCTGGACTGGACCTGAACTGATCTGGGAACCAAATGGATCTGGACTCGGACTTGGAACAGCTGACCTGGGACTGATCGGGACTGTACTCTGACTGGAAAGGATCTGGATCTGGACTTGGATCAACCTGGACTGACCTGGGACTGACCTGATCAACTCGACCTGGAACCCTTGATCGGCACTGGATCTGAACAATGGATCTGGACTTGGATCTTGACCGACTCGACTGGAAAGGACTCTGGATCTGGACTGGATCTGAACTGGACCTTGACTCGATGGACTGACTCTGGACTGACTCTGGACTGATCTGGACTGGACTTGACTGACTTGACTGACCTGACTCCCGGACTGGACTGGATCTGGACTGGACCTGACTCGACCTGGACTGGACCTGGACTGGATCTTGGACCTGGACCTGGACTCGATCTGACTGGATCTGGACTGACCTGGACTGACCGACTGACTGACCTGGACTGGATCTGATCTGATCTTGACTGGATCTGACCTGGATCTTGAACTTGGACTGACCTGACTCGGATCTGGACTGATCTGACTCCGGATCGAATCTGGACTGGATCTGGGATCGACCTGGACTGACCTGACTGGATCTGGACTTGACCTGGGCCAGCCTGCTGACTTGGACTGGACCTGACTGACAGACTGTACTTCCTGACTGGATCTGATCTGGATCTGGGATCCTGGACTGACCTGGACCTCGGGACTGGACCTGGATCTGGACTGATCTGACTTGACCTGGACTGATCTTGGACTGATCTTGACTGACTGGACCGGGATATGACCACCTGGACTGACTCGACTTGACTGGATCGGACCGATCTGGACTACCACCTGGATCTGGGATCTGGACTGATCTGGACTGGATCTGGACTGGACTCTAAATGGATCAACTTGACTGACCTGGACTGACCTTGGACTTGGATCACTGGAAGATTGGACTTGGACTGGAACCGAACCTGATCTGATCGACTGGACATTTGGACTGACCTGGACTCGATCTGACTGGATCTTTGGACTGGATCTTGGACGATCTGGACTCGGAACTGGATTCAACACCTGGACTGACTGACCGATCTGGACTCCGGACTCAATGATCTGGACTGGGATCTGGACTGATCATTCTGTATCCTGGAACCTTGACTGACCTGACTGATCTTGGACCGAAACCGAAACTGACTGACTGGACTGAATCCTGGACTTCTGAATCTGAACTCGACTCTGAGAAACCTGGACCTGAACTGGACTAAAATGGATCTGACTCCTGAACTGATCGGATCTGACTTGATCTGGACTGGACTTCAGACTGACCGGCTCTGGACGGACTAGGACTGATTTTGACCTGGACTTGGAACTGACCGACCAAAACGGACTGGACCTTGGACTGTACTCTTGGACTGACTCTTGAACCGACCCAAGACTCTGACTGAACCGAATCGGACTGGCCTGGACTGATCTTGACTAGGATCTGGACCGACCTGAATCTGGACGAACCTGATGGGATCGGACATGACCTGGATCTGACCTGAACGGATCTTGACCATTGGACTCGATCTGGATCCTGGACTCTGGAAACTCGAACCTGGACTGACCTGGATCTGGACCTGAAATCCGATCCGGACCTTGGACCTGATCTTGGATCTTGGACTACGACCTGGACTGGACCTGGAAACTGACCTGGACTGGACCTGACTGGACCTGACCGACTGGACTTTGGATCTGGACCTGACCTGACTGACCTGGACGGACTGATCTGGATCTGGACTGACCTGACTGGATCTGAGACTGACCTGAAACTGACCTGGATCAACCTGACTGGATCTGGACTGACTTGGACTGGACTGACCTAGGGACTGACTCTGGGACTGACCTTGGAACTGGATCTCCAGACTGACCTGGACTGGATCTGGAGACTGGGGACCTGGACTCTCGACCTGATCTTGGATCTATACTGATCTGACCGATCTGGACTCGACTCTGAATCGACCTGGAACTGACTCATTGATCTGGACTGGACCTGACTGATCTGGACTGGATCTGACCTGGACATGACTTGGACTTGAATCTTGACACGACCTGGACTCGACCTGGGACTGGACTCCACCGATCCTGGACCTTGGACTCTGACCGACCCAGACTAACGTTGAGATCAACTGGACCGATCTGGACTGACCTGACCTGGACCTGAACCTGGACCTGGATCTTGGAACGGGACCTTGGACTTCTGGACTAGACCTGTACTTGGACTGACTCTGGACTGGATCTAGGACTGACCTGAACCGGACCTCACCGACTGACCTGGACTGACCTTGACTGACCTGGACCTTGGATTCCGACTGGGACCTGACCGAACCTGGACTGGACCTGGACTGACTCTTGTACTGGATCTGGACTGGATCAGATCGGAACTGGATCTGAACTGACTTGGATACGATCTGGACCTGGATCTGACTGACTGGACTTGACCGAATTTGAACCTCGATCTCGGACTTTGGATTCAGACCTGGGATCTGTACTGGATCTGATCTGGGATCTGGACTGAACCTGAACTGGACCTGGACTGACCTGGACTGACTCTGGACTGACCTGACTGGAGCGATCTTGGGACTGATCTGGACTGGGATCTGACTTGGATCTTGACCGGACCTGGACTTGGATCTCGACTGACCTGACTGACCTTGATTCTGGGATCTGAGACTCCTGACCTGGACTAGGACTGGACCGGACTGGATCTGGACTGACTGACCGACCTCGACTGACCTGACTGGATCTGGACTGGATCTGGATCTTGATCTGACTGATCTGGACTGGACCTGGGATCTGATCTGACTGACTGACTGACCTGGACTGATCTGGACTGGACTTTTGGATCGATCTGACCTGGACTGATAAGCATCTGAACCGACTGACATGACTGACCCTATTTGGACCCAACTGACTCCGGAACATGGCTTGACCTGGACCGACTGACCGACTGACTGGACTCTGAACCGATCTGGGAACTGGATCTGACAGATCTGAACAGACCGACCTGGACTGTATCTGACCGAAAGGATCTGGACTGGATCTGGACTGAACCCTGGATCGATCTGGACCTGGACTTGACCTGGATCTGACCTGACCTGATCTGGACTTGACCTGATCTGACCTGGACTTGACTGACTGACTGACCTTGACTCCGGATCTGGACTGATCAATTGGATCCTGATAGGCAACGGACTGACTGTATTCTTGACTGGACTGACTGGATCTGGATCTGGACTGGATCTGGACTGACCTGACTGGACTGGACTGGACTGGATCTTGGATTTGATCTGACCGACTTAGGACTGATCTTGAACCCGACCTGACAGACCTAAACTCCAGCAGGATCTGGACTGGACCGATCTGGACTGGTAACCTGGACTGAAAGCTGATTTGGACTGGAAAGCTGACCTGACTGGAACCTGGACTGAACTTGACTGACTCTGGACTGACCTGGGACTGGATCTGGACTGATCTGACTGATGACTGGATCTCGATCTGGAATCTGGACCGACCTGACTGGACTTGGACTGACCTGGACTGGATCTTGACTGACCTGGACTGACCTGGACTCGGACTCTGACCGACTGACCTGGACTCGATCTGGACTGACTCTGGACCTGAACTGGATCTGGACTGACCTGAATCTGGATCTGGACTGACTCCTGACTGGTAATCCTGACAGTAACTTGGACTGACCTGACCTGGACCTGGGACTTATCTGGACTGACCTGACTCGACCATTTGACTGACTCGACTTGACCGGATCTGGACCATTGACCGACTGGAACTGATCTGAATGGATTCCTAATACAGATCTGGAACTAGACTCCTGGGAACAGCTTTGACCTGGGACCGATCTGGACTGTACCTGGATCAAGGATCTGGACTGGACTTTGGGACTGAATCTGGACTGACCTGACTCGACCTGGACTCACCCAATGACTTGGGACTTGATCGGGATCTGGATCTGACTTGACTGGATCTTGGACTGACTTGGACTGGATCTGGACTGGACCTTGGACTGGACCTGGACTGGATCTGGACTGATCTGGACTGGATCTTGACTGGATCTGGACTGATTCTGGACTGGATCCTTGGACTGATCAATTGACCGATCTTGGGACTGGATCTTGGACTGACCTGGACTGACCTGGACTGACTGGACTGACCTGGACTGACCTGACTCGATCTGACTGATCTGGACTGGATCTGACTGGATCTGGACTGACCTGATCTGGATCTGGACTTTGATTGACCTGGACTGACCTGAGAACTCAATTTGGACTGACTGGATCTGACTCTGACCTGGACTAATCGATCTGGATCTTGATCTTGGACTTGAACTTGACTGATCTGGACTGATCCTGACCTGACTGGACCTGATCTGGACTGTACCTGGGCCACTGGACCTGGACTGACCTGACTGACCTTGGACTGGATCTGACCGACCTGGACTGACCTGGATCTTGACCTGGATCTGGACCTGACTGATCTGGACCGATCGACTGACTGCACTGACCTTGACTGACCTGGACTCCGGGACTTGAATTTCTGACGATTCCTGGAACCGACCTGGACCGACTTGACTGACCTGGACCGACCTGGACCACCTGGACTTAATCTGACTGGACCGACTTGGACTGGTACCTTGACTCGACTTGGATCCTGGATCTGGACTGATCTGGATCGATGATCTGGACTGTACTTGGACTGGATCTGGACTGGATCTGGACTGACCTGATCGACCTGGACTGGATCAGCTGGATCTGGATCTGGATCTGACTCGATCTGGACTGGATCTGGGACTGACTGGACTGACCAGTTTGGACTGGATCTTGGACTGGATCTTGACCGATCTGGACTGGACCTGGATCTAACGGATACGGACTGCATTCTGGACCTGACGGATCTGAATTGGCACTTTGATCTGGACTGACCTGACTGGACCTGGGACTGATACTGGACTGACCGGATTTCAATTTGACCTGGATCTGGACTCTGGATCTTG
Organism: Armigeres subalbatus; assembly: GCF_024139115.2. Lineage (NCBI taxonomy): Eukaryota > Metazoa > Arthropoda > Insecta > Diptera > Culicidae > Armigeres > Armigeres subalbatus. The sequence goes on from NW_026943741.1 coordinate 2,205,791, forward strand.
ACTTGGACTGGACCTGGGACTGGCACCTGACTGATCTTGGGACTCGATTTGACTCCGACTCTGGACTGGATCTGGAACTGCACCTTGGACTGGATCTGGATCTGGATCTGACCTGGATCGATCAATTGGATCTGGGACTGTATCTGACCGGACTCTTGACCGATCTGGACTGATCCGGATCACCGAATCCTAAATAACGGGACTGGTAATCTGGACTGACCTGGATCTGACTCTGACTGCATCTGGACTGGAATTCTGGATCTGGATCTGTACTTTATCTTGACTGGATCTGGACTGACCTGACTGATTCCTGAATTGACTTGACCTGACCGGACCTGGACTGGACCTGGACGCGACCTGGACCGACCTGATCTGGATTCTGGACCTTGACTCACCTGGACTGGATCGACATTGACCTGGATTCTGGGATCTGGATCTGATCTTGGGACTGACACGGACTGACCTGGACTGACCTGACTGAATTGGACTGGATCTTGGGACTGGGATCCGGACCTGACCTGGACCTGACCTGGACTTCGGATCTGGGATCTGAACCTGACTGACTCCTGGGGCTACCCAATGGACTCCGACCTGGACTGTACTGGACTGACGACTGTACCTGGATCTGAACTTGACCTGACCGACCTGGATCTGATCTGGACTGAATCCTGACTGGATCTGACTGATCCGACCGATCTAACCGGGATCTGATCTTGAACCTGGATCGAAATCGGATCTGGACCTGACTGACTTGACCTGTCCGGATCTGACCTGGACCAGGACTAGGACCTGGATCACCTTGACCGGATCTGGACGCGACCTGGAAACGGATCCTGACTGGAACTGGAACTGGATCTGGACTGTAATTTCCGGACCTTGGATCTGGAAAACTGACCTGGAAATGGATCTGGACTGAACCTGGATCATTTGGATCATTTGACTAGACTTGATCGACCAGGATCTTGGAACCTGAACCTGGAGGACTGGATCTGGATGGATCTTGAACCTGACTGGACTTTGGACTGGCTCTTGACTGGATCTTGACTGGACCTAAACTCGACCTGGAACCCCGAATTTGACTGACCTTGGACTGGACCTGAAACTCGAATCCGGACCTGACCTGAACCGGATCTGAACAAGGACCTGACCTGGACTCTGACTGGACCTGGACTGAACCTGGACTGATCCGGACTGGACCTGGATCTGACCTGACTGGATCTGTCTGGATCTGGACCTGGGACTGACCTGACTGACTCCAATTCTTGACTCGACCTTGGACCGACTCTAAACTGACCTGACCGAACCTGGACTGACTCCTTGGACTTGACCGGACTGACTAGACTTCGACCAGGGACCGACTGACCTGGATTGAACTGACCTGGACCTTGGACCTGGATCTGGACTGATCTGGTACCGACCTGGACCGGGACCTGGACTGGATCCTGCACTGGATCTGAACTGGATCTGGACTCTACCAGGATCTGACCGGATCCTGAACCTGGACTCTTAGACTGGACCAGGACTGAACTTGATCGACCTGGACTGGACCTGGACTGGATCTGTACTGACTGACTCGATCTGGACTGATCTGGACTGATCGGATGACCTGACTGGATCCTGACCGGGACTGGATCTGGGATCTGACTGGGACTAGATCTGGACCTGGAACTGAATTCCAGACTGGACATGACCTTGGACATCGACTCTGGACTGACCTTGACCTGACTGACCTGACTGAACCTGGATCTGGACTCGGACTGATCTGGATCGGATCTAAGCTCGATCTGGACTGGATCAATGGACCGACTTGAACCACCAGACCTGACCAGACTGACCAGGATCTGGGACCTGGACTGACCTGGACCTGACTTGACTGACCTGGACCGAACCTGGACTGGACCTGGACTGGATCTTGTACTGGACCTGTACTGGATCTTGGACTGATTAAACTGGACTCTGACATGACCTGGACTGGACTTGGATCAGACCTGGATCAGACTCTGGACTGACCTGACTGATCTGGATCTGGATCGATCTGGACTGAATCTGGACTTGGACTTGACTCGACTCGTATTGACTTGACTTGACCTGGCTAGGGCCTGGATCGATCTGGACCTGGGACTGGATAAGGACTGACTGGATCGGATCTTGACTCGGACTCTGGACCGATCTGGCCTGACTGGATCTGGACCGAACTCTGGACCGGGATCCTTGACTCCGACTCTGGACTGGATCTGGATCTGGACCTGGACTGGATCTGGACTGACCTGGACTCAATAGGGCCTGACTGACTCTTGAGATCGACTGGGACTGACCTTGGATCGACCTGGACTTAATCTGGACTTGACCGGACTCTGGACCTGGATCCTGAC